>NC_140593.1:1075157962-1075757962 GCF_964204655.1 Triturus cristatus | reverse complement strand
TATTAGATCTGCGAAGTAGTTTGCTTTGGCTATGGTGATCTCTTTCTTATACTGCACAATTGTCTGCCTCCAGATCAGTTTCTCCTGCTCTAGATAATTTTTTCTCCAAAGCCCCTCCGCCTTTTTACAGGCATTTTTCAGTTTTTTCAATTTATCCGTATACCAGGGCGCGGAGGGTTTTCCTCTTTTTCTAATTACTTTCAGTGGTGCAATATCGTCAAGTTTCCTGGTTACCTCTTTACATAGTAGATGATAATTGGTGGTAATAACGTTCTCTAGACCAAACGAGTTCCCCACTTGACAGAAGTCGAACTTCCCTTCCTCTTTCCTTTTTAGCAGACCCTTCCAGTCACGGCTAATGAAGGTCCTAGTCTGCATGTTTGTTGGTCCTGTATTGATCAAGGTATGGATGTTAAATAGTAGAAGATGGTGGTCTGACCAATCTACTGGTAGTGTTCCCATAGTAATGAGATCCTCTGCAGCGAATATTAAGTCCAATATATTTCCTTGCCTATGTGTGGGGGTGGTTACCCATTGTTTCAGACCTAAGTTGTTACAGGATTGTGTAATATTATAGAAGGCCGTGTGTAGTTGGTCGTTATCCCACAGGTTAAAATCTCCCAGTACCAGCAGTCTGCTATGTGAGATTGACATGTTATTAATAACAGCGATCAGTTCCTGCTGTTGCATTGCATAGATGTGCCCCGGTGTCCTATAGCAGATTAAGCCCGTGAGGCAATGGCCTGAATCGTGTCTGATCGATATCCCGAGAACTTCGGCACACGAGACCATATCGATATCCAATGTTACAATATTTAACTCTTCCCTGAAAATAATTCCTATTCCTCCACCTCGTCCCATAGTCCTGGGTTTATGAGGGTTTAGTTCCCATAATGCACTAGTTCACCTGGATTTGGGTGATTCCTCAGAGGGCCCAATGGCCAGCGAATCTTTGAATGAGGAGCGTTGTTTTACCAGCAGTTTACACTGGACTAGTGCCACTAGTCCAGGGGATTCTGAGGGTGCTTCAGGCTTCCAGAGGGGTCCCTCTGCCAGGGAGTGCCGAGTTTTAGCTAAGGACAAGGCTGATCATGCAGTTCCAAGTCTGTTGCCACAGGGATAAAGAATCCCTCTTTTGCTTTGGTGCGATGGTCAAAGCCCTGTTGTCACTGTCACAGGTCTCTTCTGGGTCCTTCCTTGATGCAAGTTGTTCATATCTGAGGTTCTGGGGTCCTGGATTCCTTAAATCTTAGATTTAGGGGAGTTCGCGGGTGTGGGGGCTAGTAGTTAATGAGTAGCTATTCCCTGCAGCTAATCTGTCCGAGGTGACCCTATCCGGGGGTGAATTGCTACCCGGAACCCTCTATTCTGCTGCTCTTAGAAAATGGCAGGAATCAAATTGGGGTGTACAGACCAGGATGCTCACCCTGGAATTGTGGCTAGCCTTCTAGGAGTGTAAACCACCCTGCATAGCTAATTTCCTACCTGCCCGGGTGCAAATGTGCCTGGTGAAGGGGGAGGGCTGTTTCCTCTTCTGATGCTTATATGGTGCGTAGTTAGCCGAAGGCCTCCCAGCACTCAGTCAGCCAATACACAGCTAGCTTAACCAGCAGAGCTACCTACCATAGAGCCAGATTTTCAATCCCCGACAGAAGGAACACTCATTAGACTGCTGGCAAAGTTCAAGGGAAAGAGAGAGTGGGGGCCTGATGAGAAAAGGAACTGCAACCCCACGAGATCTATCAAACATGGGGATCTGTAACAGGTAAGCTGAGGAAGATCTGAGTGACCTTCCAGAAATGTAGAGAGTAGCCAGCTGTCTTAGTAAGGCAGGGCCTCTCTTGAAAAGTGCTCTATGCAAAATATATAGAGCTTTAAATTGACCCACTCCTCCATGGGGAGCCACTAAAGATCTCTCACAGTGGTTTTAGCCGACTAATGTCTAGGAAGTTCATCAGAAGCCACACAGCGGCATTCTGAATAGTTTGTAACTTTTTTGTCATGTAATGAGGTGACCCAAGGTACAAAACATTGCCACAGTCAAGGCGCAAGATGACCAGGGCCTAAGCAGCTAGTCTTCTGGCTAGTAAGGGGAGTAGATTTAATACCTTCCTTAATAACCTTAAGACACCAAAGCAGTTAGCTGCCAATTGTTTTGCTTGATGGTCCATGGTGAGACTGGAGTTGAGCAGCATTCCAAGACTCTTTATTGCGATTTGGGGCTAGGGAGTCCATTCAGACAATCGAGGATGAGGGATGGACCTTGCCTTATGATGCTGTTGCCCAGTAACATGACCTCCGTCTTGTCTTCATTGAGCTTCAATTTGCAGTTGGCCATCCATCTAGCCACCTGATGAAGGCAAGAGATCATTCCTGAAAAAGGAGGAGAGTCATTTTAGGGCATGGACAACACCACCCACATTCGGTATACTCTGGATAAGCGTAGCATGATCTACCATGTCGAAGCCCGCGCTAAGATCTAATGAGATAAAAGCAACCGACCCACCTTTGTCCAACAAAGCTCTAAGTTCCTCAAACACAGCCAGCCAGCCACTTATGTATATCAGAGGCGGTGCAGCCTTTGAAGCTCACCACCTTGATGTGCCGCTTCACTAGCCTTGTTGGGAGGAGGGAGGTGAGAACTACTACCTACCCAAGCCTGTCCCCTGACTCCTGGGAGTAATCACACTGCCTTACAGGAGGTCAGAATCATGTCTCGGCTGCAGCAGGTGAGCGAAAGCACCGGTTGGTCAGCCAAAGCACAGAGGAGCTGGGGCAACCAGGTTCGCAACCTCTAAGCTGCTCCCTAGGTCCATGCCACGTCACCCAGAGCACGAGAATCTTATCAGGGGCGAGATGGCACGTTGTTTGATACCAAACATGACATTTTAGTGGTACCATAATGGAACTGCCAATCTAGAGAGTGCCCGGTAGGCAGCCCATGTTATCCTATGGACCACTAACACTTATATCAGTTTCCAATGGAGAACACCACTATAGGGATATATATGCTTGTACTTGTATGTCCTCACCTTTAATATACTGCACTCTACCTCCTGGGCTGAGGAGGCCTACTTTAGGGGTGATTTACACACATTACAGGTAGAGCACACATGATCGGGTCACAAGCGAGTTTGAGCAGTTTGCACTGCTCCTGCAGTCTGCAACGGAAGGCCTGCTGTCACTAGTTTGTTTGGATCACCCAGGGTGGCACAAAGCTGTGCTGCAGCCCTGGGGACCCCTTTACCACCTATGCCCTGGGTGTGCCTGGTACCATATGCTAGGGACTTATGGGGTAAGGTCTTTGTCAATTGGGGTTACCAATTCACACACAACAGTTTTGGGGAAAGAGCACTGGGGCCTGGTTAGAAGAGTTGAAAACCAGAATCTAGTAGTTCAAGTGGGGGCAAAAAGTGTGTGTGGAGGTCACCTGCAAATAGCCCTGTCTTCTTACACCTTGTTTTCAATGTTGGTAAATAGAAGTGATTTTGGGACAATAATGTACTCAGTACAGTATTCATGAATAATGTCTTCTCCTCAAGAATGTATATACCCTATCATAAATATTATGTATTTTAACACAACATGCACAAAACGGCCAATTTTGGCGCTCAAACTCTGGTCAGTTGAGATGGCAACGGTATCTTTATTATTTGCTGTGCTGTTTGCTATTTTCGCATTAAACGCAAGTAAGACTTTTTGACATGCTGTTTTACTTTAACAAAATTAAGCACGGTAAAATTGCCTTCAACATGTACCTTTGTATCTGCCCCTTATGTGCATGTGGGCAACCATCTGTCAAAAACCTTGAAAGAGAACACTTTTATTCAAACAGAGCCATATAGTTTTGACAGAACCATATAGTTTTAACAGAGGACTATCTCTTGCACGAAAATGCCCCACAAGGCATTTAACTTTAACTAGACTGTGTCCAATACCAATAAAGAGACTGCTGTCTTGCATGAAAATAAACTAAGTTTGCTTCTATAGATACCAGCTAAGATGCGTCTCTGGACAGGATCCTGGTGTCCTTAAAAGTCCAGCATTAAGTGAGCCCGACAGCTCAGTGGTAGTCTTTGTTACAGAGGCATGAAAGAAGGCGCCGTCTTTGACTGCTGTCAACACCAACACGGCAGCACCAATCTCAGAGTGTCAGACAGTCTGCAGGACCAGGCGCCACAATCAGGATTTCAAATAGCAAGCCCTCAAATTTTGATTAAAAATGTATCTCACTGGACATTCGACATAAAAGCAAGAGCTCGCAAATCAACAAAATTATCTTCAGCATCAATCAAGTTATTTGAAAAAAAGATGGAGGGGGGTAAGAAAAAGTTCCGCTATATTACATTATTTAAATCTCTACGTATTAAAAGGAGTAACTTCTCATTTGGTCAAGCATGTGCGCAAAAAAGACAGCAGCCCAATAACCCCACGAGAGATTATGAAAATTATGAAAATACAAGACAAAATCAAGATGAAGGGGTTATTTCAATTTGAGCAAGAGATCTGCAATGCTAACAGAAACGGAGTATCCGAACACGAACACCTAAAACCACGTCATGAAAGTGGAAGGAAGGATTCTCAATTCCAGTATAGTTTGGTAGACCATACACATACAGAAGCACCCTTCAAGACACTTCACCCCAGAGTACACCGCAGTAGATTAAACTGCGGTCAGCTTTCCATTGGTATACGAGTCCGAGTGAAGCAACACAACTGTGGCTTTGCATTATTGTATACTGTGTGAGTGGAATGAGGACTCCTACGGTCAGTGAGGAGGGCATCTCCAGACGATACATATGAAAATTGCTAGAGATATTCTTGTAATCGACCAAAGATAAGTGAACATCATATCCATTAATGTGACGGCTGAGTGGTCAATTGGTTGGGCTAGATCGGATGATGAGGGAGTGGATCTTCAATCTCGCTTTATCCACCTGGCCATCGTCACAAAAAGATCCTCCTGATGAGAAATATTAACCTCTGGCTAGATAAAGAATGCAGCAAACAGCAAGTATAATGAGTGACAATCTCTCTTATCCAGATCCAGTTACGAACTATTCATGTACAATTGAACTTAATCACTCCAGGTCCTCCAGGCAGCAGGAAAAATTGATGCATCCAACTAGGAAAAGATCTTAAAGTACGCAATAGTAACACCACTGTTAAATAAACCATCAGCAGATTCCAAAGACCTGGCGCACTACCACCTCGTATCCAACCAATGCTTCCTACGGAAGATCCGAGAATCAAAGGTGTGCCAACAATTTCAGACATTCGCAGACCATCACAACATCCTAAGTGAGAGTCAGTTGGTATTCAGATTTTGGGAATAGCAAGGCAACCTTGATTGATTTTAGTGAGGCCCTGTGTAAGAAATTTAATTATTTGGGGAGAATGACTACCCACCTCACAAAAAAATTACACCCCTTGTTAGGATGAACCCGCAAAGTCACTAAATTAACCTCAGGTCAACCTCATGGTAGCTTTGGCACAGAGCAGACAGGCTTAACTTAGAGCAATATGTAAAGTTTTTATGTAGTACGGAAACAGTAGCAACATCAAAATGCAAAAAAAAAGAAAACCCAAACCTAATTAGAAAAATAGAGTAACAGTTGAAGGTAGCTGGCTCTGTATATACTATACCGAAATAAGGTATAGTGTGCACAGGGTCCAGGGGATCCCCAGAGGTACAGCAGAGGCTTAATTAGATAATCACTAACCGCTCTCTTTGTGGTAGTATGGGCAAGCAGTTAGGCTTATCAGGAGGGTGTGTTAAGCATTTATTGTATTCACTCAATCAACAACTGATTACACACACTCAGAGACAGAATCCAGACCAATTTGGTAAGTATAAGAAAGGTATGCTTAAGTTTTATTTCTAGAACCAAGCAAATACTTGGTACAGGTAGGTAAAATGTACTTAAAACTGTAAAACTTTACACAGAAATCTAATTGGAATGAATGTACAATCATTACAGGTTTGGCTATGCTTTAAAAACTGTTTAAATTATATAGAAATTACTTTTGCCTTACTTTTAGAATACATCGGCTACTTGGGGTGATGTGCCTAGATATCACACCGTGGATCCTACGAACCAAGGTAAGTAAGACTTTCAAGTTTAAGGCACAGTTACTTTTCACTCCTACAAAACAGGTCAACAAAGACATTTTTAGGAACAGAAAACTCGTAACATTGGTTCCTATTGGATAAAGAGTGTTAATGGTTTACAGGTAAGTAAACAACTTACAAGTATGAGTTTTGGGGGTTAGGACCAGGGTTCCCTAATGTCTAGTTAGGAACTCAAATCGCACCAGAAGCAGCACTGGGGTGGCCGGGTGAAAAGTGCAGAGGCCCAATGTTAGCCAATGGGGCCTTCTGTTCGGGACAGCTTACGAGCAGGCCACGCGAGCGTGGGAGCAAAGCTCCTGGGGTAAGGATCAGCATTGCAGGGGCCAACAATCAGCAAAGGAGCTGCACCACCAGCTGCAAGTAGGCGGCCGGATGGGTTATTGTGGGTGGGGGGAGAAATGGGTATTGCAATAGATTGCATTTATTGGAATTGTTACTAGCTGCCTTGGTTAGCAGTTTGCTCATTTCTACTATAAGACATGTTGTATTCTTTGTGAACTGCTGGTACTCTTCGAACATGATGTCTTCCAAAGGCCTTTTGGTAAGGCTTTCAACAAGCTTACTACTGGTACTATTTAATTGTGAATCATATGTGATACTCAATAAAAATATGGAAAAAAAAAAAAAAAGTAGGCGGCCGGATGCAGAGTGCCAAGAAGACGTCGGGAGCCCTGTAATTTGCAATGGAGATCTCCTGTTTGGAAAAGATACTGCAGGCTCGGTCACAGAGGCTTTCTGAAGGCGACCACCGGCAGAAGAGGTAAGTTGGGGTCCTGGGGGATGCCTGGACACTGTCGGTTGGGCGACCCAGGGCCGTGGGGCATTGGGTGCAGAGGTGTCTTTTGGCGTCGTATCTTCTTACCAGCTCCCATCACAGTCGGGGGGGCCCTTCAGTTTGAGGCTGCAGGCGCTGGCTTGAGGGAGGTCGAGGATCACCAGATCACAGATCAGGATCACTGAGGAGACCTCCTCGTGGGGTTCAGGAGCTCGGGCCGTGGGTGTTGGGTGCAAAATCGCAGAGCTGCCTGGATCCGGATTCTGTGGTTGAGTCTTTGTTGAGCAAATGCAGTGCTCACAGGAGACAGAGTCTTTAAGATGGATGCAGGACAGGTCCTCTGGGCTCTGGGGGTCTTCTGGACACACCAGGGTTTCTGCTGTAGGCAGGTCAGACTTGGGACATGCCGGTAGGGCTGGGGATAAAGCAGTTTGTGTCCTCCTCTTCCTGGGTCAGCACATCTCTTCGGTCATTTATCTTTGTTCCTCAAATCTGAGGTGGCAAGGTTCAGGGTTGCCCCTAAATACTAAATTTAGGAGTGTACAAGGGATGTGCAGGTCGGGACCAATGGGTCCTTTCCTTGGGGTGGGTGCAACCCCTATTTTGTCACCCATCAGCGGGAGGGGGCATGAACCTCTCCCTAATTGGCTGGGTCCCCTCATCTTCAAGATGGAGGGGACTCAGGTGTGTGCTTCACCTAGCCGCCCCTGTCTGAGGGGTGGGGTTGGCAAAGGTGGGGACACCTATCCTCCTAACTTGTTTTTCTGCCGATTCTCCTGGCCAAAGTGGGGGGTCAGAACCGGTGGGAGCCAGTTGCTGGGGGAAGCTAAATGCAGGGTCAACTTCCAAAGAAGCTTCCCCTTCGTGAACCCAGCTCATCCTGGGGGAGGAAGCATGACACCTCTGCCCAGGATGGGCTTTGTTACTGGACCCAGAGAGTGCAGGCCCTCTACCCAGTGGTCCAGAACCCTGTCTGGTGGTGGCAAATGGCTGGCAGCCATTCAGGAACACCACCAGTGCTGGTTGTTTTTCAGGGGGCATCTCTAAGATACCCTCTGAGTGCATTTTATATTCAATTCCAAACTGGCATCAGTGTGGTTTTAATGTGCTGAGACGTTTGCTACCAAACTTCACAGGTTTCAGTAAAGCCATTATGGAGCTGTGGAGTTCGTAATGACCAACTTCCAGACCATATACTCTTTACGGCTATACTGCACTTACAGTGTCTAAGAATGGACTTAGACACTGTAGGGGTACAGTGCTCATGGCACTGTACCCTCACCTGTGGGCTAGTGCACCCTGCTAGACGGATGACTTACCTAGGCCCCAGGCAGTAGATTGCAGGCATGGCACACAGTGTGCCATGTCGACTCTTCACTTTTCTCTGCACCAAGACACGTAGCCAGCAAATGCGGTTTGTGGGTGTTAAGGTGCAGGGTCTCTAAGGGTGGCACAATAGGTGCTACAGCCCTTAGGGGCCTTCACTGGTCACAATGCCCTTGGTACCCATGGTACCTTTTATAAGGAGCTACCTGTGGCCAGAGATGTGCCAATTGTGGGTTTAAAGGTACAGCTTTAGGAAAGAACACAGGCTTTGGGAACATGACTGGCATGGGCCCAGGGCACATCAAGTTAAAATGCATCAGATGTCAAGCAAAAAGGGGGTAAGGGGTATCTATGCAAAAAGGGGCACTCTCCAACAATAGTTAATAAGCAAAATGACAAAAATTCAATAAGGGAAACCGGAGATGATAATTCTTTTTTTTTTTTAAACAATTTAAGAAGGGAGTGCGCCAAGAAGCAAAAAGTGCCAATGACAGTCAATGGTTCCCTAGACCGGGACCTAGGCACAATTTGAGGGTGACTGTGATGGAGCACGCACCAAACAGAACAACTAGGTTTGTCCTGCTTGAAGATTTTACCTCTTGACTTAGTCCATTAAGTCCCAATCTGCCACTGGGGTACATTTCTAAAGCTCCCCAGGACCTCAGGGGAGGTACACAGAGACTCACAGGATGTCAAACAGTGACCAACAGCAGGGTCCAGTTCAGGTCTAGTTGCCAAGTGGCGAGTTGGGCAGTTGCAGGAAAAGTCTCTTGTAGCTTGTTGTATTCCCTGTAGCTTGAACATGTCAGCCTTATGGCCCTTGGAGTCCACTTTTGTCCTCGGTACAAGATGGAGAAGGTCCAGTCCTTCAACTCTCCTTTCAGGTCAAAGACAGCAGGTCCAGTCCTCTACAGTTCTTCCTCAGGTTCGGGCATGTCCTCAAGTGGGTGTCTGGAGATGAGCTAGTGGATGGAAAGTATTTTCAAGATGGGTAGTCTGCGGCCACACTAAATTTGTGCATTGGGGCTGGGGGTGTGTGGGAAGTGTACTTCAACAATTATTTTGCCCTCCCACATCTAACACCAAACTCCAGTTTGAAGCAGCTACTGCACCCCCAAAAAACACAGAGAACATGTCAAGCAGGTTTTTGACACTAATGTCAAAAAGGATGCTCCAGCCCCCATCCTTCTGCGGAGATCAAAGGAGTCCCCCCTGCCCATTCAGGTCGACCTGACAATCGCAGTGATCTTTTATGTAGGTCCTGGGAGAAATGTCACACCTCATCCACACCTATACAAATGCTAATTACTGGCTGAAAGAAGTTGGAGAGCAAATGAAAATTAGCCTTCAGAAACTTTAGAAAGGGAAAAGGAAAATTTCCAAAGGTTACTTTTCTATAATCGTCATTAGAAATCAGAGTACAGCATTGATCTATTTAAAATAGATTTTTTTTTATTTTTTTAAAATCTTTTTATTAACATTTTCACTTCCAACCATTACTGCATTACCATATCGTTCTTCACAACGTACATTACATCTTTTTCGATTACACCTGTTTTCTACATTAAGGACCCCTTTTGGGTTCTTCATTACATTGACACCCGTCTTTTTTACCACACCCCCACATCCCTTCCCAGAGCTCTCTTTACGCGCCCCTACTAGTCGGAATTGTCTGATTGAGAGTCGTCCTGCGGAGGATCGCAGATGTTGCCCCGATATATAAAATAGATTTTTAATTATTTTTCAAAACAATTCTTTTTTAAACTTAGAAATTCACTTAAAAAAAAAACAAAAAACAAAGTACAAGTGCTGTTATAGCTATGAATCAAAACCGAAAAGAAATGGCAAAATATGGTTAGGGCCATAATCCATAAGTCGCACACAAAATAAGGATTAGCCTACAATATTGATGCTAATAAATAATATCACCTAAATGCTAAATGTAATTAAATAACACATACTCACATCCAATAAGTGAAACTACAGTTATAGTTGTTTCTGTCAAAGTAGTACGCGTGAGGTGATCTGTTATCTTTAAAGTTATTTATACTTTTTGTATTTGCATTGGTTTCCTTAACGGTGAGCACTGTATTTTGTAAGCAACTTATGGTTTAAATGGCTATTGTGCGAGTAATGAATTGTGCCTGTGAATGCTACTTGCGAACTTTTGTGTTTTGGGGTTTTAATTTGTAACCATAGCAGTAACTTAACTGTTATTTTAAGCGAGTATAGTGGGTTTCCATGCTCTAGAACCCACAGAGGATCCATAAAAAGCAGCCAAACTTTAGTTGAATCAGAGAACTTAGCATCATGCATCATTAAGTCTGAAAAAGATTCACCAGTTCCCATCTGTAACTCGCATTAATGTTCTGACCACTTCCTCATTCCTCATTCCACTCCTTAAAACAAGCATTGGCATAGCCAATAGGTCTCGCTTTTGGGACCTTATAAGTATTTAGTTATGCAGCTGTTGCATGGCTAAACGCTTATAAAGTCCCAAAGGCGAGACCTATTGGCTATGCCAATGCCTGTTTTCTTGCTAATCGCGGCACCGGTGCTTTACTTTTAACATTAAAAGTAAAGCGCAGGTGCCGCGATTATAGCAAAAGTAAAGAAATAGATTTTTGTTTCTATTTCTTTACTTTTGCTATAATCGCGGCACCGGCGCATTACTTTTAATGTTAAAAGTAAAGCACCGGTGCCGCGATTAGCAAGCTAAAAATGCTACCGCCAGCCACAGCTTGCAGTGCATGTGCGCGAGTGGTGCGCACGCAGCAGTAATCACGCCATATGGCGCCTCTGCTGAAGCGCGCGCCCGCGCACATGCACTGCAAGCTGTAGCCGGCGGTAACATTTTTTAAAGCCCTTACTAAAGTCTCTCCGAGCAGCGCATGCGCGCCGACTCAGCGAGACCTAAACAACAGTTGAGAAAGCACCCCAAAAGAGGGGCATTTTTTGCTTGTCATAAAATGAAGCTACTCGTTACCTCTACTCTGCTGACCCCTGCCCATTAAGGGCTGAGGCCATAACAGGGATCAATGTCCTCAATTCCTCCTGGTATTTTTCTTTTCCAAAGGAAGAATTCTTTTTTTTTTGGGATTCTGTGACTGAGCAAGAAAGCATGTAGAAGGCCCTCTCAGCCAAGAATGACTGCACTAACCACATGGACGGACCACACTTACTTTAATTATTAAATGGGAATACAGGTTAACCTTTCTCTTGGAGAGGGACAGCAGCTTGTAAAAATGTCTCACGACAAAGGTGGATTCTGTATTAAAGGGTCCTAGAACCAGATATGTCCATTTTACTACCAGACTTAATGGGACAATTGTTTTTTAAGTTTTATAAGTAAAGAAACTGCCCACTTGCAATTTCATGCAAGTCAATTGTAAGCTGGCAGCACCCCATTGGGTTTGATTGCGAGACAAAGGTCATACATTTATACTAACATTTGTGATTGTTTTCTTTTTGGTGCCATTAACCTTTTCCCCTTCCTTCTATTCATATCCTCTCTGAAGCCAGCACTGCTCTACCAACGTCACCAGCTAGACTCCTGACAATCTATTCATAAATCGACACCACCCCCCGTGTTCACATCTCGCCTGCATTAAAAACTCACCTGGTGCAATCAAAGCAAATCCTGAGAAAATAGGTTGATAAAACATTTCTCCCAGAAGGGGGACATGATGAATGGGACCTCATGGCGTGTAAAAAGCTTTTGGTTTTCAAATACAAAGGAGAGGACTAAAAGGGAAAAATAAGCTCCAATTAAAGATTATCTTTAAACTCTCCTCTCAGGTTGGCTAAGCATGCAGCATCTACTACTTGTGGTCAGCTGAAGTATCCCAAAGTGCATCAGTGGGACCACTCTGGACATGTCCATGGCCTAACAGAATTCACAGATTATCATAAGACCCCAATGGAGGTGGTTCATCCATGCGATAATTACATACAACTGGTTTCCAGGCTCCCGATACTATATTGGTAAGGCAGGACAGCTCCTAATGAGAGCAGACAAAGCTATACAAGGGTGCACAACTATAAAATATTAACATCATTACAATTTTTTAGGACTTACAATGTGTTTTTTTTTTTTTAATGAGAAGCTTAGTTGCAAAGGACAAATAATCGCGTTTAAGAATTGGATTTTGGAGTGTCTAAAATTGAGACTATTTTGAAACAAGCTCTAGGCAACAGCGTCATAATTTACACATTAACATGCTTGTAACCCAGTCTTGAATATGACCGAACCAGGCACAAAAAGTTCAAAATACAATTGACATTATTAGGGAAAATGATCACTCCAGCGATAAGTTAAAACCAGTAAATTGCAAAATTTCAAAAGCATTGCATACGAGAAAAGAAAAGTGATCGGATACTGAATTTTCATTTAGCCTTCAATATCACACACAAAAGATGCAATGCCAATAGAGGGGCAGGAGGTGGGTGATTCAAACAGAGACGGTTAAGTAGAAGGGCCAAAATGACCAACAAATAACCTTTCACAATGACTACTGCAAGGCCCTGCTTGGGGTAAAGATCAAACAAACAAAAGGACAACCAACAGCTTAGCTTGTAAGGGGTCAGTGTCACGGACACCAAACCAGATTACAAACTTCTCCCAGCATCCAGTGGAGATGAATTTCGTGGAGAGGCAGCGGACACCGAGGATGACGTCCACCACTTCAGACAGCAAATCAAATGCAGTCAATTTCTGCCGCTGAATATACACACAGAGGTGTCAGCTGCAGGGATAGGAGGTCCGCCTGAGGTGGTAGTCTAACTGTAGGGGTGACGCTCATGCTCAGGAATTCCAGAGGGCACACTCTCCTGGGCCAGTCCAGGCAACTAGGATGACTTAGACCAAGTCATCCTTGATCTTCTTCAAAACCCAAGGCTGGAGACATAGTGATGAGAAGGCGGACAGGAGTCGCTTGTTCTATTCCAGCTGGATTGAGTCTCCTAACAAGTGCTCTCACAAGAACTCTAATGTGCAAAACTGTTGACATTGAACTTTCTTGACAGTGGCAAATCTAGCATGGGTCAAATACACCCTATGCTACACCTTGGAAGGTAGATACCACTAGGGAGCTGCCAGACACCTGCTCAGTTCATACGCTTTGGCACTAAGGCACCCTGCCAGGTAAATGCCGACCAGGAACTTTTTCTGGCACTGTAGACACCTCCAGAGACACAACACCTTGTGGCACGGCCTTTTGCAGGAGCACAGAGGCTTCCGTTTCCCACCTCCAGTAAATAATGCAACTCCCCCCCCCCCCCCCCCCCCCCCCCAAACCAGTAGTCATGTACCAGTCACCATGTCATCTCTGGGTGGAAGAGGGAGAGTAGCCTGCTGCAGGACAAACTTTGTTGGTCAGCCGCCACTGGAAGTTTTGAGCCATCTCCTCCAAGAACTCGGTGTCGAAAAGGAACCCTTGATGCTTGGGCCTACTGGGATTTTGGGATCCACTGTAAGGCTTGCATGTGCAACCTGGCATAGTAGAAAAGGCAGATGGCTAAGAGGTAAATAATCATCCGATTCACCATCACAGAGATCCAGGACCTAGCCTGAAACATCAGGATCATAGCCAGATTGGCCAGAAGTCATTGTAGCAGAGGAAACACCTTAAACTCTACCCAATTGAGGATCATCCCAATGAAAACAGTTTTATAATCCGTTTTATTATCGTTTTATTTGCTGGTGGTGGCAGGGGGCGGCACTCCGCTCTAATGGAGAGTCTGCCGCTGTCAGAGTGATAGTGCTTAAAACAAGCATTTGCAATGCAATAGGTCCAGAGGGAATTTCAGCTCATTTATGATTTACACAATTTCAGGAGTTATGTTTTCGCCTGGAGGTGAACCATGACTGACTGCAGTAAGTCATCAACATCTGGTAATACAGGAACGCCCGACCTCCAAAGATGAGCAGCAAACACTGCTATTGTTTTCGTAAACACTCGAGTGGCGCTGGTGAGGCCAAAAGGTGGCACTGCAAATTGAAAATGCTCCTGGTCCTTCTTGAACCACAGGTATTGTCTATGGGACGGCAGGACAGGTATATGGAAATATGCATCCTGCAAATCCACTGATGCCACCAGTCTTCTGGCTCCAGAGCAGGAAGGATGGGAGCCAATGTAACATTTCGAAACTGCTTTTTTGCAGGAAGGTGTTCAGGGAACAGATAGGCCTGAGGCCCCCCTCCATTTTAAGGATGAGGAAATGGCAAGACTAACAATCCTGCCTTTCTTAAAATGTGTGCCTCCTGGAGCAAGATGAAGAGATCATGTTTGCAAATTAATTCTGTTAGAGAAGGAATATTGGATGGGAAAGAGAGAAAAGGTAGGGAGAACCCTTCTGACCAATTAAAGGGACCCATATATAAATGTTATGGATTGCCAACCCAGAAGGAATTGTTGAATTCTGCCCTCCTACCAGTTGGGCATAAGCTGCTGAGAACAAACTAAAGCCATTTGCTGGCCGGTGTAGTTGGGGGAAGACTAAACGGAAGACTGGTACCCCTGTTTACCTGTGCCTTGTTAGCGGGATCTGCATCCGCAGCCCCAAAGGGACTAGGCTGTCTGCTGCATCACTGGATTGGGAGGCTGTCGCAACCCATATGCCAGCCCCCTGGAACAGCCCCTAATGCTTCAAAACTAGTTGAAAAATTGCTTTGTAGTTTTCAACACCGCCAAGGAGCCCACTGTATCTCTGAGATCTTTAAATCATTACAGACTGGATCTGCTTTTTCTCTAAAAAGGTGATACACATCAAATGGTGTATTCTTTAGCGATGCCTGTACATCGCTAGAAAATCTCTTGGCTCTCATCAAGGCTTGTCTCTAAAGCACAACACCATTACCAACTGCTCTGCCATTGCAGTCGTGGTATCCAAGACTGTGTGCAGTGGCGTCACTAGGGTTGGTGTCACCCGGTGCGGGTAACTCATGGTGTTACCCCCTCACGACTTACCGCATGGACCTCCTCCGCTCCGAGTCCGCCAGTGGACACAGTTGGCAAATAACGGGACCATACAGAATTCTTAGTAACGTTTGTAAATGTAGGTCCTATATTTACAAAATGTGCCTGTTAACAACAGTGTGATAATGACTCATTAATCAGGTTGTACAGTGGGCTACCTGCTAGTCAACAGTTTATTGGAATTTATAATATCATAGGTATGGTACTTTTTACTGGTGTGGTGTTCCCACTATCCAGCAACACGATATATCAGTGGTCTAAGTGGGGGAAAAAAAGTAGGGGAACTGTGGGCGGAGAATCAGAGGGTGGGAATAACTCAAGGATTGGATCAGTGGGCAGAGCCAGAGGCGTGGCCAGAATGCGCAAACATCCCAATTTTTTGTATTTGTTTGGTTTCACTGCCCAGTTTTATCAACCAATGGATACACATGATTATTTAAGGTTATAATGAGTTATTGACAGCAAAATGTATTAACAAAGTGGGATATGCTTCTAATCACAGAATGTCCCCAAATACGATAAAATGTGGAAGCACAAGCCATTTGTCTCCGATCCATGGAGTTTCTGTCATCAGCACTTCTCCCTTTTCCAAAACAGCAGTTCAAACATGAATGGCTAAAAATCCTAGTTTGCAAAGGTTTTCTAAATAATAATGGCTCTGCCATATTTGACTCATAATGCAAGATCTGCAGCATGATCTGACCATTTAAACTGATAAATTGTTTGTAGCTCAAACGTATCAAAAGTTAATAAAAAATTTGACTTGTGTTGCTGCGGAGTAGATGACAGTTAATAGCTCACTGTTCTATGTTAGGATTTTAACTTATAAACTGCAAGTAACAAAAGGATCTCTCTGACAAAAGCAGTAGCCCACTGGCCTATTTACATTATGTGCACTTTGTGATCTGCATGGTTCATGTTCTTTGCAGCAGGTACATTAACCCTCTGAGCTACCTTTCAATGAGTCAAATGTTCCATTAGACAATATTCCGATCTCTCTCTAGGAAGAACATTAATCATCAGAGTCATCATGAGATTTTATTGTTAACGAAAATTACTGGAGGCCAGGAAGGAGGCAGCAAGTGCTTCTAAAACTATAATATACTTGCAAAAATGATGTCTCCACCTAAAGTCAGCACCTGGTGCGGTCACACCGGTTGCACTGCCCTAGAGCTGGCCCTTCTCAAGGGCCATGTGATCTCAGTAACAGGGTCACGGTTGTTCTAGGGTGTACTGCTTCATAGGCCTGCCCGCAAGACTGGAGGTGAACTTCAGTATGAATAGTGGTGGACAAGCCTTGAAGGTTAAGCTACACTTGTCATGCTAGGGTCCACCTGCTGGTGCTACGACACCGGGGCTTCTAATGTCTTGCGAAGCCTTCTAAGGTCTAGCATGAGCTAGTGCTCTCTCAGGAGAGTGGTCTGGCGGACTGGTTATTAAGGCTGGACCTGGTTCCCCAGTTCCAAATTCAGCAGCTCTGGCCATAGTGCCACATCCCCTCCCCTACTGAACACCATACTGCCCCACTGAGAAAAACTCAGACTGCCTTCAACTACAACCCAATTGTTGCCGGCTATAAACACCTGGATGCGGCTCAATTTCAATTACGCACTGGGCAAGAGCAATATGTGGCCTACAAAAAAAAGTGACAGCATCCTGGAAAAAGCAAACCATCATAGGGAATGCAAAATTTGCAAACCATGTGAAATGTAAGCAGGAACAACATGGTTACCTTAACGCTTTTACACTCAATGTTCAGAAATCAGTAAGTGCTTTTGCCTGAAAAGTTAAGGACATGACAACAGGGCCCTGAATGGACCCATTTCAATGGCCATTGCTTATATCCTTACAAAACGTAAGCAGTATGGTAAAAAAAAAGACAACATCCCTAGATACAGAGCAGCAGTACAAATTTTGCTTTTCAATCCTCACATTGCAGTACCTCCAGGATTGGTGCACTAGTTCCAAGCCCAGGGAAAATAAAGCCAAGACAACAAAAATAGCGCTTCACTGGCAAACTCTGTAAAAGTGGCGCTAATGTGTTAGGGTGTGAATAAAATCAATTTGGCCAGTTTGCTACCACTCTGTCTTACTTTATTTAGTTATTTATTTTTCATATTTTTAAACTTTTATTCCAGATGTTGGACTTGGAATTAAATGTCAGAAAAATACGACATTGATTTCCGGCAAAAGTGATTTTCTTTTTTGGATCCATTTCACAGGGAAGCAAATAAAAGAAAGGAGAGGAGACAGTGCGTGCTGCGCACAGGCACCTCCTCCTCCTGAAAGGTTAGGTTGCTCTGCGCACACCGGCCCTGTTGGTGTCACCCCATGTGAGGGTGTCACCCGGTGCGGTCCGCATCCCCCGCACCCCCATAGTGACGCCGCTGACTGTGTGGATGATGTACTACACAACCTCCTGCCAGTACTGGCTTGGTATGAGCCAAAGAACCCTTAAGATCCTCCAGAACCACAGCAATATCTCACTGGCCATGTTCCAACGGGTAATAATGTAATAAACTCTGAATATGGATGCCAGTTCAAGTTCCTCATGCACGCCTACAAAGCCCTCCACAACCTAGGACCTGACTACTTCAACCATCAACTGAAATTCCACCAACCCGCTAGACACCGGCGCTCCTCTAAACTCACCCTCGCACACACCACCCCGCATCTGTCACAGCTGCAGAAGTGGCTCCTCCTTCTTCTACATCACTGCCAAAACCTGGAATGATCTTCCCCTCCAGCTCCCCAAAGCCCCCTCACTGGCAGACTTCAGAAAGAACCTCAAAACCTGGCTCTTCAACAGAGACACAGAGCCCAGACACCACTGGCGGGGGGGGGTGGTGTTGGGCTTTACAAAGGCTGTTTGATTGATCTTAATGCCAAGTTGGCAGAAGAAAACATACTTTTGCCATTTGGATTCTCTTTCTGGGGATGGAAAGGAATTCTGATTCACCACACTGGCTGAAACTTGCACAATGAGACTCTCCAGGGTAGGGTACTTGGTGAGAAAATCTGGGTCTCAAGGCAGCAGACTATGTTACATGGCTACCTGCCACGTAACAGGAGGGCAAGAATATAATTTCAACTAGGTAGCCATCAGATTTATCTGTGACTGCGTCATTAAATGGAATCAAAAGTTCTGATGTTGCTGGATCGGGCACCAAAGGCACACACTGTACAGGTACATGACTGACATCTGCTTCCAGTCAGGGCTTGAATCCTATATTTTTTGGCGGGGATACTGTTACCCAAGATATGTTGTTAATTGTATTTGTTAAGCGCACCAATCACCCCCTAAGGGGTCTCACAGCGCTCTACCACCTCCACAGGTCAGATTAAAATAAGTTAGAGGTTAAAAAGTCAGGATTTAAGAGACTCTTTATTAAATAAAACAACATTTGGACAGGAGCAAAGCTGCAAAGCAAGCTGATTCCAATATTTGGGGGCCAAAAACAGAGCAAGAGCGGCCTCAATGTTTGGCCGAATGGATGCACCTCGCATAGAAGGAGTTGCTCCCTGGATCTGAGGTTGCCGCTTGGTGTATATGGTAGCAACACAACTTGCAAGTGTCTTGGGCCACTGCCGGATACGGATTTGGTTACCAAGCATAGGAATTTAAAGAAGAGCACGCTTCTTCATAAGAAGCCGGTGTAGGGCTCCGAGCATGGATTTTAAGGACAGCAGGGTGGAAGTTTGCACACCAAAAAGGCTGCCGTATTTTGTACAACTTAAAATTGGCAAACAGGCCTTCATCCACTGCAACCATCCGAGTGTTTCCGTAGTCCAGGCAACTAACGAGAAGTGCTTGGGTGAGTTAATTCCTAGTCTCTGCAGAGCTAGCTATTGGAAATCTTTTTTAAGTATGCTTATCAAGCCAAAATATGTGCCTGAGATAGAGTTCGCATTTTCTTACATGGAGAGATTTTCAGCGAGTGGGACACCAAGATTTTTAACTACTCTTTTTGGAGCGGGAGTAAGTTCTAATTCCACAGGCCAACAGTCTCTGGACCAGATACTGTTCATGAGTCACTTTTAGGAGTTGTCATAAGCCGTGGCTGCAGGCTTGTACCGAGGGGGGTGGGGTTTGGGGGGGGGGGAATCGTGATATAAAATAAAAATAATTAAAATAAATGTACTTTATTTTGCAGCATGAGGTCCTCCTCCCTCGGAGGTCATCTCTCCTCACGGAAGCATTTGATGCAGGAAACTGCACTACCCAATCCGGCCACTGCTTTCACAGCATGAAAGCAGCACCAGAATTGGATAGAACAACCTCTCCCGGCGCTCCTAAGAGCACTGGAGGCCTCCGCATTCTCTAACCCAGCTGTCTAAGAGAGCTAGGTTAGAGAACGTGAAAATGCGCATGTCAATCTGGCCGACCCAAAACGGCCCTGTAAAAGAGACATGCACATTTTAAAGCGCATAGCTCTCTGCTACTGCCACTCGGCAGAGCTGGCCCCGGCCCATCCTGGCACTTAGTTCAGGACGGGTTGCTGAAAAATAAAATGGTAATAAAAACTTTATTACAGTTTTATTTGTCGTCGATGGGAGCTTGTGGGGTGACACTCCTCCGCTCTAATGGAGGAGCTACTCCTAGTCAGAAGACCCACAAAGTGGGAACAGAAATCTGGATACACCTCGGAAGATATGGAAAGAAACAAACCGCTGTATATGAGCGCGGGTGATGCTTAGATGCAGATCCGTATCGTTCAGAAAGGAGTAAGCGAGGAGCTGCATACTGCCACCTGTCGCACCAGAGACAAGATTTTGCAGATCCAGTCTGGTGCCTGGGGGATAACCTAAGATGAGGAATCTGCAGCTAGATGAAATATACATCCGTAAATTACAAAATAAACAGTGGTATTATCTTATAAATAAGCACAAACTTGTCAGCATTGGAATTCTTTAAATTAATTTGGATCATAAAAGAAGGAGAGAATGTGAAGACTGAAAGTTTGCCTGATTTGATTATATTGGCTCGATTATTGTGTCAAAGAACATCTGCATTTATGTGCCGGGAGAGCAGTGCTGAATTGCCAGCACCGGGGTTTGTGACTGCCTGCCACATGGTAGTGGTGTCAGTCAATTTAGGTACGAGCACAACAACTTCTGCTTATTATTTCCATTTCAATTTCCAGTTATTAGTATTTGCCTCCAAAGCCATTCTTATAGCTTTGGGGGCCTGTAATAGTATTAATGGTCACACTTTTAAGAGTGTGATGATTAGTAGTGTGTTGGTGCTGTCATTGGCAGTGCTGCCAGGTGCAACGGATGGTGCAAGCTCTAGTGTCCTCCTGTCGAGGGCCTGGCACTGTTTTTTTTTTTTTTTTACATGTCAGTGACTCCATGCATCTGTGTGCCTGACCGTAGGCGTATTTGTCTTTATCTGTGATTATTAGGTGCTTATCAGTATGTGTTTCGAGAGCCAAGAAACAGCTGACCAATCCTTGGAAATAAAGATTGGTAGGCATGGTAGACTGAAAAAGAGCGAACTCTTGAGGCTGTGGCCCTAACCCAAATGTATAGCTCGAACTGGACTGTATGATCGTGGCTTATCCTTTAATGCATGTTTCTTACCCTAACATTCTACTGTTACTGTATTTTGAGGTGGGTCAAGCTGCATTACAAGGCGACTTATGTGGCTGGATACAACAACCAAAACGTGCTGTTCCTGGGAAAACTGAGAAGTTCAGTGCCAAGCAGCACGCAAAACCAGTGCAGTAGCGGCCCGTCACCTGCCAACGTGGCCGGGTGGGCCAGGCCAGAGGTGGGGAGAGATAGAGGGGGGGGGGGAGGGGAGGGGGGAATTTAGCAATTTAAAAAACTTACCTTAACGCAGCCCCCGTCTCCCGCATCATCACACTCTTCCTGATTCTGGGCACAGGCTCCCAGAATGCACTACAGCCAATCCTGATGCTGCATGAAAGCAGCATCAGGATTGGCCTGAGCAATGGCAACGTGTGCTCCCAAGCAGACTCTGAGCCTGTGCCTGCTCTCTCAAAAGCCCCAGCAACGCAGCTGGCCCTGGAGAGAGGTTCACTGCGCATGAGGGGTTCGGCCGGCCTGAGACGGCAGGCCACACTCCTCATGCGGAGTGAAGGGAGTGCCCACCACTCCTCCAGCAGCAGTGTACTCCCCTAGACCATTGCCCAATACTCGTCAGAGTCCTGGGGGCCGATCCAGGAGTTTAAATGAAACTGGTTTTTATTATTATTTTATTTGCTGGTGGTGGCAGAGGGCGGAACCCCTCTGCTCTAATGGAGAGGCCGCCGCTGTCAGTCATAGTGCTTAAAACAAGCATTTGCAAAGCAAAAGGTCTCACATTTAGAAGATTTTGAGCTATTGGCATTGTAAATGACAATGCCTATTATTTATGTGTTGTTTTTAAAACAGATAAATAAAAGGCATTGTCATTTACAATGCCAATAGCTTAAACTCTCGCAAATATGAGACCTATTGCATTGTAAATGCTTTTTCTTTTGGTAAAAGCTCCATGCCGCACTTTCACTTTAAAGGCGGCCGTGCCCCTTTCTTTAGACGAGCCGCGTCTAAAGAAAGGGGCGTGGCCGCCATTAAAGTGAAACCATGGTATGGGGCAATAGGTGGAGCATCTTTCCAGGTCAGCTAGCAACAAGCTCCTATTAAGGGCCTGAATACGAGTTTGCCAGTCTTGGAGTGGGCCATCATGCCAGCGCCCATCTCCAAGACCGCCAAACTCGACTGCTGGATGCCCACCAGATTATGAGTTCTTGTGGTCTGGCAGGCAGTCCTTTGGCGTTCCCACGGCGGTGCCTATTAAAAAGGTACCGCAATGGGAAAGACAAAGCATGTTTCTCTATGGCATGGGCACAACATATGCCCCCCTGCAGGCACCCATGGCCCTGAGGCAACAAGAGGCCCTGTAGGGCCCTCTTTATTTCCTCACTGCCACAGTTTTCATGGCGGTCTCACCGCCATGAAAACAGCGGCTTTAAGGAAACTCCTAATATGCTCGGCGGTGCTGCAGCAGCACCATCAGTATATTAGGGCCTCTGACTGCCATGCCACAGCTGCGGGATCCGTTATCCCCGGCAGTTGCGGTGGTCCTGTGGCAGTCCCACTGCCCTAATTGTAATACGGCAGGTGGGCCGGCAATCTGGCAGTCCAGGAGCCGCCACCACAGGTTCGGCAGTCCGATGGTCCGCAAACTCAAAAACCAGGTCCCAAGTTTTGTGCAACCTTACAGCTGTGCTGCCTGGCATGCTTCGGCCTAAAATGTGCACACACCCTCGGTGTGTTTTAGCCGATTTAAAAGCCCACCTACACCGGCCCAGGTACACTATCGATTCTCCCCTCAATCTAATTTCCCCTTTTGCCCAATCTTCTTTCCTCTATCATTACCAAGAACATCTGTAGGGATTTGAATTTGTATTCTGAGTTCCACAGGAATTATACTATGTTCCAGCATCTCATTCATGACAACATGGCCACAGTACTCAGTGCACACTGGTGAAATTTACAATCTCTGGCGATCCCCTTGCACTACAACTCAGAGTTCTGCTGGTTCTAGCGGGATAAGGTGGCACACAACAGTTCCTCTATCCCATCTCCATTGTGGATTTGAGGCCTGAGCGACAACTCATCTGAACCGTCAGGCATGTAAGAAGCACAAATTAATAAATGACACCGTTTGTGGTACCAGTGCCAGCCATAAAGAGGGAGAGGAAGGCAATGGCAGCTCCTCTGCTAAGGCGGAGGAGCGTCACCCACTGATTTTCAGCAGTGCAAAGAAGGAAAAATAAAATTTTCACACAATGCTATTTATTTTTCCGTGCTGAAGCAGGTTTTGGGGAGGGCATGGCTGTCATCACAGCCAGCAGGGGAGGAGGAAATATGCGCACTTAAGTGCACATGACTGTTTAGCTAGCCATCTTGGGCCGGCCAAAAAGTCATGCGTACTTAGCATGTTCTCCATCGGGCTGTAATACACAGCCTGGGTGGATAACATGCACAGGATGAACCACAACGCTCAGACCATCCACAACGCTGCTAAAAGCAGCATTGTGATTGGCTTAGGGGAGCCTGTGTGCTCCCAAATCCAGACCAAAAGAGAAGCGGACAGATGCCGATGGAGGAGAGTTGGAGGACTTACAAAGGTAAGTGAGATTTATTTTTTGGACTCCCGCCCCCCTCGCCATCCTTGTTTAGTACCAGACGCCACTTGAGGAAGGCCCTATAAGCAGGGAGTAAGAAGAGAAGAGCATGAAAAAAGGAGGAAGGGAACCAAAGTAAAGAATAGTGCCCCTGGGGCGAGGCAGCAAACTTCCAGCAAAAATGACAACAGGGAGTCGAGAACGTATGGAGAATTAAACCTAACAATGGCGCATTTCACACACGTGCGCCATTTCCAAGAAAGGGAGAAACCCTTTAAAGGCCTGCAAGACGAATGAAAACATACTCCCGACATAGCTGATGAGTTTGTAGAATACTAATCAACCTGTTCCTACAGTTTAATTCCATTCTTAGGAGCTTAATGAACAAACTGAAGAGCACAACATTCATTTGCTTAAGAAGCCAGGGGCAAGGTGCAAAGAGAAGCATTTTAAATAATTCATAAGACTTTACAAGCTGGTAAACATATTAATTCCGTCTGTAGACACGGTTTAATTTTCCCTCCTGCGCGTATTTTTTAATAAGAATTTCACGTGCATCAATCAATTAAATAATGAGCAGTGTGTTGGCGACATAGGCAGGAGGCTTGTAAAGGTGCGAGTACAAGCTAAGGAGGGGGCGGGGGTGGTAAAGGCCGTAGGTATAAGGTAGGAAGCGCACAGTCATCTAACTGAACCCCACAGCCTTCCTTGGGGCAGGGCCGGTTCCATAGCAAGGCAACAGGGAACACTCGCCTAGAATGCCATCAACAGTGGGGGGTGGAGACACACCAGATTGCCTTTAGAAGCATCAACTATAACCCAAGTAGCAGAGGAGGTCAGACAAACGGACACCAAAGCCGCGGCATAGCGGGGGTAGGGGCCAGGCAAGTGCCCTTAACTTTTTTGCACCCCTTTTTAAAATTTTGCACCCTAAGAATGCCTGTAAGAATTTTGCACCCTCTGCCCCCCACACCACACACGCTACACCACTGCCAACTAGGGTTGCCAAAGCCCTTGCACCATCGCTGCCTTGAGGTACACGCCTCGAAATAGTTTTTCTTGATGTAAACACAGCCAGGCGCTAGTGAATCCCTTTCTTGGATCGAGCAATAAAGTTTCTCATCACAAAAAGTCCATACTGCATAAAGGCGCAGATAAACGCTGGACCATACCTCAAAAGAATGAACCGTTATTAGATGCAGTAAGCACCGGAGACCCCGGAATACGGAGGTCAGCATAGCATGCCAAGATATGACAAAGCAGATTTTGATGAGCTACTGACCATGTTGGGAAAAGTCAGACTGGTAGCATTCTACAAACATCGAAAGCTATACGGATAAAGCTCAATTTTGTTTGCATTCAAAGTTAAAACTTAGACTTAACTAAGACTTAACTAAGGGAGGGTGTCCAAATCGAAACAAAGGAGGATCCATACAGTTGTGCACCTAGGCACCGCATAGCTAGAAGTTGAGTAACAAAAAGGCGCCATGGGTTAAATCTAGCGAATAGTGGTAAAACAGGAGCACAAAACTAAGACTGACAAAATATTGGATCTGCAACATTAAGGCAGCTGGGCAGGCAAGTTACGAACAAAGTCTTTTTTATTTACTAAAGTACACAAACATCAACCATGTAGTTCTGTCCCCAAACTACAAGAATAGCACATTGCCAATCTTCAACCATCCAATGGGTACAGTCCCAGTTTCACAAACAGGCAATAAATCGGTATGAGCATTAAACCACTTCTCCCCAGTACCATGCACGAACAAACTTAACAGAACGCTAATTATTACTTCGTCTCATTCTTGAGCCACCGAATGTGCTTCTGGACCCTTGCCCGACGGCCCACTAGAGAATGTTGAGGTGCCACGTTCCCATCGTGAGATGTTACCTTGAGATACTGTGTTCTTAATCTGCTTGCCCAATGTTTCCCTATTCCCTAGAATGACAAATTTTCTCTTCACTGCCTTCATTGTACAAGGAGTGAAAAATGCAGAGCTAGCCTTCTGCACATGCCTCAATCATATAGTAACCACCAAAACACCTACATTTTAGAACCACTATTCGGCGTGATCGGTCTCTTGAACAGATGCTTGTAACACTGGCTTCTCCGCAGCCACCTCCAAAATGCTCTTTCTGTCCACGTTTAAAAAAAAAAAAAACATCAACCCAACCTTTGGGATGCCAGCTTCTACCTGATCCTGCCTTTGAAAAAAACTAATGGTAACACCAGAGTGGAAGTTAGGAGCCTTGAAGTCATCGGAGATTAATCTGACCATGGGCTGATGACACGGACATCGTCTACTTTGGCAAACATCTCTGATATTCAGTAGAGGATGCAAGCTCCCTTAATTCCGTTATTCAAGTTTCACAGTAACCACAACCACTTTGAGACTTTAAAGATTCCACATGGTGCCATTGTCTAGCAATACTTCCAGATCGTTTATCAGACTGAGAACTAGTAACACTGTGTGAACCACCAGAACGGCACCTTTCTTCAGAAAGGGGACCTTGGGGAATTAACCTTGCGTATCTTCCTCCATAGATATCTATACCTGCGCCTAAGGCAAAGTTACACTGTTTCTAACTTTATCATCAGGCCCTTCTAGACCTTCTCAAACTCTGCTCTTAAAAAGGCATCCTCGTCCGAGCCATCGCTACAAACTCAATAGGTCTGGTCTTACATGCCCCAAAGCAAACATTTGGCACCTTTGCGCCGCAATTGCGTTACTCAAATTGAAACCCCTCGTTCAATAGAAGTATGTAAAAGAATTCGGGGAACATTAACCACACATCAACATCTTTCAACCAGGAACCTCCAAACATGTTATTCTATTTGAACTTTCTCATATGACTCTTCTAGCCTCTGCCACGCCATCTTTACAATGATTGGTAAAATGATCTCTCCGACCACGCTATGGCCCACGGTGGTATGATTATCACAGCTATAAAAGTGGTGCATTAACTAGGTACAAGGTGCAGAGTTACAGCACCCAAACCTTGTGTGCACCACTTTAACATGACAGTTTTACTACTATCAATGAATGAGCTTTGCAGTTCCAAAGTAAACATAATTTATGTTTGTAACATATCCAACTGCCTTTTCATTTGTTTAATTATGGAGTATTCTACTATTACTCTTCATGTTTGCAAGCATCCTGTTTCTTTCATATGAAAAAGCACCACAGCAAGGATTTAAGCACTTTGTGTGTGTGTTGGGGTGATGGAGGGAGTGGTCACGTATTATAATGCATAAACACCTCGGAGGTACATGACCTTATGAAGGAACTCTGCCTCGCTCCTCTCTAAGGTTACAGAACTCCTCAGTGACTTCCAAAATCCTTATGTACAACAGGGGATACTTTAGCCCATATACAATGCTAAAATATGAGAGTGCTAGGGCTAAACCTTCAGCATCTCATGGGGTACTGCCCCTCGAACATCGATGCCTCCAAGAAGCCCTCGCAACAGGGAAATTAGTGATCTCCAGCTCTACTCCCTTTTAAGTTCCACTTGAGTTGTTGGCTTGTTAGA
Organism: Triturus cristatus; assembly: GCF_964204655.1. Taxonomy (NCBI): domain Eukaryota; kingdom Metazoa; phylum Chordata; class Amphibia; order Caudata; family Salamandridae; genus Triturus; species Triturus cristatus. Next base: position 1,075,731,079 of record NC_140593.1, on the reverse strand, counting down.
GAGGCCAGACTATAGACTGCTCTGAGATAATGGAGGAAAGCAGTCAATTGGCTCCCAGGGTCGGTCTGGCCTGCTGTAGTTCCAGCCAACCTGGGTAAAATTATTTTTAACTTTATCAGGCCAGAATTCTCAACTCCAATCTCGGACTCCTACCTCCTTCTCTGCCCTGTTCTATTCATTCCTTTTCAGCTGTCCCCTTACCTCTCTTATTCATTCTCCCAACCTCCCGGATGATCGGACTCTGAAAAGCAGACCGCCGCAAGCACTACTGCTGTATTAGGCAAGAACCTCCCTCCACAGGTCTCCTCCCACAGCCTGTCAATGTTGGCCTCTTAGGGGACTCATAAGTGAAACTTCAGTTCTTTGAACCGGTGTGAGGGGTCACAAAGAAGGCTAACACATGAACAAATTAATATCAAATTCCTACAACACATTGGGTTAACCAAATGTATAAAACTTCGAAATTATGCGTCTGTAGGATGGAGATGAAATTTTTCACAGTCTGAGAACTGGCATGGCCGTGACCTAGATGTGCCGCACTCATTAAAACATCCCAGTGCTGCAGAGAAGAACGAAATATTTTGAGCTCGGGAATCTTCGCACGATCCACATGATGGGGTCAGATCAATAGGATCAAAGACTAAGCATGTCTTCTTTCCAGCTCCGCAACCCTACTGGGAGGAACCTGCTCATCAGCCAGATTATTAATTGTATTTGGCAACATCATATCCAGATAATGAATCTGCACAGGGTGCAGGGGGCTCTGGGTTCTTTAAGTCTTTCAGTAACAAATGTACTGTTGAAAGATACTCTGTGCCCTGACTGCTGAGCAGCAGCTTTCATGGACCCAGTGTGGGAATTCACTCTGCACAGGCTAGGGAAATGATGAGAGAGGTACCAGAGATGGAGGCTACAGACGGATAAAGTTGTACCCATGGGCGTATCTCGACTGAAGGACAGGGGGTGAGTGCTCCTCTGTAAAGGAGCAGGTCTTTGGCAACTCTAGTCAACAAAGAGACCGGTTAACCATGCATTTTTCTCTTTAAAGAAATCGATCCACCAATCATTTCCCTCTTGAGTTACAGGTCACCTTGGTATGACTTTAGATCATCTGTCCCCACCCTCTATCCTTAACCAGGGAAACATCCATTAGCGAGGTACACTTCTCTGCACTCAATATACTACTTTCATTTTCATACGTTCAAAAAAATGTTTAATTGCACTTAAGTGTAGACATTTTAAAAGATTTTGCCTATTTTGCTTAATCCATTTTGATTTGTATTTTATTATTCTCTGCCAAACAAGTGAAGGTAGAGTAACGTTTGAAATTTACCATGTTAAACATGCAGATTTACTCATGGCCTTGCAAGGGGGCATATGCTACATATGCCAACTAAGACCTTCAGCATTTCATTCTGCTCAGTTGTTGCTTAGTAGGTTTCCCAGAGTAGCTTTCCGCATCACCAACCTCTTCCAGACATTTAATTCTAAATAAGTTTCCTTGATCAGCTTTGATAGTGCACCACCTATGGCGCCAGTAGCTTCGCCATCGCCTTACCTTCTACGTGTCCTTTCCAATTCATGCTTCACTACATAAAGACTTGAATGAAAAGAGGGGGCCCTGTCCTTCTGAGGAACACTCTCGCACCTTTCTATACAACATTTATAAACCGCAGGGGCTACCTATTGTGCCAAGTAGGAGCCTTGGGTGATTGATGCGTATAATGGTACAATGATGAGCAACCGATTCAATTATCTTTCTTATATAGTACTTAACTACTTTTATTGTGGCATGGTACAATCAAAGCATTAATAAAAGATCAAATACTAGCCACCTAGTCTTGCAGACTACCAACAGGTAGTTTTACTTATATGAGTATAGTGAATCATATAGTACATTTGTGCTCCCAGCTGATCACACAGTGTGCAAGCGATGAGACTGTGAGAGTATGTGTATATACAAAAGTTAACAGTCAACAAAAAGTCACCGAATTAACGGAGTGACCAAAGTTGAAATCAATTTCCAAAACGTATTGCATGGTGGGAGGTCTGTTACTCGGACTCTAATCGTCTGTGTTTCAACCTTATCAGTGATTTTGAAAGTCATCATCAGGATGCGTACAGAATGCCCATATCTGGCTTGTTAATTAAAGTGAAATGATTATGAATTAATTGAAGCAGCTAGAGGATTGAAAAGTGAATGTGGTTATTTGGACTTACTATAAGCCAATGTCCCCGGGAAGGTGAGGCTGAAAAATATGGAGGTAGAAAGTGTTTGTTCATTAATTAGAGATACGTGACGGAAGGGAATCACATCGAGTCACGCATAAGGCACACTGTATTCATTGGATGGAGAAGATGAGTGTATCTGACTACAGAATTGAGAGTAAAAGCACTTTAGTGATGAAGTAAGGTTGTAAATCTCATTTAAAAAAATGCCCCAGGTGCTGTTGTTTGACTGCAAGGACTCTCTGAAAAGCAGTCTGCTGGAGCTTGGTGTACCTACCTGCGGTCTTGCTGGGAGTGTCCTGGCCTTGTTGCTCCTGGGCTGCTGACGCTGTGGGTCTCCCCTGTCGGCGCTTGGTTCCATCGCGCCCGCGACAGGGGGAGACTACAGCTCCCGGGTTGCTTTGCGGTCAGCTTCCGGTTCCGGTTCCTTTGGCGCCCGGAGGCGCTTAAAAGTCGGAGACTCCCTCGGTGGAGCGGGGGAGTCTGCTGGAGCTTGGTGTACCTACCTGCGGTCTTGCTGGGAGTGTCCTGGCCTTGTTGCTCCTGGGCTGCTGACGCTGTGGGTCTCCCCTGTCGGCGCTTGGTTCCATCGCGCCCGCGACAGGGGGAGACTACAGCTCCCGGGTTGCTTTGCGGTCAGCTTCCGGTTCCGGTTCCTTTGGCGCCCGAAGGCGCTTAAAAGTCGGAGACTCCCTCGGTGGAGCGGGGCGCGCGCGGGCGGCGCCGGGCTAAGCCCGAGCAAAGGGCGGGCCCTCTGTGGCCCTCAGAGGACCGAGTAAGGCCGGGCCGGGCCCTGTTATTTGCCTTGTGTATTCTACACTCAGGACACACAGTAAGACTCAGTGTTCCCAGTTGTTTATGTCCTGCCCAAGGCTGTAATTCATATTGCTATTGTCTGTGTGACCTTAACTTGATTGAAACTGTAAAGCTTGCTAATGTCTAAAGTGAGGCCTGGTAAACAAGTCCCACATACTGAAGTAAGGACAATGGATAATTATCTCGTTAAGGTTGTCAGTAAGATTAACAAAGATAGGAGACTATCTTTAACAAGGTCTAGCCCAGATTCTTCACCTACTAGGGCATGCACTCAGTCTACATCTTTGCCTAATCGTTGTTTGTTAATGGATACTGATACAGAAATAAATAAGGAGAGAATAGAGGCCGAACAGGATATTGTCCATGACCCCATATTAAGTCCAAGTGCGACATCCCCTCTAAGACCTACACCACCCCAGTCTCCATTACGTAGAAGGGTACGTGCATGTAGGAAGGCACCGGTTAGAAGAGTAATAACCCGGAAGCCTAAAAAGGCAAGCACATCCCCTGCTAGTGGAGAAGATGCCCCTGAGGTATTAAATAATGTCGAGGGAAACATTCTGCTCCCTTCCCAGATTATTCTCTTGACAAACTTACTGGAGTCTAAACTACAGGCATTGATTTCCCCACTGGTAGAAAAGCTAGACAGCGTGACCCAAAAAGTTGCTAGTTTGGAAGGTGTTTTAAATTCCTATATCAACCAGTTTCAAAATGGGTCAACACCACAACCTCGTCTATTGGGGGAGATGGGATCTAGTATAGGGGGCCCAGGGGGTCCAGAGGCACATCACCTAGAAGGGCCAAAGGTACATGATAATGACATCGGGGCGAATGTAAAGGCGCCTTCAGCCACTAATTTATTGACTACCAAACCTACGTGTATGCCATCACGGGGTAGTGCAAATGCACAGGCATCAGTACAAACACAATATGCCCAAAATACCAATAACATGCAGAATATAGCAGGTGGGACCGAATTAGGTGGGAGCAAAAGACCAAGGTGGAGTGAATGTGTAAACCTCCCTCCGGAATGCGTGCCATATACGCTTGTTTTAACTAATGTTCCGGAGATTGATAGTTGTCTGTCTGACTCAAGGCAAGAAACTTATGTTGCCCTAAAACACAAAACGCTGGCCTGGTTGAACAGGAATTGTGGTTTTCCGTGTTTCCTTGCAGAAGACATATTATTCACCCGTCGAGTTAGCTGGATTGGCAGCGGTAGGAAGAATATACGAGGGGACTGTATTATCATAAACTTCAAATATCCCCAACATGTGGCAACAGTCCTCCTCAGGGCTGCTGTTCTGCCAACCGTGGAAAACTCGGTACGTGTCAGACCTCTGGGTTTCTTTTATAATCATTTGGACAATCCTCAACACTATTTGTCTGTACAGCAGAGGTATCCTGGTGTTGGGAGGGGGCCAGTTGGTTCTGTGGCTAATATGAATAGATCTTCCACTCAAAACAGGGGGGTCATGCAGGTTCAGCAGTTTCCAAACAGCCAGCTGGGTAATACTTTATCCCTCCATAATCGTTTTTCTGCTTTATCATCTCTGGAGGAAAACGACTGACTGTCTGAAACACCAGTGAAGTCGGTACAGCCAACAGTTTCTTCCCTTAAAATTGCCACCTGGAACATCGCCGGCTTAAAAAACAAAAGTGGGATTGATGATTGGATAACCTCCTTAAAATCTTTTGACATCATTGCCCTCCAAGAGACTTGGGATATATCGAACAATTTTGCCTTGGAGGGCTATTCCCATTTTTTTGTTCCAGCAACGTGTAGTGTGGCAGGGAGGGCTAAGGGGGGTTTGCTGAGTCTATTCAAACTAGATTTGAAAGGGACCCTATCACAGTGTATGTCGGGCTCTGAAAATTGCTTGGTTGTTGAATTATTAACCATTGAAAAGGTCAGGATCTTATTTGTAAATTTTTATAATACACACGCTAAGGAGTGTACTAGCCAAAACCTGGAAGTTTTGGATAAATTCTTGTCAGTCTACAGTGCTAATGTAAATTCCTTCGAATTATTACTATTAGGGGACTTTAATATACACCCGTGTACCCTCCCCTGTATTAGCCAAGAGGATGAAGGCCCCCCTCTTTCCTCACTGGTTCACCTAGAACACACCAGGTCTGGGGAGCTTTTGGAAATCTTTTTGGCTAGATGGAACCTATATGAATCCGGGTGTGGGAAGGGAATATATAGAGCCCCTACTTTTAAGGCTAAGGATACAGCCACTATAATTGATTATATTTTTGTTTCATCCTTTTTTTTGCATAATGTGTTAAATTATTATACAGAGGTCTCAGTTTTTAGTGACCACAATCCCGTTGTACTAGCAGTAATGCAAACGGATTTAATTTCACTTAATAGTGTAACAACTAGAGGGGGTGTAAATTTGAAGGCTAAAGACCAGAATCGACGGTTGAAATGGTCCAAAATTGTGCCGGACATTTTTTTACGAGATGTGTTGGCCAAAGTAGAAGAAGAAGTCAAAATATGCTTAGAGAGTAGTACACAACCTACAGATACCCTAATGGCTTTTGAAAACATCTGTAAGGAATTGAACCAGGGTCTTCAGAACAAATCAAGTCAGAAACCCGCGATGGGAAAAAGATGGTTTGACAAGGAATGCACGAAAGCACATGGAGTCCTATTAAAGGCTCTTAAAGCGACCCCTACGATTCGTGCTGATATAACCAGTGCAAGGGCTGCGTACAAAAAAACCATCTTAGAAAGAAAGAGGGTCTTGAAAGAAAATGCGCTGACTCAACTCCTTGAACCAGAAACGCTAAAAAATAGCAGCTTATTCTGGAAAATAATAAATCAGCCATTTCTCTGTGATGATTCTAATAGCCCCTTGGAGGCAAATATCCCAGATGAAGACTGGATCAAATATTTTAGCCAGATATATTCAGCAACAATGAGTGTGGCTGTAAATGATGGGATCCAGGAAACTGATGTAGGGGCACCCTCTATTGGCGACACTGTTGTCACCTTTGATGTTGTAGATGTGGAAAGGGCGATAGAACTAACTCAAAAAAATAAAGCCCCAGGACCCGATGGGGTGCCTGGGGATGTCTATAAAAGTGAGCCGAAATTTTGGGCAAAAATTTTATGTAATGTTTTTAATGCTCTCTCGAATGCAAGAATCCCAGAATCCTGGAAAAAATCCATCATTATTCCTGTTTTTAAAAAGGGTAATAGACAAGATCCCTCTTGTTACAGACCTATTTCCCTGATTGATACATCAGTGAAAATATTGGGACGGGTTATTTTAACAAAATTGAATGAGTGGCTTACGGAGAAAGGGATATTGTCAAATGCCCAGTATGGCTTTAGACCAAAAAGAAGCACAATAGACCAAGGGCTTAATTTGTATTTACTAGTGGAAAAATATACAAGGGCTAAAGAGGGTTCTATGTACCTGGCGTTCATGGACCTCTCGTCAGCGTTTGACCTGGTAAATCGCTCTAAACTATGGGAAATTTTGCTAGATATTGGTCTAGATAGGGCCCTTGTCAATCTACTAGCAGACCTACATACTGACTTAACAACCTCGATCAGAGTAACCTCTGAAGGGCGCTGTACAAGTCACTTTAAGTCGGACAGGGGCGTGCGGCAGGGGTGTATCCTGGCGCCGCTATTATTTACTATTTACATAAACGCCCTGGACTCTATTCTCAAAGATGCAACCTTAGACATCCCACGAGTAGGAGATCTTGGTATTCCAGTTCTCCTATATGCTGATGATGCTGTTTTGCTCTCACGCACTGGGGTGGGTTTACAAAGATTACTGGATGTATTTGAGAAATTTATGGGATCATTGGACTTAAAGATTAATGCCAAAAAGTCCCAAATCATGATAATGGGCAAGAATAAAAAGAGTAAGATCGCAAAGACATTTGTCTGTGGGAAGCAAGAGCTGAGTAAGGTAGCTACTTTTCCTTACCTGGGGATTACATTTGATGAAAGAGGTACTTGGGGCCCCCAGATAAAAAACAGAAATATTGCCCTAGCAAGATCATCTTCAGCCCTACAGGGATTTGGTAAAAAACTAGGTGCTAGGCCAATAGCGTCGCTACTCAAAATCTATAAGGCAAAATGTCTCGCTGTTGCCACATATGGAAGTGCTATATGGGGCAATTGCAACTCTGATAGTATACAGACTACTGAAAATAAATTTTTGAGATCGATACTCTCTGTACCGCAGTCTTCTCCAACATATATTGTCCATACAGAACTGGGAATGGGCTACATTTCAGACCTGATTAGAGTAGCTCCAGTCGTGGCCTGGTTAAAAATATGGTTGAATCAAGAAATTCCCCTCAATCACATTATTTTAAAAGACTGTTTGCAGTTGGATAGAGCCACAAAAATACCGTGGCTAGTCTATATCAAAAATTGTTTTGTTAAATTGGGGAGAGCGGAACTTTTTTCAGCACCGGAAAAGATCACTTCGAAAGACATTGGTCTTATAAAGAGGATGATGGGCGAGTTATTAAGCTCAGAAAGAGAAAGAGTTGAACTGGAGAAACCCTTGGTTCGGGGTAGCATCATTTTGAGTACCCACATAGGTACCGAACCATATTTAACTATAGTAAATCTTCCTTTTCACCGGTTCCTTTTAACTCGCTTCAGGTTCAATTTGATTCACCTATTACTTGGTCACTTCCCATCCTGGTGTATCCCAGAAAACGCCAGTCCGTGTAAATGTGATAATTTCTCGATTCAGGACACCACACATTTCTTGATGTTTTGTGACTTTTACACTGCCCCAAGAAAGAAATACTTGCTTCCTATTTTAAGGGAGGCTGGGTTTATTCAAGTCAAGCCTGCTATCCTTTTTTTACAGCTTTTACAAACCCCCAGGATTATGTATCATGTAGCTAGTTTCCTGGTGGGGGCTATTAGGATTAAGAAAAGCAAGTCACCCAATAATTAGATAAATATCAACCCATAATGGTCTCATTAACACTGTCATCTGGATCTTGTTTCTTGGGGGATTCATGCATGTAAATGTAATTTTTAGATGAATGTAAATAGATGGTTTTATTTGACTGACCTCTTTTTAACATTTTTAATGATCGAATTGTCTAATGAAATAATGTGTTTTTTTATGAATGTGCATTGTATTGTTCCTATGTCTTTTTATGATATTTATTTATCGAAATAAAGTACTTTGACTGACTGACATCGAGTCACGCATAAGGCACACTGTATTCATTGGATGGAGAAGATGAGTGTATCTGACTACAGAATTGAGAGTAAAAGCACTTTAGTGATGAAGTAAGGTTGTAAATCTCATTTAAAAAAATGCCCCAGGTGCTGTTGTTTGACTGCAAGGACTCTCTGAAAAGCATATTTCCTTTTATTAGGTCTCGCCTGACCCAGCGCATGCGCTGGTCTGGCGAGACTTATTGAGAAGGCTCCAAAAAGTGCTACCAGGCCAGCCTAGAGCTACAGTGCATGTGCGCGGGCGCCACGCTTTGCCGCGATTACTTTCACTTTCGCGGCCGCAGGGCCGCTTTGATGTTTGATCGCGATCGCTTTCACTTTCGCAGCAGCACGGCCGCTTGGCATAGCCAATAGGTCTCGCTTTTGGGACCTTATAAGTATTTAGTTATGCAACTGTTGCATGGCTAAACACTTATAAGGTCCCAACGGCGAGACCTATTGGCTATGCCAATGCTTGTCTATCATGACAGATAGAGAAAACCTCACTTACAATACACAGCAAAGATAATTAGTGGACTCTCTTTATTCTATACAAGAAAAATACATACTCCCCAGCAACTCTGTAAACAAATTGCAAAAGTGTAAATAGAAACGCTTATCAACTGATCTCAATGCATGTTAATTGAATATCTCGAGGTGGGGTTGCATACCATTAGAATTACAAGCACACAGCATAGGTATAGTAGGCAACATGCCTTTGTTTTTTCCGTGAATAAAAGCAATTCTCCTGTGGTTTCATTCACATAGCAACCATATGCTACAGGCATGGTACGGTCCTTGGGATCGATACTGCCCTGGAGCACAGCAAGCATGAATTAGAATAAAGGCAGGAGTTGGAAAGCCCCAGCATAGAAGGAAACACAGTTACAGATGCAAACACAGCTCTTGCTAAACTCGAAAAGACCATATTGAATTACTCTCATTTGAATTGACCCAAAAAAATCAGAAAAGTTCAAAAAAGATATTAAGAATTAGGGTACGGAGAAAATCTACCCATCTCTCTTATATGACTACTATGCAAAGAAAGACAAATGCAACATAAACGACCAATATTGTCATCCCCGAGGGAGATACAATAACCAGAGGGCAGTTGTCTTCTCGGAGTCAGCAGACTCCAGTAATGGAGACCCACTTCAAGGTACACGTTCTGGCCCATCTGACAAAACCCCTTAAAACAACGAGCAAATTGTAGGCCAGTGCCAGCGAGGTAAAGGACAATACAGGCAAGACTTTCCCCTGGAAATCACCAAACAACCAAATGCTACCAATGGGACCACAGATTCTGTAGATTTGGAAAATGTGACCATCCCCATTTTCAAGCTCTCTAAACATACAGTAACTTAAGCAGAGATCACAACTCATTGCAGTTCTCTCCTTCATGATTACTGAAAAATCTGGTCTGTTCACCATTCAGACAGAACTTCCTCAGTTTTTCCATAAAGATGTGCATTTTTTTAAACAACAAAAAAACATACAAACAGCTAGGACCCACCCATCTTACACCTTTAAACCCTCTAATTTAATGGTGCCACTTGAAGTACTTACTTTTGTGCATCTGGTTCTCTTGTTAAATGAGTGCACATTCCCTCATCAGGACATAAGCAGAGGGGAAAGCACTTCATCACCTTAAACACAATGACCGCATTATCATGCAACCCACTGATTCAGGTTGTGATATCATCATAAAATAATTTGTTACATATAATCAAGACATACACCACCAAGTCAACATTCCCATTCGTTATGTCACTGTGAAACACACCCTTCTTCAAGACAGCCAGCAGAAAATAGGTACCCTCACTGGTGAAACCAAAGAAGGGTGGTTCGTAAACAAGAATTAATTTAAGTTCTAGAATACCAAAAATCCCAGTCCTCTACACACTTCTAAAAGTCCACAAGAATGGGACTAACCCAGCTGGAAAACGGTTACTCTCACGCTGTAGGTCAAAACCAAAACCCATTGGTAGATGCGTAGATTATTTTATTCATGATTTTGTACCACTGGCACAAACCTGTGTGTAAGACAACTACAACTTGAATAACATTATTGAAGACCTCCCTATTGACCTCACGAAAGAGATCCTAGTAACCATTGACATCAAGACTCTCTATACAAAACACACTGTAAGAACAGGGTGTAGAGGTTACTGAACAACCCTTAAATTCTAGGTCTGACCTTGTCAAAGTGCCCACATCATTCGTGATCTACCTACTTCGCAGACTGCTCTTACTATGATCACCATATTGTTTGAGGACAATTATTATTTATGGTGCAACAGAACTTCTATGGAAGCAGTTTTTTTGCCCCAAATTTTGCCAGCCTTTTTTTGTTGACGCGTTGGATACACAAATTGTCTTGCATGAAGGAAACCCATACAGGGCTCAGATCCATTTTTGGAAAAGATACATTGACTGCATCTTTATAATTTGGTCATGTACTATTGAGAGCACATCATACTTTGACAGATGGTTAAATATTATTCCACATGATCTTCCATACACCTATAGCAGCAGTACTGGTGACATTTACTACTTTGGCCTCTCCATCAATCATCGAACAATCTTCTATACACAATCCTCTATAGAAAGCCCTGACGTAAGTATTAACGAAAAGCTCTAAGAGATAGTCTTGTATATGGACAGGTAGGACCGGAACAGGCTCTCTTTTTTAGGTCTCTCTAAAGCCTAGCAAAAGGGACACTGGTTGTGCTTTGAGATCTGGATCTATGTCCTCCCAACAGGTGTGCAACCAAAAGGGGGATCTTAAATTGTTGGGTCACTGAGCTATTTTAGTGCATTTCTTTGTAGGATGAGCACTGGCCATTGAGGCCTCTGCAGTCATTTTTTAACCTAGCCTCCTATGCAGGGTCATCCCGACACTTTTTGCCTTCACCTTCCTGTTTTCTTAACTCGTTTTTGTTGGCTTTAGAACTCTGTGAACTTTACCACTGCTAACCAGAGCTAAAGTGCTTCTGCTCACTCCCTAAACCATGGTAACATTGGCTTACACCCAATTGGCATATTTAATTTACTTATAAGCCCCTAATTAAGTGGTAGTACATGTACTCATGGCATGTAAATGAAATGCACTAGTGGGCCTGCAGCACTTATTGTGCCACCCCCCACTACTTAAGTAGCCTGTCAAACATATCTCAGGGCTGCCATTGCAGCCTGTGTGTGCAGTTTTAAACTGCCACTTCGACCTGGTTAAATAAATCTTTTGCTAGGCATAAACCTTCTTTTTTAATACATGCAAGTCACCCATTGGGTAGGCATTAAATAGTCCATAGGGCAGGGAGCAGTGTATTTATACATTTGGACCCATACTTTTAACTTTTACATGCCCTGGCAGTGAAAAACTCCAGTAGTGAAAAACCCTAAATTTGTTTTTCACTACTGTGATGCCTACCTCACCTATAGGATAACTTTGAGTTACCTTATTACATTTAATAAGTGATAACTTTTAGTTAGAACCAAGTATGCATGTCGAGTTTGGTGTCTAAAATATTGTAAAGTAAAACAATGTTTAATGATAAAGTCAGATTTTAAAATCACAATTCTGAAAATGTCACTTTTAGAAAGTTGGCATGTTCTTGTCCCAACCATTTGGTGCCTGCAGTCTGTATCCTGGGTCACAGGACTAGGTGTAGCTGGAAGTTGGGTTTATTAGGAGTTGGTGCGGTCAACTGCCACACCTGCACATCACAAAGGCTTTGCCTCAGCACACTCTCAAAGGATTTCATACTTGTCTTGTGTGCCTCCAGCTAAAAATAGGGCCAGAGCAAGGAGGCAGGAAATTCCAAACACCTTTGAGGGTGGAAACCTCCAGAGCCTTCTCCTACTTCAAAGCTGGTACCAAGTAGGAATATTGGATCCTCACACCCAACTGTTCACATCACTTCTGGAACTGTGGACTCCGACAGACAGAAGCACTGCCCAATTGTGAAGTTTGCCCTACTGACCTGCTTGCCCTTTCGTCGACTCTGGCACAACACAGCTCATCCTCGATGAATCAGCTTCAATGCCAACACAGTCCGAAACCGTCCCAGCATGACGCATCTTGCCCCCTGCGCTGATGCAGCACATGGCTCCACAAGCACCACTGGCTTCCTCTTCGATAACACAGGAATTTACATCGCAGCTCCTCATTGACAGCCATAGACTCCACTGCTTCACGATGCATCTCGATACCCTACTGTGCATTGCAGCACCTCGTTGACTGCTCTGACTCCAGCCCGCCCATCTCAATGCAGCGACTTTGCATTTCAATGCTCAGGCCCACATGGAACTTTATCAGCAGAGTGAACTCAGACCTGTATCTGACCCATGCTCCACTGCGGCCGACCTGAACTTGTGACTTGAACCTGATCTACTGCAACCAGCTAACTGCAGTTGGCGCCTTTTGCTTCTTATCGCTGGATTTTCACAAACCCTTTAAAATTGCACGTCTCCAGTTCAACTAATTGTATTTTTGTCATTTTAGTGTCAAATTATTTAGTCAATTTCAATGTATTTTTCTAAATTGGTGTGAGATTTTTCTTATGTTTTGTCTTTATTATTATTTGAGGTGCTGCATAAATACTTTAAACATTGACTCAAAGTTACGCCTGACTGTTCTGTGCCAAGCTACCAGAGGGTTAAGCACAAATTAATTTGGGGTTTGCCTGTGTTTCACACCGACAAGAGTTGAGATTGTTGCTTGAGTAGGGTTTCACCTCCCTCAACCACTAACCCAATTTCCTACAGTCATGGAGACAGCATTGACCAGAGGATGTCAAGACACAGTCACTATCATAGCCAAACTGTCAGAGCATAATAATGCTTTGTCAGATTGCAGGTCAGTGTGCTCAATCAGCTGGTTATCGCTCCCCAGCCCCGTCAGGCCTATGACCACAAGACAAAATAGTTTGGGCCATAAGGAGGAGATGCCAGGTTTAGGGGTAGCTAAAGACCGGCTATTCCAGTCAAATTAATCTGTAGTCACTGGTCAGTCATACTATGGTAAAGATGTGATAAATAAAGAAAGAGGGCCTTGCATCCAGGTAAGAGTTTGGTGGGGCATTTAAGTTTAAACTAGGGAGCAATGTGATAGGACAATAATGGTCGTCATTGTGTAGAGCCATTTGAAATGGGCCCCAAATGATGTCGAAAATGTCTGGTTGGAGGCTTATAAACACTGCTCTCAGAGTAGTCTATATGCAGGAGTTCTAACTGCCATTCATCAATTGTAGGTATAGGGCTCTAAAGCCAGCAACTTAGGATTCAGAACTTTGCAAGCGCCAGTGAGGCCACTACTAATTGGTGTCTATGGAACGACATCGCTCTGAAGTCAGATACATCATGAAGAAGGGCTAAATGCGACCATGGATGAATAGCGTGGACACCCACTTGTGTTGATCTATTCCACACCAGTGTCCAGAATGTTTAAATAATCAGAACATTCCATAGGACATATATTAGATGCTAGTAATTTTTACCTTGATACTATATTGGAAACTTTTTCCCCTCTCCCCGTTTCCTATCCTCACTGTAATAGGATTAGGATTCTCTTGCACCCACCGTCTATAGTCATTCAGGATATTCTAACCACCTCAAATTTTAGGTTGTGCCCAATAGGCTGCAAACAGCTGCATCAAGGAGGTGGACAGGCATCTGTGCAACTGGAACCTGACTGATGAGCCCCAATAAGGGCGACACAGATCTTGGTTGTGTGCTTTCTTGTTCAGGGAGGACTGGGCCTGGCAGTTCGGGCAGAACTGTTCCTACTGGAGCAAGGTCCACACTGATTTGCATATGGCTGGATCCAAACTGAGGCAGGATGGTGGGCAAAATAATGATGGCCTGGAATATTACCCCGCGCGATTGTCAGTGGTTAGACTTATTGCAATCATACCTCTCATTACCTTTTCATGTACTGCCCTAAGTGGGATTGGCACGCCCAGATTTGGACCCCCTGCTCTCTGTGCCACTGGAACCAAGCTACACATGACTGATGAACCCCAATTAGGGTGAAACGGGTCTTGGGTTGCTTGTGTTCTGGTTCAGGGAGGGCCTCTCCAGGTAGTTTGGGCTGGACTGCTCTTACTGGAAAAGTCCAGACTGATTTGCAAACAGCTGGGTCCAAAATGAGGTGGCACGGTGGGCAAAAGAACGATGGGCTGTAAATGCTACCCGGAGTGATTGCGAGTGGTTAGACCTATTGCAAGCATTCCTCCCATCACCTTTTGTGTATCTGGTGGACAAGAATGTTAATCAACTTAAAGAGGAAAAGGCAGAATAAACAAAAAATAAATGGAATCCGCCGTCACTGATGCCAGGTTTTAGAGTTCAATGAAACTTTAATGAGAATGGTTCTACCAGCAGGCTCATCTCTGTATTGAACTTTTAAACAGACAGTTTATTTCTTTTTAATTTGCAGAGAATGTAGCATCTCATCCCACGAGTCTAACTAGGTTTAAAAATAGCTGCTATAGTATTTTCCAAAAGTCAGTGTTATGACCCCGTGCTAATTAAAGCACTGCTTCACTGCCGCTTCCATGCTTGCCATCAGCCAGCTCTCCAGTCTTGAGCATTTGTAAACAGGAAGAGAGCCTTCAGCATCCCCAGAAAGCACAACAGTCAATTACATGTGTAGGCCACAGCACAGAGCGAAACAGGGGGTTCCAAAAGGATAGCAGAGCAATGGGAAGCAAGGCTCAGAAAGCAGTAATGAGGGCGCTAGGAGACCCGCTGACATGGTCTACTTCAAGGTAGCTGTAGGCATCTCACTCAGCGTCCTATCGGCTCCAGAAGGGAGGACTTCGACACTCTCAAAAAGAAAACAGTTACCGTCACACTACATGTAGTGATTTGTATGTTTTGTAACGTTTACCCTTCTAAGTTGGCATCAAGAGGTCCAACTTGCTAGCTCATTACGTTTATTTCCTACACATCTAAAGTTCTCAGAGCGTATGCACGGGTCAGTCAAGAGACCTCTTATCTGTATGGTATGGAGGACTGTTTCCTAGTAGGAACGGGTCAAGGTCTGCGTTTTATCCAGGATCGATGCCGGGAGAGCCAAGCAGCGACAAAGTGGGATTTAAGGATGTGTGCCAGACAGAAAGGACACAATCGAGGCGGAAAGAGTGTGTCTGTACCCCCACAGTTGAATCGTGTGCTTGGGCTCGGACCAAGTCTTTTAGAAAGTAGGCCAAGCCTGATGAAGGGCTGCTTAATCCACACATTAGGTCCTATTGAACCTTCATTTCAAGCAGGTCTCAGGTAATGCCAGACCATTGGCTGAGTTCAATCCACTAATTGACCTCACTAAAATACTCCAGTAGTTGAACATGGCAGAGGTAGAGAAGCTCTGATGGCGACTGGTACACAAAAGCAGGTTGTGGTAAATGTAGATGCAGAGTAGCCAGTAGTATACGTGAAACAGGATATGGTTTAATCTCAAGTTAGGTGTTTCATGCTACAGGTAGAAGATAGCAGTGAAGCAAGAATCCGACATGCCGAACTCCTTGAGGTCCTCCGCCTTATTGACTAGCGGGCATACACCCAACATGCACATGCGGAAGCGGATAAGTCCAGCACTGTGCTGGCCCGCCTCATACGTGATGCACCCGCTCCTGTACCAATACCGGAAGTGACACTACCAGATGGCACTGTGGTGTATACACAGGAAATCAATAATGCTTTTAGTAAATACTATGAGAAATTATACAGTGTGCCACCGACCGCGCCACCAGAAAATATGGCAGAGTTCTTGGAAGGCTTAACATACTATAGACTAACAAGGGCAACCCAAGAGGAGTTAGAAGGTCCCATCACTAGGGCTGAAATTAAAGAGGCCATTGCGGAACTCCCGCGTAATAGGACCCCGGGTTTGGACGGGCTGCCTGCGGAATTCTATTCTACTTATGCAGGCAACCTCACTCCGCAACTTGAATGTTTATATAATGCAGCGCGAGAGGCCCATGCTCTCCCATGGTCCACTATGCAGGCGCTAGTCATATTCCTTCCCAAACCAAACAGAAACCCACATGATATGGCGGGGTACCTCCCTCTTATCCACTGAGTACAAGATACTTAGCAAAATGTTGGCCCGTCTACTCCTCCCCTACCTTCCCAAACTCATACATACAGACAAATGCAGGTTTGTCCCGGGTCGGAATATGTACCTTAATATTAGACGTCTGCACTGAGTCATGGAGACGGCCTCCAAGCTTTCATGTAAGACTGGTTGTATTTCTCTTGACCTCCAACAGGCATTTGACACACTGCATTGGGACTATAGGTTTTCAGTCCTGGGTAGATTTGGCGTGCCACCTAAATATGTACAATGGATTAAACTCTTATACACCGTCCTTACTGCCCGAGCTCGTATGGGATCTCATATCTCACCCGTACCCGGTGGCAAGGGGAACGAGGCAGAGCTGTCCCCTCTCACCAATCCGGTTTGTAATGGCACCAGAACCCCTACTGATTAAACTCCGGGGGGAAGCTATAGATAAAGGGATCCCACTGGGAATAACAACACATGTAGTAGCAGCTTATGCTGACCACCTTATACTATATATCCAAGACTTAACGGACGACCTTGAGCCCATTCCATCTATATTTAGACATTTTGAAAGCAAATCAGGGTTAGCAATCAACGCTACAAAACCGCATGCATTTTATATGCAACACAGGGAAGACCCAGAACCCATTGCATTTGGCCCAGTGATTCCGACGGTCGCACCACAAACCTTCAAATACTTAGGTATACAAATCTACAGAACATCCCAGGACCTTCTAGAAGGAAACCTAATGAAAACCATTAGCTCACAAAAGGCCCAGGTTACATTCTGGACATCGCTGCTGTAGGAAGGTGGATATCTGACTATGGTTACCCCCAACTTTTTGCCTAGTGTCTAGCTGGTTTTTCGACTTAGTTGGCCTGAGATCCTGCCATCCAGGGTCTTAGGCTGTCTGCTCTCTCTTTAAAATGGACTCCATGTACCATAGGTACATACACAATTGGAACTGGATCACCCTGTGAGCCCCTGTACCAGTGTACATTAGGTACCCAGGGCATTGGTGTATCTAAGGCCTACCAGGGGCTGAAGCATGTATTGTGCCACCCCTGGCCTGGCTTAACAATTTGACACAACTGGCTGATCACTCAGCTGGGGTAAGTTGGTGTATCCACCTCTCATTTAGGTGTAGTATACCTATACCTAACCTTAAATGGGACACATGTTCACCTATAAGTCACTCCTATGGCAGGCCTTAACAATCCTGAAGGCAGAGTGCTTGGTTTCATGTGAGATGGTGCTCTGGCATGAGCTGAGCCTGTCTGCAGTAGTCGGAACCACTTCCTTCTACCGTTTCCAGATATCGCCATACCATATACTCTTAAGTGCATTACGAACCTCGCGGTTAAATGCTATCTTTGGTTTGGCTTTATCAAAACATGTCGAGTAAGGTGTCATACGAATTGGAATACTAACCCCTCGCCAATTCTGGCGACGGGGTTAGCATTCCACCCTTCTAGAGGGACACGACATGTACAGATCCTGAAACCCGGGTAAAATCAGACATGGCCTCAGCTCCACTAAATGGACGCTGCCACCACCGACACAAATCTGCCTTCCTGCTGCTGGGAGTCCTTCCAGGCTCTCGCTGTCGGCGGTGTCGGCGACTCAGAAGAAGCAAACAAGCCTTGGCAAAAGCAGGAGTCGTAGGAATCGAAGAAAGCTGTTAGCTCTGACCAGCAAGGTCAAAGGGGCTGCTCCTTTGGAGGGAAGCAGGGGCCAGTCTGGAGCAACCAGACCAGCGTCGTAGTTTTCAAAAAGGTTCGCCAAGATGGCCACTAGCCAACGGGCCAGGGACCGGGTAGGCGCGTCGAGTCGCAAAGTGCAGAGGGGCCCCACGCAGATCGTGGAGATGCTGGAGGGCTCACCTTTGGTGCAGATGCTGCTCGGATGTTGGGCTTCTCAGGACCCAAAGCACAACTCGGAGGGAGCCTCTGTTGTCGCGCTTGCAGCTTGTCGAGTGTCTTCCAAGATGGCTGGATCCACGTGTCTCGGTGCCTCCACGGGTTCCTTCTTTGCAGGGACTGTGGATCGGGCGGTGAGAGGTCTGGAGGTCCAGTTCTTGTCGGTCTCTGGGCTCGGGCTCCTGCGGGAGGCGGCGGCAAAGCAGATGTCGATTTGCTGGATGGTGCTTGCGTTAACAAGATGGTCACTCCCTGACCATAGGGGAGATTTCCTTCAGTCTTCTGTGCAGCAGAACGTCGACGTTCCAGTCTTCTTCTTAGTTTCAAGTTGATTCCAGGATGTCTGAAGTCTTAGGACACAGCTCCTACCTTTAAGCGGATTCTAGGGGCCGGACTACCTGCTAGGTCCCTCCCTAAGGGTGGGACCAGGAAGGGGGGTGGTTACACCCCCAATCCTTTGTCCAGCTCGCCCCAGGTCTGGGGCTGGTGTGCCCCAGGACCGGTTTGAACTGGCATATGCACCGAGGCTCCTTGTGAGCCTCAGGCATGTCTGTTTCTTTTCAAGCCCTACCTGACCAATACACAAAATCCTGTCTGGGGTGGTGCTCGCACCTCCCCTGGCAGGAAACCCTTTGTCCACGTCTCCCAAGCTGGAAGGACTCCCAGCAGCAGGAGGGCAGACTTGTGTCGGTGGTGGCAGCGTCCATTTTGTGGAGCTGAGGATATGTCTGATTTTACCCGCGTTTCAGGATCTGTACATGTCGTGTCCCTCTAGAAGGGTGGAATGCTAACCCCGTCGCCAGAATTGGCGAGGGGTTAGTATTCCAATTCGTATGACACCTTACTCGACATGTTTTGATAAAGCCAAACCAAAGATAGCATTTAACCGCGAGGTTCATAATGCACTTAAGAGTATATGGTATGGCGATATCTGGAAACGGTAGAAGGAAGTGGTTCCGACTACTGCAGACAGGCTCAGCTCATGCCAGAGCACCATCTCACATGAAACCAAGCACTCTGCCTTCAGGATTGTTAAGGCCTGCCATAGGAGTGACTTATAGGTGAACATGTGTCCCATTTAAGGTTAGGTATAGGTATACTACACCTAAATGAGAGGTGGATACACCAACTTACCCCAGCTGAGTGATCAGCCAGTTGTGTCAAATTGTTAAGCCAGGCAAGGGGTGGCACAATACATGCTTCAGCCTCTGGTAGGCCTTAGATACACCAATGCCCTGGGTACCTAGTGTACACTGGTACAGGGGCTCACAGGGTGATCCAGTTCCAATTGTGTATGTACCTAGGGTACATGGAGTCCATTTTAAAGAGAGAGCAGACAGCCTGAGACCCTGGATGGCAGGATCTCAGGCCAACTAAATCGAAAAACCAGGTAGACACTAGGCAAAAAGTTGGGGGTAACCATAGTCAGATATCCACCTTCCTACAGCTGCCTCTCTCAGTAATGGGCAGAACAGCTATATCCAAGATGATGTTACTCCCAAGATTACTTTATTATTTTACTAACCTGCCGATTCTGATACCGAACAGTCTTACACACACTGGACGCCCTCCTTACAGAATTAATATGGGGTAAAGGACGTAGGAGGGTTAGTCTGGCAAAGCTCAAACTGAAACCTGGGGAGGGGGGACTAGGGGCTCCCGACTTTCGCGCGTATTGCATGGCTAGTCAATTGCAATGGTTGTCGCATTGGTTGGCTGGCCGAAATTTGCCCGAAATAGACTACACGCCTCAAAACTTTGCTCGAGGAACACTACATACACTACTACTGCCTGCCACCAAAATACCACTTGCAACTCCACCTTTGCTTAAGGTTGCCCTGCTGTATTGGAGACGGTCACTGCAATGCATCAAGAGGACTCCCACATACTCAGCTAATATTGGACTACTTGGTATACTACTAGGTATACCCACTAATACAGGGTTAATCACCAGTCGCAGCATTTCCCAATAGACACAGGAGGGCGTGGAGATGGTGGGAAATCTGCTCATAGACGGTGTGTTAGCAGACCACAACCACTTTACCGAAGCTCAGGGAGTTCCCCGGACATTATTTCTACTGCATGCCCTGTTCAAACTTCGCAGTCTGGTATGATGTTCCATTTATTAGCCAGTTCTCCAGGTATGGAAATATCGGATGGCCATGCATTTAGTGAATATTCGTGGGGTAAGACTTTAATCTGAAAAGTATGACTTTGAATTGGTAGTGACATCCGGACACCTCGAATCTGAGATACCTCCTGTAGAGAGATATGGAAATAGGCATACATCAGATCTAATGATGTCATTTGATCGCCTGGGTTGATCAGTTGAATGATATACTGCAGTATAGCCATTCATAATGATTGATTTTTGAGGTACTTGTTTAGCCATCTCCGATCCAACGCTTGTCTCCATTTTCCGTTTTTCTTCTTCAGCAGGAAGAAGTTGGAATAGAAACCTGTGTTCCTGCAAGCTTGTGGGACTTCTTCTATTGCTCCCTTCAGTATAAGGGAGTGTATTTCATCTAGTAACAGACGAAGATGTTGATGCGACCTCCTGCGAGGCAGATTCTATTCTATTCTTGGGATATATATAGTGCATGGCTCTCCAACGGACCTCCGACAGTAGTATTCCTCAGCTCTTGGAGTTTAGTTGCCTGCTGAATGCTAGAATAGATAAGTTGCCTCCTGAAGCTAACTTCTGAGCTGTCTAGCCTGATGTGGACCGGAAGTGTGATCCATATTTTGGACTGGAGGCTAGAAATGTGAAGGAACTTCCTCATCTTTTGCTTTCTTGACCTTAGGGACAAGGAGTAGTCTTTGACCTTCTGATCACAAGTTACGTTTCGGCACATAGGCTGTTACGAGCCGTTGGATGAGCTGGGGTCCTTTTTTATGCAGGACACAATGGACCGAACAGAAATTTGGATTGTATCCTTATATGGATTGGTAGCCAATGAAGAGCTGCCAGAGCCTGGACCACTGCTGTTCATTTGCAAGAAGGTTCCTGAATAAATTCTAGGGTGTGTCCATACTGAATGATATCCAACACCCAACTGTGTGAAGAGATAGTCTTCAATTTTTTCTAAAAGTTGCAGAGAGTGTCTCTTATGTTCAAGGGAGCTAATCTGAGAGAGGTGACCGATGGCATGGCTTTGTCACTGCCTCCTAGAGGACTCCTTTCCTCTTCCTGTGGCAGCTGCTCCTCTGCTGTTTGGTTGTCTACAGAAAGTGGTTGCCTGCATAGGTCGCTACTGCTGGAAGAGTTGCTGTCGCTATCCCTGTTGTTGATGGGTATGTATAGGTAATATATAACCTGATAGACTTCTCTGAAAGAGTATTGGTGTCTGCCTTTAGCACCACGGAGCAACTGGAACGTTCGCTGTTGAAGTACTCCAAGCGAACTTCCTGTGTCTGTGTAAGCCTTTACTGTTTGCAGCGCATCATCAACATGTTTCCCAAAAAGGGCATCTCCATTGTATGGCATATCTAACATTTTTCATTGTACTTCAGGTCTAAATAAAGTTGCTTTTAACCAGCCTTGCCTTCTCAAGACAGCCATTCCAGCCATTTGCCAAAATCCAGTCAAAGCTATAGCCATTACCATATCAATGATTTCTGAGAATGTTTTTTTCTCCCTCTTGAAGGATATATTTGCCTCTTGCTTTTTGTCCTATGGGAAAAAGTCCATCAGCTGTGTTAAGTCTGACCACATCTGCCGGTCATACCTGCCCAAAATCACTAATGCAGTGGAAGCCCTTATAGTCATCGCCACCACAGCAGAGAACTGCTTCCC
Organism: Triturus cristatus; assembly: GCF_964204655.1. Classification (NCBI taxonomy): domain Eukaryota; kingdom Metazoa; phylum Chordata; class Amphibia; order Caudata; family Salamandridae; genus Triturus; species Triturus cristatus. Next base: position 1,075,709,029 of record NC_140593.1, on the reverse strand, counting down.
ATTGTTATCCAACCTACTGCCTTCCCTATCAAGAGGAGCTTAACAAGTTGTCGTTTTTTTTTACCGTCGTCGTGCTACCTTCATACCCACCGAAACTGTCATTGGGTGACCCATCAGATATGCTGGGGAGTGGCCTGATGCTTTGTATTTCTTATTGAGTCTGGGTATTACTACCACTACTGTTGCGGGATTTTTCATGACTTTAAGGCCCTCTGCCCACATGTAATCTACAATGGGCAGAGATCTCACCGATTTCCTCGTTGCCTCCTTGAAGTCATACAGGAAACAGTATGTTTAATTAACAGGAACTGGGGGGGCGCTAGGTGGCACTGGACTGACATGGCCGCACTCTAGTGAGGCTCTCGCCGGACAGGCGAATCTAAACCCTGCAGCACCATCCTCCTGGCCAGATACAGACGGCACAACGATACCGGCGAGTAGCACAATACTCTGGGACTGTTCGGTGCAGCTCTGCCGAAAATTGGCAGCCCAGTGGCGGAGATATTGGCTCTCGAGGTCACCGGGTGATGCGCGGTGCGGAGCGGCGGCCCTTGCCAATTTACACCGGGGATCTGTGAGGCCTGTTGGGCTGCGGCTGGGACGCCGGCCTGGGACCGTTGCCACCATCGCCCCTGACCATTCGCTGAGGGGCGGTCCCCCCCCCACTCGGGGGTCCTGCCTGCCGCTGCTGAAGGTGGTGATCGCGTTGGGGGCCCGGGCTCGGGTCTTGCTGTGCCGGAGGGGCTGGCGGTGCGCCCTGCGCCATGTCTGCCTACCTTGTCTGCTCACCCTGGGGACGAAGTGCGTTTTCTGGGCCCAGACGCCATCCGTGTGACGCCGGCAGGGACACCTGGAGCCGGCTCGAAGCAGTGGCTGGCGGTGACATCTCCTTCTCGCCCCCTCACTGGTGGGAGACGCTGGAGCCGACCCAGTGGACAACTCTTCGGCCCTCTACTCGGCCTGGGTCCCTGATGCTCTCAGAACTGTGAGATTGCGGCTTGATCGTCGCTGTGGCTTGGAGGGAGCGGGGGGCGCTGCAGCTCCTGCTGGCCGTTGGGTAAAGTTTGGCCCCTGGACGGTCATCTGGGCAGAATACTTTTGGAGGCTTTCGGCGGACGGTCTCCTGGATTGTTCCACCGGGGTCGGAGGTTGGAAGTGCGGAGTGGCGCGGAGGGGTGTGCAGTCCGTGGTTGGACTTCAGGGCCAGCACCTGCCGCGTCGTCCGGAGATCACGATCCCTACACGGACTGGATTTTGTGATCTGTGCTAGCGCCTGCAGATAACATGGGCAAATCGGACGCGAAACAATCGACACTGCATTTCAATCCCCCTAAGAAGAAAAAGCGCGCGCAGTCCGCGGATGGAGGGGAGCCGGGCCCCAGTGAAGAGGAGGATGTAGATTGGAAGGCCCTCCTCGTGGGCATGCAGAGGAGCCTAACCTCCATTGACGCCAAGATCGATAATATGAACACTCGTCTGGACGCGGTGGTGCACCGGCTGGACCAACACGGGGAGCGCCTGAAGGAAGCGGAGGGACGGATATCAGAACTAGAGGACGGGGCCGGGACCGGCGCAACTAAACTTTCTCAGATGGACCGGCTGCTTAAGGTCATCGCAGAGAAGAACGAGGACTTGGAGGCACGTTCTCGAAGGAACAATGTCCGCCTGATTGGCCTTGCAGAGTCCAGTGGCGGTGGCCGCATGGAGGAGTTCATAGAGCGTCTGCTGATCGACAAATTCGGGCAAGACTCTCTCGCCACAGCTGGTAGTGGAGCGTGCCCACCGATCCTTGGGGCCTCGGCCGGTCCCTGGGGCTCCGCCGCGCCCTGTCATCATCAAGTTCCTCAATTACAGATATCGCGACACCCTGCTGCGCCTGGCCCGGGAGCAACAACCGATTCTGCATGAAAATACCACTATCTCGTTCTATCCGGATTTTACCCAGATGGTGCAGGAGGCCCGCCGCAAGTTCGCGGGAGTGAAGAAGAAACTGCTACAGCGAGATATTCCATATTCTATGCTGTATCCCGCCAAGCTAAAGATCAATCACCATGGCAAAGCTCTCTTCTTCGGTAGCCCACAGCAGGTGGAGGACTTCCTAAAAGAACAGCAATCTTCCGCCTCTCAGCGGCGCAGCCCTGGGGTGAGGTCTGGGTCCCGATCTCCGACGTCTGCTCCGGACTGATGAGTACTAATGTCATGGTTTCTTCTTTTTCCTTTCTTTTACTCTTCTTTCTCTCTCCTCATTGCCCACACTTCCTTGCTCTCTTCTCTCCCCTTTGCTCATGCCTTCTTCCAGCTGCTGATATGGACTGGCTGAACTCATGGGACGATTGCTTTGAATGTGGTGGGGGCTACTCCAGTCCTTTGGCCTTTCTTTGAACTTGCAGGGGGCAGGAGGGCATCGAAACCAAAGGTCCCACTCGTAACGTTACCCAGTACTTATGATGTATTGGCAAGGAAATTGACGCTACTATTCGCCTTGGCACTCCCCCCACCCCACTTATGCCCCTCGCCCAATGTGGTGGTGGTGCAGTGGGTGCAATATTGGGATAGGGGAGGGTAGGTCCAGCTCACTGGTGTCTCCCGGAGAGGGAATACCCCACAACACTGGTTATGTTTGTTATAGAGGATGGGAGGGGTCTGGATCCCGACAGGTTTGGGGGAGGGACGGGACATGGAACCGCTGACAGGGGAACAGTTTATAGGGAGGGTCTCCTCCGACGAGTTGGGGAAGTCGGCTGGAATGGGAGGGGGGGGGGAAATGTAAATGCAAAACCACACTTGAACATCGGACCACACACTCTTATACACTTGGGTTTGACGTCTTGCAATCCCCGTGTTGGGGCCTGAGGGCGGTGGTACGACATCTTACTAGCATGGGAGGGGATGGGCAGCAGGGTTTTGAGGCTCGGCTGCGAGACATGCTTAGACCTAGCATCTGGTGCCCCTCCGTGTAATGGCACAAGGGGAGAGATTTGCACAGCAAGACCCGCATAGTAGGGTCAATGTCTTGACGTGGAACATATGGGGGTTGGGAGACCCGCGTAAGCGTCGGCAGGTCCTGGGTTATCTTGATCGCCATCAGATACACATCGCATTGCTGCAGGAAACCCACACGGATTCCCGTCGATTACCTACATTTGCATCTAGGTGGGCAGCTTACGGACTTTTTTCTTCATATTCAACATACTCCAGGGGAACAGCCATATTAGTCAGGAAACGCACTCCATTTGTACCTCTGGGGGAAAAAACTGACGTTGAGGGACGATTCTGTGTCGTGTGGGGACGGATGGGAAACTCTACCATCACCATTGCATCCTTCTATGGGCCAAACATTGACGAACCCACACACTATCTCCCTGTGGGAAGTCATACTGGATATAGGATCCACACACCTGATCTGGGGAGGGGATTTTAATGTCACCCTGAACCCTGCTCTCGATCGATCTAATGCAGACACTACACATCACCCTCGCTCTCAGGTCTACATTTCTGACTTAATGGCTCATCATTCGCTGCTTGACGCCTGGCGCCGCATTCACCCGGATACGCAGGAGGGCACACACTGGTCGGCGCCGCACTCCACCTGGGCTAGGTTAGATTATATGCTACTATCCAGGAGTCTGGGGTTCTCACTGTTGGGCGCGCGACACTTGCCTCGTACCTATTCGGACCATGCACCTGTGCTGATCACCCTGGCTAGAACTGGATTGGTCGGCGCGCCGCTTCCATGGCGCATGCAGCCTAATATTCTTCTAGATGAACTTTTTAAGACTGAAATGTCCCAGGAGATCACAGACTTTATAGATCAGAATAGGGGGTCGGTGGACTGCGTGGCGACGGTGTGGGAGGCCTTCAAGGCCACCATGCGGGGTGTGTGTATTTCTAAGGGCTCGGGGGTTCTGCGTTCGCTTCGCACCACGCTGACCTCCCTGGAACGTGCTTTACATGTACTAGAAACTGCCCCTAATTTTTTGGATGACCCCATGGCACAACTCTACTACCGCACCAAACTCACCGAGTTCAAGGTCACTGCTGAGAGAGAAGTCCATTTTCGTGGTAAGCATTTCACTGCGCGAGCGTATGGGGAGGGGGGAACGGCCCGGCAGATTCCTGGTGGGAGCGGTCCGCCCCCGCGATGTGCCAACCACATACTGGAGGTCAAAGCCCCTGACGGCACCATGCAGCGCGATACGCTTTCTATACTCTCCACCTTCGTATCTCATTATTCCGCCTTGTACACATCCAAGCGTGAGTCGCCATTAGAGATGTCTGAGTACCTGTCGGAGCTTACCCTCGAACGGATATCCGACGCCCAGCGGGAACTCCTGGCGGCTCCCATAGGGCTAGCCGCAATTAAAGAAGCCATAATGCAAACGGCATCGGGCAAGACGCCGGGTCTGGATGGCTTCCCTATCGAGTACTACAAAACCTTCATTGACCCATTAGCGGCAGTTCTACAAGAAGTGTTTGAGGAGGCGAATGAGACTGGATCCTTGCCACCCAGCATGTCAGAGACCCTAATAGTCTCTCTTCTCAAGCCAGGAAAGCCCCCAGACTGCTGCGATTCCTACAGGCCCCTTTCTCTCATTAATAGCGATGTGAAGGTCCTAGCCAAAGTCCTAGCGAACCGCGTTAATCTCTTGATCGGAGATTTGATTCTGCCGGACCAGGTGGGGTTTATCCCCGGCAGATCTACCTCCCACAACTTACGGACGCTTTTCTCGGTCTTGAACAACACTGATCCCTCTCTCGCCCTGGTGGCGGTGTTCCTGGATGCCACCAAGGCGTTCGACTCGGCCGAGTGGGACTACCTTCATTTGATTCTAAGAATCATTGGCATTTTCCAGATTGATTCAAATCCTGTACCGCCGCCCCATGGCAAGAGTCCTTATTAATGGTCGTGTCTCTGATCCCTTCCTCGTCACCAGAGGTACTAGGCAGGGATGCCCACTGTCGCCACTCCTTTTCGCCTTAGCGATAGAACCGCTGGCGTCCCGCCTTAGGCAGAATTACCTTGCGGCATCCCTGAGATGCCAATGGCGGCAAATTTTATTGTCACTCTATGCAGACGATCTCACACTATACATCAAACATCCCCGGGATGATTTAAACCCTATACTCAGAGAATTCGTTAGATTTGCGCTGTACTCTGGGATACACATCAATTGGGGTAAATCCGCTATCTTCCCTCTTACGAAAGGCATTGACAGAGTCCCGCTTGACTTTCCACTAGAGTGGTGCGATACTGACGTGAAGTACTTGGGAGTGTGGGTCTCCAGGGATCGGCAAGAGGTGATGCGCATGAATTATGGTAGGGCTCTTGACGCTATACGCTCGAACGTGGTCAGGTGGTTGACCCTACCGTTGACCACGGCTGGTCGGATCTCACTTATAAAGATGGTTATACTCCCCAAGCTGCTCTACCTCTTCCTCAATATACCGTTTCATCCGGGTGGATATTTCTTTAAGGCATTACGATCAGAACTCATCCGTCTGGTGTGGGGAGGGAAAAGGCGCGGCTTAAGTGGTCTGTGCTCACGCGCCCGTACATACAAGGTGGGTTCGATATACCTGATTTCGAACTTTACTACAACTGTGCCCAGGCACACTATGCGTACTATTGGTACCAGCCCTCCCCTTTCTTGCCACAGACAGCGGTGGAACACTGGTTGGCGGACCCGGTCCTGCTTGAGGGGGCGGCCCTTGCTGAAGTGCCTTCGTCTCGCGCGGACCGCAACCCCGTGCATGCTACGGCACATGCTTGGAGTGTTATTGCTGGTCACATGGGCATGCCGCTCCTTTATTCCCCACTGATGCCCCTGGTGTACCACCCGGCCCTCCCACTCTTAGGAGAAGGGCTGTTCCAGAGAATAAAACTGAAAATGGGGATTACGTGCTGGGGTGACCTATTCCATGAGGGTAGGTTTCGTGACCTCCCGCTCCTCTATGGGAACACTGTCCCCACCCCTCTGGAGGTTTTCGCTTTTATTCGGCTCCGTAGTGGGCTACAGAAAATATTGCCGGCATATCCGGCTGAGCCTACTGTTCTGGAACCGTTCCATTATCTGCTTGACTCCTCTTCCCCATCGCACATGGTCTCCTCGCTTTATCGGCGCCTATATAACCGTATTGGGGGGGGGGGAGGTGTTGAGGTCCCACGCGTGCTGGGAGGCTGAGATCGGCATCGCTTTTACGGACGACCAGTGAGAGTTCTGCTGTTTGCAAACTGAAATGATCTCCTCTAGTAGTAGGTTTCACGTTATCCATTATAAGTTCCTGCATCGCCTCTACTGCACTCCAGCTCAGATGTACAGGTTTAATCTTCGCGATAATGACCGCTGTGACAGGTGCCACTCTCCTAGATCGGATTTCCTACACCTGGCCTGGACCTGCCCGAGCATAGATGAATATTGGAGCCGGGTCTATGCGGCCCTGGGGGAAATGCTGGGGTCCCCGCTGCAGCCCTCTCCTTTACAGGCATTACTGGGGTACACCCGAGACATACCTAAGCCAGATCGCCGCTTTGTTACTAGTGCGTTACTGCTTGCCAAGCTCCGTATAGCGTGTCGATGGGGACGGGGGAGAAGACCCAAGTTTAAGGAATGGCTGCGGGATTTGCTCACCTGTCAGGAAAATGTCCTTTTGTACTCTGAGTTGCTTCCGCCCTCGTCCCGCCCCCCTGACATTTGGGGACCCCTGACACGGTACCTTGCTGCACACGGCGACCGGCGATCGCCCTCTGCTACCGCTGAGGGATAGCTCCCCTACTGTCTGCTTTCACTGGGAGGGATGTGCCTCGTGGGTGCCTTTCGGGGATAGAATCATATGCTACCTGTCCTTCCTATAGCGATGCTGCCGGGACAAAGTCTTTCCTGGGGAGTAACTGCTCGTTGCCTGCGGCGTTTCCCTTTCACACCACTCCCCTGCACTACCACAACGGGATGCACATGATCACTACTGGCCTTCGCAGGGCTGCATGGCTAGATGTGTCCAGGGGCATTCCGCATACTGAATGGAATCGTGGAGTGGGTCTGACTGGGGGGACCGGGTTTCCTACTGGACTGTTCGGTGACCTGGGGGGCCCATCGGGGGGAAGGGTTGCTATGAACATGTAATTGTCTCAAGTGTACAATATCAAGCAGACTGTTGATATTCAGATGTCTCCGTATATGGACAAGTATGTTGCATTACTGTATTTTGATCAATAAATTCTAAATAAAAGAGTTAAAAAAAACAAAAACAAAACAAAAAACTTTTTTTTACAGGAACTGGCATATTGAACTCTTGGCAGCTATTCTCTAAAAGAGCATGGAATCCCCCTATATCATTTGGTGGCGAGCTATGGGATTGAGGCGTTGGAGGGGCCAATATAGGTGTCACATAATGACCCCATTCACTTTCTGTGCTCCTGGCTTGATCCTGAGGCATTTTGCCTTCTTCAGGTTCTTTCTTATCACCCTGATCCACAGTCATCATGAATTATAATTGGGCCTAATTGTCTTGGTTGTGGAGATTCGTTTTGCTGTACTACTGATCTTCCTTGACGTGTTAACATTCCTGCTTGTGATATACCAGTTTGCATCTGTTTTTGTGGTGTAGTTTCCTTTTCAGGAAATCTTTTGTCTTAGTCCTTAAGCATCATATGGAGGTCTGTAACGAGGCCTACAAGAACCTGCATCATTGGTTCCTGAGAAGGCTGTTCCTCAAAAATGTCCTCGTAAGGGTCAATCTCAAGAAACTCTTCATATGTTTTCTCTCAATCATGTTGTCTTTCTCTAAAGGAGAAATCCCCTTGTAAGTAAACTAACTCACCCTGATTAAACTCCTAGTCTGTTTCCTGTCATTTAACATGCAGCTGTGATGGGCTAGCTGTATCCCCAAAAGGTCCTTCATCATCCTCATCTCCTAAGCCTCCCATTTCTAAAGCACATACTGGTGGCAAAGGTAAAACTTTGCTTAGGGAGGTTTGTTTTGGTCTTAGTAAAGGTTCAGCAATGACTGTCGATAGGCCTGTCGACGGGCCTTTTAGGAGGATAAACACTTGGTCGTCAGTGGAGCCATCAACAGGGTCATAACAAGATGCTGCTGTCGACGAGTGAGCCTACAGTTCCTCCGTCGACGAAGGAGCGTCAGTGTCTATGATGACAGATGTGGACGGCCTCATCGACGAGGAAGACATTGTCAATATTAGCCTTACTGTGGATGACACTGTGGACACCGTAGTCGTGTAGGTCGCCGGTACAGACAGGCCTTGTCTGCGTTTTTGCCGTCGACTTGCATGATTTTAGAGAAGACTCTGAGGTAGGTCTTTTTACGTCTGCAGATGCTAATGCCTATTTAAAAGGAGTGGAAGGTTCTGATCTTGTATTTCTCTTCTTTAGTTGAGTCTTGAGTTGCTGAAGGATTAATTTTTTACTGATCTGACTTCTTTTTCTCTGTTGCCTGTAGTTTCTTAGGTGGTTCCCCACTGAACTTCTTACCATGTTTTTCTCTTTTTAGGGTCTTTTTCTCAGGAGTTTTGGACCCTTCATTAGAGTTGCAGCCGTTTTTTCTCTTCTGGAGCCATAGTAGAAGTCTTGCTTCTCTGTTGTTCAGTGTTTTGGCCGAAAAAGTTTTACAGTATTTGCCGTCTTTAGGCTTATGATCAGGGTACATATTATACAGGCACGCCTTGCGAGCGTCCTCAGAGAAAAGCTTCTTTTTACCAGAGGGTTTAAAAGGCCTAAATAAACCTTTTCTGGATCCTTCTGACATTGTGAATTTCTGTCAGAGGTAGACAGGCAAGTTCAGAGAAGAAAGCAAAGTTCAACTGAAGGTCAAAAGTGTGACAGTATCAAGTTTTCTTCAAGAACTGACTGAGCAGAGCTCAGGGGGGACTACCTCCCATTTGACATGTGATAAGAAATCTGAGGTGTAGTACTCTGGAGGAGAGGAATGAGACAGGGGCGTCTTCCTAATTGTTTGAAGTTTGGTTCTACCTAAAATGATGTGGACTGATATACAAGACGACGGGGAAGATGCTAGCATGTTAATCTATGAAGGATTTAATACTGGAGAACTGATGTTATCTTTTATAATAGGTTTAATGTGTTGCACCAGTTTACTGTCTCCAATTATAAGAGGTAAATATCCAACTCTTGTATTTCCATAATGCATGCCTATAGCAATGGGGCAATTAATTAAGTCTCCTGTTTGAGTGGGGTACCCTGTGCCAAGTCCACTGGCGGCACACTTGAACCATCTCACACTCTGAAGATTCAGGTTAGCGTCTGGGTGGGGCTGCCGTTAACCACTGTTGCTGAAATTTGTATGGCCACTATACAGTTTTTCAGCATGTAAACTACAAGGACGTTAATGATCTTGTGCCAGAAAAATAAAGTTGGGAAAAAAAACAATTGGAGCAGCTGACAGGTATATGCTCTCATACGCATACACCCACCCACCCACATACATGCTGATTTGGTATTTTGGCCTGCGTGTACTACCTTGCCAAAACTTTGAATCTAAAGTAACTGCTAAGCCATCAGAAGCCTTTATTTCTTAAATCAGTCATGGCTCTTGCTAATAAACTGGCAAAATGAAAATATGGTGCCTTTATTAAAAAAGGTTAAAAACAAAGTGAAACTGGACGTAACAGCTGACCAAATTCTATTTCAAGAGCAACTACAAGATTAGAAAAGGAGATACGAGAATTTATGTGAGAGTTTTTGGCAGGAGAGAATACGAATTTGTGAAAAAATAAACCAGACTAGTGAGGAAAATAAAATATCATGAGGCCTATGTGTCCCCGTGTGTTCCCCCACACTCATGTGCACATACATGTCACCTACGTATTTCCCCTCCATGGCCTGTCTATCATGATGCTCATGCTATAACGTGGCCTGCCATAATCCAGTCTCCCATGAGAGAAACGACAAATCTGCTCTGAGGCCTACACGTTTTGCATCATGTTTTCCTGCATTTCCATTATTGTGGCCCAGCCAGAGCCGAAAAGAGGCTTCAGGCCTCAGAACGCTCTGAATGCTGTAGCTGCGTATCCTTGGCCTTGCACACTTGGGCCTCAGCCAAAGGGGCCCTGTCCGAGACAGTATTGAGCACGGTTATCTGCTTACTCCTACCGAAACCACATTCCTGCCTGGAGAAGGAGGGATAAACATGACATCTGCAAAGGAGAAAAGCCTAGCCTTTCTGTCTCTTTTTATGTGATTACAAAGCTCACGTCAGTGAAAAGCCCATAGCCCCCGTGCAAGACTTCAGCAGTAAACGAAGAAATAAATGCCACATTGGCCCTTGGTGATGGGCAACCTATGTCACGAATCAGTCCCTGCTCCAAACTATAGATATCAGATAATACGAGATGTGCTGGTCACCCTGACACTGAAGGTCTCATTTTCAGACTCCAGACTCCCGGTTGCATAGCAACCCTTTTACACGTCAGGTACACGTCATGCTCGAGTTGAGCACAAGTAAGGCAAAGTTCCAGTAAAGTTCCAGCTGATCACGCAACCCCCTCTAGGCATCCACCCACCTATGACACTTACCTATTATCATCAAGTGGACGCCCACCTTCACGCCTACTTACACGCCCACATGCTCTTATCTCATTCTCTCTTGCTCCGCCTGAAGCGCTCTTGCTTACGTATATTATTACAAACATATATATACTGTACTCTGTGAATAAAATTTGAGAATACCTTTTTGAGAACCCTGGTCCTGATCCCTTGTGGTGATGGAACTATTCTCCCAAAACTCGAGTTATTTGAATAAAGCCCTTTTGAACCTGATACCACGGACTCAGCCTTTTGCTTCATGTATAATTGTATTGATATCTAGAAATTCGGAAACTCGTAATAATTTATTTACGACACTAGCCAAAACAGATATGACGGTTCTGGAAAAACTACAAGTGTGTGGCTCATGTGGATCAAAAAAACTTCAGCTCAAGATATCATACCACATTTTTTTTAAAGGAGGCTGGAAATGAATAATGAGATCTAGTGACCACGGGTATTATACGAATGTGTATGCAAAAGCACAAAGTCACAAATGGTAAAGCCCTGGAGTCACTAATAGAACTGCTTTTACATTACATACACAAAAATGACCCGGAGGTGAAATCAGTACTCTAGTTATAAAATAGGACCACAAAATGGGATAAAGAAGCACAGGGAAAAATATCACATTGCAAATTCCATATACATGCTGATCTTCTAAATGAAATGCTATGAGGGTTCCGAACACATGTTAGGTAGGGTTTGTTGGGCTGCTTGAAGTCAACTTTCCACTTCATTTATTTATTTATTATAAAAACACCACAGGTCGCCTTATGACAACCACAACAGTATCCTTCAGTGCTTGATGGGAGAGGGGCGGAAGAGGGGGTGAAGGGGGGGAGGGGGGGGGGGGGGGGGGGAGACGGTGTTACATCACCTTACACTGAATCCCAAATTCAACTACTGTCAGAAGCCGGCAGATTGTTCAAGATGGCCCGCTCCCTTTAGGACAGCTTCAGCCACCCAGTGCTATTTGTAAGAAAGATTTAAAGGCTTAAATCTTAAAGTAAACCTCTGCCGTCCTTCCGTGGTATGTCCCAGCTTACCCTATCGCTTCTGATGCTCGTGTTTGTCCTGCAGTGCACACACAAACTGTAATTCAATGAAACTGAAAAGGATACGCCTACTGACCTCAGGTAGAGAAATGTGTTTTCATCAATGTCGGCCGAAAATGTATCAGAGGCAAATACTGCACGTCAGCGAGTGGGTTTTGCAGCAGATTCTATTAATTGACAAGCAGCAAGCGGAGGCCTTTGGGGACAGGAGGGATTATGTTGACATTTTGATTCAAGGAGTCTGTGGGCCGCGTTCTGGACAGTTAATTAGTTTAATTGGTAGTTCATTAAATATTTATTGGAAAAATCAATCCGGAAGGAGGCAAAAATATTAGTGGTTTGTGAAGTCCAAGTTAGAGAAGTAATGAGGAACTCGACAAGGAATGGGAAAATGCTGTTGGGAATGGTTTTGGAGGGATTGATTCCGATACTGCTGAAATTAGAAATAAAAAACTGAATGCAGGTATATAAACATATTTGCCTAGTATGAAAATGAAATATTTCAAAAGACTTTTTAACGTAACTGCACCACACTGGTTGTAAATGTGGAATACCTTTATTAATGGACACCAATAATGTCCGTTAATAAAAGTATTCCACCTTAACAAGCAGTGTGGTGCAGTCACTTCAACACTTTGGCGACCAGGATGGGATAATGACAATCAAGAGCAAGAACTCGGAGTACTACAGACTTCAATCATTGGCAGTGTGTAGATGAATATTTCATTAAGCACGTACGTTGTCATACATATACGTGTGTTTAGTGTACTCTAACACTCCTAATCCCTTGTCAGTTCTCCTTGATGTACAGCACTTCTTAAGGTGGCCCAACACACTTTAGTGTTGCGGGATCTATGCACAACTGTAAACACATTTAGCATTAAATGACGGCAACATTGAAATAAACTGCATTATTTGTAAAGAAGGCTCCTGTATTCATCTCAGCTGTTTCCAACATAGTTTCAAATCCATTCCAAATTTTCAAGATATCCGCATTAAATAAATTTGCATTCAATAAATCTAAATGGTCATTTACGTAGTGTGAATAATTAGGTTTTTGATTGAGGTGGTGAAGCGCCTTCTCAAGCAACAACCACAATCCTTGTCAAGGTGAATCACAGCAGTCACTAAATTAACCTGTGCTTAACCCTCTGGTAGCTTGGTACAAAAGAATTACGGCTTAATTTAGAAGCAATTTGTAAAGCATTTATGCAACACACAAAGTAAAAACACACCACAATAAAAATCCAACATCAATTTAGAAAAAGAGTAAAATGTAATACATTATTTGAGAACAAAACAACAAAAAATCTAAACAGTACAACTCAAGACAGGCAATTTCAAAGGTTTAAGTACTAATAGCGTCAAAGAGCAGAAAGAGCTAACTGTGGGCATCTGATCGCGCTAAACTGTGACAAAGTCACAAGTTCAGGCTCACTGCGATAGAGTGCAGATCGGATACAAGACAGAGGTTAGCCACGCAGAAAAAATTACCTTCTTAAAGTCCAGCGGGCAGGGTTCAGGATTTCACAGGAGAAACTCACATGTTGCCCGCGAAAGGTCCAGGACCTGGGTAGGCCCCTCTTGGGGATCAGGAACTCACTCCAGCACAGGCCAGCAGGGCTGAAGCAGGTCCAGTCACAGGTCTGGGCGGGGCCAGTGCAGCAGGTCAGCTGGTCAGTTACAGGGAGGCCTCTAGAGTTTGTTGTGTCCTTGTAGCTCAGAAAAGGATGTCAGCCAACTGACCCGTGGTCTTCGCTTCAAGAAGGTGGGCCTCTCTCCTTCAAGCAGCAAGGCAGGCCTCAAGCAGCAGGAAGAGCCTCAGGCAGCAGGGCAGGTCTTTGACGAATAAGGCAGGCCTTAAGCAGCATGGAAGTCAATTGATAGCAGCAAGACTATACTCTGAGAAACAAGGCAAGCCTCCAGTAGTGGGTCAGTCCTCTAAGAACCAACACAGGCCGCTAGCAGCAAAGCCATCTGTACTTCTGTAGTCTTCCGCAGGTCCAGGAACGCACTGAAGATTGTGTCTGAGGGCCCTATTTTTATACCTGGTGGAAGGTTAAGTGTAAGCAACGTTCTGAGTTTTCCGTCTACAATTGGTTCTGGAATTTCCTACCTCCAGGCCCATGTTCCAAGGGGTCTAGGGTGACGAAGGCTGGTGTCAAGTTCTTTTGTGAATGTGCTGAAGGCAGGCCTTTGAAACGTAAGACGAGCAGGGAACCGCTCCGCCACACTCCCATCCTTGCAGGATGGCCCTCTCCCAGCTACAACCAGTTCCCATTGTTCACTGTCTAGACCCAATACACATTCCTGATGGGGAAGTAATTAACAGGCCCAGACAGCTGGAAATTTGTAGAAGCTCTAAGAAGGTTTAGGGCAGAAAAATACTAACTTTCTAGAGGTGGAATTTTCAAAACTGTAATCCAAAATCTAACTTTACAATTAATGAGGATTTAACATTACAAATCATTTGAGTCCAAAAAAGACATTTCTACTTGCTCCCAAAAAAGTTATCACTTATTAAATGTAATAAGGTAACTCAATGTTATCCAATTGGAGAGAGGTTTTACAGTAGTAAAAAACATATTTAGGTGTTTTCAGTTCCATGGCATGTAAAACTTAAAGACACATGTCCTCCTTTTCAAATACAATGCACCCTGCCCTGTGAGCTGTTTAGGGCTTATTCTAGGGTTGACTTATATGCATTAAAAAGAGAGCTTTAGGTCTGGCCAAAAAATTGATCTGCCAGATTGAATTTGCAGTTTAAAACTCTACTACAGGCTGCAATGGCAGGTCGGAGACATGTTTTAAAAGGCTACTTTTGCTACTTGTAGTGGGTGGCACAATGAGTGCTGCTGCCTACAAGTACATTTTAATTTACAGGCCTTGGATACCAGTTGTATCATATATGAGGGGCTTACAAGTAATAAGTGCACCGATCAGCTGTAAGCCAACTGTACCACGTGTGAAGGAAAGAGCAAAAGCACTTTCGAACTGGTTAGCAGTGGTGAGGTGCACCAGGGTCTTAAAAGCCAACAAAAACTGAGTGAATGCAAAACGTTTGAAGGTGACCATGCAGAGAGAGCCAAGTCAAACACAGTAGTTGTCCCGAAAATCTGGCTTGGCCGGGCCTCTGTCTGGAAAAGGGGGCCTCTCTTCCTTCACTAGATGGAACCGGGAATGGATGTATTGTAGCTGGTTTATGCAGCCTACGGCTGGTGTCCTTTACCCGTGGGGTATAAAATAGACTCTCTACCACAACCGTCTGTATCCAGTAAACATGGTGGAATTCTGCACTCCACCGCTCGTGGGGGAATGCACAGACCAGCTTAGTCACACTAAGTCAGATATAATTAGGAAGAATCGAAATTTAATGAAAGTAAAGTGGATATGCCAGGTCCTTCCATCACTTACTTAGGGGCAGAATCTTACAACAAGGTACGAGCACCAATCTCGTCCCACGCGCACAAAAACTAAACCCTCCTACGCAGTCCACCATGCAATTTCAACACTTGCAAGCATGCAGTCCTGCATGGTGCAGCGAGCTCCTGGAATACTAATGTGCCTCATCAGGGGAATAAAGTGCTATGAATATGCATCAACGATACAGTGGACCCAAATCTCCAGCATATTTTCTGGGCTGCTACTCTGTACCAAAACACATACAAATGGAGGACCAACTTCACGTTTGCTTGTACAACACACCTCAACTAAACTGAAATATGCTGCATGTATGTACAAAAAAGTTCTTTTGTTTCCCTGCTTTCTATTTTGCAGTGAGCAATAGCCGAACCAGTGCAGATTTCAAAAACTGCTTTTACAAATTCCCGATTGATTCGCTGTACCAACTCCTTAGATTTTCTGATGAAACGGGAGGTAACAAGTTATTGGGCACTTGATGTCACCAGCGTTCTTTGAAGCCTAAAAAAAATTCTTGCTCAGGTGCACGTATATAACCCTTCCTGGACGCTTACTTAATTGGTCGTGTGTATGGTCGGTCATTTCAATCTGACTTTTTAACATGTTTAAAGCCAGTAACACGAAAAAGACACTGCAGGAAGACCCATTAATGCACCACGTCAAGTGGCTAAAAATTGCCTTGCTGCTCGGGTAAAGGCAGCGTCAAACGTCAAAATATAATTTTAGCTGAAGCTTCGAAAAATCTTGTACCAAAGCTGTTCAACTGGAATACCTCTTGATTAAGCCCCAGTAATTTCAGCCGACAATCTTCCTACAATCCAGTTTGTTCACCGCATAAGCCAATCACATTTGCTTGCATATTTGTCTTCCATCCTTCTATACATACTGCCATCATACCGCTTTTGTCCAGAATTGCTCGATATAGAACTGATGGTAAAGTGAAGCATGGTCCTCCCTTCTTTATGGTACTGCAGTCGGTTGCCTGTTGTTGTCCATCATCTCTACCTGTACCTCCAAGTTATTCACCAAGAAATTCACCTTAAGCAATCTTTTTCCATGGTTTGAGGATATAAAACATAAAAGTGATGCACTTCTTGAGTCACTCTTTTTCCTCATGGTCTTTGATATTCTTGGCCGCTCGGTGCATGTGGTCTGCCCATGCGCCTAAAATGGTAGATGTGTGTTAATACAAACTGGATGCAGATATCAAGGCTCTCAGCATCATCTAATTCCTAAATTTCCATGAGTTACCTCCTAGTCCTCCCAGGGGGTTTGGAGCAGCAACACAAGCAGTGCTTTTCTCATTCGTGTAATGATCATCCTTCCTGGCGGCATTGCCTCCATGTACATCATGGGGAATGTCTGACTGAGCATAGAGAAGGCAATCTTGGGCACAGGCCTCGCACCACTTCCTTTCTCTGCCTCTTGCACACCCCCATCGAATGTACTGCCCCATTCACTTGACCTCCTGCGGACAGTTCCTAATCTGAATTTCAATTCCATGCTGCCGATTCGCTCATTCAGTCTCAATGGATCATTATAGCGCTTCCACCTTTCTCTTTCCCCAGGGCTGCCGGTCAAGTACCACTCTCCAGGTGATATCCTCCCCTGCTCGACAGGCCTTCCGTTCTGTTGTTCGTCTTTGGCACGGCCCTGGCCAGTTCAAACCGCTTGCCTAGTACAATGCTGCAATCTAAACTCTAGGATGTGCCAACCTTCACCTGCCTTCTCACGGTCATGTTTCCTGGACTCGAACAGCAGCCTGCTTTTCACGTCGATCACACCACTGTCACAGGTACCCTTCAGATCCCAACAAATTTATACAGTAAGTAAAAAATAAAAAATAAATCGAGTTTTACTGTAGAATGTGTTTTTTGTCCTCCATAGGGAGCGACTCTCTCCAGGCAAGTTTATTCTCCTCAGTGCTGCCATCAAACAAAAAGGAAATAATCCCAGTACTGAAGTGTCAGGACTGATTGCTGCTGGAGCGAGATTCAAATTCAAATGTATCTGCCTCACTCTGAAAACCATGAGATATTAGTAACAAAAAAATCTTGATTCTTCTGCATCCATCACTGGTCTTCCACATCCATCACTTGATGGACAAAAGTCCTCGAGAAGCAATGACCCCTTCAAAAGGGCCCAAAAGATGTAGATCCCACTTAGTCTCGTCAGAATGCCTGTCTTTGAGGGACCTCCAAGAAGACCTGGGATGCCAGAAAACAGGTCCAATGCTGAACAAAACAGTAAACTGTACTATTCCGCCGGCATTCACCTGAACGTGTACCGCCTCCCACCAGATGAAGATATTTTCTCCACTTTATGTCACAATGCTCTACCTGTTCTCAACGCCTTCCGCCTACATTTGTTTCTGCTATCCTTCTACTCCCTTTCCCAACTACGCCCACCTTCAAATTATTTTATTATTCCGAACTTTAAATCCCTATTTGTGTGTTTCTACCGTCTAATGTACTTCTGAGACCACAATCTTGTTGGGCTTCTTGTTGTCTGTGAAGTGCAATGACACTCCTATGGTTAGCAGTAACATCATATAAAAAAAATAAGAAAACAATCATTATCACAGCATCTACAGAGGATGCAGCAGCATGGGAAGTGATAATATAATAACCTGTGGCAGCCAGTGCCTTACTACTACAGAAAGAAGCTCTGTTCAGTTTGTAGATGAAAGAAGATATACTCTTCCCTGAAAGAGACATAGTTATGTTTGAAGTAGCATAGAAAAAGGAGTGTATACTAATATATCGAAGTCAAAATATCGATGGTACTAAATAAAGACAACATTTCGAAACCTAAAATATTGACCTGTAAGTCTAGATTTTTTATACCCAACTCCACATATCTGTACCTGCAAGGTGCATATATCTTCAAGATACGTTGATGTGGAGTTAGGAATAGTAAATCTATACTTCCCTAAAACACTTACTTTTCGATAATTTGTACCCCAGTATTCTTCGTGTCGATATTTATTTGTACAATACGTAGAAAAGACATGACATTGTTTGTATAATATTTTTTTTTCAAACCTGGATTACACTCTCCTATCTTTGTTTCCCTGACAGCGTTTACTAGATGTAATGTAAAACTTACTGGGTACAAGGTTCACCTACTGATGTACTAGCTGGCGTTTTATAAATGAAAACAGTTAAAAAAAAAAAATTGAAAAAAAATTAAATTACATTTTGTATTCAAGATTACAGTGGTCTGACTTGAAGCATTTGAAAAAAATACATGGTGCTGGGTCAGTTCGGCTACTAGTTATGAAGCTGCATTTGCACAATTGTGAAAAGCTGTATGTTATAAGACAGCGTATACGCTGTTTGAGAAACGACGTAATTTTGGTTTCAGAAGGTTTTAATTTTATTGAATGACAATTCCCTTCATCAAACAATAAAAATAACTGAAATGACAGGAGTAAACACTCCTTGGCTGTGGATTTACT
Organism: Triturus cristatus; assembly: GCF_964204655.1. Classification (NCBI taxonomy): domain Eukaryota; kingdom Metazoa; phylum Chordata; class Amphibia; order Caudata; family Salamandridae; genus Triturus; species Triturus cristatus. Next base: position 1,075,690,535 of record NC_140593.1, on the reverse strand, counting down.
CACAAATTGAGCATATTGAAATATGGGGGGGGGGGGGGGGGGGGGGGGGGGAATCTTACACAATTTCAGGTAGGGCATTGATTTGAAAGCATATTCATTTTGGGGTGGAGAATCATCCCCAGGAGGAAGAGTGGAGGTAGAGCTACCATCTTTCGCCGGGTACTCCATCAATATCTGTACCCACTGGGCAGCATGCAGTTTGTAAAACTGAACTGGCTGGCAGGATTACAACTTTTATGTAAGAGATTCAATTAGGCGATGGAGTGAACCTATGTGGGCTCTCTGGTGGATTCTATAGATGTTGTGCTACAGTTTGTTGGAGCAAACTAAAAGTGCATAGGATATTGGCTCCACAAACCACACAGGCTCTTTCATCAGAATTTTACACTGGATTCAACAAATGAATAAAGACAACCACATACAAGGATGATGTACACCCCATCATAAGAGCTGAAGGGCAGACTGTCAGGATAAGGTGTCTCACTACAAGCACAGGTTTGAGTGCTGTGGCAACTGAACATGATGGTCCTGGAAATTAATGGCGAGAACAAATTCATTTAAAACAGATTGAGTTCTAACCCCACTGATAATACCCATCACAGGTCCCGACACTGTTATCCCACTATTACCCCCTCGGCTCTCCCTTTTAGGACAGGGGTTGGAGTGCTGCATTCTGCACCGCTTTCTCCGTGTATCGAGCAGGTACATGCAGCAGCGGCGGCAATACACCGGCGCCCACTGAGCTGCTCGACAATCTCTCTTCGCTGGATGAATGAGGGTGAAGTGAAAACTGAATACAAATGGATGCAAAACATGCATAGCTCTACATTCCAAAAGGTGCCCGTATCCCGGTCTGTTTTCTGCTGTCCTTTTCCTTCACAGCTTTCAGAAGGTCCCTGAAAACTATCCATTTCAGAGGCAGACGAATGACCTATGGATCCATGTCGAGGAACGCTTTAGTAGAGTCCCATAGACCTCGTTAATCACTTAAATTAGCAGAAAAGAAAGGCAGGGCAAACCATCTCTGCCATGTTTCCATCTGTTGGGGTGCAGGACATTAGACGCATGGTTCAAGTATTCTAAATCATGCAAGCTCACCACTCGGGACAGCTTCTTGTCCCAGCACCTTGGGTGGCCCACGTGATAAAAATGATGCTCAACTGTAGCTGACGAGCTTGGGTTCATGCCCTCATTGCACACGTCCACAGCAGCATGTTGGCTTCACTGTGGAAGGCACACGATTCCCTCTTTAGTGCTAAGGACGTCGCCTCAATGTCCTGACAACAGATGCCTTCAATCCTCAACTCCAAAATGTACACACCAACTAAGTGCATATTGTGGTTAATGTGTGATGCACATGTGCACGACTGGATTACATTAAGCCACGTGAAAGTACAAGACCCTATGAGCAGCTCCGATAAACACAACAATGCCGCCTCCCTCAGAATCTACGATCCCTTTAGGATCCTTTGACCCTGGTTTCACATGGCACAGTATTCATGGATCTGCACAATAGGACAAGTAGACGAGCCCCATCCTCCCATGTCACAGAGGCCTCACTTCTTAAAACACCTTCCCTACCCTGCTACCCCAAAGAGACATGCAGAGTGAGTGCTAGAGAAATGAAGGCCGCAGTTTGTTCACTTCAATGTCATACATTGCCTCTAATTGGCATCCTGCATCATCAAGCATAATGGTCAGGCCAGTGGCATTATGCAGCAGGGTTGGCTAAATTATGCGGCAAGAAAGGGCAAATGTTGAGGCCTAATGCAGCACATTTTGTGAAAGTTTTGCCTCATTTTGCCATTTTTACCTAACCCCAACAGCGAGCCACAGCTCCATGGTGGCTGTCTGCCCAGAGAGTAAATAATACAGCCCCCACCTCGCGGCGAGTATATACATTACAATAGCAGGGAATTGAGTTCATGAGCGCGCTTTGATTGTCTGGGTGTACTTTATTCGGATATTTCACTTTCTATTAAACTTAAGTTTTCAGTTTTCCCCAAAGGAAATTTTAAAAAATGTTTGCGGTCCCATAGCGTCACTTCCGGTGATCTCACATCAGATTAAACGTCATTTGTTGCGACTTTCGCGCATGACATAACGATCTGGGAGCGGGGGTTGCATTCCTCACACCGATAACATTAGACTGACTGGGGCGGCCTCTTGGGTATATATGTTCCCAACCTTACCTCGCGAGCCCCTCCCTTCACAGGCACCTTTCAGACAGCAAGGCTATTGGTTACTTCAAGGGAACGGGGAGACATGGACAGCAAAACATCGTGCGCATTAAAAAATAGAAGACAGACCGAATTTACAGCTGCCGAGAACCATGGGAGAAGGCTACGAGTAAGAATTAGGATTTTACCGTGTTGTCTAACGGAAGAAAAACATTTTGACTTTGATTTGTCGTCCGCGGCAATGAGGCAAAATATTACCGTTTTAACGGCAGCATTCGCAATAAAAAATTTTCTGAAATCCCGGCCTTGTCTAATTAGGGCGAAGCATGTTAATGATGGAGCGGCACGGCCCGGAGACGCCTTGAGTTGCCATATTAATTGTGTTTAGGGAAAGAAGCATGAATTGCGCTTTTACAAGCTAATTAGTGGTGGGTTTGTTAATTAATACAGGAAAGTCAAACTGCCTCGGTCTTGTCTACTGCAATTAGCTAAAGCCGTTTACACTTCCGTTCTTTCAGCAACAAACTGACTTTATGCGGAGCCATAATGGGATTGTGGGCCGAGTGGAGCGCGCTCGTCACTGTCGCCATCTTCGCGAACCTTTGCGCAAGAGACAAATGTGACCCCACCTGGCACCCGTAACAGGAAGTACCGCCACGCTTATGCCATCCCCAGACCTGTTGCAGCGTTGCCTCTGCAAACTACCTGTTAATAAAATAAAGACTTCCTTCTTAAAAACAAAGATAGTGTTGTAACTTCCTCCCTTGGTATGTTCCGCCCACCCCTCCCCTTTACCCCACCATGGTACAGTCGTGGAATGTTGGAATGAAGTCGACCTTAGAATGTTTACAAGCTTGACTTAGCCCAGTAAGTGCAAGGATCTGGCGGAAGACATCCAACCGTACTGGAATGTACGCAATGACTTGTCTATAGATGGGAAATTTATTCTCAAGTCGGGAAAGATCGTACCCCCGGAGGGTTTGAGATCAAAGATTATTGATCTCACCCATGAGGGTCACATGGGCAGGAGTATGTGTAAAGCACGTTTAAGAGCTGTATACTGGTTCCCAGGTATGGATCGGCTGATGGAGGACAAAGTGAAGGATTGCTATTCATGCAGTATCAGTGACAAGTCTAGAAGCATAAGACACTCACCGCTCATACCGGTGGAAGTCCCTATGGTCCCATGGGACAAACTAGGATTGGACATTACAGGGCCCATCCGGTCGAAAGGACCTCAAGACAGGTACCTTTTGGTTCTAATTGACTATTACTCGAGTTGGATATCTTGCAAATTTGTGAACACAATAAATACAAAGACACTTATAGAGTTCATGAGCGAAATATTCGAGAGAAGGAATTCCCTCCACCTTGGTTACTGACAACGGGGTACAGTTCGTGTCGGAGGAGATGAGGGAGTTCCTTAAAGACATGTCCATATCACATGTACGCACACCCCTATATTGTCCCAAAGCTAATGGGAAGGTGGAGAGGGCAAATAGGATGATGAAGGAGTGCATACAACTGGCAAATAAGTCAGGGTTAGCGATTGAGCCGGCTATTAGAGACATGCTATGGGCATACCACACAACACCAAGTCTGTCAATGGGACAGTCACCCTTTGAATTATTGAGGGGAAGGAAGGCAGGCACAAAGTTGTCCCCCAACTGGTTGGGTCCGAAGGAGAGGGTATTGGTCAACTTGAGTGAATTCAAAGCTAGGACTGATACCCGGCAGAGGAAGTACCAGGAGTGGTATGACAGGAGATGGGGGGTACAGGAGAAATCCCTCAGTCCAGGTCAAAGTGTGTACATCAGGAAACCCGAGATACAGGGCGGTAGTGGAGGTAAATACTACCCTCCGGGTAGAATCAAGGAGGTCAAAAGAAACGTGGTAATCATGGAGGATGGAAAGAAATGGAGCATGGACAGGGTGGCGTTGGATGAGAGTGGGGGTATCCACAGAGAGGACAACAGGGGTCATGGACAAGGTGCTGGGGTGGTGAAGACTCAAATCATGAGAGGGTACCGCCAAAGGAACACTCCATGCTGGCACAAGGATTTTAGTATGGGAGACCCAAGTCAAGCAGAATGTTCATATACTTAGGTCCACACCACACATAGGGCACCCAGGGAGGCAGGTAGCGTTGTCTTCTCATTCCCGTGGTGAGTTCCTTTCCCCTGCCCCTCTTCCCTTTATTGACTGTTAGGGAAGGAAGATGTGTTGTAACTTCCTCCCTTGGTATGTTCCGCCCACCCCTCCCCTTTACCCCACCATGGTACAGTCATGGAATGTTGGAATGAAGTCGACCTTAGAATGTTGACAAGCTTGACTTCTGTTCAGAGAGATGCTGTAACTGACAAGCTGAGGATGCGTCAATGGTTTCAACTAATAAAGAAGTTAATCTTATCCATTTACCTGCGTAGTCACTTGCTACAGATAGGAAAACCAAACAGATGTAAGGTAACAAGTAGATCGCAGTGACGCAGCATTTACTGCAAGGCTAAGGCCCCAAGGCGACACCAGTGTCAAATATTGGTTGTCAACAGAAGAACGTTTATGGGTTATGTGATGAATTAAAAGAAGATGTCGGCTCGTGAGACCTGATATAAGGTAGTGATGGATCATCTCTTTCTTATAGTGGATCATCAAAATCACAAAAATTCTTGCCATCTCTTGGTCACTATGTGGCCACATTTCTGGCAGGATACTCCCGACATATGGGATCACAAGTTGCTCAGTGGATAACTTTTATCTAGAGTTGTAAGTCATTGCAGTAGCACTCTGGAGTGCTAGACTAAACAGAAGACTGTTTAGAGAAAAAAAAGACTGCAGGTAGTTAGAATTAACCGGACGGGAGAAGAGACCCCTCATAGAATAGGCCTCTATTACCACCCTGTTACTGGTGATCAACCCAATACTTGTAGGAACAGAACAATGGTTGAGCCACCTGAGGCCAAGCCTGGTTCACAACTTTCAACGTAAATCTTTTAGAAAGTAGAGTGCTTTGAATTGGATCCCTGAATTGTTCAAAGCTAAGACCGATTCAAGGCCATATAACTGTACGTCAACACCATTCCAGAGCCTACTATCCCACGTGAGCCGACAATTGTGGTTCTGTCAACTTTTTCTTTGAGATATAAAATCAACAAAACAAGATCTAAGATCACCAACTCGTCACCATCACCTATACCCTGACAACACACAACTAATGTTTATCCACAATACAACCTCCCACACACACATCTCCAACATTCAAACCACCTTCTACAAAGAAGACCTGTTTCTCTCCTTCAACAAGTCTCTGACAGGAGAAGTTCTCACTTCCCTTCTCCACACTGTAAACACCTCACTACCCCCAAGGCACCTTCCCGGATCACCTCTAGTCTAGACAGATCCTTGCCCTCCTGAAAAAGCTTCCACTAGATCCAGCCTATCTTGCCAACTTCCATCTTTATAACCCACTTCCCATTTTTTTCGAAAAATCAACAAGGCAACCAAAAAAATAACCAATTAAAAACCTCTTTGGCAAAATAGTTCAACAGGGTAAAAACCACATACATTACTGAGCAGACAAAGTATATCTGCTCCCTACTCAGAACACCTCCAAAAAGTATCCCACACCTTACTGACTGGGCTTGCATTGTCACAGAATGCAGACACATGATGCAGCCTTCCTCTCTGGGACTGAGCCACTGTTAGACCTTTCTAACATTTATTCTTTGGTTATCTTTGTGTGTGATACTGGATAGAGCCGGTGCCAGAAGACACTGGTTTCTTTTGTGTTCACACTATAAGATCTCATCCCAGGACATGGAATGGTTCCTGCTGATACGCACAACACAGATGCTATCCTGGATCAGTACTTTCTGCTACAGTGTTCCCAAGAATGCACACTAGTCAGAACCCACACTCCCCAAGACCAGTTAGACGTACACCTGCTAATTTCAAGTACCAAACCAGCTAATTCACATATGTGATCCGTCCCTTGCCGTAATCAAGACAAGTCATCATGATCTAAAACACAGTTTACATAAAACACTAGGTAGGCCCTGGCTCCCAATTTCTTGCTTTAATGTATGGTAATCAGAGTCTCCATGATCTTGGGGGACTGGCATACCTTTATACCCTCTCACTAGTAAGGATTTCTAGCCAGCTGAATCCTCAGGAGTAGGGGAAGCTGCTCAAAACATGATTGGCTTCTTTCTGCAGCTCTAAAGAACTTCCCGGGGGGGCTTGGAGCAAGGTTGACCATTGCACATTGAATACTGCCCCTATGCTAAAGCAGAGCTGGAGCTTCAGTCAAAACCCGATGAACTACTGGTCTGGTCCCAAGCTTCTACGGCACACTGACAGCGCAAAGTGTATTAAACTATTCTAAGCCCCACTTTGGTCACAGACTTTGGACAGAGCGCCCCCCATGGGGGGAGGGGCGTGACGCTTAGGAGTCGGGGACTCCGTGGCCCGAGCCCCTGGCAATCTGGTGGTGTGTCGGCCTGGGGCGGCTTAGGCTGGTTTGGTGGCTTCCGGTTGTAGCGTCCCATAATAGGGGGGGCGAGCAACCGGAAGCGCGTCAATCCACATCACTTCCGCACGCCGCAGTTGAGGCAGGTCAAAGGGGTATAAAGACCCCATGGCCTTTGGCCTTGCCTCTTCCTTGACCAGGCGATAGCAGTGGCGTGCCGATCGACGACTATTGACGAGGTTTGTCCCGGGGGCAACAGCGACGTGCAGATCGGCGAGTGTTCCAGCGGCATATAACACCTTCTTGCTCCCACCCTTTACCTTCACAGAGAGCGGCCGAACGGCTCCCATCACTTTGCCCCACGGTTATTTAGCGAGTATCTGCCCCCTTTTTATCAGCTGCTTTCCCTTTAAAGCATACTATGTATTGGAGACACCGCATACGTGCGGTAGGGAGTTGCAGCTCGACCCGTCCTGCCCCGCGTGGCTGGTTGTTCGGTGCACCTGTTTGTGCCGATAGTAGAGCGAGTGGCCTCTGGGCCAGGAACGTGGATCAGGCGGTGAGTGCGGGGTTGCGGGGGGCATAGTAGAACAACAGTTTGATTGTTGCTTGATTTTGCTGTTAGCTGCAGTTGTATACTGCAAACAAATTTTGTTGTGGGGCGATAAATAGGTGGCTGGGCATCGTGTAATCTTGGTGCCATTTGGGACGCAATTAGGTTAGTCTTTGTGCTGTTACCAGTCATCTAGCATGGCTGCGCAGGCTAAGGGAGGCCAGGTGGGGAAGAGAAAGGACAAGGACCCGGAATTAGCTCAGCTATTGAAGTTGGTTCTGGCAAAGTTAGGTAAAGATGGGGGAGCGGAGTCTGCAACTTCAGACTCTGACGGGGAAGACCGCTCAGTTGGAACAGAGCGCCCTCGGCGCTCCCATGTTCCCCCGCGAGCAGCATTTCCCCCAGTGCAAAGAAAGGGCAAAAAGGCTGCACATACCCCCGCCTGCAAAATGGGGCACAAAGGGCATACCTCTTCATCAAATGTTTCAGAGGTATCTGTGGCTCAGATTCCACCACCCCCGGCTGTGCTACCAATTGCTCCTACCCCAATGCAACAGGGTCATTCAGCCACCCCTGGGGTGTTACCTACTCCGAGCATTAACTTACCAACGCTAGTGGAGTCTCAAGGAGCTCATGCGGCGTTAGAAAGCAGTAGGGTGGCTTTACTAGCTTTAACTCCGGGGCAACCGGGAGGTGAGAGTGTCCAACCTCCGGTGGTATCTACAATGCCCAGTCAGCTACCTGCTTCTCAGCCTCTTCCCCAACAAAAGCAGCCAGGTGATACTAGAGAGCAGTCTGTGCAATCACTGGCCCAGTTATTTTTTACAATAGTGGCACCAGCAGAGAAGGTAAATCCTCCTTCGTTGACAACCACCCCTTGGGCCCCTTCCAGTGACATTTTGGTAGCAATCACTGACCTAAAGAAGCAGGTAGAGGCTATGGGGGCGGCACGAGGCGGGGCAGCTGGCAGTACTAATGCTGCGGTTGCAGACATCGCTGGTGAGAGAACCTCCCGGTGTGGATACAAGTAAGAAAGCGGAGAGTGCGGTACCTAACACTTTGGGGAGGCAGGAGACATTGTTGGCGAGACCAGGTAAGTTGTCTTCGCATGTTCCACTGGAGATAAAAGAAAAAATAAGGAGAGGAGAATACGTAGATATATTCTCGTTAATAAGGGCAAAGAGGAGAGAATGTGAACAGAAAGATAAAGAAAGTAAGGATAACTCATCTAAACACAAGAAGCCAAAAGTGGAGGCTGTTTGGGTGTAATGTTTTCTATGTCAGTGATGTTGGAAAAGAAACCTGAAGTTGCGCCTTCCATGATATTTTACTCCAACAAGATATTGAAGGCACACCACCTTTATGGAGGTAATACCTGGTTGGATTATGACCGGGACTTTAGGTGGGCAAGAGTTGAGGACCCAGACATTGGGTGGGATCAGACAGTGGTGAACGTATGGTTGGAGAGTGTTAATAACAAGACCCCCCCACAAAATGCCTTTTCGTCTGCAGCAGTCAGGCGATAAAAAAGGAACCTGCTGGGCCTTTAACAGGAAAGTTTGTACATGCCCAGCGGAAACCTGCAAATTCAGGCATAATTGTTCCTTTTGCGGCCACCCATCCCACCCAGAGTTCAGGTGTAACAAGAAGTCCAGAGAAAAAGGGAAGGAGGGAGCCAAATCTTCCAGTTAGTGGCGAGCTGCCCACACCAGTCAAGATTCTTAAGCATACCCAAGTGTAGATACACCATTATTGTACCTGGGGTTCTCTTCAGGTTTAAAATCCTGGCATCTTCAGTATCGCCCATCTCGCACTGTAACAATTTGTTGTCAGCACGCACACATCATGACAAAAAACTGAAGGAGAGTTATTTGGGCAGAATAGCAGGTCCCTTCTCCTCTCCCCCTTTTGAGGACTTTGTTCCCCATTAGGGGTTGTACCTAAGAAAGAGCCAAGTCAATTCAGACCGATTCATAATTTGTCAGCCCCCAAAGGTTCTTCAGTGAACGATGCCATTGACCCTCAATTGTGCTCGGTACATTATGCGTCACTTGACCAGGCTCTGGCAAGGTTAAGCAGACTAGGCACTGATGGCAAAGACTGACAGAGTCTGCCTTTCGTCTCCTCCCTGTCCATCCAGATGACTACCATCTTCTAGGGTTTCATTTTGAGGGTGCTTTCTACCATGATATGTGTATGCCAATGGAGTGTAGCGTGCCTTGCTCAGATTTTGAACTGTTTAGTTCCCTGCTACAGTGGATATTCTCTTCGCGAATAGGCCACGCCGATGTGATTCAATACCTGGATGATTTTTTGGTTTAGGGGCCGCTAGACTCGTATGTTTGTGCAGAGGTTCTTGATTCTTTAATGTCATTATTCAAGGAAGTCGGTGTACCCATTGCGCAGGACAAGACTGTGGGTCATTCAACTTGTATTACATTTTTGGGGATTGAAATTGACACCGTGGCTGGCGAGTGCTCTCTTCCTTTGGAGAAGGTACAGGCCTTTACGCAGTCCATTGACACAGCCTTGACGTCCAAGAAGGTGACACTCCAACTGCAGGTGTTTGTGGGTCAGTTGAATTTTGCACTACGGATTATTCCTATGGGGCGCGCCTTCTCTCGTTCCATAGCTAGGTCAATGTCGGGTGCCAAAGAGAAGCATCACCACATAAGGCTGGCTAGTGACTTGAGATTTTGGCGTGCATTTTTGCAGCAGTTTAATGGAGCGGTTATGTGGACCTCATACCCTATCTCTAATTGTGACCTTGGCCTTTTTACTGACGCCTCAGGCAGTGTAGCTTTTAGAGCGATATCAGGCTCTGAATGGTGTAAAGGGAATGGCCTCTGGCATGGCATGAGAGCGGTATTACTAGGTATGTCGCCATTCTTGAGCGGTTTCCCATCGTGGTGGCGATGACTATGTGGGTGGAGGACCTCAGGAATAGGAGTGTTATCTTTTGGTCTGATAATATGGCAGTAGTTGAAACCATCAATAGGCAAGAGGCTTTGTGCAAATGTGTCTTGCGGTTACTTAAACATCTGCTCCTCCTGTGTTTGAAAGCTAATATTTCATTTTGTGCAAAGCATGTACCTGGCATCCGTAATAATGCTACTGATGCCTTATCTCGCTCCAAGTTATTCCGAGACTTCCACCCACAAGCAGCAGACAAGATGATGGTGTTACCTTCATGCTTTGGAAGATTGGAGTCCCACCTTACCGGATCTAGTTGCAGCCTCCCTTGCAAAGCGCACCAAAGTATCCTATGAAAAATGTTTTGCATCATATAGGTCCTTCTTGCATAGGCAGAAGATAGCTGGCATGTTTACTCCAAGCGACATATGTCTTTTTCTAGGTGAATTGAGGAAACTGGGCAAGACGGTGTCTTGTGCGCAAGCACACATCTCAGCTATAAGGTTCTTCGTCAAGGTGCAAGGGGCGCCTGACATGAACAATTTGTTCCTCATTCAGAAAGCACTGACTGGGTGGGCTTGTCTAAAGGGTTCAGAGAAAGACACCAGGCGCCCGCTCAACGCCCAGATTCTGGGCCGCCTGCTTGCTAATCTGCCTAGGGTGTGTATATCTCCTTATGAAGCAACACTCTTCACTGCAGCATATACTGTGGCCTTTTATGGAGCATTTAGGGTTAGCGAAGTAGTGGGATCTGCATGACATGATTCGGCGGGGGACCTGCAGTGGGCGGATGTACAATTAAGCAAAGACAAATTGGTGATATGGTTGAGAAGGTCCAAAACAAATCAGGTGGGAAAAGGGCCTGTGATCAAACTTAAGGCTGCCCCAGGTTCCCATATTTGCCCTGTAACTCGAGTGGGCTCATATTTGGTAATTCGTCTAGGGGCAGCATCCACAGCTTTATTCCTTCATATGAATGGGAAATGTCTGTCCAGGTACCAGATTAATGCAGTCATGTCGGCGGCCCTTAGGGAGGCGGGTATCAATACCGAGGGTTACTCGTCACACTCCTTTAGGATTGGTGCAGCGACAGAGGCTGGTATGTTAGCCGACGATGTAAAGAAGCTGGGTCGTTGGGCATCACGGTCATAGATGCGTTACATTCGCCCTGACTTGAAATGAAGCTGGTACACGGTCTGTTTTTTCTCTTACCTGTTACTTTGTTTCTATGTATATTGATTCGCGTTTTTTCTTTACCTTTTAGTAGGATGTCTCACAGGGTCGTTGGGTGGTCGGTCACTCATTTATTCATTGGGTGGCCTACAGGTTGCAACTGCTCTGTGGACCCAAGCCTTTTGCCTTGCATGTCGTGGCATTCTGGTTGTGCGGGATTGGTGGCCTACATATTACACAAATGCAGCGTTTGATTCAAGTTGTCAAGAGTTTTGAGGGACTTCAGTCCCCGGATCTCATTGTGGTACACCTAGGTGGTAATGACTTGGTGAAGTTGAGACGTAAGGGCCTCAGGGAGGAGATATTGACTGAATTTGCGAAATTGGGTAAGGCTTTCCCTGAAGCAAAGATAGCTTGGTCACACATGGTGCCCCGATGGAATTGGGGGAAGAATATAAAATCTAGAGTGCTCAATGTGTCAGTACGGCACCTGAACTCTGGAATGTCTAGATTGTGCCCGGGTCCGGGCCGTCTATGTAATATTCCACACAAACTTCTCAAGGGTAATGAAATGTTCCAAAAGGATGGGGTTCATCTTTTGGATAAGGGGACTGACTTGTTTATCAGAGACATTTGGGCAATTGCACAGTAAATTGTTTTATGGGGGAGGGCGAAGAACCTTGGGCTCCCGTTCGCCCTTGTGGCGGGGTCTAGAATACTAGAGTCACCACTAGTTAGCAGGAGGAGGTCCTTTAGGAGAAGTCCCCTACCCCAGGATAGCACTAAGGGGTAAGGTTCTGCAGTCCTGAGCCAACCAGAGGATGTACACCAGTTTGTGGGCTAGTGCGCACAGATAGATCATCGGAGGTGGGCACGGGGTGTGCTGCTCCTGCCCTCCTCGTCGCAGCCCCTGGGAAACTTGGTGTTTGGGGGACAGTGCCCATAGTGAGGACAAGGGTACAGTAGTGTGGGACCACCCCTCACGGATGCAGGTGGTTACACCTGTGTGGTCCAATGGCGTTCAGGATTGCGAGGTGGCCCTTGGTGCGGAGAGGTTACTTCATGATAGTGATGAATGTTCAACTCCCCAAATGTGTTTTTTGTACATAATTTTATTGGCACCATATTTCACAATTTGGAGACGGTTATGTGTTCTTAGCGAATTTTGCATTAATAATTTTTGTTATGACATCATTTTCACACAAGTGATTTATTAATTTGAATAAATTAATCCACAACATCAAAGTGTTTCCCAAGATATGTTGGTACCTCGTTTGGGTGGTTGGGGGTTTTGGGCCATATTGGAGGTCTCCGGGTCCTATGGCTTGGTCTACCTGTCTAGTTACTGGAACAAAGCAGCAATTCATTTAAGACTCTTAGCAGTCATCCATTCAAACAGACTAACCAAAATGACATTATTTCGTCGTAGACAATGAAAGGTCCGGTTGATGAATCCCACAATGGCTTAACTTTGCGAAATATAATTCAGCCGGTGAGAACCCTTTCTCTGTAAACAGACCCGAGAGGAGCTGTGGGCCTGGTCGAGCGCTCCAGAGAGCGCACCGTCATTAGCCGCCAGCCTTATGGCGGCACGAGCGTCATTTATACAGAGACGCGGCCCAGCAGCCCACTGGGCTGTGTGATCGTGCCTGACAGGTGTTTATTCCGTTTCACCTAGACAGAATCGGCTCCAAGCCTGACTGGTGAGAAGCAATATCCAGATCTGTCAGGCGACGGGCTCAGAAACAGCCTCTTCAAATCCTTCCCGCCAAGGCAGCTTAGCGTCAAGGTAACGAGGGCCGGATCACAGAGGCGCGCGCAAGGGCCAAGGTGAGAAAAGGCTCGAGGTGGGAACCGAGGCATTCTCTGAGGGGTCTCGAGACCACGTCTGACAAATCAGAAAGTGAGCGGAGTTACAAAAAAATCACAAAGTGCTTAGAATGAACGAGTCATCTGACGTCATCACGCTGCAGAATCATGCCACAGTCACTCTCCAAGCATCAAAACCACTTGCTGGCTGAGTCAATAAAGCAGGCCATCAAGTAGACATGTTCTATTCTGGGGTGAACATGGCAACAGAACTACTGGGAGCGGGATGGCAATACCAGGGCAAACTCAGTGCAACGTCACAAGCAGATTTGCATTAAGACTTATCATGGGAAACATACGCATATTAAAAAAGAAAAGTTGTGTTCAGCGTCTGAGGCAAACATTGTTAAAAACCAAATCGAACCAAGCTCAAACCTCAAACATGGGCATCTTTCATGGGCATCTTGCTGCGCACTTAGAAGCGACTGTCTTGCTGCACAAAGCGGTATACAAATATGATAAAGAAAATGTAACTTTATAAGAAAACGGTTATTAGCGTTTGCCAGAGAATAATGATTAGTCTAAATGTTTGTCTTGTCAACAAGCAAACCTTCTGAATGTCGCAAAATATATCGCATACAAAAAATGTGTCCTACGACTACGGAATTGTTGGACACTTTCATTACGTCAAGAAAGCCCCACTCTCAACTTTAACCAACTCCTTAAGATGTGGCTTCCATCAGGCTCTCTCTCTTAATTTGCCTTCTTCTCATAGTAATCAGTGTCTGTTCCGCTAACATGCCTAAAGACCTCTGATAGTGAGCGGAATAAATATCTTACAATAAAGCATTTCATGTGGCGGACTTCCAGAATTCGAGAAGCATGACATTTGTATGCCCTTTTCTCTGTATGCCATTGATTCTGAACACCTTCGTTAGTTTTCAGCTTTTACCTTGCTCATGCAGTCATTTCTTTGTTTCCCTATTAGAGTGTCGCTGGTGTTGAGTGCTCTATACTGGAGCCGCTTTCCACGAAAACTTGAGAACTACCCAGCATTCGCTCACATTTTGGGTGCGTGTGTATGAAATAAAAAAATACACATACATATATATATATATACATATACATATACACACACATATATATATATTTTTCACACACAAAAAACCCAAAGATTACAGGGACTTAATAATTAGGCTCATATTTCACTCATACAAAACCATTGAAATTTAGCAGTTATAGTTACCTAACCTATAGCTTACAGCCCCGCAATGCACTGTTTATGACCTCACATATTACATTACTTTAATCATGACATGGTCAGTGACACCATTGGTGACATCTCAAATTACATTATACAGTGAGTAAGAATGTCCTAAGTTTCTGAGAGGTAAAGATTTATACAAAGGTAATGCATAAGTTAAATTAGTATTCTTTTTGTACTAATGAGTGATGCTGTTTCTAATATAGGTCATCTCAGTGGCACTTTGTATCAGTGTGGGAGCGGATGTCTGAGTGGCTGTATGGGTAAATGGGTGTGTGTGAGTGGCTGTATGGGTGAATAGGTGTGTGTGTGAGTGGCTGTATGGGTGAATAGGTGTGTGTGAGAGTGGCTGTATGGGTAGGTGAGTGGCTACATCAGTGACTATGGTAGCTGTGTGAGTGGCTCTAGGGGTGGATGTGTGTGTGTGAGTGGCTGTATGGGTGAATAGGTGTGTGTGTGAGTTGCTGGGTGGATGAGTGTGTGTGTGTGTGTGTGTGTGTGTGTGTGTGTGAGTGGCTATATCAGTGACTATGATGGCTGTGTGAGTGGCTCTATGGGTGGATGAGTGTCTGTATGGGTGACTAAGTGGGTGTGTGAATGGCTTTATGGGTGAGAGTATGGGTGTGTAAGTGGATGTATGGGTAAGTGAGTGGCTGTTTGGGTGTATGTGTATGCTAGTGGGTGTGTGAGGGCTATTTTCCACATAAGTATTTGTGTGAATGGCTGTATAGATGATTAAGTGGGCAAGTGTGTGACTATTGATGTGTGAATGGGCATTTAAGTGGGTTTGTGAATGAGCGCGTGGCTGTATGGGTGAGTGAGTAGCTCTGTTAGTAGCTGTATGGGTGTGTGAGTGGCTATGTAGGTGTGTGAATGGGTATGTGAGTGATATAGATGTACACACATCTTGAATGTTAACCTCAATTTTTCACATTTCCTCTCCAGTTTCAGATTGCAACCTCTGCTTTTATCAGCACTGGTGTACTAATGCTTTCCTCTTGGATTGTACTTCTTCCCTTAAAGGATTTGGACATCTCAATCGCACCCTTCTCTTTGCTTCTTTCTACTGGCACATGCGAGTCTAATATATTAAGCAACTCCTTAAAGGGCTGGTGATTTACACCTTGCTCAGTTTTTGTTTGCTCATGTGTGATTGGACCCAAATGCCTCTTGGCCGTTGGTGCTGGCAACAAAAGATTCAATCAATTTTTCGCAGAGCTTCTGATCTCCCAGAGATCTGTGACTCCCAAAACCTTGATAGGCAAGGAAACCGGTTTTAAGAGGATGTGGGAACCTTTAAACTTGTTCTTTGCTTCTGTATGAAAACAGGACGTGCTGCAAAAGTGAGAAGAGCTGCCCGTGGGAACTTTTACCCCATTGGTTAAGAGTCACTCCCACCCACTAGCTGGCACCCTCCTCGGAACACTCCTTGGTCCGGCAGAAGAATGGAGGAGGACTGGACCTTACTAGCTATTACACGAGAGGAGCCCTGAAGGATTGGACCGGATGCTTCTTGCATGCGCATGCCTTAAGACCATACATAGTAAGGCCAAGGTGCCTGGTCAGAGTTAAATACAAGGCCTGGCGATAACCTAGGCTCTGCAGCCAAGTCTCGCTATGGAAAGCTGAAGGCTGTGTGCAACAGGGAACGGTGTCTCGCAAACGTTCAAATGCTGGCCATGGTGAATGGCAGGCCTGGCATTCAACCACCACTGTACACAGTGGAAGGTAGTGCACAGTTGCGAATGATTACCCATGGAGTTTTGGGTAGATAGCCGTTAACAGGTCAGACCACGTGGTGAACCCATGTTGTAGGGATATTTGTACGTGGATTGTTGGGCACAGGGCCTGCTGAAGTACTAGCACAGTAGTATTTGGGGTCTGAGGAGGGTTCACTGAAGGGCCTAGATGACGGCCAGGCCATGCAGCCAACACCTGCTGCGCTCAGCTCAATTAACTGTGCAGGATCGTCACTTACATAGGCTTGAGCACAGAGCCTGGTCCAGCAGCAGACTCCTGCTGCCTAGGTCTAACAACAGAATATTGGTTCCTGTGGATGCTGTTATCAGTGGTGTTACCTGAGATGTCATGAGCGATGTTATCAATGCCATTTAACATGCCATGAATGATGTGATAGTTAAGGCTGTAAATCAGTGCTTGACGGGGTTGTGGGTTATGGCTACTGAATGTATGACGTTTCAATGCATACATTCACCACGCATGGCTTTACAATACGATCCTTACAACGACCGCGTTGTTACCACGTGTGCCATTACATCGCAAGTCGTATCAACGACTTGCTGTAGGGGGCACGCTGGACTTAGGAATAGTATAAATTACTATTCCTACTCCAGTTTGCGCAACAGCAGGGAAGGTGTAGGATCTAAAATCCAACACATTCCCTGGTGTTGCACACCCCCTACAGCAAGTCGTTGATACGACTTGTGATGTAGTGGCACAAGTGGTAACAACGCGATCGTTGTAACAATCGCATTGTAAAGCCATGTGTGGTGAATGTATGCATTGAAACGTCATACATTCAGTAGCCATAACCCACAACCCGCATTGTAAAGCAATGGGTTGTGGAAACAGCATTGTAAACTTTGTTTCCTATGGCTACTTTATGAAATATCATATCCTACCCTATGCACTGAATATGAGCAAGTTGAACATATCTATCTATCTGTCCACACACACACACACACACACACACACACACATCTAGTGAAGGGCCTTTGAAACAGGTGAGAGGTGGTTGTGTACCTTTACATGTGGAAGCTACCATGCTGCAACGGTTTGACTTTTTTGCAAGTTTACATGAAGAACAGCTTCTCGTAGTTGAGGTTTCTAATCTGTGGTACATTCCATTGGTATAGAACAATTGGGATATAACAAGCTAAGTACTTGCTTGGATCTTCTGTGGGAATTCCAAGAACATGAGCTCTAGTTCTAAATCTCTATGCTTCAAATCAATGACTGTCCTACCCTTAACTCAAGAAACCCTCTGCCAATCCATCCAAACCCTCCTACTATTGACCTATTTCACAGCTCCACTTTTGTAGAAGCTTGGAACGTTTTATCTTTAACCACCTCAATGGGTTTCTTGCTTACCATAACCTGTTTAACCTCTTCCAACCTGGCATTAGAACTCTATACCCCATGAAAAGCCACTTGCATCTAATTTTATCACTTCGGCACACCATAAGAAACTGTCATCCATAGTAATACTCCTTGACCCATGGGCACTATAGTTTGTGCCAGCTGAACTACTCTTTTCTATTCTCAATGCACTAACGGAACAATAAACTCTTTTTCCTCCACTTTTTCGTATCAATCTATTTTCGGTCTTATATTGTATCCCACTCTCCCCCTCTTCTCTGTTAGCTGGTGCTCTTCAAAGCTTGGTTCTGGGCCCTCTCCTCTTTTTTTAGACCATATTTCTTGGAGGTATCATCTCATCATTTGGCTCATAGCATCTACATGCAGAAGAGACACATTTATTCTCCTTCTTCCCAGTATTCACCCCGAAATCTAGTTCCAAGTCTACAACTGCCTGACAGCCATTTGCCACCTATTCTAAACTTCTCAAATGCATCAATTATTTTACTCCTGAGCCAAGTCTGAAATCTCACAGCTGCCAATTGTTATTCTTTTTCCTTCTTACAAAATCACCTCATACCATTGACTAGAAACATTGCCATGCTTTTCGATGTTACGATGACCCGAGAATCCATCCTCACTTCCTTAACTACTACCACTAGATATCAAATCATGTCAATAAAATCCATCCCCGCTTCTGCACACTCTAAACATTACTCTTTACAGATGATAGGAGCAAGTTAGACCACTGCAACAACCTTCAAGTCAGACTTCAATATGAAGGACTATCCCACTGGACGCCACCTTGACCTCACTCCAACTAAACAAAAATGCCCTTCTTTGGCAAGGGAGGATGTTCTCACCAGCTGAATATTGACTGCTTTAATACTCAGTGTTTAATCACAAGGTATTTCTGGTCATTCCGCCCTTTGGGAAATGTGTTCTGTTGCTATGCGTTTTGCTTTTTTAACCTGCAATGTTACTGTTAGGGTGAGGGAATTCATCTCAAGCTATCCTTACGCACACTGCTCTAATACAGTCAGGAAGGTGTTCTTACATTAACCTGTGTCAAGCTGTTCACGTGACCTGTTTTTAGTCGGATTATCAGTTTAATGCAGCTATGTAACTGTTTTGATGCGACACTTGAACTGTTCCTAGGTAAACTGCTGATTGCAGATTGAGGGTGTTCTTATGTACAGCACACCTATAGAAAAACTTACTCCACACTTAGTCATTCCATTGAACAAAGTACTAAACTTGGAGCCCCTTGTAACGACGGTAAGCACACTCCAACATCCTACTATCGTCTACAAAACAGCAGGTTTCTGACACAAACAACGCTTCTTACAAACGCTAATTTTGGTTTTTAAAGCTCTCAATGACCTATCCACCAGCTACTCCTCTCAAATGCTAACAATGTATATGCCTTCTCGAAACCTTGACTCAACTCTTCTAAATCTTGCCGTCCCAAACCTCCTCCTGCTGATTTCAAATTCCGATCTTTTCAATTTCCTGGCTGATACCACGGGAATTCATTCCCATGTGTACTCTACTCCGTCTCTTCACTTTCCAATTTCAAAGCTGCCTTAAGGAATCAGCTACACGTGCTTTAACCCAATACAAACCAACTCATCAGTGCATACCTAGTCCCCCCCCCCCCCCCGAACCCCCACTGCCTCCATAGAAGCCCCTGATGCAACTTTGTAGATATGTATACAGACCAAGCTGTACAGCCATGTCATTGTTATTGTTCGCCTAGTCCACATTTGGTCTCTAAATCAGCCCCATTTATGCAGATAACAAAAATAACGTATCTGTTACCACTACAACTACATCTGACCTTTTGTATCATGTTGATTGCTATGTACATTAAGTCTTGTCAAAATGATTCTCTTGCCAAATACCTTGCTAAACAAATACATACATAAATACATCATTATGCCTCGGCTAGCGCAATAGACTCTGTCCCAGTCCTACTCAACTGGCATGTATTTCTTCTATACTTAACAAAGGTACATAAACTCTATGGCTTTGCCTGGATCCGCATTCCTGGTCAACCAGCTGAAACACAGTTTTATCTGGCATCACGTTATCACTCAACCAATGCTGATTAAGGACGCCTATTTTTTGATTTTCAATAATATGTTAAAAAATTAAAACTAATAGGGGGCTGATGTTACAAGTTGTTGTGACATACAGTAAACTGAACAGACCAAATGGGCACAGGTATGGTATTACTCCAGTCTCTATCTCAGACCTTACTGGTACTAATTGGTTTACTTCTGGAGGAGTTTATTTCTACTCAAGCCCTCCTCTACCTTCCAATGGAGTATCCTTTCATACCCTCTATTCTTGCCCTACCCCATCACCACGCAGGAAGTGGCATCGAATATTCAGCAGGTATCCTAGTGTCCTCAAGACAAGTCATCTCCCACCCCCCTCATCTTAAACAGAAATCTCTGTCCTTCTTGAAGGAAGAACATATCACCACCCCCAAACCTAAAGAGAATTGTCTCAGCATCTTTTTAGGTGTTCAATCATGATAATTCTGAATTCATTAATTTAGTTGAGCTGGTCACATCGCTGGGGATGATGTAATGTCCATGCTCTTCAGATGTGATGTTTAGTTATATAGCTAGTGCCGATTCATTAAAGAGCAGTTGTCTGCTCCCGGATTGGAGATCATTCTGATTTCACTGTGTATTTTGGTGGTTATCTATAAGGATGTGGTCTTGACTCTGGTGTACCTAGCCAAAAGATTGCGCTGACATTCTTTCTGCGTCTAAGGGGTCTCTTTGTGGCCTCTTGTAAATAATGTTTTTTTAACTTCGGTGTGATCTGTGGTTCAAATGATTTAATGAATTTTGATGAGATAGTGCTCGAGTCCTCAGGTGCATTTTTATCCATCACCCAATGGCTCTTCTCAGGTCCTTTTCTAGTTGAGATGCTGGGTGGAGCTGGGGAGTTTCTCTCATATATAACAGACTTCAATTGTCCCCTTGTCCAGTTTGATGACTGCAGCTATTGTGATTTTTTTGCTCCATTGCTTCAGGTTGGGAATGCCTTGTCCCTGATCATTTCTCGTGTGACTGACCACAAAATAAAAATGCAGCAGAGATTACAAATAAAATAGCAATGAAGTTAATTTATTGCCATTTTATTTTTCAGTACCCCGTTCCGACCAGAGTGTGAGGGCGGGGCTGGGCCATTGCTTCTGAGTGGAAGCAGCAGGCAGGTGTGGTGGGCACTTAAGTTTAAAGTCTGCATGTCACTTTGGCCAGCCAGACATGCAAACTTTAAACCACTACTCTTAGACAGCTGGGTGGAGAGCAAGCACAGGCCTCTAGTGCCTTTGGGAGCGCTGGGAGAGCCCGCTCTATCCAATCCTGGCGTTTCTCTCATTGGGTTAACAGCATGAACAGCATCTGGACTGGTTAGGGGAGTTGGCTGAGCCCGTGCTGGATGACAAGAAGAACACCAGGACCAGGCCGAGGACGCACAGCAAGGTAATAGAATGTTTAATTTTACTTTATTTAACCTAAACTGAATCACTGACAAGCATTACATTAACGATTTAAAGTTAAACTTTTAAAGTTTTAAACGTTAAATTAATGCATGTTGGCAATTTAGTTAGTATTTGCCAAGGTTATTTTCCTCGAGTCTGCACAGCACTTTTTCTCGCCCCACAACTTTTATTTACGGACAGCCGCCACTGCTGTGTTCTCTTGAGATCTTTCCTTGCCCTCATTGTCTCAATCTTGTGTTTTTCTTGATGGTACGCGGGGATGTCCTCGCTTTCTCTTATCCCTTGCACTGGCTAGTGATGCTTAGACTTAGTCTTTGGTCAGTTCACTAGCTCTTGCTCGCTTGACAATTTCCTTCAGTGACATTTTTTCTCAAGGGGCTGCTGGTGACATGTGACCCTCAATGGTCCGCAGTTTATGGTATCCTCGTTTATAAATGTAAAAGGAGCATTTTGCCCCAAGCTTTAGCCCTGCAACAAACACTGCTAATGACTCAACAGCTCCCGACATGCAAAGTGAAGATGTAGCGTTCCAGTTCCACATTCCTCTTAGAGTTAAAATATGCACACAGTGCATCTCTGAGCTTTTTGTATGTCTCTGTGTATTTTTGTTCTGAATGCCTGGATAAAGGCTTCAGCTGTCGCGCCCCATTAGATCAATCAAAAGCTGCAGTTTTTGGTATTCTCCTGCTGCTTCTAGAAGGTTCTATCCAGCACCTCAGGTTCTGTGTGATGTCCTCTTTGACTGGGGTGGTATTTCAAGGCAAAGAATCTAGTTTTGTGAACCTATACCTCCAGGCATGGGGGTGTGGTGTTGAGGCTCTCTGCTTGGGACTGACCACTGCGGTATGCTTCTTGTTCATGCCAGTCTTGGTGTATTGACCAATGTTTTGGATGCGTTTCACTTTTTGGCACCACCCAAGTCAAGTCATGCTAACTTTCATAGGAAGGGGCCTGATATATAGTACATTTACTTCCCATAATTCCTTGTTCCTCACCTAATGTCTAGATCACCTAAGTACTGTTCTTTGAAAGTGTTCCCAGTGTCATCTAGCTCACCTACCAACAGAAAGCGAGCTTTGTAGGCTTGAGCAACCACAAAGCGAGTATGGGGTGTTCAGTTCTTGGCACGGCCCCCTAGAATCCCACTGTGGAAGGGAAGCTTGGATGAGATACAACAAAATGCGCGGTTCTGGAAGTATGTAAGACTAGATATCTAAAAAGGAATTAAGCACACAGATTTGGGTAACAGAAATTTGAGCTGCTTCTTTCTATATTCCTACATAAAGAGGGCCACAAAGGCAAGCAGACAAATTCAGATATTAACCAAAATCAAGTAACCCCAGCAGCGGGCAGGCAGGTGCACACACGCATGCATGCACACACACCCACCTCGCACCCCGCCCCCAGTACCAGCACTCCTAACAGACGAGGTACCTAAAGATGGGGGAAAATAACAAAAACATCAAAAAAGTGACTTTTGAAAATGAGTGTACTCCAGCGAGCAAAGTGCTATTATGTCTGCCCCTCTTTGGTATAGGTTAACTTTTCACGCTTTATGAAGTCAAAAAGTACACATTTGGCACTCAAAAGCTGTTATATTTTGCGCTCGGGCTGAAAAAATACATTTCTTTCTGCTGGATAAAAATCCTATTATAAATGGCTGGTAGTGGCTGGTTTCCACACACGGCCAAAACGAAAGTTACCAGGAAGTTTCAAGACCGTGCATATATATTAGTGAAGGGAGAAATCGCCAAGAACTGGAATTCAACAGGGGGACCGAGAATAAATATTTGGAAAAGGGAACTAGATGGATGGGCAGGCGCAAAAAGCAGAATTCTCAAGAGAGGCGGGACGGGGCATAGGAACACTGGAAACTGCAAGGGCGTGGGGGAGAGGGAGTTGAGTTAAACTTCGATCAAACAGAACTGAGGGAAATGTGCTGAAATATCCTTTAAGTATGATTACAAGGATGTACTTTAGTAAAATGACAAAATCGGTTTTTAAAAAAAATGTCTGGTAGTGTTCAGTTTATGCAGATCTAGAAGTGTAGAAACATACATTCTGTTGAAATATGGCACAAATATATTCGTGCACGTCTTCTTACCCTCGGCTATAAATGGCGCGCAATCAGACTGCCGTGCAACACAGCAGATTTTTCAAAAGCCCAGCTGTACAATGACAATTGTGTGTAAAAGCAGAGATAGCATTCAACGCATGAATGCAAAAAAATTGAAAGCTTATAAGCCTCATTTGTCATTTTATCTGCCATCGTTGTGCTTGTGGTACATGAAGGCCAGAACAGCAGGCTGTGTGAAACATCCCATAAATTATGAAATAAAGCTCCCTTCTTCTAAGACGTGACAAACAAAAGGCATAATGATGGAAAGCTCAGAGCTCTGCGAGGAAGGGCAGTGAGGCAGGGAGTGTATGGGTGGGTGAGGCGCGATGTCTGTCTGCGCGCCACACGGGGCATACTGTGACACCAGGGCGTTTAGATGCAAGAGCATGGAAGTGCTTTTGTGGACAAAATGTATGGGAGCAGGAGGCATGCGCCCAACTCACTGTACCATAAGTGTATTCGAAAAGGAATGTAGATCGGTACTCACCGAATCCGCTCTTAGGTTTGCGGTCCCCTTCTCTTCCAAAGCTTGATAAACCTGTGTCTAAAATAATAACAAAAAGAAAGATAATTTTAGGAGTTTGTTTATTTGCTTTTTTTCCCCATCATATTTTTGTGTAAACGTGGACTAATTAAAGGCAGAAAAGTACACCTAGAAGTTGTGCAAACTACTAACAGACACTATTGCTTTTTTTCTGGAATGACCGATCATTCCTCAAAGCAGTTCATTTGGGGGGGAGGGGAGGTTTAATCTTTATTAACCCCTTCCCCGCTCATGACGGAACCACTCCGTCATGAGCCACGGTTGCGCTGTACTCATGACGGAGTGGTTTCGTCATGCTGTGGCCGTTGGCGGCCACTCCGCCCACGCGGCGCTAATTCCCCGCCTGTGCGGGCGATTAGCGCAGTGGGCGGAGACGTGCCGGAACCACTCCGTCATGAGCACAGCTCAACCGTGGCTCGTGACGGAGTGGTTCCGTCACGAGCACAGCGCCACCGCGCTGCCCCCAAACCCCCCCCCCCAGCGCTGCGGCGGAATTCCTGCCGCAGCCAAGGGGTTAAACAGCTGCTCAGTGTATAACAACATACTTGATCGATTATTAGTATAAGAGGCATCACACAGAAAAAGGCACACAGTACGTTCACAACATCTGTTAGGATCAGGTGGAAATTTACAACATACAGTTGTATAATTATCACAGTGTGGTAATCTCCATGATATGCTCTGAGTCCAACCCTCAGAGTATCACTCACCATTTTGTGGTAACCACTCACTAGACTCTGTAGATACACCCTTGTTCCCAAACTTTCTACCATTTCCTTGAGTAACCTACCAACTCTGCCCCTTGGCACCAGTCGAAACCAGTTTCCCAATCCGCCACACAACGAGTTTGATCCACTCCCCAGGCTCTTGCTAGGTTTTGTTTAGCGACCCCAGCAGCTAACGTTAGCCATATCCTCTACTATTTGGGCCACATCTCTTCACTTGTTATGTCCAGGAGATGCTACTGGGCCTCTAGCGGCATATTGAGGCTTGTGACCCAGACCAGAACTTTTACCACCCCCCTCCCTCCAGTATTGTTGCATTTTTAGGCAGTCTCACAATATATCGAAAAAAGAACCCACCATGCCGCATCCCCTGGTGCATAGGGCTGTGCTGCATCTTCCAAGACGGTGTAGGAGTGATCTAGAGCAGAATGATCTGTAGAAAATCCTCAGTTCTATTAAGTGGAAGCGGGCAGGTATAGCAACCTCTCTGGGGCTCCGGACTGCCTCCAGCCAATCATCGTCCTCAATAAGTCCATTATCTCCCTTCCATGCTTGCCTCAAAGCCTTCAGAGGGACAGGGGAATTGTTCATTAATTTTCAGTATGTCAGGGAGGTCACTTTGTCCGTCATAGGATCCAATAGTAGTTGGTCCTCTAATGGCGGTGACTCTGGCCATTTTTCTCCCTCCTGTATATGTCTCCTCAGTGTGTGCCCCAACTGTAGTTGTCTAAATCACTGTGATTCTGCCATCTCATATCCTGCCTGCAGCTCCTCAAATGTTATCAGAGCCGGCACTCTCCATACGTCCCCTAAATAGTCAATGCCCTGCAACCCCAATGTGGCAAATACCTTCAGGTTACCAACTTCCCATAGGAGGTCACTGTCCCATTGTGGAGTCCTGTCCGTCAGCTTGCCTTCCCATCCCAAGAATCTGCTGGCCTCTCGCCATGCCCATACCACAGTCTATGTGTGGGTCGGCAACACTTCGTCACGCTCCCTCCTATACAAAAGCGGTGGATTGCCACGGCTACCCATGGCCTTTCGATCCACTCAGAGTGAATGCCCAATTATTGATTGTTATCAACTGGGCTGCCCAGTAGTACATGTGTATGCCCCGGACTGCAAGGTCCCACTCGTATATCTCTTTTGAGCTTACAGAGTGCTATTCTTGAACTACCTCCCCCCCCTCAAATCCCACAGAAGTTTACGCAGTTCACTATCGACCTTCTTAAAGAAATCAAGTGGAATTTTGTAGGGGGTGTTTTGTAGAAGATAGAGCAGGCATGGGAGGGTCATCATCTTGAAGAGGACAGCTCTGCTCATCAAGGACACTGGGAGTATCTGCTAGTGGCCAGCATCGTTGCAAAGGTGCTCTAGCTGAGGAAGAACATTTCTCTCAAGAATTCCCCAGCATCTTGCGTTATGTAGATGCCTAAATATTGGAAACCATTCTAGCACTACCGGGGTTCATGCCACAGACCTACCAATCCTAGTGCGTCCAGAAAAGCCCTGAGCGGACTAAGTGTGTTACCACTTGGGGATTTGGATGTCCTATCCATCTCTGCATCCATTATCACGTTCATGTCACCTCCAAGTATAACACCACCAGGTGGCATCTCCAGCAATAGGGCAGTGAGGGCTGGGATGGTCTCTGCGTGGAGCCTTGGCAGGATGTAGGCCGAACAAATGTTGAGTGAGTGGCCCTCCCATGTACCAGCTTGCGCCACAAATCTACCGAAAGGGTTGCTCCATGTGTGGTGTGGAATATAGAGTCCTGAGGTTTTAATAAGAATGGCTGTACCCCTCGAGCTGAAGGTGAAACATGCATGCACCAGTAGAGTGTGTCCAAACTGGTCCAGTGCCTTATAGTGGTTACCTATCAGGTGTGTTTCTTGCAGGAGTAAAGGACTGGGGTATGCCTACGGAGATATTGTAGCATTATGGTGCATTTGATTTTGCTGCCTAGGTCATTAACATTCCACATCCAGACCTTTAAGGCTATTTGAGAGCGGGTCCCCATGATGTATCATAGTGTGTGTTGGCTCGTCCAAATTTGGGATGATGATGGACTAGCACTGCCCCGGCTCACCCTGGAGGGAACTGTGTCCTTGTCCTCTGTTTCCTAGTTGCACTGAGCATAGAGCAAATTACAATATGCAGCACTATCAACATGCAATAAATCTGTCATCCCCCACCCTGCTACCCTGCACAGTAGGCCTAGAACTGCCAACCTCCCCAACATGCAGAGCACCTGTCGCCTTAACTGTATCATACAAACTGTCTAGGGTTGCCCAACGTCTGGGATTGCACCAGCCCTCCAGTCAATCTCACACTTCCTCTGGCGTGAAGTGCCATGATTTACCCTCTGTCACCACCAGCAACCTTGCTGGGTAAAGCATCATGTAGTTAAGTTCTTTCACTCAGAGTACCTTTTTGACTTCACCCAAACTGCTGTGCAGGTGCTGAACCTGCAGTGTGAAATCCAGAAAGAAGTGTACCGCAGCGTTCGCATAAGTCAGGTCCCTATGGGAGCGAGCTGTCTGTAGAGTAGCATCCTGGTTGCGGTGATTGGAGATCCTGGCGATAGTCTACGAAAGGGCACCCGGCTTCGGTGGTGGTAGTATCAGTGCCCTATGCACTCGCTCAATGGAAAATAAATTTTAGAGACGCCTGGAACGGAGGGTTTTACCAATAAGGTCTTCAAGAAAGAGGTCCACGCTGGGTCCCTCCGCCCCTTCAGGGACTCGAACTACCCTGATATTTTTGCGTGCACTATCTTCCTAGTCTTCATGTTTGGCCGCCATGAGGGTGTGTTGCTTCATTAGGCATTGGACTTATTCTTCCAGCTTTTTGGACGTGGATTGTAACAGGCTGATATGCGATTCTGCCGCAGTGACACACTCCAAAATCTTTTTAAAGTCTTCCCTGAGAAGAGTAACATCCACCGTCAATGCATGTAATTTCGGTTCAGTGGTACTCTTGAGGTCACATATTGCAGCTATAACGGTGCTGAGAGAGGGATCTGCTGTCTCAGAGTGTTCGGCCTCAGGCCTAGCTGTGCCAAGGGACGGCCTAGATACCTTATTTTCATCAAGCTTTTTTGATTGTGTGTGCGTCCTCCCATTAGTTCTCACCATTGCCCCGGGAAGTGGTGACCTGGATCTTCCTCCCGGTATGTGCCAATCCAGGTACTCTAATGCATCTTCCAACCTAAGGGAGCACCTTGGGACCGGGCAGTTCCGAGCTAGGCACCCATACGCTGCATTTTCAACCCCTGTAGCGCCTATCCTCTTGGGTCAAAGGCTCATGCACTAGGCCGCTATTCCCAGGATTGCCGCCCCTCAGAAAGAGCAGTCAACCACGGGGCAGCTACATGAATGACAGCTCAGCTCGGTCTACAGGCCCCAGTAGGTATCACACATTGTCGTTATAGCTCCTACAGTATCGTTCTCCTGACTACCCCCAGTGCCTTCCCTCACGACAGAGAAGCTAGTGCCTTAGTCTCCGTGGTCTTACATTACATTGCCTCTTCTCCATTCAGCATTATGTCACTTCACTCCATTGCCAAGTTCAGCACTTACAGGCATGCACCCGGTGTCTCAGGCTCATAGCAATTAATTCTTGATGGTTAAATTGATCTTATCCTGCTGCTGAGGACTGACTATTAAGCATCACATTATTAACTTTCCGCCCATTCTATTGAAAAACTGCCTGATCCCACCTCCCTTTTGATATTTTAGACCCACTATGCCAAACTTTATCCATTATAACACAGCGACCCCATTAAAGCCACCCAAGAAAATTCTCCGCAACTCCTCTTTCATGCCAACCACTGGCACAGATTTACCAAAATAATTGGTGCTACAGTAATGACAACAAGAACATTGATGTAGATAAAATTTAATTAGGGGCAGCCAGCAGAAAGGAATATAACTGACAGGAGAGAAATGCAAACTGGGCACAAGCAAAGATAACTTCAACAGTTAAGCCTACAATGACGATGGCATAACCGACAGAATCTAAAGGCACAGAAGGGTCTTAGAAGATCAGGGCATAGATGGCAATTATGACTGGTAGGGGTAATTCAAGACTGAGACCAAATTCGAAACTGTGCGACTGGCTGGGTGAAAGTCTGCTTATAGTAAGTCCAGATTCAATACCATATGGATTTACTGTAAAATTTAGCCCCCAGTGAAAGACGGAAATTGGTTGTTATCAATGAACAATATTTTAAGTGTTGGAAGTATGGCAATCTTTATGGTTTTATGAACAAAGTCAAACGTTAAGGAGAAGTTCAACATATATGTAAAAAAAAGGGAGAGAACAATTTCACTCATGTTGACCAAACAGTCGACTAGAGAGCCGGATTTCAGTTTTACAAATGAAGGGGTGGTGAGAGGAGTTTAAACAAGGTTATAACTCGCCCTCCCAAAATACATTACAGTCTCAAGAAGATAAAGTCCATGAAAACTGAAGAGACTGTATTGGATGAGAAAAGATGGGTTACCTCCTTCTTATAGCATCTGTATGGGTCTATTGTTACCTAATTTGTTATTAGAACCTGAATTAAGGCCATAGATTGGTACATTTCAGGTATGCATGACATGGTATTTCTATAGCCCCAAACTAGCCAAAAGGTAGCATATGCTGTTCATGGTCAAAAACAAGCAAAAAGTAAATATTTAATAAGAGAAGAGTTGTGGAGGGATAATTCAATGTAATTTTAAAATGGTGCGGGCCGGAAAGGGGAGCCAATGGCATTCCATCAGGGTGGGAGTGATGTAATCATATCTCTTCAGGCCCTGGATGATGCATGCTTCAGCGTGTAGGATACCCCCAAGGGGTGCCAATGTAGAGCTTAGCAGGCTATGAAGTATGGCATTGCCACTATCGAGATGTGAGCGTATGAAGGCTTACATATCATTTCTGAAGTCACTTTCTGGAAGAAACTATGGTATCAGTTCATCATTGGTTTTTTTTTGGCAATGTGTTCCTTGGGGGTGAGGTTAGTCTCCACAGTGAATACACGTGACTTGGCATTCGGGGTTAGGGTTCAAAGCTGTCAAGGTTCAGGGCATAAAGTCAGGTTTCTACTGCATCTTGTTTGCTGTCCTTGGCAAAAAACATGAATTCTGTCTTGTTTGGGTTGAGCTACAGGTGGGCGCTGGCCATCAAGGTCTGGATGATGTGCAAGGAGCGTTTAAGGCATTTGATGTCTGAATCAGAGGAGACTTTCAAGTAGAATTATGCATCATAGGCATA
This sequence comes from Triturus cristatus, assembly GCF_964204655.1. Classification (NCBI taxonomy): domain Eukaryota; kingdom Metazoa; phylum Chordata; class Amphibia; order Caudata; family Salamandridae; genus Triturus; species Triturus cristatus. The sequence goes on along the minus strand of NC_140593.1, from coordinate 1,075,660,903 downwards.
TTGGTGAACCTTGACACTTATCTGTGAGTAAAGCAGCTCTATGTAAAAGACTGAAGATGCAAGGAGACAGTATGGAACCCTGTGAGACTCCACAGGTGTTCGGTATCTTCTGCGACCTGGAGGTGTGCCTGGGAACAAACTGGTGTTGGTTATAAAGGTACCAGTGAAGGACATTGCCAGTAAATTCCATTTGAGATGTAAGGGTGCACTTGAGGGTGGAATGTTCAACTGTGTCTAAGGCAGCTGAAAGATCCAGCAACATCACGTGGCAGGGGTCCACTTCATCTGTGCTCAAGAGGGCATTATCTACAATACATAAGGTAGAGGTTTCTATGCTGCAACAATATCTGATGAGAGACTGGTTGTCGTGCAGGAGATGGTTAACATTCATGTGATCTTGGAGTTGAACATAGAATTATTTTTCAACCATCTTGCCAATGAATTGTAGATGAGTGATGGGCCGATAGCTGGAAAGGTAATTAGGGTCTTTTTTACATTTCTTTAGGAGTGGGAGGCTCCTGCCCATCTTGAGAGCTTCTAGGCTAATGCCTAGAGTGAGGGAGGCATTGATAATGGTAAGCAGGGGTAAGAGAGGATCCAGAGACACATCTTTGATGGAGGAAGATGGTAAGACAATCTTCATAACTAATGGCTTTGAGGGAGTGAGATTCCACCCCTGAGCCACAGTGGCTTACACAAAATAATGAATACTCAAAAATACTGAATAGTATAAGCAGCATGCACTCATGAAAACAAAACATTTCAGATTAATTCTTAGATGGGAAGAACCACCCTTGACCTCTTTACAATCCCTACTTCACTGCAGAAAATGTTCTGTATTTCTAACGTGTCAGTGACATTCCCAGGCTGATGTCCTGGCTAACCATTTTTGGACCCAACTATCATAGCGAATGTAGCCCAATAGCAGACCCCAGGTTTTACATTTATAAAAGAGGCCCATCTGATGAGGCATTTTGCATTGAGGAATTTCATTATGTGGAAATGGATGAGGGCATCAACTCCCCAAAAGTCTGACGTCTGCATATCCATCAGTTTCTGCACCTGGTCTATCATGTGTATGCTCCCCGTGAAATCCTACCTTCTGTTGCCCCTCTGTATATTTTGTGGGTCAAGCCTTTTTACTACTGAGTTTACCCAGTTTTTTCCATGTGAGCACAGTGTGTACCCATCAAATGTCTTCTTGTAAACAAAGTACAAAGACTGGAACACTCCGGAAGTACACAAACATGGACAACCAAGGAAATACTGAATCCTGGGCTATAACACCATGATATGGCATTTACAAACCACCAAGTGTGATAACAGCATTATTTTGGTATCAGAAGTGGGCCTCAATTCTCTCACTGAGCAAACAGGGGTTCAATCCACGTTACCCCTGGTTCACGTGTCTCACTTCGGGGCACGAAGTACTATATGCTTCCAAAAACAATGAAATACCCAGGTGGCCTCACAAATACCAGCAAGAATGGTTTTGAAGCGGTTGCCCTATTAAGTCCCTCATGACAAGTTGTAGTGACGGGGTGCAAACTCTGCAACAGCAAATAGCTGTACCACGTGGTAACACCCCAGCATTCATAATCGGACAGCGCGAAACTCCATGCAGCGCCACCTGACCCAATAATGAGGGCTTTAGTGTGGTAGATCATGGTCATTCTCGATGGTCTTTTCCTTTAAGGCTTAGGCAGGAAAAAATAAAAAATGTCCCTCTGCAGTTTGTGCCCCCCCCCCCCCCCCCCCCCCCCCAAAGTGACTTTCAAGATCGCAGTTCGAGTGAAAAAGGACCACCAGCATAGCGGCTAACTTTAGGGATGGTGGATCAGCCATGGATGGGTCCCTTAAGGCAAAGCATCCATAATCACAGCTGGTGGGCAACTAGCCCTCAACTCTTAAAATATGCCCTAATCAAAAAAAATACATTGGGCGTCAGAGCACGAGATGGAAGAATGAGAGATGAGATATTACTAATTAGTAGAATGTGTTAATTGATTTTTTCTTTCTGAAGCTTAGTTTTAATATCAGAGAAGTCGTGTTTGTTTGCCAAATTAAAGCAGATTTGTAGCGATGTTCCTCCAAACACACCTTATGTCTAAGACACGTAAACTCATGTCCTTGATTTGTGTGTATTAAATGATCATACTTGCAGTTAAATATTGTTTCACATGTTAAAACGCAGAGTGTACTTTTTGGGACAGGTTTTGTTCTGTTCTTTAAAGGCAAGATTACCTTTGGAAACTATTCAAGAGATCTGTTTTGTGGTTTCTTTGTGCTCTAACTATGAATAACCCTCAGCTACACAGAGTATTTTTAAATTCATTTTGCTTCCCATGGAAGTATACAAACAGTTTACGATTACAGAAATTGCCCAGGCCGCAAAAATTAATTATTTTCAAAGCCATCAAAATTCTAAATAAATTGTTGTCCTATAAACCAATGCTTCAATTTGATGTATTAAATCAATATACTTCCTTTAAAATACACTAATTATAGGATTTATTTTCTGCTCTTTTCGTTTCTTAATTTTTACGTTTATAGCTTTTGTAATATATGTCACAATTTATCGTACAATTACCCTCGCTTCATTTTCTGCATATCTTACCTTAGATCAATAAGACATGAAAATGCAATTAATTCATAGTTTACTGCCTCCGGCACATTTGCAGCAAAGATGTCTATCAGTTCAAACCATCTCCCAGACAATTATTCATATTGATTTTCATAACTTTTGTTTTATCACTAGCTGGTGGATGTCCAGAAACACTTCAAGAGTTTCATAAGATCGTACATTTCTCCTACAGGAATCTTCACTAGCAGGCCCAAATTGAAAACCTAGAAGGATTGCTTATGCTCATGAACAAAAGCTCGGCCGCCCCATGTATCCCGGGCTAACACCGGAATGAATGACGTGCCTACAGTACATGACAATAATAATGATAACGATAAAAACACCACACTTAAAAAGCCCTCTTTTTATGAAGTGAATAGACGAATTGTTGCTACAATCATCCCTTTAAGGTGGATGATAGGCTAGGTGAACCCTTTGAGATCCAAAAACATCTCCAGCGAAGTCATTGATAAGGTCATGTATGATGTTATCGGTGTCAACATGTGAGCGGTCATTAGCAGTAGATGAGAGGGAAGCGTTGAAGTTGCGTGGCTCACCAACTAGCAAATATTAGTGTGTGTTTATGATATGGATGGTACATCAAGTGAATCGTTGTAAAATGAATTTCTAAGGTTTTTCCATTACATAAATTAGCAATTGACTTAAGCAGATAACCATAACTTCCTTTTAACAAAAGATTTTCGCTGCAATTTTTGGGGGTTTTACAATGTTGTCCTTTAATTTCATCAGACAGGATTCACCAGTGCCCAGTTGCCTCCTGGAGCAAGCCTTTGGATACTACCTGTGCCTAGTTACGTCTGCCCAGAAAACACAATGGCATGACTTCAGACCATGCTCAGCATACAGTACTTCTTACCTAGAAAAAAGGGGTGCCGAAGCTGTCACTGATCTATGGGACCAGGGTGTGTCTTTGGCCGTGCCCCATACCCAGTACCCCCAAACAGTGAGCTCATTAGGAATTCTCTTTAGCCTTGTCCAGTAGGCTCCAGCCTCTTCCTTAGGCAACAAACTGCAGCAATTTTCCATATGCAGCAAACTGTCCACAAACTGAGTGACCTTTCACCGCCTATGTGCCAGTTTTTTAAAGCCAGAGCCTGATGTATACAGATTTCAGACTTAGCGGGTGGAATCTAGGTGTAGGCGACAGCCTTCAGGTATGCTTCTGCCTCATCAACTTGTCCCAGAGTCTACTGGGTATTTACTCCAACCATGTGCAGCATACCAGATGCAATGGACATGGCCTTCAGGCACAGCTTATCCCACTATCCCCCATATCTTACGCAATGGCCACAGTACAAGTTGTAAGATCCAATATTTCTAAATGAAGTACTCAAGGTAAATGTGGCAAAAAAGTAAGTTTTCCACCAGAAATGCTTTCATCTTGCTCACATTTCACTCAGTCCACCAGGCAATCCTTATTCCCTTACTGCCCCCTCCTCCTCATCCTATTCAGATAATACTTGCTGCTCCTGCCTCGTGAAAGGCTCTTCAAGGACCTCCAACACCACCTCCACTGCCTTACAATTACATTCAGAAATTTCCTCAACAAGATCCACAACACACGATGTTGTCCCGGTAAACAGTCTATCCCAAATTTAAATTCCGTCACCTTCCACAACACACTTCAAGATCATAGGAGTACTTTAAATCTACGTGTGAAAAACTGCACCAAGGAAAGGCAGAACATTCAAACTACAAAACTCTCCCCACAAATAAAAACTAAGCAGGTTGAGGTCATCACAAGGAGCTGGTTTCCTTTTGTACACCTGAGCAACAGTCATCTGCCTTTTCAATGCTTGAATTCAACATCACAATCTCTTTTCTACAGTGAGCAGCTTGCCTTGTGCTCTTAGCTACACGCAAGTGGCTGTATTGATGGATTTTGGCATTATGGAGATTTACTAGATATATTGGAAAAGGTCATAAAGGACAGCGGTTGCATACAGGAATTATATTGAATCGCAAAGTTCCCGCCAGAGGAGAAAAGGGCATGAAACGCGAAGACGAAAAACACCGGGGAAGGCAAGAAAGAGAGACGGACAAGACGGGATTGCAGAAGATTTTAACTTTGAGGGTCTGAGAATTACAACGCACACAGCCATTCAGAAACAGACAGCTGCGAAACTGTCAGAAAAATCGAGTTTGTAGAATATGGGAAAAAAGAGAACACAACGTTCCACTGGCCTGTTGAGTGGACCCTGCAGAGGCTCTCCCTGGAGATGATACACTGCAGGCATCACTTTGTTTTGAATTATTATCTTATAAGTAAATTCTGTTAAAAGTCCCAATTCTCTGAGAAAAGGTGGGAGCTTATTGAAACATTTCTAAATTCTTCTAAGTAGCAAGTAACAATATATCCATCACATTATGTATCATCGTTAATTCATCTTATTCCTCCCACTTTAACTAGTTTTGTGATTTTTTTCCCACTATTACACCAGTCTAATGGTGACCGTCTCTTTGAACCGTATCTTCCTCTGATGCATACCAACATGTTTAATTGGTATTTCACCATATGCACCACATGCCAGCAACAATCTCCGTTTATGAGATGCAACACGAGGTTTTATTAAATATGGCCTTACCAAGAAGGGTAAAACCCAAACACTATTTTTCCATAAAAGTAACTTCAAAAAGTTATTTGCATTATTTCGAATGGCGTGTCTGTGGAGATTTATGAACAGGGCTCATGTTCACAATGGCTATTAATCCTATTTCAAGAAACACAAACCTGGAAACACTCCATCATCATGAAGAAAATAGATCCAGGCAGCAGCACTGCTATACACCGATATCCAGACCAGACTCCATTGTTACATGCAGTGACGGCTCCTCCACTAAGGTGGAGGAGCTTCGCCTCACTGCTTTTTACAGCTTAAAAAAAAGGAAAAATAAAATGATAACCTGCGGTTACTATCATTTTAGTTTTCCCCATTGCAGCGTCTTTGTGAGACGGGGCTGCTCTCCGAGCAGGGGGAGGAGTGGTTCGCACTCCCTATGTGAGCATGAGTACTTGGCAGGCCCTCTCGGGCCGCTCAAAACAGTCATGTGAACATACCGTGTTCTCCATGCAGGATGCATTACAGCCTGCGTGGAGAACATGCCCACCCCTCCAGCCCCTGGCTGAGCGCCGTGTCCCGGCGCTCAGACCAATCACAACGCTGCACTACAGCCGGGCCTGGGAGCCCTGGTGCTTCCTCCTTCCTGTCCCCCTCCCTGAAGAAGCCAGGAAGAAGGCAAGTGATTTTTATTTTTACCTATTTGTCCCCTAGCCCCTTCCCCCCCCCCCCCCCCCCCCCCCAATGATGCTGACATGTAGCAGCCACCGCTAATTACATGGCAATAAGGAACGTATAGTCATAACTCCAAGTATGTTCCAAATAAAGAAGCATTTCACATATTCAATACGAGTTCACTCAAAGCCTGGGACTCGTTAGCTTCAAATGCAGTTTTGTGCTGGACTAGAATAATTTTTACTAATGACAAATAAGATCGGTCCAAGGAATCCGATAACACGATTTACGTGTGCTGATTCTAAGCTTCTCTTTCCTGACAGGTAACAGAAGTAGATGCATGTATGACAGACAGTTTAATTGTGAGGTGTATTTATTTTATTCCTATTGACTTTGTATTTTAAAGTCAGGAGAAGCTATAGCAGGCCTTTCTTAATAGCCTTTAACATTGCAAATATGGAGCAACTTTCAGTTACCGATGCTTCGTGTGGTGGAGGTCTGGCCTGCTGTTGGCCACTTTTTAACCAGTATCAATAAGAATACTGTGCAAAAAGCTAATGGATCAAACCCAAAATCTGATTCAATATTTTTATTTAAGGTTTTTTCAATAAAGATGGTTCATTTCTTGGTGAGTTTTCAATGCGCATTATTTGTCACTATAGTCTAAACCACCATCAGAGCTGGTGGTCCCACATCAGAAGCACATAATACAGGGAACCTTCAAAATCACTTTGATATTAGCAAATGTCATTTATTTATTTATTTCATCTTTATTTCCTCCAAACTTTAGCACCAGTCTTTGACATTTATTCATTTAACACAGTCTGCACTATGCTGTATTCCGTAGGACAGATCACCTGAATCAACAGGATACGATCCCTAACCAACTATTTCTGCTCAATCTGCTTTCTGATTTGTGCAGCTCATGAGCAGATTTCGAACGAGAGCGCATTAAGACCCCAAACCGGATTTTGATGGATAAATAGCTTTGTGCTGTGACAGCTCTTAACTCATTTGGGCACCAAACTCTAGTCTAAAATGAGGGTCCTTCAAATCCAATATTTATTCTCAGCTCAAAAAGTTACCCAGCATTTTCACCATTACACAAGTGTCGCTGGCTTCCACTTTGCCATCTCCCAAAAAATGCTCAAGCTTCTATGATCTTCCTATTACCCTAATGTTGTGTAGCAAATCCTGTTGCTTCTTAAAAACTGATCATTCCTCACCACTCTTGCTATATATTGCCATTTATCTTCTCCATATTACATTAGATAACTCAGTTTGGGACAAAAATATGAATAATCCTTAGAGAAGCAAAGGTGTGCAAACCAACAGAATCCGAAAATTGTGGAAGGTAAGCTTAAACCTGCTGCTGGATGGCCGAGGTTCACATGATGTCTACATAATGACCAAACCTGTCACTATGTTGACAAGGATTGGTACCCCAGAAGGCACCTAAAGATTCAATAAACAAGCTAAAAAGATTAGGTTATCTTGTCGGGGAGAGGGTGACAGTGAGGGACACAAGAAAAGGGAGCCTAAAACACAATTCCTCCCTCATAAAAGCCTAACCCACATATAAAAGCTACAAGTCTACAAATGTTGTTAGCTTGTTTCTATGAACATTACTGGAGGGCTAGGATAGGACCAGAAGCAGAAAGCAAATGAAGGAGAAGGGCTTCCTGTCCGCTTCCCACAAAGAATGTGATGACAGAGAATTAGATCAAGGAAAAAAGAGCCGGAGCACCAAGTTATGGGGAAGAAGAGGCGCCCTAACTGTAGTCCATCTTAAGGTACTAGCGACTTGTCTAGTAACAATAAGAAAGCAGCAAAGGACAAAGGATTTTCGATTACTAGGTAGAAACACATATGGTTTGACAGGACCAAACAGTTATTGGAGGAAGTGGCAACTTTTACTAGAAAGCAAATACTAAAGAAAATGGGATATCCAGCTAGGAGTTATGCCTCAGATACATGGACAATTGCCGGCACTATAGATGCCTAGCTTAAGTTTAGATACATGAATAAGTATACATGATCGTAAAGCTATTGGCATGGCTGCCTGGGTCAAAAAGCAGAAAGGGTCATGTATGTTTGATTACAGAGAAGCAGTTAAAATTTCAAGGGACAATAAGGACACACCATATGCACAGAGAAAACAAACACATGGAGAAGGAACTCAACAGTTCAGAAAAATTCCAAAGAAGTTAACAAGCGAGAGATAAATCTATGTCTTGCACTAGTGAGAAAGCAGGCAGCAGCCCTAGAACAGGGAGGCAGCCCTAGAACAGGACCTGGTAAGCTAGACACCTAGCCATTACAGAGTCCCACTCGGATGTTATAAGAAAATTGGAGAGTAGACTAACTCCTTTGTGAGCCTTACTCAAGAAAACAAAAATGGGGAAAATGCATAACTAGATCCCTCAAGGCCAAAATCTTGGCTATCTCCAAACACAATCTTTGCCACACACTCTAGATGGCTCTACATCAATATTCTGCTTTATATACTGGGTGTTATGTGAACAGTTGTACGACAATTGTGTAGGTTGGTTTTTCTGTTAGTGCCAAGGGTCATTTTTTGGCGGTAGTTTCTATTAAGACAAGCATTGGCAAAGCCAGAAGGTCTCACCTAGGCAAGAGCTTTTGGCTTTGCCAATGTCTTTGAGCCCTGTTGTATAACAGCGTGGAGTGTGGAGCGGCGTGGAGTGTGGAGCAGTGTGGAGCGGCGTGGAGCGGCATGGAGTGTGGAGCGGCGTGGAGTATGGGGCGGCGTAGAGAGTAGAGCGGAGCGGCGCAGAGAGGGGCGGCGCAGAGAGGGGCGGCGCAGAGAGGGGCGGCGCAGAGAGGGGCGGCGCAGAGAGGGGCGGCGCAGAGAGGGGCGGCGCAGAGAGGGGCGGCGCAGAGAGGGGAGCGGAGCAGAGGGGAGCAGAGCAGAGGGGAGCGGAGTGGCAAAGAGAGGAGTGGAGTAGAGAGGAGCGGAGCGGCAAAGAGAGGAGCGGAGCGGCAAAGAGGAGCGGAGCGGCAAAGAGAGGAGCGGAGCGGCAAAGAGAGGAGCGGAGCGGCAAAGAGAGGAGCGGAGCGGCAAAGAGAGGAGCGGAGCGGCAAAGAGAGGAGCGGAGCGGCAAAGAGAGGAGCGGAGCGGCAAAGAGAGGAGCGGAGCGGCAAAGAGAGGAGCGGAGCGGCAAAGAGAGGAGCGGAGCGGCAAAGAGAGGAGCGGAGCGGCAAAGAGAGGAGCGGAGCGGCAAAGAGAGGAGCGGAGCGGCAAAGAGAGGAGCGGAGCGGCAAAGAGAGGAGCGGAGCGGCAAAGAGAGGAGCGGAGCGGCAAAGAGAGGAGCGGAGCGGCAAAGAGAGGAGCGGAGTGGCAAAGAGAGGAGCGGAGTGGCAAAGAGAGGAGCGGAGCGGCAAAGAGCGGAGCGGCAAAGAGGAGCGGAGCGGCAAAGAGCGGAGCGGCAAAGAGAGGAGCGGAGCGGCAAAGAGAGGAGCGGAGCGGCAAAGAGAGGGACGGAGCAGCAAAGAGAGGGACGGAGTAGCAAAGAGAGGGACGGAGTAGCAAAGAGAGGGACGGAGTAGCAAAGAGAGGAGCGGAGTGGCACGGAGAGGAGCGGAGTGGCAAGGAGAGGAGCGGAGTGGCATAGTGAGGAGTTATCTGGGGGGGACAATTAAATAAAAATTCCTCATGCACTCCTAAGGTATCCCTTTATTAGCGGGGTGGATGGGAAGGATTAAAACTAAATATAAATGGGATTTAAGATATGTTTCTATGATGCTTTTATTTGCCAACGTTACAGCCCTACGCTACTGGACTATTCAGGTCATGGGCTTTTGTCAGGGCGGATTAGTTTTTTTTTTTTTAGTTCTCCCCCAGTGTCAAGTCAAATATACTTTTATTTGATTTGTTAAAAATCATAAAAGGATGGTGAACCATCATGAAACACAATACTTTAAGTGTACATTTTAACAGCATGTTATAAAATGCCTTAAGGTCGTAACCGCGAACGGTGGACAACTAATTGAATTAAAATATTGACAGGTTTTACAATACATTTAAAGAATATGTGCCAACAAGTTATTATTTGGCTACTTGAACTGAGTCACTTTTTTCCCCAATTCTTTTGCCGCGATTTCCCAGACTTTTATGGCTCTGCAGGACAGAGAAATCGACGACCCTCCAAGACACCTGATGACGGCTGCTCTGCATGCTCTTATTTGTTGCTTCCTTAAGGCCGCCCGAAGGATGGTTTTTCAAGATTCCAATAAAAAAGAGGCAATTACATAGTAAGTAAAATAGTGACTCGTCCCCTTGACTGCAAAGGCGGCATTCCTTGGATGGCCATGTGCGTTTCCATTTTGGGGTCAGATCCTTTGAGGGAAATGACCCCATTCGTAGCAGTGTCAGATAGTGCTTTTTCTGGTAGGAGAAGTGTTCAATCAGATACTGTTGCGGCTTCAGCCTCTGGTAGGCCTGTAACACAGCACAAGCGTGATTTTTTTTAAAAAGGTGGTTTTATCTGTTAATATAGAGATCCGCTTGACAGCATTATTCACCACGGAGTACGTTGCAGGGGTGAAGCAAGCCTCCTCTATCTGTAGTCCCGACAAGGGTTCCTTCAGAACTGTCGTGGTTGAATTGACTAGCCTTAATTGATTTTCAATCTCGACCCAGCAGTGGTGGGCTAGAGTGTAGTCTTCTGCTTCCCTCATCCTCCAGTAATACTTTACTAGAGCGCCTAGTCTGGCCATAATCTGATTTTTAATCCATATTCTAAGCAGATTTGTGCCTATGAGGTATGTAGCGGTATTAAAAACAATCTCTTAAAAAATGTGGATTGTGCTGTATTTAAAACTGTGGCATCTTTAATGTTCAGAATTTCCAAGCCATACGAGATGGAGGGTAGGAATTTTGGGGCAATCACTTTTAGCAGGTGACCGGTAGAGCAGCCTATGAGCTTTTTTCTTAAGCTTTTGAAAGCGAATAACAGTAGTTTGGATTTCATTCGTCCTTGGTCCAAATGTAGCTTGAAGTTAAGCTTGCAATCTAACTGAAAGCCTAGGTATTTGTAGGAAGCTACTCACCCAATTTCCAGGAAAATGTATGCTTTTTCGATGTTTTATTGTGCTTGGAGAAACACTTAACTTTTGTTTTTTGATGGTTAACCATAAGTTGGTTCAGGGTGGTGTAAGCTCTCCCCCAGTGATGCATATTCTACACGTAGAAATGTTCATGTGGCATGCATTGTAAGTCAAGACATGCAGAAGTAAGTATTATACTTGCCAATCCAAACTTTACCTTCTCATTGGGTAATTCTTACCCTTGGGGCTATGGGGGATGGCTCTGTAGTCAAACAATTGTCAAGGGTTACTACCCTATGTACCACCTATTCAGCTGCACTCTCCAGCCTCATGGTTTTAATCTTTCCCATCCACATTGCTAATAAAGGGATTCCTTGGGAGTGGATGAGGAATGTTTAATAATTATTATGCCCTCCACCCCATCCGAACATGGTCGAGACCACCCTGACTTTTACGGCTCAGGGTGAACCCAATGATGAAGCATGCCACTATTAGAGTGGGTGAGGGTTATTTGTATAAAGAAAAAAATATCTCACCTCTGCTTGAAGAGGTATATTGGTGTGGCATATAACAACCCCCTTCTTAAAAGGGTCTATTCTAGCAGAGGGATAACTTGATGTTGATTGCAATTTTCTAGGGAGGATGTATCCCTTCATCCTTTTGACACAATAAAGGATCTCCCAACCCCACCCTTCGGCAGGTTTCCTGACCTCCCTTACAGTAGTTTTGAGAACCTGTGAACACCACAGATAAAGATTTGGAGTGCCCTGGCACATAACGTAAGCATTCTGGTACAAAAGAGCATAAATTGTTATAGCATTGGCATGCTGGTATTAAGCAGCAGAGGAAAAAGCAAGGAGAATTGATTATTTGAGTGTTTAAAACTGGTGTTATTTCTATGGGGAAGAAAAGCGTCTGCGTCCTCTTAGGTGCATACATGCATGGAGCACAAGTCAACGAAATGACTGACAGTTTTGAATCAAGATGAACACATCTGAACAACAGACAAGGAAACAGTCTGACAAAGCACCTCTCTAAACAGACCAATTTTAAACACATCTATTTGAACTTTACTAATTTTTCAAGTTCCTCCATCTCCAACAAAGTGGCACCAACTTAATTCTACTAAAAACCTGCTGAGCACGTCTCCCTTCAGTCCTTTTAAAATAGGTTCCTGAATTAAAATAAGGCACTGAGCAAAAAAAGGTAAATAATGATAAGAAATATTCTGTGAAAGAAGGAAGAGCACATTTAAAGGAAGAACAGCGTGTATAGAAAACATAAATTTATTCGATGTTACAGCACAAACGGTCATAACAAAGATACGAATAACAATGATGCCAGGGCAAAACGTATTCGCAAGTATAATGGGTTGGCAGGGAGATCGGTGCCGGGATAGGAAAATTATTAGGGATGTCTGTATAGAGACTGAGAACAGGTTTATTAAAAATAAAATTAAAATAAAACACCAAGAATATGCCATTATGATATCCCTCTCTAGTTGACTGTAAAACAGCTTAGGCAGAGCTGAGCCAACACACACTATCTCCAAAGTACCAAGTCTACTTTGTAATTCAGAAGTATAACAGAATACAAAGGACAAAAAAGAGCATGACCATGACATGGTTGTAGACGAGATCAGAAAATACTTCTTCGCACAAGATGAAAAGGTTCAATAAAGAAGAGATGACCAATCACCAAATGGAGACCGCCATTCCTAGGATTAAAAAACAAAGTACTACATCCAGAAATGATGAAGAATAAAGCTGCACATTCAGAAGAAGACAACCCTAATAGAACCCAATCCATTAACACAATCCAGGCCAAGATGTAATCCAGGTGTGTGGCTTTTAGTTGAACAAGAATGATCAAATCATGGCCAGGTCAAAGCTTACAAGTCTAAGATACTTATCTGCCATGTAGAGTTTTTGTATTATTTAAAAAAAAGCCATTTAATCCTCCATAGGTCCAACAGGGTCACTTAAGAACTGATGAGACAAAATATACCACGAGACAGATGTTTCAACAGAGTAACAACAGCTCTGTTCAACGACGAGTGTAAGGATACTCAGACTTTAATGACGAACCGCTGTTGGACCATTCATAAACAATGATCCACCAGTGCTAGCCTTATTGGTCTGTTGCAGCACTCCGACCAATTGATAGGATTATGATTTCTAGATGCCATCACTCTTTGCATTCGCACATACCGTGTGTTTTTGTAAGAAAGTACCATGTACAGTATAAGGGGAAAAAATAGTCTACTAACACAATTTTGGAAACCTGCCACGATTAATCCAGCCCAATATCCAGAGAATTTTAGGAAATTACCAGGCGTATTTAAGGTGCCATCCTGGCATCGGTAAACCCATCTTTGTGATTTATCAGAATTTACCTTAGGTTGCCGCAACACCTGTAAAGCAAAGCTATACAAATGGGATTTTTCCTGTTCCTTGGGCATCATTTTCAAGCTGGATGTCTGTCGAGGTCAATTTGTGAAGAGGAGAAGGAAGAGGAGGAGGAGGAGGAGGAAGGGGGCGGAGGATGAGGAGGTGGAAGGGAGGAAGGGGGAGAGGGAAAGGGGGAGGAGGAGGAGGTGGTGGAGGAGGTGGTGGAGTTGGTGGTAGTGTTGGCGGGTGTGTGTAGAGTGTTTTTGTTGTGCTTCAGTGTATGGGATAGGAATCCATTTTGAAATTCCTGTGTGTGAGTGTTATACAAGATGGAGAAAGTAGAGAGCCTGTCAGACAGGAATGTAATGGTACAACATTTATCAGGTCCTCTGAAGTGGACCAAGCTCTTGTGAAATGAAGAAGGAAAATATATACCTCTTTGAAGCGTATCACAGTCCCTACCTCCACCCTGCCTCATTGTTCACAAGAGTTTCAGCTTCTTTTTTGCCCAGCAGGTGCTCCGGGGCCTAATGGGTCTCCCCCAAAAGTATATTCAAACCTGCAACAGAAAAGTGGGCCTCTTTACTAAGCCCCCTGTTCAAGTAATGTATTTTGACAAGTGATGTTTGTTAGACCTGGCACCTTGGCGTGAGTTTCCCTTCCACTTTTTGATGGTGTGCCTCGATTGTTTTGCTGGTGTTGTCCGCTCAGGGCGCCGCGCCACGGCTAATCCGTGCTGCAGCGCAAGTGCTCCCTAGATAAAGTGTTCAGAATTGATATACATGATTGGTTTATTGGATTCACTGTCAGTCCCCAGTAAAGTGCACCCGGAGTGCCAGGGCTTGTGACTGCCAATTCCACTAGTGGGCTGCAGCGCTGGTTGCGCCACCCACAACAGCGGCCATGTAAAATGTGTCCTGGGTCTGCCACTGCAGACCCCGCGGGCAGTCCCGTACTGTCCCGCCGGCTGGGCAAGTGCCCACACTTGCCAGCCTCCAGAACCTTCCCTTAGCCTCATGTTAGTCACCCCTATGCTAGGCCCGCGGGCAGGGTGCGTTGTAGGTGTAAGGTAGGACAAGCCCTGGTTGTGTGGCCTGTCCTAGTAGTGAATTACCGCCATATTCGTAGTTCACTATTGCAAGGCTACCTGTTCCCATTAGGCCAGATGAGCTGCTGGAATTATTACACCCTATAATCCCAGCAGGCTCAGGGGACATGGTAGAGAGATATGTTTCGTATGCCTGAACTCGGAATGATAAAATACTTCTTGTAGCCAAGTTTATTGGGTTTGTAAATACGACTTTTAGAAAGTCAGTATTTACTCGCTTAATCATTTCAGCCGCCTCTGCTGTGCGCGTATCTGACTGTCTGGGCTATGCGAGTGACAGGGCTGGGGGATGACAGGTGGTGAATGGCAGGAGGACACCTTGGTGGGAGGTGGGAGTGCCCCTTGGACTCTGAATAGGGCAGTGCTCCACTACCACAAAGCTGGCTCCGCCCCCTAGGGAGCGACTGATGACTCAGCCTGCACCTGGCCCAGGACGGGCGAAGCGCTGTCCACAAGGTGCTCCTGAAAGTACTTGCCCCCTGAATGCCGGCTCCAACTTCTGTGGAGCGACTGATGTGCCTGCCCCTCATACTGAAAGCAGAAGTCAGAGTACCCCCAACAAAGTGCTCAGGACTGAGAACGGTTATGCGAAGGCCCCCCTGTCCTGAAAGAACAAAAGAAATGTGGTATAAAAGTAGGAGCCCTGCTCCTTGCAAATCAGAATCCTGTTTACCACAAAGGACCTCTGCCTGACTAGGAGGAGAAGAAGACGCTGGAAGGACTGGCCTGCTGCTTGCCTTGCTGAGAAAAGAGAGGAAAAGACTTGCTGAAAAGACTTTGCTGCTTTGTGCTTGAACATTCTCCAAGGGCTTGATCTGAGCTTGCCCCCTGAACTGAACCCCAGGACCAGGGGGTTCTCTGTGCTTTTGCTCATCCTCCAATTCGAGCTATGTGTGCATCCCGCTGGAAAGAGACTGCGCCCCTCATCGCCCCTCCTAGGGCCGTGACACTCAGGAGCTTGCCTGCCTCAACCCCGTGAGAGCCCCGCTCCGTCTGGAGCCGCTCTCTGTCCCCGGGCTAGGTTGCCTGCGCCCCTGTCACCGCCAGCCACTGGAGCGCGCTGAACGCGCTGTCACCCCTCCCGCCGGAATCCTTCCAACGATCGTGATCTTCGCCGGGTCACCAGCTGCACAGACCGTGCCCTGTGACCCCGCTTCGTTATCCTTGGAACACCCCAGGCCGCGCCGCCCCCGCTGTGGAGACCCCCCTGCACCGCCGTGCTAAGGGTCGCTGGCCGCGCCTGCCTACCTGCCCACACCCGCTGATTGAGGACCCAAGAACACTTCCCAAGCTGAGAGTCGCACCGACCTGTGCCGACTCTCCACATCACTAAAGGAGTTCCAGTATCGGGCTCGGGGCCCGCACCGCCTTATTTCCCCGTTATCCTCACCGCACCGCACGCCCGTCTCACCTCCCGCCGCCCCGGAGCTGCCGGGAAGAGCTGTGCACGGCGCAGGCGCGCCCACGACAGATGCGTGACCCGCGGTAGGCCTGAAGTAAGTCAAGACTGGAATCCCTCAAGTGACATTGGTAAACGACTAAAGAAGTACCCGCTTAAAGAACTGCTTGCCTGCTTTATAACCTGGTGGCATCGAAGGAGTAGTTTCTTTTCTGTAACTCCAGTTCTGTAGTAGGGGTATCTCTGTTATAGTCATAATCTAGTGAATAGTCCCGCCCATGTGCGCGGACCCCGGAGCAATAAAAAATAATCTCTAAAAGGTGACAAATCATGCAGACCTGCATACACCTTTAAGAGAGAATTTAATTTAAAGACAGATAATGCAGCCTATACCCACAGGCTACACTGTCCAGTACTTCAACTAGAATTCCACCAAAATCCACAAACAGCACTGCCTGTCCAGTTTTTCTCCACATAGGAAAAAACCCTGCCTCTACCAGCAAAAGCCTCTGGAATGATAGAGAGGAAGGAGTGGACAGACAAGCCCCATAGGCTGCCATTATGTGGCTTGGAACAGGATACTGTGCCTTTAAGAAAACTTTCCAGTTTTCCAGAACTTTCCCCAGTATCCCAGAATGCCCAGCAGGTCCCATTTACTTTCAGTTCTTTTTGAAGGCGTAGCACGCCAGACCTGTAGCATTCTCCATATGAATAAGTATCTCTCCACCGGGGAGGAGGGCGGGCGCTTATGACTATAACAGAGATACCCCTACTACAGAACTGGAGTTACAGAAAAGAAACTACTCCTTCTGTAGTAGGGGATCTCTGTGTATAGTCATAATCTAGTGAATAGAATGGCAAGCCCATCCCCACACAACAAAAGCGGTGGAGAACACATAAGACACAACCACTACTGTGCGAACAAATTTCGCAGCGAAGCCTGCCCAACCTGAGCATCTGCCCTGGCATCCGAGTCCAGACAGTAATGCGCAGCAAAGGTATGGACCGACTTCCACGTGGCCGCCTTACAGATTTCCGCAATCGGAACATTACGCAGCAAAGCCGTCGTGGCAGCTTTGCCCCTTGTGGAATGAGCCTTAGGTTTACCCCCTAAGGTCTTATTAGCCTTTTGATAACACAACTGTATGCAGGACACAATCCACCGAGAGATGGACTGCTTAGAGGTCGCAAGACCAGTCCTGACTGAGCCATAATTAACAAACAATTGGTCAGACCTACGAATATCCTTGGTCTTATCCAGATAAAATTTCAACACCCTTCGGACATCCAGGGAATGGAGAGCCCTTTCCGCTGGTGAAGAGGGATTCTGAAAGAACGTAGGCAAAGTTATGGTCTGATTGACATGAAAGTCAGAGATAACCTTAGGAAGGAACTTAGGGTGAGTACGCATCACAACCTTAGTAGCATGAAACACAGTATAAGGTTCTTGACAACATAATGCCTGAAGTTCACTCACCCTGCGGGCCGATGTAATGGCCACTAGGAACGCCGCCTTCCAGGAAAGGTGCTGCAATGAAGCCTTGTGAATAGGTTCAAAAGGCTCTCTCATCAGTCTGGACAGCACCACATTCAAGTCCCAAGAAGGCGAGGGAAGTCTGACAGGAGGGAACACCTTCTTCAAGCCTTCCAAAAAATCCTTGACCACTGGAATCTGAAAGAAGGACGTCTGTGAAGGGCACTTCCTGTAAGCAGTCAAAGCAGCCAGATGAACCTTAATGGAATGGAAATTAAGGCCAGACTGCGCCAGATGCAAAAGGTATGGAAGGATGACATCTTCCTTACATGTTGTCGGATCAAAGTTCTTGGACTTACACCAGATACAGAACCTCTTCCACTTGTAAGCATAGGATGTCCTAGTGGAAGGTCGCTTAGACTCCTTCAGAATGTCCATACAATCGTCTGGTAGATTCAGATGACCGTATTGCACTATTTCAGGAGCCATGCCGCCAAACTCAAAGACGAGAGGTTGGGGTGCACCATCCGCCCCCCGAACTTCGTGAGAAGGTCCGGCCTGCACGGCAACCGCATGTGAGGAAGGAGAGACCGGTGAAGAAGGTCCGTGAACCACCACTGCCTGGGCCACTCCGGGGCGATCAGGATCATCCGCGCCCTGGACTGGGACAGCTTGATGAGCACCGCCGGAATCAGGGGAATGGGTGGAAAAGCGTACAGAAAGCTGTTCGACCAATCGATCCATAGCGCATTCCCCAGCGTCCCCCGCTGGTAGTACCTGGATGCGAAGTCTCGGCATTTGCTGTTTTCGGCGGTGGCGAACAGATCTACGTCTGGAGTCCCCCACCTTGCGAAGACTTCTCCTAGTACTTCGTCGTTTATGACCCATTCGTGGTTTTCCTGAATCAGCCTGCTCAAGGCGTCCGCCTGAGCATTCTGCACCCCTGGCAGATGCGTGGCCGTGATAGTCAATCCTCGGGCCAGCAGCCAGCGCCAGATCGCCTGCGCCTCCTGCGACAGAGTGCGCGATCTCGACCCCCCCTGCTTGTTGAGGTAATACATCGTGGTTGTATTGTCCGTCTGTATCAGCAGCGAGTTGGTCTGGAAGGACGGAAGGAAAGCCTTCAGTGCCAGGAAGACAGCTCTGAGTTCCAGGAAATTGATGTGGTACGTCGATTCCAAAGGAGACCACTTCCCCTGAATCTGCAGGTCCCCGGAATGCGCACCCCAGCCCTGGAGAGAAGCATCCGTCACCACATTCGTCGTGGGAATGTCCTTGTGGAAGGGAACCCCCTTGAGGAGGTTTTCCGCCGAACACCACCACTTCAGAGACTGATGAGCATGTAGAGACAGTCGGATCTTGTCGTCCCAAGAGCCTGTCTTCTGATCCCACTGATCCTCCAAGCACTCCTGCAGTGGTCGCATCTGTAGACGTGCGTGTGGAGTGAGGAAGATACAGGAGGCCATCGATCCCAGCAGAGACGACACCTTCCTCACAGTCGTCGATGGAGCAGTCCTGAGGTCCTGAGCCTTCCGAAGGAGTGATAACCGTCTCTCCTCCGAAGGAGACACGCTTGCTGACCGCGTATCTATGGAGGCCCCCAGGTACTGTATGCACTGTACCGGAGATGGGACCGATTTGGACATGTTGACGTGTAACCCCAGCCTGTTCAAGAGCTCGCACGTCCAACGGAAGTGTTCTTGCGCTTCCTCGAAGGATGACGCCTTGATCAACCAATCGTCCAGATACGGGTAGACAAACACCTTGTTCCTCCGCAGGTGTGCCGCCACCACCGCCATGCACTTCGAAAAAGTCCTGGGAGCAGACTTTAGCCCGAATGGCAGTACTGTGTATTGATAGTGATTGGCGCCGACTTGGAATCGCAGGAACTTCCTGTGCTTCTGTGCTATGGGCACATGGAAGTACGCATCCTGTAGATCTATGGCACAGAGCCAGTCTCCCCGTTGCAGCTGAGGGTAAATCTGGTGCAACGATAGCATGCGAAACTTTTCTCTGCGAATCCACTTGTTTGCTTGTCGCAAATCCAGAATGGGCCTGAACTCGTTCTTGTCCTTCTGTGGAAATGTGGATTTTCCTGATCAGTTGCGTCCCCTATCTTGGACCCCAACGGTTCTATATGCATGTTACAAATGCATGTGTGTTCCCTCCAGTTCCAGTTTCCAAGACGCAAACATATGTGTGTCTACCGTCGACATGTTCCCTGTCAGATCCGCCATCAATGGGCTGGATATTCAATTCCTAAGTATGAAAAGCCACCGACTTTATATGGCTAAGGTACTCCATTTTTACAGTTCAGGCAAGTAGGCCCGATTCTTTCCTCAAAGCCTTTCCCTGCTCTCTGTCTCTGACAGTTTCAGCTTGAGCTCGCATCTGTATCCATGAACTTTGTCCTACTCCCTGTGCAGCTAACGGTGCCTGCCTCGGCCAGTTTTCGCCTGCCTGCCAAGAAGCTGTATTTCACCTTCGAATTATCTATTTTGCTCTTCAGCCGATGCATTCCTGTCTAGTGATTTAGGTAAACATTTCCTTTAGCTCACAAGCAAAGGACTCAGCCTTTCCGTCCTCCTGCAAGTGATTCATAGCCCTGTTGCCATGGAAAGTTTTCTGCCCCTCGCTTCTCATATAGGCACTTAGACGCTTGTACACGCACATACAGTTAGTATAGAATAGATTCTGTCCGAGAGTCCTTCCTTGTGGATAACATAGTTCTCTAAACATAGGATGTTAGATATGATTTGGGATTAGGTTGACATGACCCCCTAGACTTCTCGTCTCCACATGTAGAGCTAAATGTCAAGTCCCCTTCACCCCCTAGTTGCACGTCAATCACACGTCATGCTGCTGCGCACGCATCCATGTTAAGTATTATCGTATAGATCCACCTATGTAAGATAATCAGAGCCAATCATGTTTCTTTTTGCTCCTTATTACGCCTAGTTTCGATTACGTATCACTATGTTAATTTATCTTATCAATTGTTACGCCTTTTTGCACTTGTTTCATTGTAAATGTATGACCTATAAAAGTTACTTCTTGTCAATAAAGTATTGTACTTCACTTCCTGAACCCTCGTGGTGACGGAACCTGAAGGCCGCGACTCGAGTCGGCCATTTTGGATGGAATAAAGCCCATTTAGAAACCCTCTTATACCACGGATTCTGCCTCTTGTTATTCTGAGCTATTTTACTTTATTTAAAAGATTCCGTATGAAATTCAGTTTAGGTAAAAAGAATATTTACCACATAATGGCGCCCGAACAGGGACACTTTCTCATCTCACGCGCCGGCGGTGCGTTGCAGGCCCGGTCTCCTGCCACAGCTGGACGGACCATAAACGCGTACCAGCAGGATTTCCTGTAAGCTCCCTCCGGTCAAGCGGGGGCGACTGAGGCTGCGATCAACCCAGACGAGGCGGTGAGAAGTGCGAAGTATCCCGACCAGAGCCTAGCTGAGAGAGCAAGATCCGAGGTATACAGAAGCCCACCAGGTTTTTCGAAATCCCGATGTCCAGAGGGTCCGCTGTCCGCAGTCATCGAGTCCTGTCCATTCTCTGAGGCCTTCCGTTTCAAGGAGCTACTCGGTGAGTACCATCGCCGAGGAGGCGTGTTGACGCGCACATAGGTTGTGCCGGTCAAGACGGATTTGGGTACACAAATCCGGTCTGCACTGTTTAGCAGTGTATATGTACTGTTTAGCAGTATATCAAGTATTCCGAAGTATTTAGTTATTGTCAAGAATTCAGCGTGGTGATTAGTTAGGCAGACTGTCATCATTGTCGGTTATTGTTAAAATGTTTAATGTTCAATGTTTAAAGTGTTCAAATGTCTTGCATATTGTGGTATGAATGATTGTTCTTTGTTCGCTGTTCATTATTGTGTTTTTCGTATTAAGTGATTTCAAGAGTAAGTATCAGATCAGTTGTCAATATGCCGCTCTTCTCGAAGTTAAGACAGATTACTACCAGAAAAGGGGTGCTTGAAGAAGCAGTTCCTATTCCTCCTAGGGACACTCCAGGGCATTTTATGTACCACAAGCATGGCTTAGATGCCATATTGTTTCTTGATCTATGGGTAGATTATACCAAGGGATTGCCGGAAAGTCAAAGGTGGCCCGCAGCGGGAACCTGGGATGCAGAGTGCATCATGAAAGTGGAGGAAGAGTTATGGAAAAGAAAGGTCAGACAGTCACAGAAAGACGCTGTTGAGTTATGGCGTAAAGAATCTCATAGACGTACAGAAAAAGCACGTAGACAAGAAGAGAGGAGTAAAGAAAGTTCAAATAAAGTTCAAGAAAATCTATTAATTGAGGAAGGTATCCGAGTGAAGTCAGAACAAGTAAATAGACAAAGAAATGCTCTTATGAATGGTATGTATCCCCTTCTAGCCGAAGGACTACCAAAGGCTGTTCCAGGGATGCCAAAAGACTTGCCACCCCCGTTATTTCCAATTAAGGTACATCAAAAAGGGCATCCCAGAACCGCAGAAGATGTTTTTCTTTCCTCATATCTAGACGACACAGCTCCCGAGTATGCTAACGCCACACTACATAGACCGTCTGGCGGAGGGGTTCAACGTCAGGATCAGGTATCCGACCCCGTGCAACAGCAAGTCCCGATACAAGCTTCGGCAAGCACATCTGTCCCCGCAGTCGATTCTACAGTGGTATCGACACCCATAGTTGCTGTGTCACGTTCAACGAACCCATTCACACCCGACGCCCCAGATGGGGCCACGGGAGGTGCTAGCAATACCTTTACACCACCCAGAATAAATAAACTTGTCTTTCAAGAATCAGCGCATTCACGTACACCTAAATTCGTAAGTGAACGTACGCTTAAGGAACTCCTTGTAAATTGTAGATATGACCCGGTGGTTGGTAAAGAGGACGAAATGGTCCTGGCATCATTACGCATCAGGCGAGCCGCCGAGTATTTAGCAAAGTTACCAGGAATGAGTACGCATCTAGATAACATATATCATTTTGTTCAAACAGGACGAGATCCAGGATGTATTAACAGAGCTATGGAATTCCAGAAAGTAGAGATACAGGGGGAACTGTTACGTTTCCTCATAAACTGTGTGATCAGAAATCAAGACCGTCCGGGGGTAGACCCGAATGCAATGCTTATTCTTACAAGATGGAGCCAGAATATATCAGAAGGGAGACACGATAAGCAAAATTGTATAATAGCCATGTGCCGAAAAATCCGTAGAGAAATAGAGCGTATTCATGAAGAAAGATTGGGAACAGACGAGTTCGAGCAAGATGAAGTGTCCGAATCAGGGAATTCCGCAAGACAGTCAGAGACCATAGCCTATGTAGGCAGAGGAAGATCCTGTGATAATGCTAGATGTTTTTCTGATCCCATACACTCTGTATGCCCAAATAATAGCAGAACGTATCCGACGCCTGTAATAAATCTGAAGTCTCCTGAACATTTGTTTCAAGCCGCAGATAAAATACTACGAGAACGAAGGGGTTACCACCTTCTCGATTCCATGGATGAGCAAGAATTAGCCAGATCAGCTGTTCACTGGATTGACAGTCCTGAAAAATACGGTGATGAGACCGTAGCACACACGTTTTTTAATCTCAGTGCAGACGAACAACGTTTAGCTGGAATCTATATGATTCAGCAACTCCTTATATTATATAAGAGCCAACATGCTGACCCTGGTCCTTTACCTGATATATTAACGGAACTACTCACGAACAGATGGAGAGGTTCTAGTAACAAGCTAATTAAAGAGATATTAGTGTCACGTAAACAGTATGTCCTTTTTGTAAATCCGGATTCTCTCTCGCTGCCCCACAGAGAAAGAACGCCGTACTATATGGATAGACAAAATCCTTTACGAGAAGTGCACCCAATAAAAGGCGAAGACAATGAGTTTCACCGTGTATTTGTTTACACACCCATATCAAAAATGGAATTATTAGAAATGAAGAAAGTAGTACCTAGTCATGACAAAGACCCAGCGGGTTTCCACCGAGAAATTAAAGACATGTTACTAATGGGAGAGTACACCTTTCCTGATATTATGACGATATTAAAGGTGCTTTTGCCTGCTGGCATCTATGAAAAACTGAAAGAAAAAGAGTGGGAAGTGGGAGACCAAAAGATAGACTGGACAGCATTAGCAGAGGAAGAAAGGGCCCGAACTGCAGGTTCAGGGCTCGGGGATAAAGTTAAACTGTTACCAGGTTTACTAGTACAGGTACTGCCACGTCTATTAACTACAAAAAAGGAAGATTGGGGTGCAATCACAGCCTGCAAACAAAAGCAAGATGAAGACACAAGCGATTATTATGCTCGATTTGAAAAATGTTTTGGTATAAACAGTGGTATAAAAGCAAGTAGTGACTCATATCCACATTTATTTGTGACAAAATTAGTGGAAAATGCATTGCCTCCAGTGAAGAATAGAATATTGAAATTCGAGAGTACCTGGCAAAGTAACACTCCGTCACAAATGCTACAAATGTTACAGTATCATCACAATAGAATTAGGGATGAACAAGAACACGAGCATAGACGCATGAAGGATACAAAAATGAAAATGCTAGTTTCTCAGACAGTACCAGCAGAGGGTCACAAAAAGGGTGTGACACATTCTGGTGATTCTACAGCTCCTGTAAGAGGAACCTGCAATTACTGTAAAAAACTAGGCCATTATGTACACGATTGTCCAGTCCTGAAACGTAATATAGCTACAGGTGTTGCAAAAGAGAGACCACGATTAGTTAGACAAGATCAGAATGAACAAGGAGCTATGCAGCATGGACAGTCCATGCCAGTTCAGCAACAGTCCATGCCAGTTCAGCAACAGTCCATGCCAGCCTCACAGCAGCCCATACAGTTTGTGCCAGCTGCACCACCGTTGCCTGCTACTGCCACACAAACCACAACACGACAAATGTATCAGACTGCACAATATGAATATCCTGAGTATCAGCGTTACGCATGAACAAGCCTAGAGAGGGAAGTTGACTTACCGCTCATCGAGATTCCTGTAGATCAAAAAGGACCGTATGTACATAGTGAATTATTAGGTCAAGATAGAAAATTCTTACTCGATACAGGGGCAAGTCGAACAACTATAAAACGTAGTGAAGTTCCAGGGGCACCCCTCTCAGGCTCTCAAAATGTTTCCCTTGGTTTTTCAGGAAAACCTATTGTTAATGAAGTATCACAGCCTCTCCCACTTACGATAGGACCTTTGACACGAACTACAGATTTATTGCTTACTAAATCATGCCCAGAAAATCTGTTAGGAATTAAAACTCTGAAAGCACTAGGAGCCATAATATGTTGTTCTCCGGAAGGAGTAAGGTTGTTTCTACGTGATTTTAAAGGTCACTATGTGTCTAGGGACATGGATCCCCGACTACAGACTTTACCAGTACATCTATGGGCACAAGGCCCTACGGATGTTGGCTGCATGAACATTACACCATACCGAGTCACATTGAAAGCAGGAGTGGTACTACCACGAATGCGACAATACAAGTTACCGCATGATGCTGTAGTGGCTTTGCTGAAAATCATTGATGAGCTAATTGCCCAGGGAGTAGTTGTAGAAACAGACTCCAATGTATGTAATTCACCGATAATTCCGATTCTTAAACGAACTGATCCTACTGCCCCACCAGTATACCGATTGGTTATTGATTTGCGTGAACTAAACAAGTGCATTGTACCACAATTTCCTGTGGTCCCTGATATATCATCATTATTGACAGCAATTGATTCCGAAGCAACATTCTTTACTGTAATTGATCTCAAGAATGCCTTTTTCAGCGTCCCAATAGATCCGGAAAGCCAATATTTGTTCGGATTCAGTTTAAATGGGCGCAGCTTTAAATTCTCACGCGCTCCCCAAGGATTCACAGAAAGCCCCAGCATCTACAGCCAAGCACTGAAACGAGAACTTGACAGTATCCACATGCCAGTCAATACTGCACTGCTTCAATATGTCGATGATCTGCTGATCACCGCGAGAAGCGAACCTGAATGTGAAAAGGCTTCTCTGACAGTTTTACATTTTCTAGCCGACAAGGGGCACAAGGTGTCTCCTTCTAAGCTGCAATTCTGTGTCCAGCGAGTTATTTATCTTGGTCACTCGCTGTCCAAGGAGGGAAGGCAGCTTACACCCGACCGCATTCAGTTAATTGCTAACATGTCAATACCCCAGACACAAAAGGAAGTGCGGGCTTTTATAGGCCTCACTTCATATTGTAGGCAGTGGATCCCTCAGTACGCATTTCTAGCAAAACCACTCATTCAGCTAACCACACAGGAGGCAGCCACATCGACTGTTCTCCCTTGGACTCAGGAACATACACAAGCTTTTGAAAGCCTAAAGGAAGCTTTATGTCAAGCACCTGTTTTAGCAACACCATGTTATAGCAAACATTTTACACTCTTTGTTACAGAACGTGAAGGTACTGCCTTGTCAGTACTCACTCAGGATCAAGCAGGATCACGCAAGCCATGTGCTTATTTTTCCAGTACATTAGATCCCGTAGCTCAGGCTTTGCCTGCATGCCTGAAATCAGTGGCGGCGACAGCTTTAGCAATCAGACAAAGCGATGCCATAGTATTAGGACATCCATTGACAGTACAAGTACCACAAGCAGTGAAGGTTCTTGTGAACCGAACACAAACACAACACTTGACCATAGCAAGACTTACCGGTTATGAACTGACATTGTTTCAACCACACATAGAGATCCGACGGTGTAATACATTGAATCCTGCTACACTATTACCTATAATTGGAACAGACCCACTAGCTCATGATTGTGTTGAAATCATTGAAATAAAGACGAAACCTAGACAAGACTTGACAGACGTTCCATTGTTAGATCCAGACCTGACGTTGTATGTAGACGGATCGTGCATGAGAACAAGTACAGGAGATTTAGTGGCCGCGTATGCAGTCACAACAGACACTGAAGTTATTGAGACAAATTGTATAGATACTTTGTCAGCCCAAGCAGCAGAACTTATTGCTCTAACACAAGCCTGTATTCAAGCCACAAATAAGAAAGTTAATGTATACACTGACTCACGTTATGCATTCGGAGTTGTACACGACTTCGGCGTACTGTGGCGAGAGAGAGGTTATTTAACCTCCCATGGTGCCCGCATTCAGCACGGACTCCTCATTCATGCCTTGTTAGACGCAATACATCTACCCACTGCTATATCGATTATGAAATGTAAAGCACACACGAAGGTTACTGATATCATTTCTCAAGGCAATGATTTAGCTGACAGAACAGCTAAACAGACTGCTCAGAATCGCACATTAGACATGACAAAGCCAATAGTTCAGACACCAACACAGTGTATGACAATTAAGGATCCCGCACTTGACGTAATTGACATACAGACACATGCTACTGCAGAAGAATTAAAGAAATGGACTGAACTAGGAGGGATCCAGACAGATCAGGGATGGATGACGAAGGAGAAATCTGTATGGTTTCTTCCTGACTCTATGGTCCAAGCCATTATAGCTACAATTCACAGCCCGGCGCATTTAGGAGAAAAAGCTATGCTAGATAGCATTCAACACATTTGGTTCAATAAACATTTACGAGCAGCAGCTAAACAAAAGGTCCGTACCTGTATGATATGTTGTCAGTTCAACCCGGGAAAAAGTGTTCCCGTAGAACAGGGTGGATTCCAGACTCCTGATCATCCTTTTGAAGTGCTCCAAATGGATTATATCCAGATGGAACGATGTCGAGGATTCAAATATGTTCTTGTAGTTGTCTGCGCTCTCTCCCGATGGACTGAGGCGTACCCAGTATCAGATTACACGGCCCCGACTACTGCCAAACAGTTAGTTCGAGAATTCTTCCCACGGTACGGGCTACCACGTGTTGTATATTCAGATAACGGCCAGCCTTTCTCATCCGAATTAATGAAACATGTCTCACTTTTGTTGGGATATCAGTGGAAATTCCACTGTGTCCGACACCCCGAGGCAGCAGGTCTCGTGGAACGACATAATCAAATTTTGAAAATCAGATTGTCTAAAATATGTAAGGAGAAAGGTGTTGACTGGATAGTAGCCTTACCAGTTGCACTATTTTACATAAGAATGGTAGCACACTCTCGAACAGGGCTATCCCCGTATGAGGTGATCTTCGGAAGGCCACCAAATATGTGGGGGACGCCTGTACCACGTAAAATAACTGATGTTAATTGTAATATGCTGACAGATTACCTGGCTTCCTTGATGTCTGCACTACAATCTTGTCGTTCACAGGTAGCTGCAGCTTTTCCTGACAACACTGAGGTGAAACCCCATGACGTTGCTCCGGGGGATCTGGTGTTTGTGAGGAATTTCGATCGGAAAACCCAATTGGAGCCCAGGTGGAAAACACCGAAGCTAGTCCTGCTGACCACAAGAACAGCCGTGAAAGTGGAGGGCCGCAAAGGATGGATACATTCCAGCCACGTTAAGAAATTTCATGGACTATCCTCGGATATAGACACTGTGCCCTGCACTCCCTCACAGACTGATTCAAAACTTCCCTTTGTTGAAAGGAATGACTCTCAGAACTATAAATTAAAACTTAGGCCCAAACAGTCGAGCAATTTGATTGTTTAAGTCCTCTCCAAGGTGAAGCGGTTGAATTGTCTCTGACATGTATCCCTTGGACCTGAGTAGAGAAAATACCAGAGAAATGTTGAAACGACAGGCGTATTGTAAATCACTGCGTAGCTACTGTGTGAGGACATTATTAATTCTGTTTTTATTGAGTGTTTTAATAATCATTACGAGTGTGATTTTGCACATATATCATCCTATTTCTAGACATGTTTATAATATTACTGCTGAACATTCTTTTAGTGACCTACCGCCACATGAATTATCTTATAGACTTGCGCTGCGCAATAACACCTTCATTAGTATGTTACATCATTCCCATCAGACTAGTAATGCCACCAATTGTTGGGTGTGTGGCCGACTCCCTCCCTATCAGAATAACAAAGGAGTTCTGCCTTTCTTTCCACATCCGTTCACACACAATGGCTCCTGTGGAGCATGGTTTAGTTTACTAAATTCCATAGACCCAGACACAGCAGTTTATCAACAACATTGGATATGGGGAAATCTGAATCTAGTTTTATTCAAAGTCTGTCACCCTAATAAGGAGGGTCACCCCAGTAGAACAGGAACTGATTTAGAAAATGAAGTGTATAAATTAGGTAATTTTACGCCTAATCTCACGATTTTGAACGTCAAATCCGAAGTTGAATTAATTCTGCCCACTATGTCAGTATTTCTAGTTAAGGGTGAATTATGTGTGAGAAAAGTTGGTTCCATACACATGGGCCATAGCAAATGCGTTACTACAGTAGAATATAGTGATCAAGGGAAATCTTCATTTAGAGCTTCTCGCCATTCTTACTTTATATGTGGTCAGACGGCATATATGCGTCTGCCTCTAGATTGGGATGGTACCTGTTACATAGCATTCCTTTTGCCACCTGTTTTCCTAGCTCCCCCTGATTATTATCGAAATGTTCATTTAGTACACAAAAGAGAGCGTAGAGATCTCCCAGTTGTCGATTATACTGAGACGGCATGGGACAAGTATGTAGATTTCAATAAAGGTATCTTTCCCTATATAGGTACAATATCAAATAGTAAGCTGATACGCAGACTCACCAAGACTCTTGAAGCTGTAGTAAACGAGACTATAGCCGCCCTAGGCAATCTGACAGAGGAACAATCAGTGATGAGAATTGTTGTTCTCCAGAATCGTCTTGTCCTTGACGTCATCCTGGCCGATAGGGGCGGAGCTTGCAGGGTCATCGGATCCAGCTGCTGCATATTCATACCAGAAAATTCGCCATCTGTATATAAAGCTATAACACGCCTTCATAAGATTGTAAGCCAGATACACGAGAATCCAGGCACTTGGACGTGGTCCGGGTGGTTTTGGAGTGTGATATCAGCCTGGGGATGGAGAGTTCTATCTTTCCTAGGTATTGGCCTTTTTATGCTCTTCAGTTGTTGTTTATGCCTACAATGTGGACCAGCGATTTGTGGTCTGTGTGCCACATCATGCATTCCATATCAAAGTTCTCGTTCAAAATGCCGGAAAAGGAAGGAAGAAGAAATGATGCTCCATGAGCAAATCGATGGAATGATGAAGATTGATATCTCTTGAAGGGCAAGTAGGGGACAAGGAGGGAATGTGGAAATGTGGATTTTCCTGATCAGTTGCGTCCCCTATCTTGGACCCCAACGGTTCTATATGCATGTTACAAATGCATGTGTGTTCCCTCCAGTTCCAGTTTCCAAGACGCAAACATATGTGTGTCTACCGTCGACATGTTCCCTGTCAGATCCGCCATCAATGGGCTGGATATTCAATTCCTAAGTATGAAAAGCCACCGACTTTATATGGCTAAGGTACTCCATTTTTACAGTTCAGGCAAGTAGGCCCGATTCTTTCCTCAAAGCCTTTCCCTGCTCTCTGTCTCTGACAGTTTCAGCTTGAGCTCGCATCTGTATCCATGAACTTTGTCCTACTCCCTGTGCAGCTAACGGTGCCTGCCTCGGCCAGTTTTCGCCTGCCTGCCAAGAAGCTGTATTTCACCTTCGAATTATCTATTTTGCTCTTCAGCCGATGCATTCCTGTCTAGTGATTTAGGTAAACATTTCCTTTAGCTCACAAGCAAAGGACTCAGCCTTTCCGTCCTCCTGCAAGTGATTCATAGCCCTGTTGCCATGGAAAGTTTTCTGCCCCTCGCTTCTCATATAGGCACTTAGACGCTTGTACACGCACATACAGTTAGTATAGAATAGATTCTGTCCGAGAGTCCTTCCTTGTGGATAACATAGTTCTCTAAACATAGGATGTTAGATATGATTTGGGATTAGGTTGACATGACCCCCTAGACTTCTCGTCTCCACATGTAGAGCTAAATGTCAAGTCCCCTTCACCCCCTAGTTGCACGTCAATCACACGTCATGCTGCTGCGCACGCATCCATGTTAAGTATTATCGTATAGATCCACCTATGTAAGATAATCAGAGCCAATCATGTTTCTTTTTGCTCCTTATTACGCCTAGTTTCGATTACGTATCACTATGTTAATTTATCTTATCAATTGTTACGCCTTTTTGCACTTGTTTCATTGTAAATGTATGACCTATAAAAGTTACTTCTTGTCAATAAAGTATTGTACTTCACTTCCTGAACCCTCGTGGTGACGGAACCTGAAGGCCGCGACTCGAGTCGGCCATTTTGGATGGAATAAAGCCCATTTAGAAACCCTCTTATACCACGGATTCTGCCTCTTGTTATTCTGAGCTATTTTACTTTATTTAAAAGATTCCGTATGAAATTCAGTTTAGGTAAAAAGAATATTTACCACACTTCTTGCGAACGAGGAAGAACCGAGAGTACAGACCTCTTCCCCTTTGAGACAAAGGTACTTCTTCTACCGCCTTTTTTCTCAACAAGACGTCTGCCTCCGCCTGGAGCTCCCTCAGCTGGAAGCGAGAGCTGACCGGCGGAATCGCTGGAGGCGGGCTGATGAACCGAAGACTGTATCCATTGCAAACAATATTCAGCACCCACTTGTCCTGAGTAATTTTTCTCCACTCTGCCGGAAAAAATCGAATGCTTCCCCCCACTGGAGTGGGTAACGGTTGAGGGGGAAGTAACAGCTCAGGGCCGAGACCCGGCCGGGCCCTTATTTGTGGTAGTAGCCTGCTGGCCACCTCTACCCCTCTGGCGCTTCTGGAAGGGCTTGCGGAACTGCTGCTGTTGTGGCTGCTGCTGTCCCGAGCCCTGCCCACGCCCTCGGCCCGACGACCCGAACCTCCTCTGGAACGGTCGTTTCTTTTTCTCGGCCTTCTCTAACCCGACGGCCGTCAGGGTTTCCGCTTCAGCCTTCATGCGGGCCATTTCATCGTCCGCATGCTTCCCGAACAGGGTTTCCCCCGAGAAGGGCAGGTTGGCCACTCTCTGCTGCGCCTCCGGCTTGAGGGACGTCAGGCGCAACCAGGAATGGCGCCGCTGGTGGACGCCATGACAGTAGGCGTGGGCGGCCAATAGCGATATATCCGCTGCTGCCCTGATCGTTTGGTTAGAAACCAGCATGCCTTCGCGCACCGTCTCCAAGAAGTCCTCCTTCTTGTCTCGTGGCAGGAGGTCCGCATATTGCTGCAGGGATTCCCACAGGGCCCAGTCGTAACGGCCCAACAACGCCCCTGCACTCGCCGCCTTCATCGTGGTGGCGGCGGTACCACACACCTTCCTGCCCGCAGAGTCCAGCCAGCGGCTTTCCTTGTCCGGTGGCACCGTGGAGGCCGGGGCGGTCGCATGTTGTTTTCTCGCCGCTGTCACGATAACCGAATCCGGTTTCGGGTCCCCTCTCAAGAATGACGGATCCGACTCCGGGGCCCTATATTTCTTCATGAGCCTGGACGGAGCGGCCTTCGCTGTTGCGGGAGTGAGGAACAGTTCCAAAGCTGGTTCCACCAGTCCAGGCACGAGAGGCAGGAGGGGGCGAGACAAGTGTCTTTTATGCAGCGTCTCAAATATCACGGACGTCGTGGGTGTTGGAACCGTCACCGTGATATTCAGCTTCGCAGCCCCTCGCAACAGCACCTCCTGGAACGAGACCAAGTCGTCCACCCTAGTCCCCGGGGAGTCCGACAGCGTCGGGGAAAGGTCCCTGTCCGAGGAGCGCGACCTGGACCTATACCTTCTGCGGCGTCGTCTAGAGTCTGACGAGGATCGCCCTCGGCTCCGCGATCGTCGCCTCCTGTGAGAGCGGGAGCGCGACCTCTTCGGCTTAGGCCTGTCCGCCGGTCTCGCTGGTCCAGGCGACCGTGGGCGTCGTGGCTTCGGGGTCCCTTGCGGCGGAGTCGGGTACCGTGGAAGGGAAACCGACCTCGGGGGGACCGGCGGCGGCACCGCAGGAGTGCTTGGCAGCAACAGAGGCCGGGGTGGCGGAGACAGAGTCCGCGGCCGCGGAGGAGGCGGTGGAGGTGGAGACGGCGGTGGAGGAGGTGGCGGTGGTGGTGGTGGTGGAGGAGGCGGTGGCAGAGGTGGGAGAGGAGGAGGCGACGGAGACCTCCGAGGCGGGGTATACACCACTGAGTACACCGATCCCGGCGACTCTCTCTTCCTCGACGTCGACGTGTGCCTCGACGTCGACCTGTGCCTCGACGGCGATCTTCTCGGCGTCGATCTCTTCCTCGGCGTCGACTTATGTCTCGACGGCGACCTCCGCCTCGACGGCGACCTCCGCCTCGACGGCGACCTCCGCCTCGACGGCGACCTCCGCCTCGACGGCGACCTCCGCCTCGACGGCGACCTCCGCCTCGACGGCGACCTCCGCCTCGACGGCGACCTCCGCCTCGACGGCGACCTCCGCCTCGACGGCGACCTCCGCCTCGACGGCGACCTTCGCCTCGACGGCGATCTTCGCCTCGACGGCGATCTTCGCCTCGACGGCGACCTTCGCCTCGACGGCGACCTTCGCCTCGACGGCGACCTTCTCTTTCTCGACGTCGATCTCCTTCTCTTCATCGACGGCGAGCTGCGATCCCTCGACGCCGAACGCCGACGCCGGGTCTTCTCTCGACGTCGACCACTGGACGCAGTCGAAGACGGCGTCGTCGCCGACGACGCCGATGTAGTCGACGGCGGCCTATTCAGGTCTCTCGACGGCGATCGTCGACGCCGTTTCTCCCCAGAGCCCTGGGGAGACGGCGAACAGACGGTGGTCATCCTCCTCGACGTCGCCGTCGACGCCCTCGACGTCGACGGGGAGCGGGAGCGCTTACTGGTCTTCCTGCCCCTGGGGAGCCCCCCAGAGGCCTCAGCATGGGCCAAATCAGCCCCTCCAGACCCACCTGGTGCCTTCAGTCTTCGCTCCTCCAGAGCTTGAAGCCTGCTCTTCATCCTGTCCCTCAGGGTTCTTGCTGAAAACGAGTGGCAGATGGTACAGCTTTCAGGCACGTGGGACTGGGGAAGGCAAGCTATGCACACCTCGTGTGGGTCAGTTTTAGCCTTCTTTCGACCACATTCCGGGCACTTGTCGAACAAGCCAGGCATGTTGACAGTACCAGCTATTAAACACAAGAAAAAGTGACAAAAATTGCCAAAATCTCAATGAAAAACCTTGAAAAAGGTAGAGCTCAATGCTCCAGGGTCCTGCTAGCAGGAGCCGGAAAAAAGAACTGAAAGTAAATGGGACCTGCTGGGCATTCTGGGATACTGGGGAAAGTTCTGGAAAACTGGAAAGTTTTCTTAAAGGCACAGTATCCTGTTCCAAGCCACATAATGGCAGCCTATGGGGCTTGTCTGTCCACTCCTTCCTCTCTATCATTCCAGAGGCTTTTGCTGGTAGAGGCAGGGTTTTTTCCTATGTGGAGAAAAACTGGACAGGCAGTGCTGTTTATGGATTTTGGTGGAATTCTAGTTGAAGTACTGGACAGTGTAGCCTGTGGGTATAGGCTGCATTATCTGTCTTTAAATTAAATTCTCTCTTAAAGGTGTATGCAGGTCTGCATGATTTGTCACCTTTTAGAGATTATTTTTTATTGCTCCGGGGTCCGCGCACATGGGCGGGACTATTCACTAGATTATGACTATACACAGAGATCCCCTACTACAGAAATAACGTTACTAGTCTTGTGATAAGTCTGCATATTGAGATAACTATTTTTATATAAAGAAGCGTATTTTCACATACCTAAGCCTGGTGTCTGTTTCTGGGGGGATTGATAGAACAACGCCTGAAGAATCGCCTTGGCTGCTCACGCCACGCACCTAGAGGGTTATCCTTTGCCCTGACGTGGAGGAGAGGGTCCCTGCTTGACACAAGGACATCCTTGCGCCAATCAGAGATCCCAGAGTCTAACATTGTTGGCAGCGGCTGGGATTTCGGATTTGCATTTGTAATTTGCATACAGTAAATTATTGATCACCAGATAGTGAGAGCAGACCAAGTAACGCAGCCACAGATTTTAATTTTTTTTTTTACTTTGTTGAGACATCTGCCATTATTGCAACCATGCCTGGCTCACTCCCTGCTGGAAGAGCACTCTCTGTGATTTCTGGAATAGATGAGGTGGATTGGGAGGGACTGGAAGGTTACACAGTAGAGCAATTGAAAGGCTACAGTGTAAAACTCAGAGTTCCCCATGCTGGATTCAAGAAGAAGATCCAGTACACCAAGGCGTTGAGAGCCTGGAAGGAGTCAAGAGACCCACAGAATGCGGGGGACATCGTTCCACCCGACAACCTTGGGGGGCCCAGCAGAGTCCTGTCGCCAGAGGAGCTGGCAGACAGGGCAGCAGACAGGGCGCATGCAATGGAGATGGCAAAGTTGGCAAGACAAATGGAAATGGAGAAGCAGAAGTTGGCCTTGGAGGCACAACAACGCCAAATGGATCATGATATAAGATTGAAGGAGCTGGAGCAGAAGGCGAAGAGTTTGGACACAGCTCCTTCTGGTGGCAGCACTCCGCCGGTGCAGGTAGAGTTCAAGGTGTACATCCCCAAAGACGTAGTTAAGGAGTATTTTAGAAAGGATGACATAGGGCAGTGGTTTAGAGCCTATGAGGTAGCCATGTCTTCACACCGGGTCCCTGAGAAAGACTGGGGAGCGGGGTTGTGGGGAAGGTTTCTTGCTGAAGGGCGTGACACACTTTTAGATTTGCCCCTAGATCTCCAGGCCTCATACCCCCATATGAAGGAAGCTTTAATGACCAGGTATGGGTTAACTCCTGAGCTATATAGACAGAGGTTCAGGGAGACTAAGAAGATCCCTGAGAGTACGTATGTGGAGTATGTAACTTTTTTCTGCAGAGCACTGGATGGTTGGGTGAAGGGTAGCAAGGTGAATGATTATCAAGGGCTGCTTGATTTAATTGCATGGGAGCACTTGTTCAGTCAATGTTTTCCTGAGCTACGCCAGCACCTGATTGATAGCAAGCTGTCCAACCCGAGGAAGCTTGCTGAGGAGGCGGACCGCTGGCTCAGCACCAGGGTCCACAAGGGTCAAGTGGGAGACTCCGCCAAAGGTGGGCAGGGTCCCCAGCAGAAGAGTGGGGGGGACAAGGGTAAACAGAAAGGGTTCCAAAAAGGCCCCCAAAGTAATCCCCAAGGGAACCAGCAGAAGGGTTCTCAGCCTCCCCCACCCCCGCAGCAGAACGGGGCCCCCGACAGGTAGGCCTGTTCCAAAGGGGCCCTTCAATTGTTACAGGTGTGTTGACCCGGGTCACATTGCCTCTGATCCTAAGTGTCGCCTGTTTGGTAAGACAGCACCCACTAGTGCTCCACCCCGGCAAGTAGCTAATGTTAATTTTGGGGAGGAGATAGCGGTCCAGGGGGGTGGGGGTCCTGCGCATATGACCCTAGTCTCGCTAGGAGACAGTGAGATGGTCCCTGAAACCTACTTACCCTCTAACACTAAGAAATATGGGCAAGTAGTGACTATCAATGGAAAGAAGGTTGAGGCTCTTAGAGATACAGGAGCCAGCGTGACCTCGGTGAGGCAACACCTGGTGTCTCAAGAGCAGATTGTACCCAATGCCTACTGTAGGGTTGTCAATGCTGACAACATAGAGAGTCGTTGTCCAATGGCTCAAGTTCCCTTTGAGTGGGGGGAGGTCTCTGGTACTCTACAAGTCGCTGTGAGAACTGACATGCCTGTAGACTGTCTGCTAGGGAACGACCTGGAGAGCTCCCCTTGGGAAAAGGTGGAGAAGACCACGCATCTGAGGATGGTGGGTCTACCCGACTGGGCGTGCGTGACCACCCGGTCCATGGCAGCCAGTAGGGGTGTTGAGAGGGTCCTGGAGCCTGAGGGAGAGGTCCAGGAACCGGCCTTAGGGAGAAGGCGCAGGAGGCGCGGGAAACCGGCCCCCGAAGTTCCCACGGCCCAGGAGGAAGCAGACCCTGAGGGGGATGCTCTGGAGCCTACCGGGGAACAGATTGCCGAACTGGGTGACCTGCCTGAGCGGACCCATTGGCAGCAAGAAGGAGGTCCCTCCAGGGAGGAATTCTGCAGGGAGCAGAAAGAATGCCCTTCTCTCATGGGTATGCGGCAGCAGGCTGCAGACCAGGCCAATGGTGTTCAGGCCAAGACACACTACGTGTACTGGGAGAGTGACTTCCTGTATTCAGAGCCTAAGGCTGCTGAACCTGGGTCAGCCCGTGTGCTGGTGGTACCCCAGAAGTTCAGAACCTTCCTACTGGGGCTGGCTCATGATGTGCCTTTAGCAGGACATTTGGGGATGGACAAGACCTATGACAGGCTTGTCACCCACTTTTACTGGCCCCAAATGCACAAGAATTCAGATTCCTACTGCAGAACCTGTCAGACTTGCCAGGCAAGTGGTAAAAGCGGAGGGAAGCACAAGGCTCCTCTGCAGCCCTTCCCCGTGGTCGGTACGCCATTCCAGTGAGTGGGTATTGATATTGTGGGGCCTCTGGGCCCCAAGACAGCCCTGGGCAACAGGTTCATCCTGGTCTTGGTGGACCATGCCACCCGGTACCCTGAAACCATCCCTCTGAGGACAGTGACGGCCCCCGTGGTGGGACGAGCACTGATGGGAATTTTCTCCAGAGTGGGATTCCCTCTAGAGGTGGTGAGAGACAGGGGGACCAATTTCATATCCACATATATGAAATCCCTGTGGAAGGAGTGTGGGGTAACTTACAAGTTCACCACTCCTTACCACCCCCAAGGAAATGGGTTGGTTGAGAGATTCAACCGAACCCTCAAAGGCATGATCATGGGCCTAGACGGTCCATAGAGGCGTAAGTGGGACGTCCTCTTGCCATGCCTGCTCTTTGCTTACCGAGAGGTGCCACAGAAGTCTCTAGGGTTCAGCCCCTTTGAGCTCCTGTGTGGTCACCTGGTAAGAGGACCTCTGAGTTTGGTAAAGGAAGGCTGGGAGCAATCTCCCAGGAAACCTCCCCAGAATGTATACAGTTACATGCTGGCCTTCCGAAACCTGACTAGGCGTTTCAGGCAACTTGCTGAGGCAAATCTGGAAGCCAGCCAGGAGGAGATGAAGCGGTGGTACGACCGGAATGCCACTCTGGTAGAGCTTCAACCTGGACAAAAGGTGTGGGTCTTGGCCCCAGTGGAGCCTTGTGCACTTCAGGATAGGTGGACAGGTCCATTTGAGGTTGTGGAGCACAAAAGTCCTATCACCTACTTGGTGGACATGCAGTCTCCCAGGAACCCTTTGAGGGTCCTACATGTTAACCGCCTTAAGCCCCACTTAGAGAGGACCGAAGTGGGCATGCTGCTGGCCACTGATGATGGAATGGAGGAGGAGACTGAGCCTCTTCCTGACCTCTTAGTAGCCTCTGAGAAAGATGGGTCAGTGGATGGAGTTAACCTCTCGCCCACCCTGACGCCTGAACAACAGGAAGATTGCCGCCACTTGCTGGGGCAGTTTCCAGATAGGTTCTCCCTGGTTCCTGGTGTCACAGATTGGTGCTTCCATGATGTGGACACAGGAGACAGCTTACCTGTGAAGCACAAGGCTTACAGGGTAACTGACAGGGTCAGAGCTTGCATCAAGGAGGAGGTCTCCAAAATGCTTGCTCTAGGGGTGGTTGAGTCCTCCAGCAGTCCTTGGTCCAGCCCCGTGGTCTTGGTCCCCAAAGCTGCTGCGCCGGGAGCCACACCTGAACTCCGGTTCTGTGTGGACTACAGAGGACTCAATTCAGTAACTAAGACTGACGCGCACCCCAACCCCAGAGCTGACGAGCTCATTGATCGGCTGGGGGCTGCCCGGTTCCTCGGCACGTTTGATTTAACGTCTGGGTACTGGCAGATCGCCTTGACCGATGGGGCCAAAGAGAGGTCAGCATTCTCTACACCAGATGGGCACTTCCAGTTCCGGGTAATGCCATTTGGGATGAAGAATGCCCCTGCCACCTTTCAGAGGTTGGTCAACCAGGTACTGGTTGGACTGGATGAGTTCAGTGCCACCTACCTGGATGACATCGCAGTGTTCAGTGCCACCTGGCCCGAACACCTGCGCCACCTCTGGGAAGTGTTGATGGCTCTGCGCCGAGCAGGCCTCACGATCAAGGCAAGCAAGTGCCAGATCGGGCAGGGTTCCGTGGTGTACTTGGGACACCAAGTGGGGAGTGGCAAGGTGGCACCCTTGCAACCCAAAATTGACACCATCCTGGCTTGGGAACCCCCCAAGACACAGACCGCAGTGAGGGCCTTCCTGGGGCTCACTGGGTACTACAGGAGGTTTGTCAAGGGCTATGGAACTATTGTTGCCCCCTTGACAGAGCTGACTTCCAAGAAGCAGCCCAGGAAAGTGATCTGGACTGACACCTCTCAGAAAGCTTTTGACACCCTGAAGACTGCCATGTGCACGGCGCCCGTGCTCTTGGCCCCTGACTTCTCCAAGGAATTCCTAGTGCAGACAGACGCTTCAGAGCATGGTGTAGGGGCTGTTCTCTGACAGATGACTGAGGAGGGCTGGGACCAACACGTAGCCTTCATCAGTAGGAGGTTACTTCCACGGGAAAGTAGGTGGAGTGCAATTGAGCGAGAAGCATTTGCTGTGGTCTGGGCGCTGAAGAAGCTAAGACCCTACTTGTTTGGGTCTCACTTCCGGGTTCAGACGGACCACAGGCCCCTCAGATGGTTGATGCAAATGAGGGGTGAGAACCCAAAGCTGTTGAGGTGGTCCATCTCCCTACAGGGTATGGACTGTACGGTGGAACACCGTCCTGGTACAGATCACGCCAACGCTGACGGTCTGTCCAGGTATTTCCGCCTTAGTGACGAGGAACCCCCTGGGCAAGGGTAGTTCTCCCCACATTTCAGCTGGAGGGGACACGTGTTAGACCTGGCACCTTGGCGTGAGTTTCCCTTCCACTTTTTGATGGTGTGCCTCGATTGTTTTGCTGGTGTTGTCCGCTCAGGGCGCCGCGCCACGGCTAATCCGTGCCGCAGCGCAAGTGCTCCCTAGATAAAGTGTTCAGAATTGATATACATGATTGGTTTATTGGATTCACTGTCAGTCCCCAGTAAAGTGCACCCGGAGTGCCAGGGCTTGTGACTGCCAATGCCGCTAGTGGGCTGCAGCGCTGGTTGCGCCACCCACAACAGCGGCCATGTAAAATGTGTCCTGGGTCTGCCACTGCAGACCCCGCGGGCAGTCCCGTACTGTCCTGCCGGCTGGGCAAGTGCCCACACTTGCCAGCCTCCAGAACCTTCCCTTAGCCTCATGTTAGTCACCCCTATGGTAGGCCCGCGGGCAGGGTGCGTTGTAGGTGTAAGGTAGGACAAGCCCTGGTTGTGTGGCCTGTCCTAGTAGTGAATTACCGCCATATTCGTAGTTCACTATTGCAAGGCTACCTGTTCCCATTAGGCCAGATGAGCTGCTGGAATTATTACACCCTATAATCCCAGCAGGCTCAGGGGACATGGTAGAGAGATATGTTTCGTATGCCTGAACTCGGAATGATAAAATACTTCTTGTAGCCAAGTTTATTTTACTATCCTGGGTTTGTAAATACGACTTTTAGAAAGTCAGTATTTACTCGCTTAATCATTTCAGCCGCCTCTGCTGTGCGTGTATCTGACTGTCTGGGCTATGCGAGTGACAGGGCTGGAGGATGACAGGTGGTGAATGGCAGGAGGACACCTTGGTGGGAGGTGGGAGTGCCCCTTGGACTCTGAATAGGGCAGTGTTCCACTACCACAAAGCTGGCTCCGCCCCCTGGGGAGCGACTGATGACTCAGCCTGCACCTGGCCCAGGACGGGCGAAGCGCTGTCCACAAGGTGCTCCTGAAAGTACTTGCCCCCTGAATGCCGGCTCCACCTCCTGTGGAGCGACTGATGTGCCTGCCCCTCATACTGAAAGCAGAAGTCAGAGTACCCCCAACAAAGTGCTCAGGACTGAGAACGGTTATGCGAAGGCCCCCCTGGCCTGAAAGAACAAAAGAAATGTGGTATAAAAGTAGGAGCCCTGCTCCTTGCAAATCAGAATCCTGTTTACCACAAAGGACCTCTGCCTGACTAGGAGGAGAAGAAGACGCTGGAAGGACTGGCCTGCTGCTTGCCTTGCTGAGAAAGGAGAGGAAAAGACTTGCTGAAAAGACTTTGCTGCTTTGTGCTTGAACATTCTCCAAGGGCTTGATCTTAGCTTGCCCCCTGAACTGAACCCCAGGACCAGGTGGTTCTCTGTGCTTTTGCTCGTCCTCCAATTCGAGCCGTGTGTGCATCCCGCTGGAAAGAGACTGCGCCCCTCATCGCCCCTCCTAGGGCCGTGACACTCAGGAGCTTGCCTGCCTCAACCCCGTGAGAGCCCCGCTCCGTCTGGAGCCGCTCTCTGTCCCCGGGCTAGGTTGCCTGCGCCCCTGTCACCGCCTGCCACTGGAGCGCGCTGAAAGCGCTGTCACCCCTCCCGCCGGAATCCTTCCAACGATCGTGATCTTCGCCGGGTCACCAGCTGCACGGACTGTGCCCTGTGACCCCGCTTCGTTATCCTTGGAACACCCCAGGCCGCGCCGCCCCCGCTGTGGAGACCCCCCTGCACCGCCGTGCTAAGGGTCGCTGGCCGCGCCTGCCTACCTGCCCACACTTCCCAAGCTGAGAGTCGCACCGACCTGTGCCGACTCTCCACATCACTAAAGGAGTTCCAGTATCGGGCTCGGGGCCCGCACCGCCTTATTTCCCCGTTATCCTCACCGCACCGCACGCCCGTCTCAACTCCCGCCGCCCCGGAGCTGCCGGGAAGAGCTGTGCACGGCGCAAGCGCGCCCACGACAGATGCGTGAGCCGCGGTAGGCCTGAAGTAAGTCAAGACTGGAATCCCTCAAGTGACATTGGTAAAAGACTAAAGAAGTACCCGCTTAAAGAACTGCTTGCCTGCTTTATAACCTGGTGGCATCGAAACAACGTTACTAGTCTTGTGATAAGTCTGCATATTGAGATAACTATTTTTAAATAAAGAAGCGTATTTTCACATACCTAAGCCTGGTGTCCGTTTCTGGGGGGATTGATATGTTTACTGTGTGTGTGATTATAATTGCTTAACCAACAACGCCTGAAGAATCGCCTTGGCTGCTCACGCCACGCACCTAGAGGGTGAGCAAGGGTCATTCCAAAAGGGGTTATCCTTTGCCCTGACGTGGAGGAGAGGGTCCCTGCTTGACACAAGGACATCCTTGCGCCAATCAGAGATCCCAGAGTCTAACAATGTTCCGGACAGTTGGAGAGGTTCTATATCAACTCCCATACATAAAAAAGGTCCAACCAACCAGCTAACCTAAGACTGATTGCTTTTCTCGCTGTAAACGGTTACGTGCTTCGTCAAAGCCCTGAATGAAGAGCTAGACGAATGGGCTACCGTGATGGCATTAATTTCCCATCACGCAATCAGGGTTTAGACACAGTTACAGCACTGAGGATAATTTGGTTATCCTCGGATCCCTGATTGAAGCCACAACCAGAGGCCCCTGCCCTCTATGATGCATTCATCTATTATGCCACCGCCTTTGATACAGTTAATCGAGCTAGGCTCTAGCTGAAGCTACAAAACTGGGGTATGAGGGCAAATCTGTTGAGAGCTATAATGAGTCTTTACGTAAAAATCTGGGTGAGAGTTAAAATTTCTGCCAATAGCATTACATCACAAAAGACAGGCACCAATAAGGGTCTAGACAGAACAGAGGTGCATTTTATCCCCCTTGCTATTTTACCTCTACTTGGAAGATATAATCAATGCATTAACCAAACTAGCCCTTCCACCCAAGCTTGCAAGCACCCACATTCAGTGCTTTCAGTGTGCAGATGCTACGATTATATCACACGGCGGTGGGCTTGCAACGGACCTTTGACGCCCTATCACAGTACTGCAAGGAAAATAAGTTCTCAATTTACCTTACAAAAATCATGGTTTGTGGAACCAGCGTCATTAATAAAGATATGGATCATGTGAAATTAGAGCAAGGGTCAAGTATGAAGTACCTGGGTTTCCATTCCATTCGGTGTGGCTCACATCAAACTCACCTCTCGGCTCTGAAAGGAATCTCTACATCTAGGATTATCAGCTTTCAAAAACTGTTACAAAAAATGGGATGCCCAGATCTATAAGGAATGTGTAGAATTATTGATGCCAAGTTTATGCCAACTTAGGCCTACAGCTTGCTTATATTCAAGGACCGCGTAGGTACATGGCTAGCTAAAATTCAAACACGATGTTACAGACATCTGTTCCAGCAGCCTGATGCCCGTCATGATTGGGCCTGCAGGCCTCACTCCAGTGACACAGGTAAAAAACCTGTTCACTCCTACTGGTCACTACTGCCATGCATGCAGCTACCACCGCACTCAAGCAACTTAACTCCTGGTAAAGGCAGTACCCTCTCAATACGATGAGGGTATCACTTTAGGCACCCACTCGGTCCCACATGACTGCAATCTGTGAGACAGGCATATGTCATGGCACGCA
Organism: Triturus cristatus; assembly: GCF_964204655.1. Taxonomy (NCBI): domain Eukaryota; kingdom Metazoa; phylum Chordata; class Amphibia; order Caudata; family Salamandridae; genus Triturus; species Triturus cristatus. Next base: position 1,075,618,062 of record NC_140593.1, on the reverse strand, counting down.
CGCATGATTAGTATTTGCACAGGACTTTAAAAAACATTCAAAAATATATCCGCACCAGAATTCAGATATCGTTGCTGCCGGAGCTCTCAGGGCAAGATTGCACCTCTGTCATCATGTGAGGGACTTTTCCAGCCAAACAGATTTCTTCTTAGTAAACATACTAAGATTCACTGTTACTTCTCATTCGACATTTACATCTCAATCAATCAGGGATTTGCGAAGCACGCTACTCACCCGAGCTCTTCGCCACTGCGAATTGGTGCACTGCAGTAAATCAGATTGGTTGACATGGCTGTGCATTTCATTCCAATCTCAATGGTCGCAAGCTGGGCTATCAGATTGCCTGAAAGGTCAAGGCAGAGTTTTCCCAGAACTTTGCCCGACGCCCACCTCAAATTACTTTTGTGGATAGATGCAACATTGGCTGGCAATCTCAAACTCGGACAGTAGTATCAATTATCTGGTTTATGTATATAAGAGCAGCCATTTTCTAATTTTTAGGTCTTGCCTTTTGTGTACAGCACTACTGCTCAGGATGTGCTTTGGTCAACCCACTACCTAACTTTGTTTGGTGTTCTTCTCACTCCAATTCTTTTTTTTTTATTATCTTATTCAATAGCTTTCCCTCCTCTTGTTATTTGTCCCTCAAAAGAGGTTGTAACTTCTTTACTATGTGTTTTCTTGCTTTCTCCATTTGTGTTGCTCCCCATTCATATTCCCAACCCTGCATTCTACACATTGCTCCCCACCACTCCCATCTCATCCATAAAAGCCTATTAACAGGTACATTTTTACAAGTGTTTGACTAAAAAACATACTTTATCAGTTTTTTGTTAATTACATGTCCTCTTTTCCACATGTTTCCACATGTTGCTCGATAGCCTAGATCTTAGCACACAAAGGCAGCATTTCTGGTGCTGGCTGCTGCAAATCTGCTCCCTGGGCATCTGCATAGAACTAAATGGAGCATTTGTTTCAGTTCTGAGTCCTGCAGAAAGTAAGTTCGGCCTTAGCAAGCATTTTCCTTTAAATACTCCTTCAGTAACTAATAGGCACAGGCCAAAAATCTTTGACATAACACATTTTGGCTCTACTTAGCGCTGTAATATTCCCTGAATTTCTACTCTGCATTCACACTCTTGCACAGAAATAACAGAATGAGCCATCAATTAATTGTACTCCTAAAATAAATAGTTTTACATAATTTTGAGAACCTACCTAGACACTGCTGAAAACAATAACTCTGCCCCCTTTAATTCTTCACCTCTTCCTAGCTACTTCCAAAGCCAAATTACATTCTTATACTTCTCAAAGAGGTTACATTGAGATAAATAGACTGATCAGGCACTTCTCAGTAGAGGAAGGCAGAAGTTACATTTGACCTTAGTTGTCTGATTAGTATAGCCACCTTAAACTGGATGCATTCTTCCTTTTGCCAGTGCCATAGGAATGTTTTGTATATGAAATTAGCATAAATTCACAAGCGCGGCTTTCCTTAGTGACAGTAGTTTCGCTTGGAAGCCCACTTACTACATGTGCATATATCGCTTACTCTACTGAAATTCTTTAAATTATGGTGTTCATTAAAACATATTGCAAGATATCCCCTGTTAGGGGCGAGTAGTTCATCCAACAAAAAGTGTGAGACTGCAGAGTACAAACCCCGAACTTCGTAAACTATTCATTCCTCATACAAACTTGATCACTATTTTAATCTTGTCTCCTGCACCATAAGTCTGCCTGTGTAACTAACTTGATTATTTTACGATTCATCTCTGGGATCCATCTGAGACTCCAACTCTAAACCTTAGCTTTGATATTGAACAGGTTCAACTGCCAATTCTTTTTTCAATATAGAAATATTTGAATACATCTCCTGACTCAAAGGAAGTCTATACATGTAAGAACATTACACACCATTAGATACCAGAGGCTTGTTTTTAATATTGCTACATTTATTTATTTAATAAAGTTTTATAAAGCGCGAACATGACCAACGGGGGTATCCGAGCGCTTTACAGTACATAATTCTCACAAATTATACTTACAATCGGAAATCGCATGTAATACAAAAGAGGTACATTGGTCGCTTTTTGAATGTTTGATCAACTAGGGCTTCCTGTTGGAAATTTGGCTTAAACTGTCTATTAGCTACAGGCATTCTGTATATATGGTGTGTTCTCGTTCTCTCTCTCGAATTCCTGGTTCATTAATCATACAATAACGGCTCGAGCACAGACTCCAAGTTACGTGAAGAACTTTGTATTCAGAAAGCATGGTTCATATTATATATGTTTCTCTGACAGGTTGTCGGAAGGTGGAATCTGACTGCATGGATACCCCCACTTTTTTCCTGGTGTTTTGCTGGTTTTTGATTAGTCTGACTGGGATCCTGCCAATCAGAACCCCAGTTTATCTGATTTCTCCCTAAATTGGTTGTGCATGTACTTTAAGTACACTACAGATTGGATTCTAGAGTGCCCTTATCAGTCTCTAGTATATGGTACCCCCTGTACCCAGGGCATAGGTACCCCAGATGCCTCTCAGGGGCTGAAGCATGTATTGAGCCACCCCTGAGAGACTATTAAAAATGACACCACAGGTCTGCTACTGCCGCGTGTGTAAGGAGGCGTATGCATCCCTTACTTAGATATAGGTTCCCTATATCTATTTGAAATCACTACACATATAAACCTATCAGTCACCCCTATGGCAGGCCTTAACAATCCTGAAGGCAGGGTGCTGGTTTTTATGTGAGAGGGTGGCCCTGCATGAGTAGAGCCCCTCTGCAGCCTTCTGAACCCATTTTCCTGAGTTGTCTGTGATACAGCCAACCATATATATTTAATTACATTATAGCCTCGCTGTAAATGCTAACTTTAAAACTGCTACTCAGAAAACATGTTGTGTTTGATGTCGAACACCTTGGAATCATACCTCCCCACCAGTAACTGGCGGGAGAGGTATGATTCCACCCTTCTGGAGGGACTTATGTGAAACACCGGTAAACCCGGTACCAGCTTTCTCGACCTGGGCATCGCAAAATGGATGCTGCCAGCCACAGACACAAGTCTTCCCTCCTGCTGCTGAGCCAAGCTCGAGCAGAGGAAGGTCTGACAATAGGTTTCCTGTCACAGGGAGGTGTGCCCACCTCCCAGATAGGCTTTAGTGTATTGGGGCTGGGTGGGTGCACTCGGAGAGTGCCAGAAAGTCTGCCCTGGGGGCACATTTGGTGTCCCCATGCATAGTCCAGCTCAAACCGGTTGCAGGAGCCATTTGCTCCTGCTCTGGCACGAAACTGGACAAAGGGCATGGGTGTAGCCGCCACTCTGTCCTGACCCTCCCCTAGGTGGGTCCCCAGAGTTAGTCCAACCCCTTCCCTGGGTAAAGTGGGAAACCTGACTACAGAATTTTGGATTTTACCTGGACTAAACTCTGCAAGCAGAAACCAAGTACTTGGACGGTCTACACTTCGCTGGACGAGAAAAGAATCTCCCTTGGAGTAAAGGAGTTACTCCCCTGCAGCAGCAGGCACCTAAACCGGTTTGAATCTCCCATGCTCCTGAGGACTCTGAAGATTTCTGCAACACAGGAGGTGTCTCGGAGGTCGATCTGCTCTCTTAGCAATCCTGAGACCAGTATCCCTTGTGGGGACCGTGCAACCCAAACCCCTGTGCACTTTTGCAGCAGCATATGCTTTTTGGCGATCCCCGAGGCTGTGCTTTGGACTACGTGTAGTCCCAACCCCGAGCAGCATTTCCACCGAAGATCTCCGGCCTCCGCTCCACGAGTGCTCTGTGGGCTGGTGGTGCTTTGTGAATTTGCTCGAGGTCCCCTCGCGATCCCTGGTCTTTTGGCCTCTGGGTCCTGGCGAGGGTCACTTTGATTTTCTTTGGGCTTCCCTGGTTGCTCCAGACGTGCACTGACTCCCCATAGATTGGAGAGTCTACAGGACCTTGCTGGTACTCACTGTAACCGGTTTCCTCTGCCTGCATGGGGTGCCTTTGCCAAGGTTTGTTGGTGTTCAATCCGGACACTGACCCCTCAGCACTCGACATCCTTCGTGGGACAGCTCACCCCAGGACTTTAGTTATCGTCGATGTCTCCTGGTCCCCGTGGCTACAGAGTCAAGCATCTTATCTTCACACCTGAAGCACCAGACATCGGTGGGCATTAGTCTATCGAGCCCCTGAAGTTTCCCATCCTCTGTCCCCCCTGCTTTCAGGTTCTTCTCACCTCGGATCCAGGCTTGGATTCCACCGGACACTTTTCATCTTCCTGGCAGCAGCACTTCTTCGCATCACGCCATTGAAAACGACGAGGGTTTCCAACACCACTTGACCCCTATGCACCCGGCTCCTCTGGAATAGGTAACACAGGTACCTCAGTACTCACAAGGGTGCTGGCCTTCGAACCTTCTATGTTCCAAAGAGTTTGCTTGAAGTCCTCTCCGAAGTGTCCTTAAACTATAATTTTCCAACCACGACTTTCCCATAGAGTTGTACGGAGCACGCGTCTGTGTTCCCACACTGCACCCGTCCTCTGTGGGCTCCCTGTGTCACTCCTTTGCGTGGTTCCTTGGGGTCCCAGCGATTCTACATGCTCTAGGTGTGCCCAGGATGTCGAGTCCAATCTTCTGTGGCTACAGGAGCTGGTGCTGTTCCTCCCCTTGTGATCTGACAGGGGACACAAGGATTGTGTCATCCACAAGCTCATCCATTCCAGCAAAACATACTTTCCTCTGCAACCGGGCCTTGGTTTTGGCTTTTCTTTTGTCCCCCTGATGACCTACGGTCACTACTGAGGTCCACAGCGTAGTGAGCCATCCAGGCTCACAGTCACAGGTAGTGACGTCGGCACACAACAGTTTGGCCGATGGCGATTGAACTGATAAATCTTGGCCGCTCTGGGTCAATCTTGTACACTACATGTGTGCTTCAGTGTGTTCCCTGCTGTTACATGCAGTGCATGGCCTAGCAGCCTCAGTGCCCTCATTTGTGTGCTAGCTTCATCAGTCTACATACAGTTCTTTCGGGATCACAATGCGAGAGCCTCGTAGCAGGAATCCATCTGTGGTTAATTAGGTTTGTGGTGGATTCGCCAAAGCTGGTTGAGGACGGCCTTGTCTTAAGTGTTCCACCCTCAAGCCCCCTCCAGGAAGTGGAACCACGTTTGGAGACAGACAGCCTCCATCTTTTTTCCTCGAGGCAGGAGTCTGATCTAGTTGCCTCCCCGTATGTGTTCAGATGTCATTGCCACTGGGTATGCCCCCTGCACCACCATGTTGCTGAAGTTCTCTGCCCACTCGTCCTTCTCCTCAACCTTGGCTCCTTCTGCGTGCGGGTGGCGCGAGAGGAAGTCGGCTGGGTTGTGGGCCCTTTGCCGATAGGAAACTTGAATGTTGTGCATTTGTAGCTGGACAGCCCACCGTTCGATTCTCTGTGGTGGGTTTTGGGACGTGTCTGCAAAGAAGGGCACTAGCAGTTTGTGGTCCGTGATGACTTTGAATCATTGGCAGCACAGATTGAGGTGGAACTGCCAGCAACCCCATTGGATGGCTAGGGCCTCTCAGAATTTGGGCGCACCAGGACACGTCTCGGCTCAACATCCTGGGATTCTGCGCAAATCACTTAATCTCCCGTGCCTACCATGAATGAATGTGAAAAGGGCCTGTGTTTATGATTATGTGCTGTGCTGAGCACTGGAAACCAGTGGCTCGAATTAAGCACTATAGGAGGGAAACAGAAGAGCTGTCCGCGGTGAGGTCTCCACGTAGGCTTCTGGCCCAATTGACAGTTTTTTCCAGGAGGCATGCCGATTCAGCAGCTGGGAGGAGGGCGTGTTACAGCCAGTGGGCTGCGCTGCCGCCAATGAGGAGTCTCTAGGGAGTGCGAGAAGCATGCAATACTCATCGCCACTGTAAAGTGCGGGACCCCTTCAGCCTTGGCCCCGCACTTGGCAGCGGTTATGACTGGCATAACTTGTATGGGTGTGGCCTTGAACTGTCCACAACCCTTCTATTTATACCGGCTCACCAAACCCGGCCTTCAGGTGTATTCAGTGTAACTTTAGTCACATAGAGTCCAGGTGGCATTCTACATAGAGTACCAATTTTCCTCCATTCCAATGTCCTGCCCTCTCCTCTAAAAACCTCGTCAGTGGTTCATCTTTCATAAATGCACTTTCCAGGTACAAAAGTACCTATCCAACTTCGTTCACTCAACATCCCAATAATAAAATAAACATTGCAAAAAAACGAATTAGTGAAGCGAGTCTCTGATTCAAAGCGTGCAGTTCAATTCCCTTGCACATACTGCAATAAGGCTTGGGCCGTGGCTGAGGGGTCCTTCGAGGGCGGCGCACGCGCTGCAAGAGTCTCCCAGGCCCCGTCTGCCCAGGCCCTGTAATGATGTCGTGTTATTAAAGAAACACGGATGGCAAGAAGTGAAGCACATTTTTCCCACATAAAGCTGGGAGCCGGGGACTTGGTGTGAAGCAATGAAACACTCATTAAACACTGCGGGATCTGCCGAGGCTGCGCGCGAGGACGAGACGGCGTCGAGACGGGAAGGAAAATTACTGTGACGTTCGGCGCTGCACGTCGGCGCGCGCCTGTTTGTAAATTCACCGACACCTGGGAGTGAGAGCCTCACAAATACTTCATCAGGGAGAATTATATCAGCATTCAAGAGGAAAGCAACAGCCGGGGAGAGGTGTTCGGAGGAATAATAAGGACTTTTCCGAAATCACTTTGCTTACAATGAGAATTTTTTAATCGCCCGAAAATTCCTTACCAAAGCGACTTCCTTACAAATTGCCACCAGAAATATCACTCTCGTAGTGAACAGATTTATCAGCAGTTTGCCGGTTCACACCTGCGAAGCATTACAGCTTTTCATCAGAAAAAAACGGCCCTAACTGTTGTCAGCGCAGAACAGCACCAGATTTTGTTTTTATTGAGGAAATGTCTTGTAGTTTGAAGGATTTGGCTTATGAATAGAAAATGACAAATAGAAAAATAAATCAACAAAAATAAAACAATTTTGTTATGAATTTCGGCCTTCAAGCTCCAGTAAAGGATATGTTTAGTGATTAAACCGCTTACCTGGCAGTGAAGGCCGGTAAAAGGAGAGAAATGTCCTTGGATAGAAACTTCTTGATGGAAAATGTCCCCCTTAAGCATTATTTTGTAATTTGGTTTGAATATTTTTCTATTATTTTTACATTTTGATAATATATCCAGGGATTAAACTCATTACTATTCTTATTCCGGAAGTAGAATATTTGGGTGAAGATCCTTAACCCACATCCTATAAACAGTAGACAGACCTCTTAGTGCTATAATGTGAAACAAAATATTATGTAAAGTACAATATTGCTATAGTACAGTGCTTTATTTGAGCTGGTTGTTGCCAGTGCGGCCCGCCGGCACTTATTTTTCACATCAGATATTTATGATAGCAAGAGGGGGGAAAGGACACCCATCTCCATGCTGAAAGACAGAAATAACATCCCAGCGAGAAAGCAAAAACCTGCAAGAGTGAGACAGAGCTGGGAGTGTCTGGTAGGGTATTAACCCTTTCACCGCGGCGGGAATTCCGCCGCGGTGCTGGGGGGTGCGGGGGGGCAGCGCGGTGGCGCTGTGCTCATGACGGAGCCGCTCCGTCATGAGCCACGGTTGGGCTGTGCTCATGACGGAACGGTTCCGTCATGACTCCGCCCATTTGCGTTGTCCCCCCGCACAGGCGGGGAAACAGCGCCGCGCAGGCGGAGCGGCCGCCAACGGGCGTGTCATGACGGAACCATTCCGTCATGAGCACACGGCAACCGTGGCTCATGACGGAACGGTTCCGTCATGAGCAGGGAAGGGGTTAAAGAGGCTGAGGTGGATTTAAGGCTGCGCAGCCTTGGTATTCGGCGGCTGCAGTTTAAAAACATCGACAGGGAGCTTCTAAGCAGAGCTTCTGGCAAAGGGACTCATTCTTTTACAAATGAAGCACTGTATTAGTAAAACTAGATATGTTTATAATACATGGGATTCTGTAATCCCTGTATAAACGCCAGTCTCTAATTTCCCTATAATCGGTGACTTGTGATACACCCAGTCGCTATTTATAAAGAAAAAATGTCAGAGCTCGACTATAAGCTTTTGCAGACGCGTTCTGACCTCACAATGCCTGCTACCAGAACCAGCAGCTGAGGTGAAAGACCGGTCAGGTCACGGAGCAGAACTGAAGCAGCTGCTTAAAGCAACGAAAAACAGAACGTTGCATTTCTTTCTTCTGCTCTTTTTTTACTAGCTTATGACAAGCAGAGAGAACATGTTTATTCTTTGCACTATTTATATAGAGAAAAAGTAGAATCTTTCAGCATGTTTCCATTTATTACAAAGTACTGCATCTTTTTTGTTTTAAAAGAAAACTGACTTGTATTGAACTGTTTCAGGTATCTGCTTGCAACATATCTAGCAGGTTTTTGATGAGTTTAATTTTGCACTAGAGGTTTTATTTGTATTCTTCATGTTTGCAAAGATGCTCGCCCTTTCATATGAAAGAGCTAAGAACCAAGGTTTTAAGTAGTTTGTGGGAAAGGTGATGGTTTGGCCATGTATTATATGGGATAAAGTACCCCCTGGCATACATGATAAGGATATTGCAAGTCACCTTGGAGTTCCATAACCTTATAATGGAGCTCAGCCTCATGCCTCTATATAGTTCTGTAATTCTCGGGGACTTGTTATGTCGGTTTAATGTACGGCAGGGGGTACTTTATCCCATACATATTATGGCCTCAATCACACACACATACATACATACATACACACACCCACACCGATATATATATATGATCCACCAAAATTCCCACGACTGCTGCAAGTCGAAAATCGGGACACGGACACCAGGTAAGTGCAAATATTTTTCTCTTTATTAGCTGATGCTCAGCATGGCAGATGACGCGTTTCGCCCATCCAGTGGGCTTGATCACATGATGAAACCACAGTCCATCATCGCTTTTAAACACGTTCCCCATGCACAACATCACATGAGTAGTGAAAAAGGAAAAAATACTGATTTATATTTCATCGGTACTTGGGCAACCTAATTCCATGTAATTTCATCATATAAATACGATGCAGCAATGACTATTAAAATATACTGTAATCCATGGATCAATCAATTATGAAATATAAAGTGCACAGTGGAATTTCACATTGAGGGATACTATTAATTTCACATTTAAATACATGTCCAAGAGTTCAAATCTGTTGATATAGAAAACCTACGCTTGTGCCTGGTAGATTGTACAGAAATGTCAGATGTATTCAGTCTAAGTGACATATATTCTAATTTATGCATATGTTCCTAACTGACAACTAAAATATCAATTATTAATATATACACATATATCTATGTGCTGGAAACAAAACCACAACAATACTTATTCTTGCCATCTGAAATCATTCGATAATCTAACTCTATGGAGTTCCCTGCTCTGTTTAATTTAACCATTAATATGTTAACAGTTTGATCCTCAGTTTTGTTCAAGGAATAGACCCCTGTTGGAATATACTCCTAGCCGTTGCTCATATTGCGACAACATCCAAGGCGAATATATAAAAGTGCTTAAAGTGCATTTAAAGTGAACTGTGCATAAAAACCTATACATAAAGTAAAATGTAAATGTTAGGAGAGTGCGGAGCGGTTAATTGCCTGGCCGTGTGTTACTGTCTATTGGCTGGCAATGTATACAGTATGACAATATTAATGCTAACCTGAATTGTAATAGGGATCTGTACTGACATGTACCTAAATTAGTAGTCATGACGTGGTTTTGACACTCGTTATCTATAGCGGCTGTTGGTAGGCTTCAACACCCAGACCCTACCAACAGCTGCTAACACCTCTGATTCACCACCCCCCAGCCTCACCAACCTCCTATCCTCCTGGATCCATGTCAACGACGACACCACCATCAAGACCATGAACACCATCCGACTCTTGCCCACACCACATCGTCAACAAAGCCAACCGCATCATCGCTCCCTAACTCCGGAAGATCATCAACAGCTCCTTCGAGACCGCCACATTCCCGGAAAGCTGGAAACACGCAGAGGTCAACGCACTACTCAAGAAACCCACAGTGGACCCAAAGGACCTTAAGAACTTCCGGCCCATTTCCCTGCTCCCTTTCCCGGCGAAAGTCATCGAAAAGATAGTCAACAAGCAACTGTCCCACTACCTCGAGGAGAACAACGTCCTGGACCCGTCCCAATCAGGATTCCGCAGCAAGCATAGCATCGAAACTGCCCTCATTGCTGCCACCGATGACATCAGGACCATGCTGGACAACGGCGAAACCACGGCCCTCATCCTCCTGGACCTCTCGGCCACCTTCGACACTGTCTGCCACCTCACCCTCCGCACACGCCTCCACGATGCAGGAATCGGTGACAAGGCCCTGGACTGAATCACCACCTTCCTCACCGACAGAACCCAGCGGGTCCAGCTCCCCCCATTCCGCTCAGAAGCCACCAAGATATTCTGCGGCGTGCCCCAAGGATCATCCTTCAACCCTACCCTTTTCAATGTCTATATGGCTCCACTCGCCAACATCGTCCGCTCACACAAGCTCAACATAGTCTCCTACGCCGACGACACCCAGCTGATCCTCTCACTCACCAAGGACCCCTCCACCGCCAAAACGAACCTCCACAAAGGACTGAAGGTAGTCGCCGACTGGATGGAGAACAGTCGCCTGAAACTGAACTAGGACAAGACGGAGATCCTCTGCTCCTCCCCCTCCGCCTGGGACGACTCCTAGTGGCCAGCCGCGCTGGGGGCCGCACCGACGCCCACTGTCCACGCACGCAACCTGGGATTCATCCTGGACTCAGTCTCAATGACCCAACAAGTCAACGCCGTCTCCTCCTCCTGCTTTACACCCTCCGCATGCTACGTAAGATCTACAGATGGATCCCCACCGGAACCAGAAAGACGGTCACCCATGCTCTCGTCAGCAGCAGACTGGACTACGGCAACGCCCTCTACGCTGGAACCATGGCCAAACTCCAGAAAAGACTGCAACGCATACAGAACGCCTCCACACGCTTTGTCCTCGGCTCCCCCGCCACTCCCACATCACAGCCCACCTGAAGGACCTGCACCGCCAAGACGTGGAACGCCCTCCCCACCCATCTGCGTCTGACCCAGGACCTGCTGACCTTCAGGAGACACCTCAAGACCTGGCTGTTCGAGCAGTAGCTGTTAACAACCACCCCCCCCCTCAGCGCCTTGAGACCCTCACGGGTGAGTGGTGCGCTATACAAATGATTGATAGGGGGTAGTTAAAAGAACGTGAAACAATGTTAAATATGTTAAACAATTGTAATGGTGTGTAAAACCATACTATATTATCTCCATACATACTCTTAAATAATCACAAATATTTATAAAAGTATATAAAAAAATCATCATAAAAAGATGTACAGTTCTTCCCCATTATTTAATCCATTTGGTGTACGGGTATCGAATTCCAATATATATTTGGCCTCCAGCTGTCTCAGACTTCTCTCTCTATTCCCTCCCCTTCTCATTGGTGGGACCGCATCTATGACAAAGTATTTTAAATCCTCAAGTTTATTTTTATGTACTGCCTTGAAATGTCTGGCCACTGGGTAGGACATATCAGAGTGGACAATGGCTCTGATTTGCTGCACAATGCGCACATGAACCTGGAGTTTCGTGCTCCCTACGTACTGAAGCCCGCACATGCAGCTCAATACGTAGACAGCAAATTCAGTGCGACAGTTGTATCTGGCTCTCAGTTTACTAGATGTGGGGCCAAACACAGTAGTGTATTAGGATGTGTTGGCCCCAAACTTGCACGCCCTGCAAGTACTGCATTTGATAAAACCATTGCGGGGTGCTAGCCAAATGGACCTTGGTTGGATAGTATTTATAATCAACTCTGGACTGGGCTTGACAAGGGCATCATACATTGATTTAGACTTTCTAAAAGTCAATGCTGGAGGGGTTGGGAACAGTTGATTCAAAATCATGTCAGTTTGCACAATGGGCCAATGTTTATTAATTATTGTCCTAATTTTCTTGTGTTGACTGCTATATGTGGTTATAAATCTCATTTTGGTATTTTCTTCATCGGAATATTCCTGGATAGCATTCTTTCTTTGCAAAGGGGTCTTGTTAGTGGTCAATAGATCCTCTCGGGATTTAGTTCTAACCTTGGCCAAGGCTGGATCTCTGATCTTGTTATTATAGCCCCGTGCAAGGAATCTGACGTTGCTCTCATTTATGTATTTCTCAAATGCAGTTTCCGTACTACAGATTCTTCGTAGCCTTAAGAATTTCCCATAGGGGATACTTCTTATTAAATGAGTAGGATGGAAACTCGCCGCATGAAGCATCGAGTTCCCGGACGTACTTTTCCTGTGCAAAGTTGTTTGTTTGATTGTTGTCTACATACACATGCACATCCAGAAAATCAATAGAGGTCTTATCGACTACGGCAGTGAATTGAAGATTAGGTCATTGATGTTCAAAGTTTTGATAAAAGCCTCGGCCATTTCCTAGGTTCCCGTCCATATAAAAAATATATATTCAGAGTACATAGAAAAAGACATAGGACTGCACCCTCAAGTAAGAGTGATAGGACCACAAATACAGCGGCCATCTTGTACTGGCTTTAATGTCCATAGGATTGGGCTATTTACGAGCAGACCCTGGATCAATCTTTGGAAAATTAATAAAATTCACTACAGCACCCTATCTAATTACATAGGCACGTCCGCTCACCTCATGCTTCCCCCCCGTTCCCACTTCCTCTCACTCTTCTCCCTTTCCCATCTCCTCTCTCCCCAACAGGGTACTTATCCTCTCGCAACCCTAACCGCACAGGACCGGCTCCGTCACTAGACTCCTCATACGACCCCTTATCATCCCCATCTCACGCTGCACATCACCCCCCCACTATTAGTGCACTCCCCCTACCTGTCTACCCCTCCTTTAAGCGCCAATAGCACGATGGAGCGTGCAGGTCAACATACTTATAATATCAAATACCCCCTAACCTCTCGAAAAAAGCAGCCAAACGTTTCAAACACTCGCTGCTAAAAACTTACCCTGAAACCCCAATATCAGACCCCTACTACTCTACAAATAAAGGCACTTTTTACAACAACATTATTTTTTACACAAAGAGGAGAGCCCAATGGAGGAAAGCCTTTTACGCCCTGTTCTCTGTTCATCCAGGAAAACAGCACACGGTCTCAAGATCACTATCAGCCCCTCCCCACTTTACAATGCATCAGCCACAATCACCATTTTTCATAATGGGACCATCCTTATGCAATCATCCGACCGAAACCTAACCCTACTCGACAACATCTTTCCTCTCAAAGATAAAGTCCTTAATCCCTCTCCCCCGCCACAGACACCCCTATTTCCTTAACTCCCCCCATGCCCATGCTGATCACGCCCCCCATGTCCACGCCGATAACACCCCCAGGGCATTTTCCTATGAACCTATCCTTCCATACCCCCACCTCAATGCCAGGAGACAGCCCTCTGACACATACCTCTTCCCCCTTGGCTATGCCCCTCTCCTCCTCCCCGGACAGCCTTATAGCTAGATCACACTATGAAGACTCAGATCAATGCAACCCTCCCATCTACAACCCAATCCCATCCACAACACTATTCTTGACGCACAACCCTCCAACACATACCTCTCCCCCTCCCACTTTGGCTATTTCCCCCTCCCCTTCCCCAGACAGCCTTACTTGTAGACCCCGCCACGCAGCCTCAGATCTCTGCCACCCTCCAATCTACACCACAAACCCATCCACCCCTACACCAAACAATTAACACGCCTCCTACACCAGACCCTATACTTGATGTAATCCTTCTCTCACTACAATTTATCAAGGATGACCTCCGAAAGCTACGGAACTTGATCGGGCAACAACACATGATTGGACGATATGCCGATGATAAGACCTGGAACCATCTCAGCAACAGCCCCACTCTCCAACAGCAGAGGCATCTACGATCCCCTAAGTATCTACCCCTAAGATGGAGAACAGTACCTAACAGCAATTCCAATACCCGACCGTGCCGCAGGATAAATACTCTAGCTAATGATATACATTCCCTACTCCTTTCTTACAATCCCTCCAAACCCAGCCAATCCACAGCTGACCCGTTCAATCTGATTAAACCCTCCCAAATTGAAACCATACATCACACGACACAGAGGCCCTACTCACAACTACAGAGGGATAACCCTGGAGAATCTGCTGCAAGTTCCATTAACACTGGATCCTCCTTCCACCACAAAGCTGCGTCTCACATGCATTCTACTAAACTGCAGATCAGCCTCAAAACAAGCTGCTGACATAGCGGACCTAATACTCACTCATGATCCCGACCTCCTATTCCTAACTGAAACATGGCTAAATGAGTTTTCCACGCCGATCCTAGACATTCTGGTTCCCCCCGATCATGACATCAACAGACTAGATAGACCCGATAGACCAGGAGGCGGCATTTCCTGCATTCACCAGAACACTCTTTCAGTGAACAGCTCACCCTCACCGGATCTATCCTCCTGTGAATACCTCTGCTTAGAGGTCACAAGTAATAACAAACCAATTTGCTCATTGCACATATTTTACCACCCGCCAGGCGATAACATCACCTTCATCGAGCAATTTATGGATATCGTGACCACTCACACTGGTCAACATAATACCCAAATATACCTTGGCGATTTCAATCTGCATTGGAACGACCCTAACGACCCGGCAGTAAATAGCCTCCAAACATTCCTTTCCGCCCTTGACCTCACCCAAATCTGCAATAGCCCCACACATGTCAAGGGCTCAACCCTTGACTTGGTTATTGCCAAACCGGAAGCTATACAGCTTAGCACAATCCTCCCATGTGATTGGTCCAATCACCATGCCATCACCTTCTTCATCAAAGAATCAGTCAAATTACGCTCAGTACAACCTGCGAGACCTAAAATATGGAAGAGGATTCTGAAAAAGCCCCATATAGACCTTTCCACATACGCCAGCGTCAACATCCTGCTCCCCCCGGAAGGCCTAACGGATGTTCAAGCTTTGACACAACACTACCTTAACTCCATGTCCTCGATCTTAGATACAACCGCACCTCTACAACTGAAAAGGATGTCCACAAAAGATTCCAAACCCTGGTATGACGGCAGACTCAAAGAGGACAGACGAACCCTGAGATTAGCCGAAAGGCGCTGGAAGTCTTCGCCTTCCACGGCTCATCTCAATCTGCTCCGCTCCACCAGAAACTCGTACTATAGAAAGATCAGACACTCAAAAGCAAACTTTTTCAAAAATCAGCTGGATCAAGCCAAGAACCGACCCAAAAGACTATTTGAACTAGTCAAATCTCAATCCAGCTGCTTAGCTCGCCCTCAAGTTGGTCAAGGCTCGCCACCCAGCTCTGAAGAATTTTCATCCTTCTTCACGAAAAAAAACAGAACTCCTGAAAACGGATCTCCTTAAGGCCTCATTGGCTCAATCTACGACTCCGAAGGATTTGTCATCCCATATTCTAGCAACCCCACTCATTGGCTCATCTATGCTCGCCCTCAAAAATAACGCATCCTGTGCCACCTTCACAACCTATAGCGAAGAACCTATTCTAAATACACTCACATCCTTGAACCCCTCCAACCACTTCTCAGACCCTCTTCCTGCAAACTACCTCAAAGATCTCATACCGGCGCTACTGCCACTTTGGACAAAGATTATCAATGCCTCCTTAGTCCAAGGAACCATTCCTGAAATTCTCAAAGCAGGACAAGTCTCCCCCATCCTAAAAAAAACGACAGCTGACCCCACGGACCTAAATAACTACCGACCAATTTCCAACATCCCAACTCTGGCTAAACTCCTAGAAAAAAAATGTGTTCTCAGCCAGTTAGATAACCACATCACTAACTTCCACCTGCTCAATAAATTCCAATCTGTCTTCCGGGCAGGATATAGTACTGAGTCGGCTATGACCCACATAGAAGATGACGCACTAAGAATCCTAGACCAGAACGAAACCTGCCTACTTATCCTGCTTGACTTATCCTCGGCCTTCGACACCGTCAAACATGAAAATCTTCTAGCTCTCCTGCAATACAGAATGGGCTTATCGGGGTCAGTACTAAATTGGTTTACCTCTTTCCTCCTGAATAGATTCCAAAGGTTCAAGGTCAACCAATCTCTGTCCACGACCGTCCCAGTCACATTAGGAGTTCCGCAGGGATCCTCCCTCTCACCTACACTGTTTAATCTATTCATGGAGCCACTCACTGAGATTCTCGGCTCATCAAATATCCACTTTCACATGTACGCAGAAGACACGCAACTATACTTAAAGATAAATTCTCCAGATGACATCAAATCTCTCAATCTAACTTTACAAAATACTCAGTCATGGCTGACTGAAAACCACCTGAAACTAAACGCCCTGAAAACTGAATTCTTACTAATCAGCCCACCTAATCAACCATCCAACATACACGAATGGCTTAAACAACTTACAGCATTCAACTGCCAACCTCTTATAATTAACTCAGCAAAGTCTCTGGGAGTAACTCTGGATGGTAACTTAAACAAGCAATAACACATCAGTGCCGCAGCAAAAGGAGCAAACTTTCAGATGAGCACTCTGAGAAAATTAAAACCCTTCCTCCCAGTAAACGACTTCAAGATGGCAGTCCACGCACTAGTAATTCCCAGGCTAGAATATGGGAGTGCAACTCTCTGTGTACTACCTAGATCTACAACTGCCCCCCTAAGAGCATCACTCAACTCAGCGGCCAAGCTCATCACAGGCTCTAAAAGAAATAGCCACATCTCCCCTGACTTCAAAGCGCTCAATTGGCTACCCTTCTAAGCAAAAATTCAATTAAAAAAATCGCCTGCATGACGCATAAGGCCATCCATCACAACACACCGAGTTATCTGGTCAGGAAACTGGAGCTTTCGTGTGGAAACAGATAATCCAGGAGTGCCAGTAACCTTCTTCTGAAGCCTCAAAGGTTTGCCAAGAAGAAAACATATAACCGCGCTTTCTCTGGTATTGCTCCAAGGATCTGGAATGCACTACCCCCAGAAATCAGACTCAACCCCTCAACTGTCTATTTAAAAAAAGAAGTCAAATCTCTTCTCATGTCGAAATTTACTTAAATATTGATGCAAACTCTTAGAACCACCAGCTGGAACATAAGACTTTATTCCAAAATACTATGTTTCCCTTGTATATTGTCTCCTTTGTTAACTACTTCTCTTGTAAAGCGCTCTGATACCCGCAAGGGTCATGTTCGCGCTATATAAAACCTTCAAATAATAAATAAATAATAACCAATGATGCGTTCATCAAATACATCTCTGAATGTGACCTTGACAACCTGCTCCTCCCACCAGCCCACGTGCAAACACACGTAGCTGGGGGGAGAAGCAGGCTCCCATTGCGACTCCTCTGATTTGATGATATAGTTCTTTGTCAAACAGAAAGTAATTATTGTGGAGACAAAATTATATTGTGTCCAAAATCATTTTTCCATGCTGATAGAGTTCCAAAGGTCTGTTTCCCAAAAAGAATTGCACTGCATTTATACCATCTGTATGGTTGATGCTGGTGTATAATGCACAAATATCCAAAGACACCAATAAGTATTCCTCTGACCAGGGTATGTCTCTCAATTTCTCAAGAAAATGGTTGGTGTCTTTTATATAAGATGGAAGAGCGACAACTAATTCTTGAAAATGAAAGTCCACATATTCAGACATTTTCTCTAGGACTCCTCGTGCATTGATTAGCGGTCTTCCTGGTACCGGAGTGATCTTTTTGTGTATTTTTGGCATAAAATACATTATGGGGATAACTGGGAACTCTGTACGTAAATAATTGAATTCATCATTGGTGATTAAATTGTCTTTTCCATTTGTATAGATTTTTGAGGCATAGGGCATTTAATATCGATAGTTGTTGAAAATTAGATTTCATGTAGCATTAAGTATCTTTTAGATGTTTTTCTGCTTCAATTAATTAGTCTTTCCTGGGGCACAAGTCTATATTCCTCCCTTTATTTGATTGTTTGATTAGAACTTCACTGTGTTCCTGCAACATTTTAATCAGATCCTGGTATTTTTTAAACTTTAAATTTGTGCCACCTCTACGTCCTTTGATCGCTAAGCGAAACATTTTTACCTCTTCAATGACAATATCTTGATAGATATCTATTGCAACGTGAGTATTTTGAACTTCTCCTTCCTGAGGAAGCGATTGAGGGCCCTGAGGTCTAGAATAGAACGCATGCCTTTGTCCCTCTTGGGCACCAGAAAGTAGCAGGAGTAGCAACCACAACCTACTTTCAGGCGCAGGGACCCTTTCGATAGCTCCCTTGGACAAGAGAGCTAAGACTTCCTGGAGAAGAAGCGCCAAATGTCTGATTAATGTACGGCAGGGGAAACTTTATCCCTTACATATTATGGCCTCGATATCACACACATACCGAGATATAGATATATATATATATATATATATATATATATATATATAATCTACTGGCGGTCGCCAGTAGATAGTCATAGTTACAACCTAGTTTCCATAGGAAACCTCAAAATTCTATTTTTAATAACTTTGGAGCCGGTTAACGAATCCTCGCGAAATTTTCAAAACTAATGGGGCGCTCCGCTCAGCTCCTACCCTGAAAGTCTCGGGGTGATTCGTCAGGCGGGGGCCGAGAAAAAGGGGGGTCCCAAAACGCGGTTTCCCCATGCATTTTTCCATAGGACCTTTAGTCGCAGCTACAGCCCGAACGGCTGAACAGAATTACGTGAAATTTGGCAGAGAGGTAGCCATAAGGTCAAGGAAGTGCCTTTTGCAGGTCTGGTGTAAATCTGTTCAGTATTTCCTGAGAAAATAGAATTTAAAAGCATATCAATATCTATACGCGCGCACCGTGAACGCACTGTGCGCGCACCCTGCCCTGCGCGAGCGCAATTCTGATTGGTTGTTAGAGGTCGGTAAACATTCGAATCGGTCGAAACCAGGAAGTGTCGGCCGCCATTTTGTCTCTCGCAGTCTGAGGGGGTGAAAAAAAAAGGTGGAGAACGTGAAAAGGGGGCAGGGTGGACAGTTCCTGGCCCCCTAGCCTTGGTCAGGGGGTCACAGAAGGACCCCCAAGGGTGAAAAAAAACAATAATTTTGTTTTTTTTTTAAATCGCGAGGTGCGCGCACCGCGCGCGCACGGCACGCACTGCGAACGGTGCGCGCACCTCGCGATTAAAAAAAAAAAAAAAAAAATTCACGGTGCGCGCACGGTGAAAAACCTGAAAAACAAATTTTTATAAATAACTTAGCATTTAAAAAACCTTGCAAATTCACTTAAAAAACCATAGGTTTCACACATGTTATAGTTAGCTGGACATTTCACTCGTAAAAAACCAATGAAATTCCCCCGTTATAGTTAGTGCAGGAAACTATAACTCACGCGACCGCAATCCTCTGCTGATGACGTCAGATATTACATCACTGATGACATATGTGTCTTTATGAAAAATAAATATTTGTAATATATGTATAGCTAAAGATTAATGGAAGAAGACATGGGTAAATAAGTGTCTAAATACAGTGATGTAATATCTGACGTCATCAGCAGAGGATTGCGGTCGCGTGAGTTATAGTTGCCTGCACTAACTATAACAGGGGAATTTCATTGGTTTTTTACGAGTGAAATGTCCAGCTAACTATAACATGTGTGAAACCTATGGTTTTTTAAGTGAATTTGCAAGGTTTTTTAAATGCTAATTCGTAACTATAACGCGTGTGAAACCTATGTTTTTTTCAGTGAATATATATATATATATATATATATATATATATATATATATATTACCTACTGGCGGTCGCCAGTAGGTAGTTATAGTTAGGACCCCTTTTCCATAGGAAATCCGCAACATTCTATTTAGAATAACTTTGGCGCCGGTCGATGAATCCTCGCGAATTTCTCAAAATAGGTGGGGCGCTACGCTCCGCTCCTACCCTGAAAGTCTCGGGGGGATTCGTCAAGCGGGGGCTGAGATAAAAGGGGGGTCCCAAAACGCGTTTTTCCCATGCATTTTTCCATAGGACCTTTAGAACGAGCTACAGCCCGAACGGCTGAACAGAATTACTAGAAATTTGGCAGAGAGGTAGCCATAAGGTCATGGAAGTGCCTTTTGCAGGTCTGGTGTAAATCTGTTCAGTATTTCCTGAGTAAATAGCATTTAAAAGCATATATATATGTGGGCGGAGCCTAACCACACATCTCATCCTGAGATCTGATTGGCTGTCAGCACTTCATCCAAGAAGTGTTGGCAGCCATCTTGGGACAAATATACATGATAGCACCTCATTAAAAAGCATTGCAGTTAATAGAAGGTTTTAAGACTTTAGTTACATTATAAATCATTTGTTGATGGTACCATACTCATTTTAGGAATTGTGGTATGTTCTAAGGTGATTTCACCATGTGAAAAAGCCTTCTGCTGGGATATCATGATTGAGAGAAAAATATTTTCTCATGCTTTTACCACAGAGGTTTGGAAGGTGATCTATAGGCTAAACTGAGAGCTTATTTTCTGTAAATTCACATTATCTTTCTCAGTCATGTGAGAATGAAGTCTGATATTCTCAGTAAAACATGTACATCCAACAAGGGCAGAGACTGTCAGTTGATTCCTTTGTGTTCTACTGCAGCTTCCCAGAGTGTTCCAAAGAACTACTAGAGCGCTAACAGTCCTACTTATGATAAACGTATGGCACACCTGAAGCCATCTTGCTTGGATTAAAGTGGTAACTCTTAAAACATTTAATTTAAAAAGGAACAAAATGAGGGGGTTCATTTTTCCATAAAAAGTATGATTAGTGCTGCAGAAAGAAAAATTAGGGCACATTTTGAGTGACTTCTCAAATCCTCTTCTATTTCATTAAAAAATTCTGACATGCAGACTGAAACATGCCCTTTCAATACCAGCAGCAGTTTTCCCTGGTGAGCAGTAGCTTTACTACAGTGATCTAATGAGCAAAAAGAGTGCTAACATTCTGAATTTATGGCAAATGTGTGACACATCTGAATGCCTTCTTGATGGAATCAAAGTAAAAAACTGAAAGTATTTCCTACTGAGGAGACTGCAGTAAATGAGGAAATTAGGAAACTTCATAACAAATAAGTCTCCCAAGATGGCCACCAGAGACAAAAGAGCCCAAATGTAGCCCAAATATCACCCAGATGTAGCCCAAGTATAGCCCAATGACAGAATGTCCCAGAATGTTCTTAAAAACAACTAGAGCGCTTACTGTCTTCATTATGACAAAAGTATGGCACACCTGAAGCCATCTTGATTGGAATAAACTGGTAACACTTAAAACATTTAATTGAAAAAGGAACACAATGAGGAGGTTCATTTTGCCATAGAAATTATGATTAATACTGAAGAAAGAAAATGAGGGCACATTTTGAGTGACTTCTCAAATCCTCTTCTATTTCATTAAAACATTCTGACATGCAGACTGAAACATGCACTTTTAATACCAGGAGCAGACTTCCATGGTGGAGTAGTTTTACTACAGTGATCTAATGAGCAACTAGAGTGCTAACATTCAGAATTTATGGCAAATGTGTGACATATCTGAATACCTTCATGATGGAATCAAAGTAAAAAACTGAAAGCATTTCCTACTGAGGAGACTGCAGTACATGAGGAAATTAGGAAACTTCATAACAAATAAATCTCCCAAGATGGCCACCGGAGACAAAAGAGCCCAAATGTAGCCCAAAATCAACCAGATGTAGCCCAAATATAGCCCAATGACAGAAGTGTGCAAAACACTTATTATTTTGTGTTTTTGCAGTGTTATATAGTGCAGACTTGTCAGGTATTGGAGTGCTTTACATGAGCATTGGTTACATCACACAAGAACAAATTCATTTTGGTTGTAGACATGGGGAGAATAAGTGATTTGACCAGAATCACAGTATGTCGAGCTGAAGCAGAAACTTCAACCTGGTTCCCCAGTTGCAAAGTCTGCAGTTCTGGAAGTAACACCACATCCTCTCCCCTAAGTGCAACATTTAATCAAGTGGTCAACTGGATAAAAAAACATAAAGATAACAAATAATTTAAAAGTGCTTTGTCGCTATTTGAAAATTCAGAAAATATGTCCTTATTTTAGTCTTTTAGAGCACTAACCATAATTTTGATGCCAATAAGACCCTCTCATATATGTAATTTCTAAAGGAAATGCTCTAGGTATTACAGTTTTGATTACATCAAGATGATGTCAGGCGTTCCACACTTTTGTAATAAATATAGAATGTTAGCAATCTAGTTGTTCATTAGGATACTGTTGAGAGGCAGAGGCCAGGGGCACGGACTCTGAAAATTGAAGGCAGGTAGGAGGGTGCAAAGGCAACAATTTAACCACACTGAGCAGGCAGGAAGGGCCGTGGAAGCACAACAGACTATGGAGGGCAGTGGAAAGGGGGGCAGGGGCAACAAACCAACAATACAGGACTTGCAAGAGAGGCTGTTGGAGGGAAGATCTATTACGGGTCAAGGAAGCTAGGGGCGGTCCCCAGATCCCCGGGAGCCACCACAGAACTGAGCAGGAGAGTGAGTCAGGGACAAAAGGGGCACCTTAATTTGAGCCGGGGTGCCTAGGAACGCTTGCTCCAAAAATGAAGAAAACAGACATATGAGACATGGAATTGGAGGCAGAATACAATGGCAGTTTAATGAGAAGATGCAACTTCAAAGAAACCGCAGAATAGAGACATAAAGTAAAAAAAACAGAATCCAGATAATCATACAGCTGTCATAATATTCTCTGTATCTCAATTAATGTACTGACAGAGAGAGAGAGAAAACACATCTATAAATGCATCATGAGAAACAAGTTACACCAAGGAAAATGTTACCTAGGAACACTCACGTTTACTCTTAGAGCAAGCATTCCTGCAATTACAATACAAAATCTTTTAAATGCAAAAGTAAAGAGAACAATGGTTAAACATAACATGACATTTCATATAGGTAAAATAGAATAAGATACTTCAAGCAAAGCAGAGCAAGACATTTTAAGCAAAGGAAGACAAGAGCTCCCAGCTCTTGGGGAAAACCTGCACTGCCTGTTAACCTACATACAGACGGCGAGGTAGTCCGTCGATATCTGTGGGTGCTCCCTTTTTATATCATTTTGTGGGCTCCTTTGCACGCTACATCTACCTACGTATGCTACCCAAAAGCTTCGACTGCAGATTTTACCAGACATTTCGTCATTTACCCA
The DNA here is from genome assembly GCF_964204655.1 of Triturus cristatus. Lineage (NCBI taxonomy): Eukaryota > Metazoa > Chordata > Amphibia > Caudata > Salamandridae > Triturus > Triturus cristatus. Next base: position 1,075,594,675 of record NC_140593.1, on the reverse strand, counting down.
CTTAATGCTGACAATGGACTGGGTGAAAAGGTCAAGTCTCTCAGGCCAATCGCTTATCGTAAGTTCCATAGAGCAAGCAGAAAATAATGGGTATTGTACGGGAATTCAATATATTCATGTATAAAATCTCCTCAGTTCTCCTAACTTGACGCTCTGCGGTTGCCACTTCCTTAAAAGCGGGAAACCTGCCCAGGAAGCAAGTACCAGTCCAGGATGCAGCCTACTGTATGTCGACAGCTTCAGGGGGATGTTGAACTTTGATACCGAGCACGGAGCACTCGGGTAGGGTGGGGGCTACTAGTTTGGATCAGAAGGCCTCGCAGACCTGCCTTCAGACTGCTATACACTAAAATTGCAGAGCTATGGTCAATTTAACAAAGAGGCCTACATATTGAACAGAAGGGCCTACACAGGGGTTTTATGCTGGCTGAGTGGTAAGGATGTCTCAGGATAATTATATAGCAATACAGGACCCGCTGGTCAATTTAATACGGCCTACAAATGCAGCTGGCAGGGCAAGGACAAGGGTCTCATACTTCAGGTGTGGACAGAACGGGCCAGGGGCCCCCTGTGATACAAAATCTACCCTCCTTCAAGGCTGTGGCAATGTAATAGACCATTGTGGGCAGAAGGAAGAGGCAATGGTAGTACAACCATACATGCCAACAGACCCGATTCAGCCAGGAAACGTCCAATGTTTTTAAGCTCAAATGGGCTTTATTTGATCTGTCTCCTGTCTACAATATCCTCTTTTTCAATGTAACTCAAAGGGGAAAATCAATACCCCAGTTTTTTTTCAAAATCTCCCTCTTACCAAGTTCAAAATGTTCGCAAGTATGGTACATTGGATCATGGAAGGAAATGGGATAGGGACATGGACTTGGATAACAGAGGACAGGAGGGACATGGAGAGGTGCACCAAACTGACCCTGCAGGGCAGGCATCAGGGTTTGCAGCAGCACAATACACCACACAGGGCATGCAGGACGGGAGTGCAGCACAACAATCCATAGAAAGCAAGAGGGAGGGGACAGGACCATGCACATGGACAACAGAGAACAGAGGGGCAAGAGGCAATGGTAGCTAGCTGACCATAATGGACAGACAGGAGAGAAAGCTGCAGCATAACAGACCATAAAGGGCAGGAGGGACGGATCAGGGGCATTACAATGGAACAGACAAGCCAGGAGGGAGGGAGTAGGGCTGGGGGCAAGGGGGCAGGGCAGGAGCAGCAAGATAGCCATGGAGGTCAGGCAGGATGGGCACTAGAAGCAAGACACACCATGAAGAGCAACAGTGAGACTGTGATGGCATACACACAGACCATGGAGGGAAGGTGGGAAGGGGTCAGGGGCAGCTAACTGACCACACAGGGAAGGTGGGAGGGGCCATGGCAGCACAGAAGACCATGCATGGCAAGTGGGAGGGTTAGTGGCAGCACAATGGCTATGATGGGCAAGAAGGAGGGTGGAGGGGCATGCACAAAGGACAATGGAGGATAGAAGGGAGGGTCAGGACCTGTGCACAGACAAGAAAGTTCAGGGGAAGGGACCTCACAACAGACCACACGGGGCAGGCAGGAGGAGCAGTTGCAGCACAACAGACCAGGGAACGCAGAAGGGTGTGGCAGTACAATGGACCATGTAGGACAGGAGGAAGAGGATAGGGGCATGGCATGTGGACAGGCAGGGTGGAGGTGGCAGGGACAGGTTACAGTCATCTGACAATGCTAGGCAGGTGGGAGGGGAGTGGCAGCTCAACAGAACACTCAGAGTAGATAGGAGTGGCAGGTCCATGGGACATGGTGGGCAAAAAGGATGGAGCAGGGGCATGCACAAAGACATCGGAGGGCAGGGGGAAGGAGAATAGGGGCAGCAAGCTAAGCACAGAGTTTAAGCAGGAGGTCAATGATGGGGCATAGAATTGGGCAATGGAGGGCAGGAGGACTGGACTGGTACATCATACTAAATTGAGGGCAGTGGCAGCACATCAGACCATGCATGGCAGGAGGGAGGAGGCTAGTCCATGGATTCACACAACAGAGGATAGGGAGGAAGGGGATGGGGCAGCAAGCTAACTGTTCAGAGAAGGCGGGTATTAGGAACTTTATTGTTTTTAAAACATTGTGTCTGTGCGAACTACTTAAAATATGAACAAGTATGCAGCATAATCTCACTTTTATTCAGGAAGAAGAAGACGTTTGTGACTGTGACTCCGGGCTCACTTGGCAGAAACACCCCCTGACCCTTCACCCCCTATCGCAAAATGTAATGCCCGTGAAAAGGGTAGGTGAACACAGTGTTATATAGAACATAGTCCTGAGAGCACGATTGAAAATGAAAACTAGATATAGTGTATGGTATAAACTATGCACCAAAAAGTGTGATATAAGATGAACCGGGCGTGAAATATAATTTGCAATACATTGTGCGCAATGACAGATTCATTGGAGAGCGCGAGATAGCACAGGCACTAGCGCGTGCTATGCGATATGCGCCTTGGAGTGTAATATGCACAGGGCAGTGTTGTGTAACCTAACTAGTCTCTAAAGTTGTAATATAAAATATGTGCTGGGGAGTGTAACGTTGCATATGCACTGTGACAAATATATGGATCCCAGATTGTAATATGTATGGCATAGCACTGTGCGTTATAACATAGGCATCGAGAAAGGCACGTTAGATGGGGCAATATAACCCGTGCGAAGACAAGTGTGGCATGACATATTCACGGGGTGGTGTTACAGTGCACATGGGCTAGAGAGTGTCATAGCATATGCACTAGCTAGTGGAATACAACACAGAGGTGTGTGGCACTCGGCAGGCAATGGTGGGTGTAACACAGCATTGGGCTCTGTCAGGAGCACGCTGTGACTCTCAAGTGATGTTCGTCCCCTTTCCAGAGAGTAAAATAAAAAGTATTACACATCCGGCAGTGGATGTGTGTTTTATTAACCGTGAGGGGGGTTTCTTGCATAGTTTTGGTCGAATTTTTGTCGAATCCCCTTTGAATGGCTTGGTGTGCATGTGTATTAAATGTGCCCGTCAATAGCTACCCATGTTTGTATAAATAAACGACAAGGGTGTCTACCAGGATTAGGCACGGTAGGGCATCAGACATGTCAGAGCTTCACTAGTGGTGTAAATACATTCCACATGGATTCATTGCATGCATAGTCGCCTTTTAATGAATATCACGCAAATCGTCATGGTGATAGGTATGTACGGTTTGTCCAGCATGTCCTAGGTGTGTCTATAAATATATATTTTTTAAAAATAATAAAAAACAGTGGCCGGCCCTGGGGATTGGGGTCAAAAAAATATAATTTGGAGACTGGCCCTGGGGGATGGGGTCATCAGGGCCAATAAATTAGAATTAGAAGGGGAACCAAACAGCCCCCCTTCTTAAAAAACTAAAATAAATAAAAGACTGGCATCGTGCCGGAGGCCATGCCCCCTCCGTGCAGCACTCTGCAAACGCGCCCCCAACAGGCATCTCCAGTATGCGCCAGGGAGCTGCGCTGCAGCCAGGTGTTCTGAGGCCAAGCCCCTTTTTACACCTCTCTGCAACGCAGCTCTGTGGCGCTTACTGGAGGTACCTAGTGGTCTAGTTTGACCCTAGGGACCCTTAGGATTCAGGGGGACTCTCAACTTAGAACAGCCACAGGGCGCGTTTACACAGTGGTGAAGGGAGGGGACGGGGCCTGAGGTGACGTGTGCAAACACACACTATGGCATGTTTTAAATTGGGGATATAATTTCCCTTCAATACTGAGGGCCCCTGGGGGCTAACTAGCCCACCAAGTGCTTCCAGTAAGCGCCACTGAGCTGCATTGCAGAGAGGTGGTCCAGGCCGTGCCACTTTTTACACCTCTCTGCAACGCAGCTCTGTGGCACTTACTGGAGGTACCTAGTGGGCTAGTTGGACCCTAGGGACCCTCAGGATTCAAATGAACTTAATCTCCCAACTAAAAATGGACACAGGGCGTGTTTACACAGTGGTGAAGGGAGGGGACGGGGCCTGAGTTAATGTGTGCAAAAACGCCCTGTGGCCTGTTTTAAGAGGTAGTTTTAATCCCCATGCCCTATTATACACTAGGGGCTTACAGAGGAGGTCATGCTAATCACAGGGGGACCCCAACGCATAATGTTCCCTAGTGTATGTAGGTGTTTTCACTGTATTCTAAGTGTCTTTTAACATAGCACTGGCTCTAGGACTGGTTAGTCAGACTCAGTTACCACCAGTATCCGTCTGAAAAAGTTGAGGGTACAGGATGATTTTGCAACAAGGCTTCTTTCTGCTCTTCTTTTTGTTCTTTCTGCACGTTATCCTTCTTCCTGCACTTATCTTCGTATTTGAGGACTTCTGTTGCTTCTTTCTGCACTTCTTTTGTTTCTTTCTGTGCATTTTTTCTTCTTTCTTCACATGTCCTATCTCTGTAGGCATAGTTAGAAATTAGCATTTAAAAAACCTTTGAAATTCACTGAAAAAACCATGGGTTTCACACACGTTATAGTTAGGAATTAGCATTTAAAAAACCTTAGAAATTCAATGAAAAAACCAAAGGTTTCACACATGTTATAGTTAGCTGGACATTTCACTCGTAAAAAACCATTGAAATTCCCCCGTTATAGTTAGTTCAGCTAACTATAACTCGCGCGCCCGCAATGCACTACTGATGACGTCACATATTACATCACTCATGACATGGTCACTGACATCACTCATGACATCACTGATGACATCTCAAATGACATCACTGATGACATCACTGATGACATCATCCAGTGATTGTGTGTTTTTATGAAAATTATATATTTTTTATATTTATGTATATCTCAAGGTCAAAGGAAGAATAAATGGGTATATAAGTGTCTAAATGGATACTTTTTTTTGGAATTTTTTTTGTGTAACTGACTGTTTAAGTGTATCATAGTGAATACATGGCTTACTGAGTAATCTTTAAATATTTAAATATCTGTATCAGTTTCTTACTTTGTGTATAAGTGGCTGCATGGGTTGGTGAGTAGCTACATGAGTGTCTATATAGGTTATTAGTTGGTTTTTTATCACTATGAGTGTCTGAGTGTCTGTATGGTTCGGTGGGGGGTATTACTTAGTGCATAGGTGCATGAATGAGTGACTCACTGTTTGTATGTGTTGAATACAGCATGTGTGCAGGACTGTATGGGTGGATGAGTGTGTGCATGGGTGTGTTAGTGAGTGAATGACTGTCTCAATAGTGTCTTTATGAGTAACTACATATGTTTTAAACTAGTATATGTGACTATTGGTGTATATAAGTGAGTATATGTGAGAGTGAGAGATTGGAAGAGTTCCTGTATGAATAAGTATGTGTTTCTATAAGTGATTGTTTAAAAGAGTAAGTATATGTAAGTTTCTGTAGAAGTAAGTGTGGTGGTGTGTGTATAACTGTATATGCAAGTAAATGGATGATTGATTCTTTATTAGCATGAGTGACTATGTGTGTGAGTTACTCTATGGATGAGTGGCATTGTGTAACGGGATGTACAGGTGTATGAGTACATATGATGAGTGAGTACATGTATGAGTGACTGTAGAGGACTGTTGGTGAATTACTGTATGTGTATGTGGTTCTTAGAATTACTGAATAGGTTGTTGTAACTGATATTGATATGTTCATTATATTGAACATTTTAGTTTCTATTTTTGAATGTGTGTTTCAATGGTTATATTAGGGGGAGAGGAGGTCTGCCACTCTATCACAAGGATGATGTCATCAGTGATGTCATCAGTGATGTCATTTGAGATGTCATCAGTGATGTCATGAGTGATGTCAGTGACCATGTCATGAGTGATGTAATATGTGACGTCATCAGTAGTGCATTGCGGGCGCGCGAGTTATAGTTAGCTGAACTAACTATAACGGGGGAATTTCAATGGTTTTTTACGAGTGAAATGTCCAGCTAACTATAACATGTGTGAAACCTTTGGTTTTTTCATTGAATATATATATATATATATATATATATATATATATATATATATATATATATAACACGCTCAGGCTTGGTTGGTCGTTCAATTGAAAAGCACTCGACAAACACCACGGTGCTCCAAGCATAACACCTTTATTAACACGGGAAGGATCACGTCTGCCTGCTGCTTTCACAGTTCCCACCACGTACGCCGACGCGTTTCGAGGCAATCCTCTCTTCAGGGCTGGTAGCGGAAAAATGCACCTCCGGTCACTCCCCACTTAAATGCACAACGCGGCACGCCAGGTGATCGGCTGTCACGTGTGCATAAAGCGAAGCATTATGGGCAATGTAGTGCCGGCTTCGATAAGCATGCAATGTCCTGCTGAACAGAGCTCCCAGATGAGCCCCGGCATTTCGACGTTATCCTCAATTCCTTGATGCTGGTCCCCGAATACAGGCTGGCAAATGTCAACACCTTGGGGCCCCCAGGTTCTCAGGGTGGTGCTCTTCGACGGCACGACCGCCGCCAATAAATCACGCTCAGGCTTGGTTGGTCGTTCAATTGAAAAGCACTCGACAAACACCACGGTGCTCCAAGCATAACACCTTTATTAACACGGGAAGGATCACGTCTGCCTGCTGCTTTCACAGTTCCCACCACGTACGCCGACGCGTTTCGAGGCAATCCTCTCTTCAGGGCTGGTAGCGGAAAAATGCACCTCCGGTCACTCCCCACTTAAATGCACAACGCGGCACGCCAGGTGATCGTCTGTCACGTGTGCATAAAGCGAAGCATTATGGGCATGTAGTGCCGGCTTCGATAAGCATGCAATGTCCTGCTGAACAGAGCTCCCAGATGAGCCCCGGCATTTCGACGTTATCCTCAATTCCTTGATGTTGGTCCCCGAATACAGGCTGGCAAATGTCAACACCTTGGGGCCCCCAGGTTCTCAGGGTGGTGCTCTTCGACGGCACGACCGCTGCCAATAAATCACGCTCAGGCTTGGTTGGTCGTTCAATTGAAAAGCACTCGACAAACACCACGGTGCTCCAAGCATAACACCTTTATTAACACGGGAAGGATCACGTCTGCCTGCTGCTTTCACAGTTCCCACCACGTACGCCGACGCGTTTCGAGGCAATCCTCTCTTCAGGGCTGGTAGCGGAAAAATGCACCTCCGGTCACTCCCCACTTAAATGCACAACGCGGCACGCCAGGTGATCGGCTGTCACGTGTGCATAAAGCGAAGCATTATGGGCAATGTAGTGCCGGCTTCGATAAGCATGCAATGTCCTGCTGAACAGAGCTCCCAGATGAGCCCCGGCATTTCGACGTTATCCTCAATTCCTTGATGCTGGTCCCCGAATACAGGCTGGCAAATGTCAACACCTTGGGGCCCCCAGGTTCTCAGGGTGGTGCTCTTCGACGGCACGACCGCCGCCAATAAATCACGCTCAGGCTTGGTTGGTCGTTCAATTGAAAAGCACTCGACAAACACCACGGTGCTCCAAGCATAACACCTTAATTATCACGGGAAGGATCACGTCTGCCTGCTGCTTTCACAGTTCCCACCACGTACGCCGACGCGTTTCGAGGCAATCCTCTCTTCAGGGCTGGTAGCGGAAAAATGCACCTCCGGTCACTCCCCACTTAAATGCACAACGCGGCACGCCAGGTGATCGGCTGTCACGTGTGCATAAAGCGAAGCATTATGGGCAATGTAGTGCCGGCTTCGATAAGCATGCAATGTCCTGCTGAACAGAGCTCCCAGATGAGCCCCGGCATTTCGACGTTATCCTCAATTCCTTGATGCTGGTCCCCGAATACAGGCTGGCAAATGTCAACACCTTGGGGCCCCCAGGTTCTCAGGGTGGTGCTCTTCGACGGCACGACCGCCGCCAATAAATCACGCTCAGGCTTGGTTGGTCGTTCAATTGAAAAGCACTCGACAAACACCACGGTGCTCCAAGCATAACACCTTAATTAACACGGGAAGGATCACGTCTGCCTGCTGCTTTCACAGTTCCCACCACGTACGCCGACGCGTTTCGAGGCAATCCTCTCTTCAGGGCTGGTAGCGGAAAAATGCACCTCCGGTCACTCCCCACTTAAATGCACAACGCGGCACGCCAGGTGATCGGCTGTCACGTGTGCATAAAGCGAAGCATTATGGGCAATGTAGTGCCGGCTTCGATAAGCATGCAATGTCCTGCTGAACAGAGCTCCCAGATGAGCCCCGGCATTTCGACGTTATCCTCAATTCCTTGATGCTGGTCCCCGAATACAGGCTGGCAAATGTCAACACCTTGGGGCCCCCAGGTTCTCAGGGTGGTGCTCTTCGACGGCACGACCGCCGCCAATAAATCACGCTCAGGCTTGGTTGGTCGTTCAATTGAAAAGCACTCGACAAACACCACGGTGCTCCAAGCATAACACCTATGGTGCTCCATATATATATTACCTACTGGCGGTCGCCAGTAGGTAGTTATAGTTAGGACCACGTTTCCATAGGAAATCCGCAACATTCTATTTTGAATAACTTTGGCGCCGGTGGACGAATCCTCGTGAATTTTTCAAAATAGGTGGGGCGCTACGCTCCGCTCCTTCCTTGAAAGTCTCGGGGGGATTCGTCAAGCGGGGGCTGAGATAAAAGGGGGGTCCCAAAACGCGTTTTTCCCATGCATTTTTCCATAGGACCTTTAGACAGGGCTACAGCCCGAACGGCTGAACAGAATTACTTGAAATTTGGCAGAGGTAGTCCCTAGGTCAAGGAAGTGCCTTTTGTAGGTTTGGTGTAAATCTGTTCAGTAGAATCTGAGAAAATAGCCTTTTAATCAATATATATATCTGTGGCAGCTTACCGTGCGCTTACGGTGCGCTTACCGTACGCGTACGGTGGCGTGCGCGAGCGCGATTCTGATTGGCTCTTAGATCTTAGTAAACATTTGAATCGGTCGAAACCAGGAAGCGGCGGCCGCCATTTCGTGTTTTTCACTCAGAAAAAAAAGAGTGATATCTTGAAAAGGGGGCAAGGTGGAGAGTTACAGACCCCCTAACATTTGAAAGGGGGTCAAAAAGGGACAGAAAAGTACAAAAAAAACATTTATTAATTTTAAAAAAAAATCGCGGGGTACGCGTACGGTAAGCTTACGGTAAGCTTACCGTACGCGTACGGTAGAAAAAAAAAAAAAAAAGAGAAATAAAATTCAGATTTAAGTGTTTAGATATTAGGGGGCTCTAAAAAGAGCCGTTGTGTTTATGAAGTGATTTTTTAGTGGTACCTACAAGTAAGTACCGATGCAGAGTCTAAGGTTCAAGAGGAAGACTCTGTTCCCTTCATCATTGAAGTGTACACCATCTCCTCTATAAATGTCTTGCATGTCGTAACGCAAGTTGTTGTGGTAAATGGAACCCATACCATAGTCACGGAGGAAAGCAGAAACAGATTTGTTGACGTGCTTTCTTGCTTTGTCAATCTGCGGACAGAAATGATTGGACCAGTTCCATTTTTGCCTTTGGCATATGTTAGAAAACACAAAGGCAGTTTTAGGGAAAAGTGAAAACAGTTGTGCAAAGGTGTCCTTCATAAGCATTTCCAGACCTACCCCAGTCAAAGTGCCTAGGTCATTGCCACCACAGTGCACTATTATGAGGTCAGGGTGTTGGATTTGCATGAAGGATTTCACCAATGGCATCAATTGGTGCCACTTTAACCCTCTCTGACCAATCCATTTAATGTCTACATTTGGCAAAGCAAGGTCTCTCACCATACCTGTTTTCTCTGCATACTTTTCACTCCAGAAGACATAGCTGTGCCCTACAATCCACACTGTGAACATCTTCCAAGGAGATCTGGATGCAGTCAGGAGGTGTCTTTCAGTAGAATGGCAATATGAAAAGAAAGACAGTTTGGAAATGGAGGCATACATATTTTTTTCATAAAAAAAAGAACTGATTGGCTGTTTCATACCATTCTAGAATAAAAACTAGGCTGCATGTGTAAATTAATAGAAGCATGTTTTGTATTGGTACAGAAAAATGTGTTACCAAAGAACAGTACTTTGGATTTGCTGTTAGGTTTGAAAAGTCAAGCACTCTTGCTCTTTGGAATTGAAACATTGTTTGGCGAACTTCTGACCTAACTCCACACAGCAGTGTTCCATGAGCTGTTGCTATGGTAGCAGGCAGAAGTCAAGTTGGGGGAAGGGTACTAGGCAGAAGTCAAGTTGGGGGAAGGGTACTTTTGGAAAAGGGTTGGTTTTCAACCAATAGAAAGAGAATAGGAGAGAGGTGTAAAGAAAAGAGATCCTGGCTCTGATAATCTGCTGTTTGAGTGCCACATTTCTTTCACAGCTAACTAATTTTAAAGGTGAGTTTAGAGTTTGAGAGGGGATGTATATGGTAAATTAAGAAATGAATAATAGAAATGGAATTCCTTTTGTTGAAGTTGTGTTTATCATTTTCTGTTTTGGGAGAAATTTAAATGTGAGGAACATTTAAAATAATATGGACTATGTTTTCACGATAAATTAAGGTGTACTGGTATAAAAAAAGAATAGTTTAAGGGTTTGAGGTTGGACTCAGTAATGCACATACATTCAGCATCACTAAGGCTGGTTGCCCTTGCTGGAATGTAGGCAGTCACCCAGGTTACACATGGTGGTGGTCTGAAAAAGCAGTCTGGACATGTGCAATTAAAAAAATCTGAAAAGTGGATTCATAATGTGTCAGTCTGTAAAAGTGATTATCACTTGTCAAAAAAAAGAGCAGTAAGTGTGCTTTCAAATTGGCAAAGAAATTTCGTTTTGTGAGTAATGTGAAAACATGACTCTGTGTGCATATAGGAATTACAGGCAGAGATTTATTGTGTACTACTCTGGTGATTTCATAGTTGCATTAGTAGGAAAAAGGGGGAGCCATTTTTTGGTGCAGAAGCAGACTCTTAGCACACACCCAGCTGCTTACCATGTAGAATCATGCACAGTATTTACAAGCGAGTGGGGTTTGAGGTTTCAGTCTGGAATGCAAATACATTCAGCATCACTAAGGCTGGTTGCCCTTGCTGGTATGTAGGGAGTCACCCATGATACACATGGTGGTGGTCTGAAAAAGCAGTTTGGACATGTGGTTTTTTAAGAATCTGAAAAGTGGATTCATAATGTGTCAGTCTGTAAAAGTGATTATCACTTGCCAAAAAAATGAGCAGTAAGTGTGCTTTCAAATTGGCAAAGAAATTTCGTTTTGTGACTAATGTGAAAACATGACTCTGTGTGCAAAGAGGAATTATAGGCAGAGATTTATTGCGTATTGCTCTGGTGATTTCACAGTTGCATTAGATGGAAAGGGGGAGCCGTTTTTTGGTGCAGAAGCAGACTCTTAGCACACACCCAGCTGCTTACCATGTGGAATCATGCACAGTATTTACAAGCGAGTGGGGTTTGAGGTTTCAGCCAGTAATGCAAATACATTCCGCATCACTAAGGCTGGTTGCCCTTGCTGGAATGTAGGCAGCCACCCAGGTTACACATGGTGGTGGTCTGAAAAAGCAGTTTGGACATGTGCTGTTTTCAGAATCTGAAAAGTGGATTCATAATGTATTTTTCTTTTCCAGAGGGGGAGAAAAAGGTGAATGCTCAATTGGTCACTTGCATACTTTGTGGTCTGGTCCACTTTATCTCTAAAAGATTTAAAAAAATTAGTTATTAATTTCTCAAGGATCTTGAGATGTGGTAATTGATTTTTAGTGTTTTTAAAAAAATAAAAAAAAATAAAAAAAAAAAATACGCTTACGTACGGTAAAAAAAAATAAAAAAAAGTTTCAAAGAAAAAATTAAAAAAAGTTGAGAGGTAAGGTTGGCTCTTATAAGAGCCGTTGGGTTCATACAGGGATGGAGGAAAGAAAGAATGGGAGTATTATAAGCGTCTACAAACATGCTGGTCTATCTTATTGTTAATAAGGGTAAGACTGATCTCCCCAAAAACAATAAGACCACCACATTTTGTACACCTCATTTCAACGCTCCCAAATCGAGGGTTGATGTCCACAGGAGAAGAAAAAGGTGATGCTCCCACATCAGAGGAAGGGCTCAGCTGAGCTGCCGATGATGTACTCGGCTGAGCATCTGAGGCTGGGCTCTGGTGACTTACTGAAGGGTTTTCTTCAGCATGTCGAGCAAAGGTCCTTGGGTGTCTGTCCTGGAGGTGTCTCTTCATAGAGTGATTTCCAAAGGAGTATTTCCTCCTTGGATTTCCTCTTGATAAAACACGACCACAAAGTTTGCAAGTGACCAATGGAGCATTCACCTTTTTCTCCCCCTCTGGAAAAGTGAAATACTCCCATACAAAAGAAGTCTTTTGTTTCCTCCTTCTCTGGATCATGGTGGTGCTGCTGGCCTCACTCTCAGAAGAGGTCTGCTGTTCTGCCATTGTATCCCAATGTCAATCCAGCTCCTGCTCCTAGAGAATCACAAGCAGAAATGAGGGGAATGGGTGTGGTGTGGGAAGAATCTGGAACTGAAAGTAGTTTCAACCAATGAAAAGTGTTCTTTCAAGCAGTAATGAGGGGAATGGGTGTGGTTTGGGAAGTTTCTGGAAGTGAAAGTAATTTCAACCAATAAAAAGTGTTCTTTGTAAGTCACATGACCTGCCGTGCGCGCACGTGACGCTTACGGTGCGCTTACGCAGCGCGTATGTCACACTCGCGCATGCGCATTACACGCCCCAGCGTAACCGCGACGTTGCTTCCGGGTGTACGCGTACGTCACGCACGTATTGCGTATCGCGCATGCGCATTACACGCCCCTGCGTACCCGCGACGTTGCTTCCGGGTGTACGCGTACGTCACTCACGTACGCGCACCGTACTTATGACGTACGAAGCGCGTACCGTCAGCTTACCGTACGCGCACGGAAAAAAATGCATAAATAAAAAAAAAAAACCTTTCCATAATGCAGGATATAGTACATATATTATTTTATACAAAGGGTTACAAAAAATGACAAAAAAAAATTTGCATTTAAAAAACCGTACAAATTCACTGAAAAAAACATGGGTATCACACACGTTATAGTTAGAAATTCGCATTTTAAAAACCTTGCAAATTCACTGAAAAAACCATGGGTTTCACACATGTTATAGTTAGGGATTAGCATTTAAAAAACCTTGCAAATTCACAAAAAAAAACCATAGGTTTCACACACGTTATAGTTAGGAATTAGCATTTAAAAAACCTTAGAAATTCAATGAAAAAACCAAAGGTTTCACACATGTTATAGTTAGCTGGACATTTCACTCGTAAAAAACCAATGAAATTTCCCCGTTATAGTTAGTTCAGCTAACTATAACTTGCGCGCCCGCAATGCACTACTGATGACGTCACATATTACATCACTCATGACATGGTCACTGACATCACTCATGACATCACTGATGACATCTCAAATGACATCACTGATGACATCATATATATTCACTTAAAAAACCATAGGTTTCTCACATGTTATAGTTAGGTGGACATTTCACTCGTAAAAAACCAATGAAATTCCCCCGTTATAGTTAGTTCAGATAACTATAACTCGTGCGACCGCCACTCTATCACAAGGATGATGTCATCAGTGATGCCACTGACCATGTCATGAGTGATGTAATATGTGACGTCATCAGCAGTGGATTGCGGGCGCGCGAGTTATAGTTATCTGAACTAACTATAACGGGGGAATTTCATTGGTTTTTTACGAGTGAAATGTCCACCTAACTATAACATGTGTGAAACCTATGGTTTTTTAAGTGAATTTGTACGGTTTTTTAAATGCTAAGTTATGTATGTATTATTTATTTTTTTTAAGGTTTTTCACCGTGCGCGCACCCCGCGATTTAAAAAAATATATATATATGTTTTTTTCACCCTTCGGAGTCCTTCAGGGACCCCCTGACAAAGGCTAGGGGTCAGGAACTCTCTACCCTGCCCCCTTTTCACGTTCTCCACCTTTCTTTTTCCCTGTCACATACACAACACACAAAATGGCGGCCGACACTTCCTGATTTCGACCGATTCGAATGTTGACTGACATGTAACCACCAATCAGAATTACGCTCGCGCACGGTGCGCGGCTATAGATATTTATGTGCTTTTAACTGTAATTTTCTCAGGAACTACTGAACAGATTGACACCATATATGCAAAAGGCACATGGCTGACCTGAGGACTACCTCTTTGCCAAATTTCAAATAATTCTGTTCAGCCGTTCGGGCTGTACCTTCGACTAAAGGTCCTATGGAAAAAGGCATGGGGAAAATGCGTTTTGGGACCCCCCTTTTTTCTTGGCCCCCGCTTGACGAATCACCCCGAGACTTTCAGGGTAGGAGCTGAGCGGAGCGCCCCATTAGTTTTGAAAATTTCGCGAGGATTCGTCAACCGGCGCCAAAGTTATTCAAAATAGAATTTTCAGATTTCCTATGGAAACACGGTCCTAACTATAACTATCTACTGGCGACCACCAGTAGATTATATATATATATATATATATATATATATATATATACACACACACATTCTTTTGTTAGGCCCTGTTTTGTTTGCTTGATTTTCTATCAACTTTCTACAGAAAAAATCCAATACTGTTTAGTATACTGTCTGAAACGTATTCTGTGGATTGACAGCAAGAACAAGTTACTTATCTTCAGTAACAATGTATCTGTAAGAGACATAGGTTAGTTATAGATTCCTTACCTTAGAATTACCCACAGGAGTCAGACTGGATCCAGAGAATTTTTTCTTAGCAGTACCCCTGCGCTTCGGTAGGTGGCGTCGGTCGACTTCGCGTCCGTGTCATGGTCGCCAGGATGATGTTGCAGTGTCTACTTAAACGCCATCCCTGCATGCTGACATCAGTTCTAACACGACTATCCACACCATTAGTGCAAAGCCATGAAAGACATTGACCACTGGTGCGCCACAACTAGGACCCTGTAAGGGAGTCCCTATCCCTAGAAGTCACTTTGCAGAGCGGGGAGGATGTGTGGGGCGGTAAGGAATCTATAACTAACTTATGTCTCTTACAGACAAATCGTTACCGAAGGTAAGTAACTTGTTAATCGGAAAGAGACAGTTATAGATTCCTTACCAAAGAATAGATACCCCAGCAATACCATCCCCGGAGGAAGGACTGTGAACTAAGCTCAAACCAGAAAGTCCCAGAGGACCAAACGAGCATAATAGCCGCCCCTCCAGACTTGGCTGTCCAAGCAGTAATGTCTGGTGAATGTGCGCAAGGATGCCCGTGCCGCCGCCTGGCAGATGTCAAGGAGTGGGACTCCACGTGCCAATGCAGTAGTAGCTGCTGTGGCTCTAGTGGAACGAGCATGCAGTCCCACTGAAGGTACCTTTTTCTCTAAAGCGTAACAGATTTTAATACACAGGACAACCCATTGGGAGATGATGCGCTTTTGGACAGCCCGACCATTCTTGGCACCTACATAGCCAACGAAGAATTGATCGTCCACCCGGAAATCTTTTGTGCGATCAAGAATGAAGGACAACACACGTTTTGGGTTCAGAAGGTGGAGTATATCCTCCTCCTTGGAAGGGTGTGGAGGTGGGAAAAAGGTGGGCAAAGTGATAGTTTGTCCTGTGTGAAATGGTGTAACCACTTTGTCCGGATGCACAGAGAAGAAAAGAGGATAGAGCCTGAAGCTCACTCACCCTGCGAGCAGAGGTGATGGAAACAAGGAAAGCAGTTTTCAAAGTAAGAAGCCTGAGAGAACAGTTGTGAAGAGGCTCCGAGGGAGCGCACATAAGATAAGTTAAAACAAGATTAGTGTCCCACTGGGGCATTATGAAAGGAGACGGAGGAAAGAAATGAATAATGCCCTTAAAGAATCTATTTACAATAGGGGACTTGAATAAAGATGGCTGATCTGGTAGCCGAAGGAAAGTAGAAATAGCTGCAAGATAGCCTTTAAGGGTGCCCAGAGCAGAGCCCTGTTGGGCCAAGGAAAGGATGAACAAGAGAATCTTGGAAAGATGGGCAGAAAGGAAATCCACAACCTTTGCTGTGAACCATGCCACAAACTTATTCCAACTAAAGGGGTATACCGTTTTAGTGAGGGATGCCTGGCTGCCAAGATGACGTTAAAGCCTTTGGTCGGAAGGTCAAAAGCTGTCAACTGTCACCGCTCAATCTCCACACAAGGAGGCGGAGGCTGGACAGGTTCGGGTGGAGGACCGTCCCCTGCTGCTGAGACAGAAGATCCTCCCGAAGTTGCATTCTGATCGGAGGATCGATGTCCATGCTCAGGAGCTCGGGGTACCAGAATCTTCGTGCCCAGTTCGGAGCTACAAGAATGACTTGGGCCTGCATGTGCTTGATTTTCTTCAGCACTCGGGGCAGAAGTGGTACAGGCGGAAAGGCATACAGGAGGCCGCAGTTCCACTCTCGATGAAAAGCATCGCCGAGCAAGTGCCGCCTTGGAAACTCCAGTGCGCAAGACTGCTGACATTGCACGCTCTCTTCGGTGGCGAACAGATCTAACCAAGGCTCTCCCCACCACTGAAACAGACCTTGCACCACCTCCGAGTGAACATGCCATTCGTGATCTACCAGGCACCGACGGCTGGAGTATGTCCATCCTGGTGTTCAGAGATCCAGGCATGGTCAAAGGCAAAGAGCCTCCTGACACGACCCCAGCCGCCCTGTTTGTTGCAGTACCACATGGCAGTAGTGTTTTCTGTGAACACCTGCACTTTCCCCTTGAGGGAAGGAATGCTTTCAGTGCCAGGTGGAGCACCAGGAGCTCCAACAGGTTAATATGGAGTCCGGACTCTGCCGGAGACCAGAGTCCTCTGATCTCCGCCTCTCCCAGGTGGCCGTCCCGCCCCAGGAGTGATGCATCAGTCACCACTGTTAGATCTGTTTGGGGAAGGGAAAGGATCTGCCTCTGACCCAATCTTGGTTCACTACCCACCACTGCAGTTGTTGTGCAGTTCCCTCCAAGATATGGACATAGTCGGAAAGATTACCATGATGCTGCACCCACTAGAACTTCAGGTCCCACTGCAGAGCCCGCATATGCCACCTGGCATGATCCACTAGCAGGATGCAGGAGGCCATGAGGCCCAACAGCCTCAGGGCTATTCTCACCGAAATACGGGACAGAGGCTAAAACATCAGTATCATAGCCCTAATATCCCAGACTAGCTGCTCTGGAGGATAAGCTCGAAACTGCACTGTGTCCAGAACAGCACAGATGAAAAGGAGCATCTGAGAGGCAGTCAGGTGCGACTTCGGCACGTTTATAGTGAACCCCAGCAAATGCAGAATGTCCACCCTAGTCTGGAGGTAGGAGATGACCGCCTGGGGCGAATCCACCTTCAACAGCCAGTCGTCGAAATAGGGGAAGACTGGAGCCCCTAATCTGCCCAGATGAGCTGCAACCACCACCATCACCTTCGTGAGCACCTGAGGGGCACTGGTAAGGCCAAAGGAAGGCACGGTAAACTGAAAATGCTCGTGGCCTACTGTGAACCGCAGGTAACGTCTGTGGGCTGGCAGGACTGGAATGTGGAAATAGGCGTCCTGTAAGTTCAACGCCACCGTCCAGTCTCCGGGGTCGTGGGCAGACAAGACCTGAGCCAACGTGAGCATTTTGAACTTCTTCCTGAGGAAGGGATTGAAGGCCCTGAGGTCTAGAATAGGACGCATGCCTTTGTCCTTCTTGGGCACCAGAAAGTAGAGGGAGTAGCAACTACAACCTATTTCAGGCACAAGGACCCTTTCGATAGCTCCCTTGGCCAAGAGAGCCAAGACTTCCTGGAGGTGAAGCGCCAAATGATCCTCCGACATGCGATCGAAAGTCGGCGGCATGGAGGGAGGGATAGTCTTGAAGGGGAAGGAGTAGCCCCTTTGGACTATTTGCAAAACCCACCGGTCCAACGTGATGGATTGCCACTGGAGGAGGTGATGGCGAATTCTGCGGCCCACTGGCCGTTGATGGCCCTGGAAGGTCGGATTAGGGGTGTTTGGAGGCTGCTGAAGTGGGGGAAAGGGTGGACTGGCCCACCCGCTGCGTCCCAGAACCACGAGTTCGCTGGGTCCCACGTCTGCGGTCACTTAGAGGCTGGGCAGTTTGTGTGACCCGGTGGCTAGACTGGGCTGGATGTTGCTGGGCACTCCTTCTGTAGCCACAAAAGGGGTGAAAAGCAGACTGGAGGGGACGGGAAAACGCAGCAATGCCCAAGGATCTGGCCATAGTCTGAGAATCCTTAAAGCGCTCCATGGCAGAGTCTGCTTTGTCATCAAAAAGGTGAAGGCCATCAAAGGGCAAGGTAGCCTGGACATCCCCCGAAAAGCCAAACGTCCTCAACCAAGCGTAGCACCTAAGGGCTACCGGAGTGGCAATCGTTCTGCCTAGTGAGTCGGTGGTATCCGGTCCACATCGGATCGTGAATTTTGCTGCCTCTCTCCCTTCTGCTACTGCCTGGGAGAATGGCCTGGGCCTCATCCAGGCATTGAGGCAGCACCGGGGTGACCATACCCCAGATGGTATGGGAGTATCGGCACAAGAGACACGCTGTATTCACGGATCGTAGTGCCAAGCTGGAGGAAGAGAACATGCGATTCCCAAGATGATCCAGCTTCTTGGATTCCCTATCTGGAGGAGCAGAAGGGAATGCGTGCTCAGAAGAATAGGCTTGGACCACCAAACTTTTCATTCTTTAGGACTGCAGAGACCTTGTGTACATCTCTACAGCTTTCACGGACATTTTCAACCATTCTTGCCTTGAAAAAGCCCTCGGCCAATTGGCCACCGGGTTTAACACGTGTCGGCTGCTTTTCCTGAACCTTTTTTCCTTCTCTCAATGTTACAAGGTATAACAAAGAAAATAAAACCAAGAAACTTAACAATAAGGATCTTACCCTTTTCAATCATTTCAGAACTAAGGGGTACAAACCTCCACCCTCTACCTAAATCTAGGAGTGCGGGTGTTGGGTGAAGAAAACTGGGTCGCCAGGGGGTGGCGGCGAGCAATCGTCCTTTCCACAGGAGCCCCTGTGCTGGGCTTGGACCAGGCACCCAAATGGACGTCAGTGAGGGCTTCGTTGAAATGCAGTAAGGGTTCAGCGGCGGTTTCCGCAGGCTGAAGCACCTCTGTCAGGTAGTCAGCCCTGACTGCCACCAAAGGAAGCTCCAGGTCCAAGGCCTCAGCTGCCCTTCGCACCAACACGGCATAGGACGCTCGCTCATCTGTAGCCACGGTAGGGGGAGAAAGCATGCCAAGGTCTGGAGAAGTGACCAGACCACTGGCGTCACCCAGGTCCTTTCTCCAGTACGGTCTTCAAGCTGGTCTGATAAAGGGTTCGGTGACCCCTCCCAGTCCTCATCACCACCATCTGGGTGAAAGGGAACACCAGGGATTAACAGGGGAACAAAAGTACCCTCCGGCGTCAGAACCGATGTCGATCAATGTCAGTCTGGCTACGGGTCCATCTCGGGGCTGAGGATGGGGACGGCGCCGACCCCACGGGGGCCCTCCGGCACTGGAGTCGCAGCCACCGGCATCGAAGGCCAAGGACCCCTGACCGGCTCCACGAGGCCCAAAGGCGTGTTGGTGGAGTCAGGCTGCCCAAAGATATGATGGAGGGCTTCGTAAAATGTACTAAGTTGGGCAGGGGACGGTCCGGCTCCCGGAAACAGGGGGTAGGCAAGGAGCTGTCACTGAATCAGGCACTGAAGACAGCACCTTTGAGCGACGATGCTCGCGGTCTTGCGTTGCATCAGCCAACCAACGGGGGAAAGGCGAAGAGCGCTGGTGCTTCTTCGCCGCTTTCTTCTTGGACTTACCCCTAGACCTTGAAGTCTTGGAATGCAACAAGGTGTGGTGTCGCTGCGAACGGTCTAGAGACCTTCCTATCTAACGAGACCGGGAACGATGCAGATCGGACTGCAGGGCCTCCTCTAGCTTTCAGGGCCGCACCCGCATAGACTTTGGATTCATGGCCCGGCAGTCGGAGCACGACTTCGGCTCGTGGTCGCTCTCCAAACACCAGAGGTACACAAGGTGCGGATCTGTTACAGACATCAGCCTGTGACAGGAGCCACATAGCTTGAACCAGATCCGGCGTTGGGACAGCCCTCGCACACCAGGAGTCGATAGACTCAAAAAGAAGTCAACAAAATGTAAAAAAAAAGTTAGTCAAAAAGCGACTAGGGGTAGCTTTCTCCGGATCTGCGCAAGGCTGGCGTGGAAGAAAGGAAGAACTGACGTCAGAGCGCAGGGGCAGCATCTAAGTAGACACCGCAACTTCGTCCCGGCAACCACGATGCCGGAGTTGACTGACACCACCTACCGACTTGCAGGGGTACTGGTAAGAAAAGATTACCCAGATCTAATCAGATGCATTGGGGTAATTCCAAGATAAAGAATCTATAACTAACTGTCTCATTCAGATATAAAGTTTGCATGGCCCATCTCTCTCCGAGGCTCAAATAGCCTCGGAGAGAGATGGGCCACCTGTTCTATGGTGCTATGTCTGACTTTGTACCATTATCCTCTAGTGTCAATCCCACATAATTTTTCTAATTCAGTTAGTACTATTTCTTCTACCACTTCATGCACTGGCTGGGTAGACACGCTTACATATTTCTACGGCGGATCCTCAACCATTTTGCTAAGTCAGGACGGTCCCCAACGTATCCATACGAGCCTTCAGGAGAAGTGTCCTTTGATCTGGACCTTATTCCAGAACGTGGTGCTGAAAAATAGGTTTATCTACCTGTATATGAAGACAGAAAGTTTCAGTACAATTTCTTCAAAGTTGTATTGCCTGCCTACAGGGCAGAAAATACATTTGCTGCCTATGTAATAGAGTATAGTTTAAGATTGGAGACCTTTATTAAAACGGGGCTCAAACAAAACTATAGTTTTTTTCATATCCAAACACAGCAGAGGCTTCAACTAGGCAGGTGCGCTCTGTGACTCACACAGATGTATTTACACCAATACCGAACATACTCCCTTATAGGGTAGGCATTCCCATCTAATCAAGCAGAAAAGCCTCAAAATTAACTGACCGGTTGCAAGCCTACTGAGAATGCCATTTCCCAGGGAGTTTGGGAGCACCCGGGGCATTTAGCAGCAAGAGTAACTGCACTACACAAAACACACACAAAGAGGAGACTAGCAAACAGAGAGCCCTTTACTAATTCATGTAAAATAGAGATTTTCCTTGAGCCAATAACTTGCACAAACGTGCTGGGCAATCATGGGCATATGCAGTGGATAAGAAGTAACAGGGATTTTTTCAGATGATAAAAAACAAATCAAGAGGTGCTAGTATATTATACAAATATCACGTGAGAGAAACAGTACCTCCTAATAGTCTTATGAAAAGAAAAACAGCCTAAATCCCCCTCGCCTCATTATCTTATTCAACCTGTCATCATAATTGAATATACAAGCCCAGATCATCACTTGGTTTAGACAGAAATACAAATGCCGAGATTGCCATCAGTTACAAATTAATTCTTCGCAGCATTCGCACGAGGGTTTTCGGGAAGGCATGTTAATAATTTTCAGCAGCGTGACAGAGACACAATTTTAATTAGGAGGATGAAATTAGGCTTTGAACTCGTCCCATGTATCCTTTTTATCAATTTGCTATAAAGGCCTGGGCAGATTCAAAGCAGGAGTTTCAGAACAGTCCTTTCTTTTTTTTTTTATAACTTTTTATTGGTTTTTTCACACCATATATAACAATCTGTGACATTGCATACAGTGAGGATCATTCCACAAGTACCTGCAGTTTCATTCCACATCAAATATAGCGTTACAATAATTTGCAAATACATTATCTCGGTTCTCCGAGTCAGTGCTCTATCCAGCACTCCATCATTGCCCACCCGTTTCCCAGATAATCCCTCAACCTGCCTACTCACTGAGTTCTGAATCTGAGTTCTCCCTAGGGGGTTCGTATATATCCCCTCGATAACTGTTCCATTTCCCCCATATCTGTGTCCATTTCTTAGGGCACCCTCTGTGGATATACACTGCCTTTTCCGCAATCATGATGGTATCCATGTCTCCACACCACTGGGGGAGGGTAGGGGTCTGTCTGGATCCCCACCTCTGCGATATATTTCGTTTTGCCACCATCATGCCTATTGTTACCCACGTTTGCATTGAGCGGTTAAGATCCGTGGGTTCCCATATGTTAAGGAGGCACCTCCTGGGTTCTGGGAGCGTCGTGGTTTTTGTTACCTGAGAAAGTGTACGCATTACCGCCCTCCAGTATTGGATCACTATGGGACACATCCATAAGGTGTGAAAGAGTGTCCCCTCCTAGAACAGTCCTGACAATATAGAGGAGCAAGACGGAAAGCAGAGTTCCTTTGTAAGGTTTTAAAACTCCAAGGTGACTTGAAGTATCCTAATAATGTACGGCAGATGGGTATATTATTCCTTACAATACATGGTCACACTATCATTGTTTCAACATGCCACTTCATCCTTGGTGTGCTGCTGTTTCATATGAAAGAGATAATGGGAGTACAAAATAAAAAAGAATAGAAGTATAATTTCTAGTGCAAAACTAAATGTACCACAAAGCAGGCAGGTGTTTGTTGCAAAAAGATATTAGAATAAGTTTAATGCAACCCAAATATAAAAAGCTCTGTAGTTTGGAACGTATAGAAACGTGATGATTTTCTAAATTTACCTAAGGGTGCAAAAAATAAAATTGTTGCCATAAATATCTTATTTATGTTAATCACTGTTCACCTAGAAAAACCAGAGCAGGAGGAGGAAATGCCAGGTTTCGGTTTAATTTTAGTAAACTGCAGTTTTAATTATGCTCGTGACCTGCCTTTATCCTTAGCTGCTGGCTCTGGCAGCATGCACTGTGATGTCAGAACTCACCTGTAATAAGTTACTACAATTGAGTTACTACAGCATTTCTTTATTACAGGTGTCTAGGTGAGCCAAATTGCCTGTAATAGAAAAAATCTGAAACAGGTTTTTATGCAGGATCCCATGCATTACGCAGCACAGATATGTCACAAGTGACTCTTGGTGTGTGCTGTTCAATCATACAAACTTAAACATACACCTAATGTGATCGGTATATCCCAGGGTAGAAGAGTTGGACTAAGCACAAAGGAGTCTTTAGCCATTAAAAAAAGTATGGGAGATTCGATGACCTATCATAGAGCAATGAGAACAGGCCTGAGGTACTACACACAATTGCTCTTTAGCCGCGTTTCTTGATAATCTCGATTCAACCCAGCAGCAAATGCAAGTACTACAAGGACAGTTTGGTGCTTAGAGATGAAGAGCTTCTGGTCAGGGGCCTTGCATCAGCATTTAGGGAAAGAAATGTTCTCTCTTGGTAGCAGAATGATCAGTTAAAATGGCACTAAAATCAGTCAAAGCAGTGGTTAGTTATTAAACTTTATAGCCAAACTGTTTTGGGCATCCCTTGAACTCTGTCCCAAAGGTTAATTTTGCAGTGTCATGTAAAACATCTGACCTTTTCTTTATTCACAAGTAATTTACAGAAAGGCAGAAATGCACCTGAATTTGATCCCCATTCATAGATTATTTAATCCAAAGTGCTCCGATTTTGAGAGAGGACATTCAGAACCAACACTAACAAACTTTTATTGATGCATAAAAGTATTTGCACTTCATTAAAGTATTGCAGACTTGAAATGCTTTTAGCCTTGGAGTATGTCACAACAAGCAAGCACTGTTAAAACCAATGGCTCTGTGAGCGTATATTAAAGAGTAGAACTATTTGCTTAGCTAAAGCTTGCATTATACTGCAGATTTGGCATAACTTGTAATGGAGACCCAGAGAATGTGTTCTGTGATGTATTTACTTTGCTGACACGATCATATTTTAGTTATTTATGCATTTTTTGTTTATCAAGGGCTTGCTGTTTGCATTCCTTAGCCTCTCATTAAGACAGTGCTATTCATTAAATGCCTTTAAGTGCTAATTTGTTTCACATTGCTGTCATGGTAACATGTTGGATTTACAGTTGTTTTGCTTTACAAAGTAAAGATGTTTATCAAGAAAGGTTTGCTGAAAGATGCACCAAATTACTGACACTTTGTCGAAGGATCTAACGCACTTTGTCAAAGGATCTAATTGCAGTGTTTTGCTTTGTTTACCTTTTAGGTTTACTATTTCCAACTCTGTCATCTTTTGACTACTTTTCATAATACTATTTCTTGAAGGTACAGCGTAGCTCTGCCAATGCAGTTGTTTAGCAGAAAGCCCACTCCCCTGCTTCCATGATGCCGTTTCATTATGGCATTTGTTTCTAGCACAGCAAGAGGCAACACACAAAGCCCTACAACTATTACCAAACATCTTCAGGAAAAAGCCAGACTTATTGGCTTTGGCAGTGCTTGTTTATTACCGAATATTTTGATGCTTCAAGCTGGTACCATCATGAAATAGGAGTAAATTTGAAGAACATGGCTGTATTTAAAAACGGAACATATGTTTGAATCGATGATACAACGCAACTAAGGCTCTGCAATGGCAGGCCTGAGTTACATTTACGGGCTGCTTATGTGGGTGGCACGATCAGTGCTCCGGGCCCACTAGCAGCATTTGATTTACAGGCCCTGGGCACCCATGGTGCACTGTTCTAGGGACTGACTAGTATATCAAATATGCCAATCATGGAATCACTAATCCATAACAACAATTTACAGGGAGCACTTGCACTTTGGCACTGAACAGCAGTGGCAAAGTGCCCAAAGCATCTAGACCAGCAAAAACGAAATCCAGCACACAGCAACATAACAGGAGGTAAAGGCAAAAAATACAGTGGAAACCCATGCCAATGAGGCCAGGTCTAACAACCTTCTTCACTCAGGTTAAACCTACGTCGCTTGTAACAATTTTTGGTCTCATTGTGGAAGAATGGAGAGGATGTTGCCTTACTGCTAGAGCAGTAGACTTCAGACCTGGGGAACTGAGTTCGAGTCTTGGCAACGACACTCAACATCCTGTGATTCTGGGCAAATCACTTAATCTCTCCGTGCCTAACAAAAATGAATGCGTTCATCTGTAATGAAACTGGTGCTCATGTAAAGCGCTCTGATACCCGATGTCTCGGGTCTAGTTTGCGCTATATAAAACTAACAAAAAAAAAAACCCTCTAGTTTATTATTCATTACAAAGCGGTGGTTGCCACAGTTTGTAGTTGTGCTTCAGCCAACTTAATTTAAGAGGCATTTTTCAGCTATAGCTTTAGCCCACACGGATAAATCAGCACTAACCACCATACCTTTAGCTTAACATATACAGTTAAGGTATCGCATGCTAAATTGTGTCTAGTTCCATCCAGTGAAAAAACATTAAAATAAAAAAGGTGGAGATGTGAGGCGCAAAAAATGTGTTCTATTCCAGCTGCCACAGGAAACTGTACTCATTGTTGCAGCAAAAAAACACTTTATGGATTTACAAAAAGCTTGGTAGGACTGTAGAACTTCATTCAGAAATTGTGCTGTTTGTGCTTTGATGTAAATCCATTCTATTATTTTTGAGATATTAGTATTGAAAAAAGGTGCTGGATGGCTTGAAAAAGTTACCACCTATTTACATATTTGCCCATTAGAATTGTTTTCCAAAAATTGCTATTTGTTAACCACATCAGAACGTTTCAAGGGCTGTGGTTCACTGATCTTTTTCTTTTCTTATTTCTATTGCAATTTTGATCAAAAGCGTCATGTTAGTGACATAGAAAAACGATTCCAAAATTAGGAGGGTCACTATGAGAGGTGCATTACCCCAAGGGTGTGCTTGGTGGAGCCAAGAGTCTGGGTAAAGAAAATGGGAGAAGCAAACAAAATTTTCTACAGAAAAATCATGATTACATTAGAAAATCACGATACCTCAGCAACTATTATGTATTTGTAAAAAGTCACCGAAAATCACAATTTTCAGAAAAATAGCGAATTCCAAATTACACAAATATAAAAATAACAAAGTTAAAGGTTACTTATGGTTCATTGAACACAAATCTCAAAAAGCCCTGATAGTCACCAGTTATGGTATGCAACGTATGTTATTGTCAATATCACCACTTTGGCAATACTATGTAAAGAAAAAAGTCTTTCAATAGGGTTCATCAGCTTCTGGTTAAACCAACATGAGGAAATGAAACACTTCAGTTCCCCATTATTACTTGGCTTTTCAAACATCCCGGTATTTTGATATAATACCGGCATTCAGCACCTGACCAATGATATGTAATAACTATTAAAAAATGGTTCTTTAGTATATGTACACCCAGCAAAGGTTTACATCACTGCCCTACTTGAACAAATGAAGCAACCCTCATCTTAAAATTATAAAAAATAAAAATGATACTGGTTGTATTATTAATGGATCTTTAAGTTATATAACACCCATACATCTGTTATAAGTTCTGAATACATTACTTATTTACATTATAACTTTGGAACAACATAGCAAAGAAGTCTTGGTTCTGAGAGAAACATCATAATATAGCCCTTTAGCCTGCGGTAGCGGGCTATACCGGCCATTAAAGGCCCGCTCCTTCGGCTCGGGCCTTTAACAAGGGAGGGGACTTTAATGGCCGGTATAGCCCAGCTACAAAGGTCAATAAGACTATTAGAACATTCTGCCACTAGAGGGCAGAATGTTCAAACAAATAAAACAGAGGTCTCTCGGAGTCCGAAGGGGTTTAAATCCTCTTGGGCTCTGGGAGGCCATTGCAAAACAACATTGGAATGTTGCTATGCTGGCTTTTACCGGCCCGTAGAAGCTCGGAGCCCTCCACTGTATTCAATGGAGTGCTCCACATTTCAATGTTCTAATATGTGATGAACATCCACTAAGTTATTGTTGCAAGCCATAAATAAGAAAGAAGAACCATGACCTGTATAAACACTTAACCATATATAATAACAATAACACACCAAGAAATCCATATTTTATTTAGTAATGGAGTATGTAAAAAAAATATAAATGGTTAGTTAATTGAAGCAGCAACACAGGGGAACCATAAATGTTCCCACTTCAATGAGAAGAGTTATGGTATGTGAGTAAAATCATTAATTCGTAGAGTACCAATTGAAAAATAATCACCCACTGCTCATCACAAATAACCTGACTCCAGAATACATCAACACGTTTCAACCCTGCAATGTAATTTTGTACGGTCTCATCAGGACAGAAACTGGCCTAATGCATTAATATACTTTTTTTTAAAAAGGAGTCATATATAGTAGCAACAAATTTACAAGTCTGTATATCCAACTGCTATATCAATTAGTTGAACCATCACCATGCCACACAGTGCTGTCATACCAGTCATGATTTTCATTATTTTATGGCAGTTGGGCTGTATTCCAATAAAGATACAACAATCATGGTTAATTGTGGTAAGAGACGAGGAACAGTTAGCTAAATATGGCAAAACCATTAGATTAGTTGAACTTACGAATGGAGGATCTTAGATGGGATGTGGGGGCGAACAGTGGCCCAAATATCAAGTGAGGTGGCCCTGGATGACCTTAATGGCAACTAAAGTAACAACTGGTTAGGTGCAGGAGTACCAGAAGACATGTCGGTCACACGTATCAGAGGCTAGCAGACCTGCAACTCAGTGGTCTCTGGTGCGAGTCCCAAATCCTCACTTTCCTGGAGGTAGTGTCTCCAAGTGTCAGAACAGTGCTCTTACTGCCTGGACACCCATATATTGGATCTGGGCACTGGAGGAGACCTCCTGGTCAGAGACCTGCTCTCTCCCCCAACAGCTCAGCTGTTGTGCCGCTGACCCCGCCTCACCTCTGAACAAAGGTGTATGAGCCCTCTGTCTATCTCTCTGCCCGTTTTGCTTTGTCCTCGTTAGTGTTTGGAATTGTGGTCTTGTTTTTGTGCCTTTTTCCTGCTCCTGTCCTCCGTGCCCGGTTCTTTCCCGATGCTGCTGCCCCTGCGGCCCCTCCCCCCTGCCGGTTCCCACTCCCGGCCCCCAGCTGCGCCTCCCTACCCCCTTCCCATTTAATGGAGTCTGCTGCGGGGGAGGGGAAGGGGGGGAAGGGGGGGGGGGGGAGGGTTGCAAGCAAGACCTCTGACCTCCTGGCCAGAGACCTGCTCTCTCCCCCAGCACCTCCGCTTTTGTGCCGCTGCCCTCGCTTCACCTCTGCTCGTAGGTGTTCGAGGCCCTCTGTCTGTCCCTGTGCCCATTTTTTTCTGTGCTCGATAGTATTTCAGGGCTCGAAAAATCATTTAATTTTTACCAGACCTGCAGGTCTAGTAACCTACTAAATCTACTCGACCTAACTGAAATGCACTTGACCTCTGTCTGTAAAAGCAAGCAAATGTGACAAGTTAACAAGATTTAAAGGCATTTTTATTGCTCACTTACTTTGTGAGCAATAAAGATGCCTTTATATCTTACTCTCTTGTCACATTCCCTCTGCTTTCAGAGACAAAGGTCGAAAGTCAGTGGCGAGTAGGACCTAAAAATAGCTTGCAAATGCGAGCGGGCAGGTGGATTTTTCGAGCCCTGTGTTTGTTATTGTGCCTTGTTATTGTGCCTTTTTCTTCTTTTTGCGTTTTTTTCTGTTTTTCCTATTCCTATCCTTCGTGCCCGGTTCTTTCCCACCGTTGCTGCCACTGCGGATCCTCCCCCTGCTGGTTCCCACTCCCGCCTCCCAGCTGCGCCTTACTTCCGACTTTCCTATTTAAAGGCGGCCGCTGAGTGCAAAAAACACTCTGCTGCGCTACGCGGAGCTCCGCGATCAGTGAAGTGCGTTAGATAAATGCAGTTTGTGGTGACTTTTAGTGCCAGGTGCTTGTCCGCACTGTGCAATCATCGCGAACGGCACCATGCACAGCGCAAGTGGGCGCTGCTTCCTTTCTGCCGCTCAAGTAGATTTTTACTCGAGCGGCAGCTTTCTCAACGCGAACAGACTGTTTCTCAACACAAGTGTTTGCGAGCATACGCGACCACTCGCAATGAGAAATCTGACCGCCCACGTTGAGAAATCTCATCGGGAGGTTGATTTTCCACGCTCGTGCTCACTAACTTGATGTTGACGATCGCAAATGAGAAATTCTCATGGGGAGGTGGATTTTCCTCACTCGCCAACTTGACGTTGACAAACGCAAGCGAAGAAAAAAATCTGCTCTGCAACGCGAAGCAGAGTTTTTCGGAACTCCGCGTGCTCCGCATAATGCGTTGTGCAGAAAACTCTGCAAACTCCGAGAGTGGAGCTCACCGCACTGACTTACTTTAAACCCCCTCATTGATTGATTGATTGAAGGGTCATGACGTAATGGTGTGTGAGTGCACACGTCGGGTTAGATGAGTTAGCATTCTAGTGTTGGAGGGGAGTGTGAGAGGGGTCCAAAATGGGGTTCAGGCAAGTGAGATCAAATTTACCAGGACCCACTTAGGAACAAACAAAAATGGCACAAATACAGTGTTAGCTGGGGACAATAATAATTTGAAAATTGCGCTTTGAAACACTTGCACAAATACAGAATTAGCACATGGCCCAGAAATTGGAACTGAGCAATGAGTGATGTTACTCCTGTTGAGAAAGCCAGTACAAAATTTGAGAAAAGGCTACCATGAGATCTAGAATATTTTTTTCTAGGTCCCTGTGAGAAGAGCCTTTCCTCCTTTGTTGAGGTAAGTCCTGTGTGGACCCGAGAAGCTTGGCTATATGAATTCTTTTTGAAGAAGCAGAAACTTCATCTCATGTTCCGAGTTCCCCATATTCATTAAGCCCCAGGTCAGTGTTGCACCTTAAGTTAAGTTCTGCATCCCCGTTGAGGAGGATCTGTTCCAA
The DNA here is from genome assembly GCF_964204655.1 of Triturus cristatus. NCBI lineage: Eukaryota > Metazoa > Chordata > Amphibia > Caudata > Salamandridae > Triturus > Triturus cristatus. The sequence continues at coordinate 1,075,564,872 of NC_140593.1, read as the reverse complement.
AGTATCACCGTGAACCCAATGCCCTGCAACAACAGTCCATTTAACCCCTTCCCTGTGGGGGTAATTCCCCCACGGTGGGGGGGGGGGATGGAGGGGCCGCGGCGCCGCTGTGCTCATGACGAGCTCAGCTCGTGACGACCCCGCCCACTGATTAATTCTCCCGCACAGGTGGGGAATTTATTGCGCGTGGGCGGCCCGCAGCCGTTATGACGAGCTCAGCCCGTCATGAGCACAGTTCCACTGTGACTCATGACGAGCTGTACGCATGGAAGGAGTTAACTTTGCCTTCCTTGCGATTGCCTGGAAAGGAATGTTGAACCAAAGGAGCCATGCTTTTTCTTTATCGGATGCGTGATTTATGTTGAAAAATGACTCTCCAAATTTTTGAATTGGACTTGCAGATGAATAATTTAAACTAGGGAAATAGGGACCATATGCTACATTTTGATAGATCAATTAGAGAACCCTGTGTATTTGATTTTAATGCCATTGTGCATGAATTCCCCGTCGGTGATTGATTGTAAGGAGTGCAATTCCCACATCTTTGTGGCCCAATAAAACCTCTTGATTCAACATGCATAGAATATTTTGGCTATTACTCCTGCAGTTTAGTAGATGAGCTATGTGTTTCTCTTTCGATTGTTTTTAAATATTACTGCATTAGGTCAGTTTCCATTCTGATGAGTCTCATAAAATATGTGGTAAGGTTGAAAAGGGTTGAGAACTCCGTAGCCAAGTTAAATGTGACTATGAATCAAGTATTGAAAACGTTTTCCAACCACATAGTAAGACCCTTACTCTACCTAATGAAGTGGGAACGCAAAGGACATTTAATGTATGGTTCCCTGTGCCACTGCTACTAAATAATACATGGCTGTCGTGATGTGTTATTGGTGTAATATGTGTTAGGTGTTATTGCCACCTAATCCACTTAACATAAAAAAGATATGCGGCAGCAGGTGGGGGGCAGGGAGGAAAAAATAACCCGACATGGTTAAGGGTGACTCCAAGGCAGGGTTAGATCAAAACCCCCATGATTTGGTCCCCGCCCCTTTAGTTATAACAAGCTGAGAAATCAGCACAAGAAAGACACAGTGGGCATTTGCCACTATGAATTACTAACCAAGACCCCTTTTTATGAATTTCAAATGTAAGCCCCTTAATCAAGAAATAACTTAATAGAAGACTTTTCTCTACTCTAAAGTGGACGTTTTTCATTCTCTGACATCCCTGCACAGTGCTTCTTCTACAGCTAGTCTTTCACAGCGTAAATAAGAAACATCCAAACGAGACACAGACACAGACACAGACACACACACGCACGCACGCACGCACGCACACACACACACACACACACACACGTTTAGCAGCGTTAAATGGTGGAACTATGATCTGAAACCAAAATATTTCCTCGTGCTCTAACTTTATGAGAGACATTTTGTTGGTGTCCAAGTCTAAACACTTAAGTGTCTGAATGACCAAGCCAGACAGTATTTAAAATCATGTACTGCCCCTATTGAAAATGGAGTATTTCTCTGTTGCTTTAGTGTGCATATTTAAGTGCACAACGTTAAAAACAAATCATCATAAAATATTAGATCAGGAATGAAATAATGTGATGCACTATATTTCAATTATGATTAAGTAGATCCTGCAGAAAAACGAAGGGATTTCAAGATCGACAAATGAGAAAAGTAGATGAAAAGCGAAACTACCGTATGAGAAGAAATCAATTCAGGCTCAACTACAATCCTTGTAGTTGGCGTCTCTTCAGGGCGTTCATGGTGCGGGCCCTATGAGCGCCCACTGTAGTGAGACAGGACTGGAAGTAAAGCGAGAGCAGAGCGTTAGCACGGGGCTGGACTTGAGATGCAACAGGTCTAACGAGTTAAGGAATAAATGTTGGACTCCATAAAACACGTTCACCTTCTGAATCCTAGCAGCGTGAGCCAAACTGCAAGTTAGGTATCGTCAATGAGGTAGGGAAATCAGACCCCCATGCCCATTTAACAGGCAAAGCATATTTATTTGAGCTCTGGTCATTTTGTTGAAAACACTTCAAATCAATTGGCAAGAACAAGATCACCAAAAGTAAATAGTTTTGTATTGTGAGTGAAACCGAGTAAGCAACCAACATTGGCACCAGGTACAGTCAAAAACCACTTAATAACAAACGTCGAATGGTGGAATCCAGCTGGTACGCTTTACAAAATATGAGTTTCTAGGTTTTTTCGGGAGCTCATGCGAGATGGACTTTGAAAAAATTTAACCATCTCTATACTTCATATTCTGATACACTGTACAATTTTCTTTTACACACTCTAGAACAAAACCAGTTTGATTTATAGCTAACCTCAAATAAGGCTACCATACTCTTGTATGAGACACAGAATGGAATCACTAGCCACCAAGTTAAGTCCACATGACCATTACACCTAGAGTTGACATTTTCGATCCAAGGGCGGACGAGAAAACCTCGTTATTGTCTGAATCCCTCTCATCAACTTAAAATGTGAAGACTTCCAGTTCACCCAGAGTGACCCCAGCAGCGGGTTGTGGTGGGTATACATCCCCTACGCTTGGTGCCCAACACCTTGTGCTATCTGGGCATCAAGATCTATCATATGACTCGAGATCTCATTGACGGCAACGTCACAAAGGTGGTCGCTCCCCTGTGCCCGTAGATTGCGTTTTGGTGCCCTCTTCCACTTCCAGTGCAGGGCAGAGTGTCCCTATCAAATATGGAGATACTCCTGCGCCTATTGTATTATTGTCATACTTTACTGGTGAACGTACCCCCTAGCACATTCCATACACTAAACGCGATGCTTGTTGGCTTCCTTTGGAATAAGGGTAGACTTGGGGTAGCCCAGGCCAAATTACAACTCCCAGTGGAGAAAGGTGAGCTTGGTGCTCAGAACTTCAAGCATTACTACCTGGCAGTGCAATAGCAATGGCCTACTTGTTGGCTAGCAGTAAGACACACTGAGGAATTGGGACTGGCCTCCAGGAGCAGAGCACAGCAGGAGTGGTTTCTCCCTCAAGGGACGTCCCCCACCCCCCAGCAGCTGCTGGCTTGTTGCAGGTGACCTATTATACCTTTGGGAGCCTCACCTGCAGGAAATGCCTCAATATGCCTTGGGGATCTGAAAGCTCAATAAGAGCATTTGAGAGAGCAGATGGGCGCGAAGTAATGACTCTCTGGGAGTTAGCGGGCATGGGCACACTGAGCGATCTGTTTCAAGATAGAGCCCACATCCCCTTGGATCAGTTGATAGCTGATATAGGCCTCCCAGGAGAACACTTTTGCACCTTCGGATGGCTGATAACTGAATTAGAGAAACTGGGGGGATAGTCAACACAGAGTCTGACCCTCATCCACTCATACAAACAATGCACACTATGGGGAATGGTCGTCAGCTGCTAACCTGGCCGACTAGGGCCCTCTCCCACACATCGCACAACCCCTTAGACTCCCTCAGAAGAACCTGGGAGGGCGACATGGGCTGCGGGTTGACCCAGAAGGAGTGGGACAGGGTTCATTTATACCTGGGACAGGTCTTCTGCAATGCCTGCTTCCAATATATACAACACAACATCCTGCATAAGGCCATACCTCAACCAGGAAGGCTCCACAAACCGTCTCTGGGTCTACATCGGACTGCCTGCGCTGCAGCGAGTTTGGAGAGGAAATGTTGCAGATGTTTTGGGGATTGCACTGGCGGGCAGCAACGATTAACTGGGGGAAGGCCGAAACTAGAGTGCTGAGGCGGGAATAAGCATAGAGACTGCAGAAGCGGCCTATAGCGGCAGACTGAGAAAGTCTATTAGACGCCCTTTAGGAACCACAGGACAACTCTATCGCATTGGAGTGAGCACTAACGCACTGTTATAGCACACTGGAACTAGTCCGGATGTATGGATCCCCTTTCACGCTGTTTTCTCTGTCCCCTCTACCCCGCTGTTTACATGAGTGGAGCTAGGCGAGCGTAGTGATGATGCTTTTTATGTCACATGTTGAGAATTGACGCAGCGCCTGCCACACCTGGGTGGATGTCGTGGGCGGCCTTCGCACTACGGATGTATGATGGTCTTTTCCATCCTCCCTTGTCATTTTTCACATCTGCAATTGAACGGGCTTATTTTTTGAGATGTTTGTCTAATTTGTGGAACATGTATTTCCTGATTACTAATACGTGTACAAGGCTCTTGTTAATTACTGCCTGCAAAGATGTTTTTTGACAGGATAGGTTGAACTGACATACTTGCTGCACTGTTGATAATAAAACTCCAACAAAGATGGTTTAAAAAAAAAGACGAACCACATGAATTGTCACCCGCGAGGAACGTAAAGGGGAAGGATAAAATATAAAGACGTTTTAAACACACGGAGTCTAATGAATGGAAAATAATGTTTCTTGGGAAATGTAAGGATGGGTAATGCAGACAAATGTGAACGTCTACCTTAAGCCTCCATGGTAAAACATATTGCTTTTGTCGATTTTTGTTTTGATAGAGGCAAGAGCATATGCCCTCTGAAAGAACTTGTAGACCATTGTGATAGGTGTGATCAAAGCCATGCCTGATTGGCACACACAGAAAACCGGTTTCGTTAGTTATGTACTTTGCCTATCTTTTCCATCCAAATTGTATTCACTGTAGACTTCCAACAAATTACCACCTTGCTCTAACAACACAGTTTACAGGTCTCAAGTATGAGGATGATTCCAAGACTTGGGGCTCGGCAGTTGTGAGACCTTGTAGGTGTCCCACAGGGTTCCAAATACAGAAGGAGGCCATACATTTGCCATTTTTGCACGCCGGCCAGCTCTAATGTGTCAAGTTGATCTCTTGCCCACTTTCATCCCTGTACATCCTAGCCCAGTGTCTTAGATTTGGGTATTCTCCTTGGCTCTCAGCTGTCCATAAATGCAAAGTCAGGCTGTCATTAGTAGCCGTTGCTTGCATCTTTTATAAATGAAACCTTGTAATCCCTTCACCGGTCTTCTAGGACTCCAGCTGAAAACTGTCATAATATTGAACCTATGTCACTCTGAAAATGAGGTATCCATCACAAAGGATTATTGGCTATCCTTTTGTTAATGAGAGAAATAAAATGACAATGGTTTTTAAGACTTGCACAAGGGCATCTGTGATTCCGAGATGAAGTAAACTGGGTTGGAAAGCTGAACAGAAAACAAAACGTTCATTTCTAATCCCTGGTAATCTAGCATACTAGCAGCAGCGACACCTCAATTATAGCGGAGGAGCGTCGTCGCCCCCCCGCCAGCAGCCAAAAATATGAAAAATAAAACAATATTTTATTTTTGCTCTCGGAGGCTTTGGGTGGGGCCAGGGGGATGACAGGTACTAGGGGGAGTGTTCTGCACTGTTTTCAGTGCGCATGATGGTTTGGCAAGCTGTCTCAGGGCGGCCAAACCGTCATGCACATTGAAGCACTATACAACTCCAGCTGCATTGCTGGGTTGGAGAGAGGAGGCACAGGCTCCCAGTCTAACTGGGAGCTCAAATCGAAAGCACTCGGGCCAATCCAGACGCTGCTCTCATGCTGCCAGCAGAATGAAAGCAGCGTCAGGATTGGCCGCAGTGGGTACTGGGCGTCTGCACGCAGTGGAGAGGCGAGCAATGCGTCAGATACTTTTTTTTGTTTTTGTCTCGTCATCCGTCCATCAACCCCTCCCCCCATCCCTCTCCTCTATAGAGACAGCAGCCACTACTGAATACTAGTATTCCAGAGCTGCTCCCCTCTCCACTTTGGAGATTTTTCATCTTTCTAAGGGCCCTGTCTCTGGAAAAAATGTACGTGCTGTACCAGCAACAAGGGTGCCACTTTTGCCATTAGCTTTTGCAATGGTGTCATGAAACGTAGTCTGTGCCAACCAACACCACAGTATATAAACTGTGATGCCTCTGGTGCCAGGAAATTCCAGCTGCGGCAAAGGTCGAAAGATCAGAAGACTGTGAAAGGAGGTAGGCGGATGATAATTAATTTGCAGGTTGAACACAATACCCAGCAGAGCGAGGACCAAAGGTGCATATGGATACTACTTAGTCTTCAGATTGATTATGGTTGTAATATCTACAAACAATACCAACAATGTTGGCAAAGGCTTCCAATACCAAAGACCAGATCAAACAAGGGCACCCATATGAAAATATGCCAAAACACCAATCTCTCAAAAATAGTATATTCTATCGCATGTGAGCCTACAATATAACTATGCAAAAACGTTAATGGGAGATCTTTCAACAGAACCAGACCAGGATAAGATCCCACTGACCAGTCACTTGGGGAAATGTGGCAAATAAGGGAGACTCTTTGGACTTCCTCAACAGGATGAAAAGCTCGGACGCACACCTCTCCACACAAGAGGCCAATCCTCTGCAATATCTAAGGAAAAATCCAGCACTAGATGCACAGAGGCACTTACCTGATCTCATGGACTATCATTAAACCGTTTCTGCATTCACTCAACCATTTGATCGAATACAGTCTCATCCTCCATTGTCTCACGTCCTTAATCTCATCCACAGTTTTCTCTATCAATTTCAATAAACCTCATTCTATCTGAAGAAGCTTGCAGGTAACACTAGGTTGCTCGGGTACAAATGCAACATTTCCATTCCGGAGGCAGATTGGACAGAATCATCTGAAAGCTTGCACAACATACACTTACCATTGAGAAAGAAGAGGCCGGTTTACCATATTCTCCTGGTCCTTTTTGCACCGATATGAGAGGCTCCTACTAAAAACGTTCTTATGGACTTTCATTGCATAAAAAAAGCAAAAGTATTACGACATATATAGAGCTTGGTAGTCAATTTATTCCAAAAGGAGAGGTGCCATTAGGACCGCTTTGTCCAGTGTATGTCGATTGTGTGTATGAATGAATTGGCCATGAATATTTGATGAATGAATGTAGTTTGAAACCTCCACATAGGGGATCAAGTCTATCGTGTAGTGTTATTTAATGTATTTGTTTATATACCATGATGTTTTTTTGTAAAATGTAAATGTGCAATGAATAATTGTTGAACGCACAAAATGAGAAATAAACAATAAATGTTCTTCTAAGCAAAAGGAAATTCATAAAGCCCTCCTTTCACGTTCTACCTCTCATGATAGGAGTTATAAAAGGGATTGGTTGTAGTGATTCTCAGCCTGGACAGTATGTTTTGTTTTTTCTGTTAATTGGGCTCAGTCCAGCTGAGCTTTTTGAGCCAGGACCCAGTTTTGGTTTGTAGCAACAAGAAAAGACTGACACCCCACACAAATGCAATTCTTTAGGATAAGAGCCTCAGACATTGCATGAGGGGTCAATTGGTGCGGTCTGTCAGATGTATCTCTCCTTTGCCAGGCTTTCATATTGCTGTTGGTCAGGTCATGATGTTGAATCTTAGTTGTGGACTACCTGCTCGAAACCCTGCAGGCCACAGTCACTAGTCTTTCGGATAGTGTAGAATCCTAGGATGATAGGGTTGAAGGTGCCAAGATAGGTTAGAAGATGCTGAAACATAAGGATTTAGGGGATTTCATAGGGCATGTGTGAGAAAATGCCCAAAATAACTTATAAGTGGCTTAGATTATGGATTCCATGAGGAATTATCACAATGCTTTATTAAATGAGCAATTTCTGCACCACACCATTCCATTGTCTCAAGGTAGATCAGCTACTTGGACTGTGACACAATAGTTCAAACAGCACGTCCTGGAGGTGCGTTGTTCTTTGACTCCAACAGAGTAATGATTCTCCTGGACAGCACTTGAATAGTCCATTGTTGCAAAGTCATCCTGTGCCCTGGGCACCCCCCAACTTTTTGCTGACTGGTACTCGTGGTAATGGACTCTGACTGACCCTGGGCTCTGCCTAACCAGGCCTAGGCCCAGGGCCAGTGCCAAGCTGAAAGGAACACATTAGAATACAGTTAAAACACCTAACATACACTAGGGTACACTATGGTATGGTGGGGTAACCCTGTAATTGGCATGACCTACTCCATAAGCCCCTAGTATATAATAGGGCAGGGGATTGGAACTACCCAGAAGTCCCCAGTGGGGCATGACAGTTTAGAGGCAAGCAGCTTTTTCTGCAATTGCGTGTGTGCACTGCTGAAGCCTGAGGTCAGTTTAAAAACAGCCCTGGGTGCCAGGACAGCTTTTAACAGGTAAATTGTGCCCAAACTCAACTTTGGTGGTAGGGGCATAACCTACAATGTTTTGGCATATTAGGGACCCCCATGGTCTCCCCTAGGTATCCCAGAGGTGGGGTGTTAGATATGTATAAGGTACACCCTTATAAAATGAGTTTTTATATGCCTGGGCAAAGTGAAATTTCACATTTACCTCCTCACATTGTGATAAAGTGCTGCTCAAATTCGACTTTAATGCTAGGAGCACCGTGGAAAGAGGATCTGTAATATTTCTGCTGATTCAGAACCCCTAAAGTCACCCCTAGCTGCACAGGGGGTGGGGGTCCTGTAGAAATTACGGAAATACTTATAAAATATGTTTTTATAAGTCCTGGTGCTAGAAAACTGGCCCAAGTCATTTTCCCCATTGCAAATCCCTGGCCCTATAGGTTAACATTGCAGGAAGTTATTAAATAATAACTCCTGATAGGAAGGAAATATAGCTACCGTTCAAAGACTTCTCAGAATATGTTTGCTAAGTCCATCAATAGGATATTGTTGAATTTCTCCTAAAATGTGCATACAAGAAGTTATAAGACTTTCCTGATTGCAAGTCCAAATTCAGCCTTCCGGTGGTCTGCCCGGATTGGTCAGAGTTAGGTGGATTAGCCAGGCTGCTTTGACGAGGTGATAAAGAGCCCCTGGGGTTACCAGCTCTGCTGGGAGGGCAGTGTGATTGATCCATAGGAATGCCAGGCCAGGGGGTGGAGTCGCAAACCATGCTCTTCAAAGTCAGAGGGGAGGCCTGGGTGTCAGTTACACTTTTGACCCAGAGTCAGGGCTAGGCTTAAGGAAGGTATATGTGCAGATGGTAGTGGGAAAGTCTAGAGAAGTAAGCCATCCCGGGGGGTGTGTTTAGTCAGGTCTGGACTCTCTGCTGGAAAATCAGCAATTATGGATTTGGAAGATTTGATGCACTCTGGGACAAAATAATGCCACGCTCTACAGGATGTGGTCATTGCCTTGAGGAGTTACCCTGCTCCCATTGGTCAGGAGTGACCTGCTGCTTGACCCAGAGAACTTTGAATAAGTATCTGAGAGGGGCAGAGCCCTCCAGATCTGCTGCTTGAGACTTACTGAAGCATGAAGTGCCCAGCCGAAAAGATTTTGCTGGGCAAAGAATTCTAAGGCCTGACCTCTGAAGACTGCACCATCTGAAACTGCAGCCCTGTGGATTACCTTGCTGGAAAAGAAGTAAAGAGTGGACTTTCTGAAAGCTACAGGTGAAAAGAGCTCAACTGGAACATAACCAACTAATTCCGCAACCTGGAGAACCACCAGTGGATTTGTAAGGGTTTTGTACCAGTGGATTGTGGGAACTGAAGTCCTCAACTTTCAAGGACCCTATTGGAGCTTCCAGACCCTTGGAGTAAGTTTGAGACACTTTGGGACCCCTTGAGGAACTTAAGGAAGAAGTTCAAGAAGTTTGGAGAACTTTGGAGTAACTTTAAAAAAAAGCTCCATAGAGGGACCGACAACCTGGTCAGCCAGGCCGCCTGCCTTCAATCGCGAGCCGGCCAAGCCATCCAGGTTTGTCCCGCTAAAAGCTCCATCGCATCAACTTCCAGAGATTGACCGGGACTAGAGAAAATCTGAAGCCGGAGGACCCTCACCGGATCCGGCTACATGTGGATCATCGAGAGACCCCGCGAGAAAAAGCTCCAGAAAAGTTTCTAAGTGTGAAGGTAGAAACTGAGACCGGGAGCCACCGCAAGAGCCAAGTCGCCTGTCTTCCATCGCGTGTCGGCCTGGATTCCTGGGTTGTCCCGCTGAAGCACACTTGAAATATTTTCTAAGTCCGCTCCAAGGAAGTTGACCGGGACCTCGTCACAAGTCAAGCCGGCGAACCCTCACCGGATCCGGACTGGCTGGGAGCTTCGAGGGGCCTCGCGAGAAAAAGCTCCAGAACAGTTTCTAAGTGTGAAGGTAGAAACTGAGACCAGGGCCTGCCGCAAGCTGTAGCCGCTCAGGGCACCATCGCGCCCGGCCTGAAACTTTGACTTTGCCCCGGTCTATTGTGAGCAGGTATCACAATATGGTGCTATAATCTTCTAAGTGCTATATTTTATTAATACTTTAAAAATTCATATCTCTGGTTCCCTACATTGGATTTTTGTCGTTTTGGTGTCATTTTAAAAATAAAAATATTTCCTATTTTTATAAATTGGTGTTGGAGTTTTATTATGTGTTGTGTCTTAATTATTTACTGAAATGGTGTTTTTAAATGCTTTACATACCAGTCTTTGAAGTTAAGCCTGTCTGCTCGTAGCCACGTTACCAAGGGTTTAGCATAGGAATAATTTTCTAAGACCTATGCTGAGACCTATCATGTGTTAGTGGCCTTATTGCCAGTGGCAGACCTACATTTGCCCCTACCAATAACCCACTTTCAAACATCCATCTAACTAAAATGATTCTTTTTTTAATAGGTCTTTTTGTTGATTTTATAAAATAGGCGTACATCAACTGCACAAGGTCACATATAGGAAGAGAGATGCAGATTGATAGCGCCCGTTATATTAACAGAATATCGTACCCGATCACCTCTAATTATGAAACAATAAGCATATCTCACCATGTAGTTCTGTATAGAGAAGTATTAGTAAATATGGTACATAGGGTTCTGATGTTTCCTAGCGCAACTCCACCATTTGTATATTTCTTTTTCTGCTTTACAACAGAAGTTCATTCCTGTGTGTCACATAGATATGGAGGCATGGTCCGGAGACCTCCAGTTCCTCACATTGTCTCTTTTGGCTATTAAGTAGCCGAAACCTGCTAGTGCTCTATGGTAGATATTATCACTCCATCCCTCCAAGATTACCAGGAGTACCACCTTGGGACTCAACTCTGCAGAGGTTTGTTATAACTGTATAATGTGAGTGTGGATCAAGAACCAGTAGGCCGTGATGACAGGACAAGACCATATGACATGAAAGAAGGACCCATCAGGATCACCACATCGAGAGTAGCATGGCGATCTCGTGCGACTCATTCTCCATAGCCTGGACTTTAATTTGCATGGTGAAAGTAATGGAATTGTACAAATCTGAGGTTGGAGGGCTTTTGCCTCATGCCAATCATCGTTGTGAAGTTCTACCAGATTGCTTCCAAAATTACATGGAGCTTTAAGACGGGGTCTGGCACATTGAGTAGTTATGACCTCTTATAAATGGGAGATACCTTGGCACCTCAGCGCACCCATCGTCAGATTCATCGCCAGCGGATTGAATTCAGGGAGCCCCATCCAATATCTCTCTGTGAGCCCCCAGGGTGTGACGTACCTAGAGATATCTGAAGAATCCTGAGTTATGAAGGCGTTACTCTGTCCTGAGGAGGTTGAAGGAGACAATGTGATCTGAGTTCCACAAGCCACCCACTGTTTGAGATAACTATAAGGTCCCATTCCCGGAAGCCCTTCAGCTGAGCTACATGTCCCAACAACATCTCCTCCTACAGAAGGGTCTGAGCTGTAGGTTTTCCCATTTAATATGTGCTAGGGCTATTTGCCAGCACTGCAAAGGGATCCTGGAGATCTGTGGAAGAGCGACAGGAGGAGATTATGGACACCTTACTGCTCGAGGTTAGATAACTCGAGACGCCAGGAGGAGTCCCAGCGGTCCACAAATAGCCAATCATTCGGGGGCACCATACGTGCTGCCCCATTATAAAAGCCAAGATCAAGTGCACTGAAACCTCCTTCATACATTTGGTGTAGAATACTCTGGGGGCTTTACATGCCCAAGAAAATCATGTCAACATAGCTTGCAAATCCTAGATGAAAGATACGAGGAGTGTGTATGAGTAATTCTGTAGCACATACAAAAAATACGAACAGAGTGATAATTAACATTTTATACAGTGCTGCACACCCTGGAAGATTCAAAGGAAGGGTGGCCCCGGAATCTAGATCGACCCACGTGCTCCTCAAAATAGGGGCAATGTTTAACTACCAGGCAGTCTGTGTGTTATCAGCGACAGTGATGCCCAGATATCTAAAATGTACCTGTGTGACCATCAAGCTGGCTCCCAGCAGAGGCGGGGGGCTGGGGGTTTCAGGTGTATAAACTGGGATTGTTCCCACTTGAGCCGTAACCCTGTGGCGCCTCCATAAAAATCCAGCATCTTGATAAGGCGGCCCATTCTTGTTTGGAGGACTATAGTAGCATTTGGTCTATGCCATCCTATCTTCATGTTGTTTGGACCAGTAGAAGCCTTGGAGCAGGGCATCCGCCTTGATGCAACTCGCAGGGTGTTCTATCACAAGGTGAAGAGGAGTGGCGTTAGGGGTCAGCCCTGTAGAGTGCCCGCTGAATGCAATAGGAGGAGAGTGACCAGGTTACTGATATTGTTGTACTCAAAGTCAAATGGGGCCTCACCAGGGCAAGGAATTTTGGGTCAAAATTCATTCTTTGTAGTATTTGAAATAGGAAGGGCCAATGAGCTGTGCCAAACGCTTTTTCATAATCTACCAAAAGCAGGGGCGATAGTGCTTGCAATTTATCACGGTGGAGAGGGCTACATAGAGTCTACACAGGCAGTGGAGTGTGCTTCTGCCAGGCATGAAGCCATTTTGGTCTTAATGGACCAATGTTTTAATAATATTAGTGAGTCTTTTTGCCAATAGTTTGGCAAATAGTTTGTGCTCCATATTTAAAGGGTAAATGGGCATAGAGGACGAGCAGAGCATTGACAGCTTTCCTGGTTTAAGCATGGTGGTGATAGTGGCATTCGTGAGATTAGCTGGCAGGGACCCGGTATGGCCAACCTCCTCAAACAAGAATAATAAATGAGGTGTCAAGAGGAAAGAGAATGTCTTGTGAATCTGTCTGGAAAGCCGGTTGGGCCAGGGGTTTTTCCTGAAGGAGCGGCTGTGATGTCAGCTTGCAACTCCTTGAGTGTAAAAGGTTAATTCAGCTACTCTTGCCAGACCCAGGAAAGCGAGCGGACTGTAAGATCATCTGCTATTGGACGAGAGGTTTCGAGTGGGGGGGGGTGGGGGGGGGGGGGGTCTGCGGTCATAGAGCGCACAATAGTATATCTCAAAAGTCTCTACAATAACCAAAATCATACTTGACAGTCAAACAGAAAATGCAAGACAAACGCTGCACGGATCGGCTTACTATAGTTTAATATTAGCGAAATAAACTAAATATACTGCATTTTTAAAAGCTATTTCAATTTGCCAAAATGAACACTCGCAGACAGTCAGAGTTCGGTTTACTAACCGCAACTTTTGATTTTATATTTTGTAGATTGCAAATGCACACAGACAATTTGGCAGAATTACTGGAAGTTTTACAGGTAATACCATTTTTCCTCTTGAAGATGGCCATGACTTTTTGTTTCAATCAGCCTCAGCAGTTTTATCAAGGTCCTGCTCCAAACCCTGTTTTAGGTCTCGCCTGAGCCAGTGCATGCGCTGCTCTGGCGAGACATTTAGTGAGTGGGCATTTGAAAATGCTACCACATGCTTTTGATTGTGGCTACGAGCGTGCGATTATGCGCGCGGGCGCACGCTTACGAGCACAGGCGCCATCTCGCGGGCACCCTTACTGCCCGCGATCTCGCAAGTGCACGTGCACCACTCACACTCAGGAGTCCCCCTGGGGCACAAGCAGGCATCCACTTCGGCCTGCTGCTCGCAAGCGCGCGCACCACGACAGAGCGCGTCTCGCGGCCGCTTTAATTAAGACTTGTCTCACATTGCAAGTAGTACAAAGTGAGTGCATGTTTGTGTTTCCTGGAAGCACTCGGGCTACAATCTGCCGTCCTCATACATGCTCCGTGGGGGTGCAGTGACAGTGGAATCTCTCGCCAAAACCACTGCTGAATGGATCTAGCCCCGGACTTTGCTGTGTTTTGTGGGGAATCTCTCAGCATTATGTGTGCAGCGTTGGTTTCCTAGCTTCCTATTTCAGGCTAACTACGAAGGTGCCATGTTGTGCCCAGCTCAAAGTGAGTATCTAACTTTGTTTATGCCACTTAGTCTTCCCTGCTGATATGGCCGTCACTTTTACAGCAGCCCATAGGGAAGGCTTTGCACGCTCAGCCCTCTCTCTTTGTCGTTGGCAAGTTTATGTGAGCATAGAGGCTCCCCAAGATTACGATGCATAACCTGTAGTTGCTTGCCACTATGTCCCTCCCATCCTCAGCCTCCCACATGCTGTTATTCAAAGTGCTGCAGACACATTCCCATGTTTCCTTGTGCTATCGTTAATCATAACGTGAGCAGCCTCAACAGATGTACTTTCACTCCAAAGTCCTGCTGGCAACCACGGCTGCCCCTTATCTTGGGAACGTTTATGTTGCTCCTTGAGTAAAGGCAACTGTAAAATATGGAAACTATTCAGCTAGACTCCTATATTATTGGGACCCTGACACCATGTGTAATAGTGTGCCCCCGTAAAAGCAACTGAGTGTTTAGAAAGACTGCAGTTTAATTCTCAGATCCCAACAGTAGAGGATACCCGATGTGTTCATTTCCTCGCGGCTCCCCCAAACTGTAACTGCCTAGACACTTTCTGTAGTTCTTTTCCAATATTTGCATTTTATAGCACTCCATAAGAATACATGATGTTGCTTGCCGCACCGTCCTAGCTGCTTACCGCTCCCTACCTCCTATGCTATGATATGTGGCTTGAAAGCGCTGCAGACACCGCATGGTCTTGGGCACATATTTCTGTATTTCCTTTTGCTTCTGTAAACTCCAAATGTGAGCAGCCTTACAAGTTTTACTTTCACTCCAAGGTCCTGCTGGTACCCGCGGTCACCACTGGTTGTTGCAGTCACATTACTGTGTCCTTGAGCTTCTGTAAAGTCAACTATAAAAAGATGGAAGCTATTCAGCTCAGCTCCTAAATTCTTCTGTCCCAGACACCATGTGTGATCATATTTTTTCCGCTGGGATCTGAGACTCAAATTCAGCTTTTACAAACATTCACAGTTGCTTTTACAGGAGCAACAAAGGCGTATAAGAATGAACAGGCTGACTTGAGTGTTATGACGGGGACTGAACCATTGCCAAACACAACATAAAGGTCCCGGAGAGTGTCACAAAACACTGTTACAATTGTGATTTAGTCAGGTACAGCATGCTTTAACATCATGCCTTTGCGTAACAAGCAGTGGCATAGCCAATAGGTCTCGCCTTTGGGACCTTTTAAGTGTTTAGCCATGCAACAGTTGATGATGTTGCACCAAGGATATTGTGCTGCATAACTAAATACTTATAAGGTCCCAAAAGCGAGACCTATTGGCTATGCCAATGCTTTTTTAATTTCTCCTCCCGATTTAGAACCGGATTGACTCACGAGGCCAAGCGGATTCTTCTCCATGGCCCTTCTTCGTTTCTCAACCAAGTGAGTGACACGATCCTGCCCACCACTTTCCCATTTTTTGGCAACTTTAAGAGGGCCCTTCCTAATATACACTTTACATTTGCAGGTTTTCTCGCTCACACCATTATTTGGAGCCCACGACACTCCTCTAACGTCCAGTGGAGGGATCCTTTATGGTAATTTTGAGGCTTTTGCCCACCTAACTTACTATGATTAAATACGCAAACCCTATACTAAGGTCATTCTATTCTTCATCCCCAGGGACCAGAACCCCCCCCCCCAGCCCCGTCCTGATGAAGACCCCACCGTAAGGGATATAATCACCTTGGGAGTAGGAAGGTCGACATCCTTAATATCAGCCAGCTTTGATCAACAGTTATTCATCGCTGTGATATCCTCATAAATCATGGCTTCTTATTGTTTTGTTACATTGCAAATGTGTTTGGCTTAAGCTATGAGCATATGTGTTTTTGTAAATAATGCATCTCTGTGATTCGCACTTCCCATTCACTGTTTTATCCTCACTTCAACTTCCAACACTTCACCTCCCCCTTTTTCCCTCTCTGCTCTAGGGGCACTTTTGAAATTATTAACAAGAGTGTTAATCAATATATGCCCAGTGTGATTAAATAACACTATCTGCTAACTTGGGGAAGAGGAGTTGGCCTAACGGCTAGGGCGCTCGACCTCGAACCTGGGGAACTGGGTTCGAGTCTCGGCATGGACGCTGAACTTCCTGTGATTCGGGACAAATCACAATCTCCCCGTGCCTAACAAAAAAGTAATGTGTGTCCTCATGTAACGTAACTGGTGCTATGTAAAGCGCTCCGATACCAGATTGGATTCGGATCAAGTTCGCGCTATATAAAACTCTGCAAAAAAAAAAAACTACAATATGTGTTTTGGGGATAATTATTTGTTATTGATATACTTTGTGTGTTCACATATCTTCTACTGGGACCACTGTTCTTGTGTACGGTTTTTCACAGAGGGCAATCAATACTAAAACTCTTGCCTCCCATGGCAATTAAGTATTTTTATAACAAAATTCCCTGTGTGAAGGCTTTACTACAGTATATTAACAATCCATCCTAAAAGGCCTTTTGGCTATAACATATTTTTCAGAATAAATCAGTCAGGCTTACTGCCTTTGTCATAATTTTTCATAATACACTGATCAGGCTTAATTACAAATACATAAAAAAAAAGAGTTGGCAAAACAATATACGAAACCTTCCAAGAGAAATAAACATTCTCATATACAAACCTTATCTCCGGAACTTGTCATAAGGTCAACAAACACTAAAACCATTATACATGTAGTTTTAATAATTACAAGAGCCTGGCACAGAACTGAAGTTGTGGCCGGATCTAAATAGCTTCAGTAAATGCTTCACAGAAAATTACAAATGTATATAATAACAGTAGGCAAAACAATAGACAGCACCGGCTAAGAGACCTAATAAAGCTTCTCAAATGCACATCTTCTAACCACAATACTGGTCAGTGCGGTGACAAAGAGAAGTAACAAACATCAAAACCCTTGCCTACCCTAGGAATCTGTCAGATGCCATGCAACACAATTTCTGTCTACGGGTTTTAACAATGTGATAGTAATCCATACTCAACCTTTTAAGTGCTGGCCAAAGGCTAACACCCGCACTACCTCTCCAGTGCACGTGTCGGCCATTGACCGACACTGGGGAGGCATGTTAAGGCTACCCAAGTTTTCTGCACCAGAGGAAGTCCTTAATTTTTTTATTGTTTAAATTGCGCTGCTCTGCTACTCTGCTAGAGTGAAGTGGCGCAGAGTGGAGTAGTGCAGGGTAGAGTGGAGTAGTGCAGGGTAGAGTGGAGTGGGATAGAGTAGCGGTAGACAGTGCACTAGCGTAAAGTGGAGCGTTGCAGAGTGCAGCGGCGTAGAGTGAAGTTGTGTGGAGTGCAGGGGTGTATAGAAGAGTGGGGTAGAGTGCACTGACAGTAGAGTGATGCAGAGTAGAGAGGCGTAGAGTGAAGTGGCATAGAGTGCATTGGCGCAGAGTGCAGTAAAGCGGTGTAGAGTGATGGAGAGCAGAGTCAAAAAGTAAATGGGCATAGAGCAGAGTGGCACAGAGTTCAGTGGCACAGAGAGTGCCGCAGAGTAGAGTGTCAGAGTGCAGTGTTATAGAGTAGAGTGGAATAGAGTTCATTGGTGTAGAGTGCAGTGATGTTGAATGGGACAGAGTGGAGTGGCACAAAGTGCCGTAGAGTAGATTGTTTCAGAGTAGAGTGCAGTGTTATAGAGTTGATTAGAGTAGTGTAGAGGTGATTGGCATAGAGTGCACTGGTGTACAGTGCAGTGGTACAGAGTAGAGTGCATTGGCATAGAATGCAGTGCTGCACAATAGGGTGGCATAGAGTGCAGTGGCATGCAGTGGTGTTGCGTGCAGAGGTACACAGAGTAGTGTGGGATACAGTGCATTGACGTGGAGTGGTGCAAAAAGAGTGCAGTGATGTGGAGTGGTGCAGAGTAGAGTTGCATGGGGTAACGTGGAGTAAGCATGGTGTGGTAGCGCACTGCCCTTACAAACAATGCTTCTTCAACTGAAATTATTATTACATTTGCACAGACACACAGTTTTGCAGATAAAGTATACAGCGCACAAACTATAATGTGTGGAAATGTCATCACCCAATGTATTGATTTGATTATCAGTACAGTTCATTTACAGACATTTACATTTTGTTGTCTGCTAGAAAAATAACATCGCACAGCCTTCCTCAAGCAGCCCCTCCACCCCCCGTAAACCAGGATGATTGTTACATAAATCCTCTCACTTTGAGTCAGAGAAAGAAAAATAAACACCCAGCTCCCTGGAAAAGACAGCCTGACATTTGACCTCCGTCTTCGAATGCACAGCACAGGTGACAAGATAAGAACAAGATTTTAAGGCCTGTTTACAGAAAGCGAGTTAATGGAAGGCTACAGTAAACAAGGTTTGGGCAACGGGAGGGACGAACTCAAGCTGGACAGCATAAACCAAATAAAGCCAGAAAATAGAAAGCCAGAAAATGTAAGTTACAAACCATAAAGCCAATGGTAAGCAAAGGGCGAAATGCATTCCTAGGATTACTTTGTGAATGTCCCCAAAATGCCTTTAGCAAACCAGACAGCTGTGTTGTCTGGTAATCTGCAGCTTGAAAAGGGTCAATTTTGAGGGGAAAAATTTTATTTATCCATGTTGCGTTTTGGCAGTTTCCTGTCGCGGGCACTAGGCCTACCCTAGTTTTTATTTGAAAGCACAACAAATACAAAAAATGGGCTGCCTACTTGAAAATTGCCAAAACTGTTAAAATGTGAGTTTTTTTGATTCAGCTCTGCATGTTCCTGAAACCTGGGAAGATGGTGTCTTTGGCATAGCAAAATTGATGCCAATTTTATGAAAAAAACAGACACTTAACAGAGCACTTTTTTTCTTACTTTTCCCCAAAAATTCAAAATGTCGCTATTTGGCTATTTTCTTTGTCCCCTCCAGGGGAATCCACAAACCCTGGGTGCTTTACAAATCCCTAAGATGTTGGAAAAAAGGATGGAAATTTGGCGAGGCTACCTTATGTAGACAAGTTATGAAGGTTTAAGCACAAACTACCCAAATAGCCAAAAAGGGCTCCGTACTGGAGGGGAAAAGACGCAGCAGTTAAGGGGTTAAAGACATTTCCTGAAATGTGTTTGTTACACGCTAAATAAGTCAGCCCTACTACCTTTCTAATTGTTTTTCGTAATAAACAAAACCAACATAAGGCATCTGACGTATATCTTCCTAATTAACCAACAACATCTGTAGCCTTGATGAATGGCTCGTCACCGTAGTCGATGTCTGCCTACTGTATTAATAATAAGCTGTGCCACAAGGAAACCTCCGGGCATACATGCCTTAAATGAAAAACATGTACAAAATTAAAGTTGTCAAAACAATGCACATCCCTCCTAATCAGACTAAATAAGCATTCCCGTATTGCAAATCTTCTACCATAACAGTTTTCCAACCTCAAAGGCCCATAGACTAACAAATGCTTTTCACAAAAAAGAAAAGACAAGCTACTTACCTGTACACTGTGGTTCTCCAGTGTTGATATCTCTTATAGATTCACATGCTTGAATCCTCCCCGTCATCATGGTGGGAGTCCCACGATAACAGTAAAATACCAGTAATAAACTGTAACATTCAGTTGCCATAGACAACCACTAGCCTTTGGTAACCTATTACCATTGTTTTAAAACATCCAAACTCCAGCCAATCAGAGTGTAGACCATCGAGTCTCCATCCCCTGCAGGGCCACCATACCTGAGATTAAGAGGACGAGTACAATTAGAGGAACAATAGAGGTATGTAAGGTGAACCTGAAAGGGTAGGAGGAAGATATCAATACTGGAGAACCTGAGTGTACAGGTAAGTAACTTGTTTTGTCTCCAGTATTGAATCTTTTATATATTCACATGCTTAAATCAGAATAGCAAACAGTTATCAAAAGGTCAGCAGTGACGGGTAAGGTGAACCATCCCACCATGCGACCCAAAACAGAAAATACAAACAATAATCATACAGAGCATGTGTGAGAGCGTGGCTTAGAATATGGTGCTCACTTATGTAAGTGTAGCACCCGCACTAATCCAGACAACCCTTACGTGATTTTAGTGGTCTTAGACAACCTTAGAAAACTCTCTAAGTAGTAGCTGTGGAGAGCAGCCTTCAGGCTTAGTCCAGAAGGAGTGTAAAACAGCTTGTTTTACCAGTACTTAATCTTATGGTGCAGGTTAAGTGAAAAAGAACCACACAGTGTAGTTATAAAAAAGATGTATTTATTATTAACACTCACTAACTCAATATATTATCTCCTACCTGGAGATACAACACAATACTTTAGCAATATAATACATAAATAGCACAGAATACACTGTGGTCTTTAGGGGTAGACCAAACCATATCCTAAAATAGTGGAATAGGAACCACGACCTAAGTCGAGAATGGACCCAAAAGACGTACAAGAGCTGGGGACCCAAAGAGCCACCAAAGGTGAGTATCTAGGAACCCCACGGAGGTCGTGTGCAGAGTGGGAACACGACCGCGTGCTCAATGTTAGTCAATAGGTGAGTCGCGGTTGCAGTTTTAAAGAAGGACCCTTCCCAGCAGACCCTGAAGAAGCCCTGTGGAAGATAGAAGGTTGGACAGTCACTCCACCCGTGGATACCCCAGGATACCTACACCAGGGAAGCCGGGTGCATAGGTGTATAAAGACGTTCTAAACTGCCATAGACCACAATAGAGGACTTCAGTAAAGATGCTGCTGGTGTCCACCATCTTCCGTGACTCCTGGTCACTCCTGAGGGGCACAGACTCTGTTTCCTCTGCTTGCAGGTACCTCATCTCAAATCCACCTTTGGGTTTCACCAGACACTTTCAGCTTCTTCGCCAGCAGCATCTTTACTGAAGTCCTTTATTGTGGTCTATGGCAGTTTAGAACGTCTTCATACACCTATGCATCCGGCTTCCCTGGTGTAGGTATCCCGGTTCCTGGGGTATCCATGGGTGGGGTGACTCTCCAACCTTCTATCTTCCAAGGGTCCTTCTTCAAATCTGCAACCACGACTCACCTATTGACTAACATGGAGCACGCAGTCGTTTTCCCACTCTGCACACGACCTCCGTTGGGTTCCTAGATATTCACCTTTGGTGGCTCTTTGGGTCCCCAGCTCTTCTACGTCTTTTGGGTCCATTCTCGACTTAGGTCATGGTTAGCTTTCCACTATTTTAGGATATGGTTTGGTCTACCCCTAAAGACCACAGTGTATTCTGTGCTATTTATGTATTCTATTGATAAAGTATTGTGTGTTGTATCTCTAGGTAGGAGATAATACATTGAGTTAGTGAGTGTTAATAATAAATACATATTTTTTATAACTACACTGTGTGGTTCTTTTTCACTTAACCTACACCATAAGATTAAGTACTGGTAAAACAAGCTATTTTACACTCCTTCTGGACGGAGCCTGAAGGCTACTCTCCACAGATACAACAGAAAGCTTTGTAAGGTTGTCCAAGACAACTAAAATCCCCATAAAGGTTGTCTGGATTAGTGCAGGGTGCTACATTTACATAAGTGAGTACCATATACTAAGCCAGCCTCTCACAGCATGGATTATGAGCTCATATAAATATATACATATACTTAAAATCAAGAGGTATTCAAAACATTATTCACCAATCAAAAAACAATAGCACATGAATAAACAGATATGAAAAAGATCATACCTTATGTGAACACACATCGCAGAGCAGCTTTCCCAACTGCTACATCTGTATTCTGCCAAGCATCCAGGCAGTAATGCTTTGTGAGGTATGGACGTTCGGCCATGTCACCTGCAGATGTTAGGCACGGACACTCCGGCGAATAGGGCAGAGGAGGCTGCCACCTTGCGTGTTGAATGAGCTGTGACTCTGGAAACCAGAGGGCGCCCAGCCCTCTCATGACAGAGTATAGTCGATGAGACCCAGTGAGCCATCAATGATCGTGTCAAAGCCTGACCCTTCTTGGGGCAGAGAGGGCGATGAGTAACTGAGTAGATTTTCGGAAAGACTGAGTCCTTTGCAATTACTAGGGAAGATGGAGCAGGAAAGGAGGGCAAACCACTGGCTCATTTAGATGAAATGTAGAAGGTACTTTAGGAATAAAAGAATGATTGGTACGAAAAATTACTCTATCCTGACGAAACTGCAGGTACGGCTCTGTTGTTGTAAAGGCCTGAATTTCACTAATGCGTCTAGCTGATGTGATGGCCAACAGGAAAGCCACCTTCCAGGACAGGTACTTCAAATCGCATTTGTGAATTGTTTCAATGGGTGGCCTCATTAGCTGTGACAGGACAATATTCAATTTCCATAGCACTGGAGGAAGTTTTATCGGAGGGTAGGCCCCGAAAATTACCTTAATGAATTCCTTCACCAATGTGTTAGACCCACCTTATTTTTGCAGATAGAACATGGTGGTGGTGTTGTCCATATGAACCAGGATTGGCGATTTGTTTTTTTAGCCGTGGCAGGAATGCTTGGAGGCCCAGAAAAACTGCTTTTACCTCCGAGAGATTTATTCGACACTGTGCTTCCTGGGCTTACCACCTCCCATGAATCTATAATTCCTGCAGGTGGGCACCCCGTACGACCATGGAAGCATCTGGCATCAATAAAACCTTCGGTTTTGTCGTAGAAAGGTTAAGCCTTGAGAAAAGTTGCCACTGACTTCCCACCAGGGCACTGCTGAAGTAATCTCCGATGTGATTGAAACAATGTCTTTGAATGAGCCCCAAAATTGGGTCCATTGAGCATCGAACCCCTCCTGAAGAGAATTCATCTGTAGGCGACAGAGCGGGATGCAAGACTACATCATCCCTAGCACTGACTTGCACGTCCTTACTGAAACGCCCTTTTTGCGAATAGGCATTGCACCATTTTCTTTTTAGGGGAAGGCTTTTGAAATCTTTGTATCCAGAGTTGCTCCTAGGAAAACTATTGACCTAGAAGGAGCTAGAGAGGACTTCTCCCGGTTGATTCTGAGACCCAGGGAGTGAAAGAACTGAATACAGGTGTCTGTAGATCTTATGGCGGCCTGGAATATTGGAGCCTTGTCTAACCAGTTGCCCAGGTATGGGAATACCTGGTGACCGGCTCGCTGCAGAAAGGCAGCCACTAGGGCTAAGCATTTGGGGAAGACTCTTGCAGATGCCACCTCGAACTTGAGAAAACATTGATGTTTTGGATGTTTGAGAACATGAAAATATGCGTCCAGAAGATCTAGGAAGGACATATAATCCCCCAGATCCAAGAGAAGCAAGATCTCCTGGAGCGACAACATCCTGAAGGGCTGAGATTTGATTAACTTGTTCAGCGACCTGAGATCCATTATCTGCCTCCATTTTCCGGTCTTTTTCTTTATTGAGAAGAGAGAATAAAAACCTAGATTGCGCTGACTGAGCGGCAACTCATCTATTGCCTGCTTTGAGAGGAGCAATCTGATTTCCCTCTTGAGAACTGCCAGATGACGAAGAGAAGTTCTTTGCAGAGGCAAATCGGGAGCTGTTGAACAAATTACAGGGTATGATCATGGTGGAATACGTCTAACACACATTTGTTGGAAGATATGAGCTTCTATTGATTGAAGCATTTGGAGCAAGCGGGCCAATTTGAAGTTGGGACTATAGTAGCAGGAGCCTGTGGATGTCTATTACCTTTTGTTGGTATCTTGAGCCTTTCCCCCTGATGGTGGGCTTTGACGTGCCGTTGCTCTAGGATAGGCTGGTGTTAAGGTTTCTCGAGAGGGCTGTAAAGAGTACGGAGATCGTAATCCCTGCTGATAATAGGGCTGAAAACGTTGCTGGAGCAGAGGTTGAGAGAGATGTTGACCTCTACCTTTTCCTCTGAAGAAAGCAAACTTTTTCTGCTGCAGATCCATCAGCGATGTAGCTGTATCCGTATCAGATTTAATCGACTGCAGCGCGTAGTCTACATGTTTACCAAAGAGGAATTCGCCGTCGAACAGCATATTCAATACCTTGGCCTGAATTTCAAGGTGGAACGTTGTAGCTTGTAGCCACCCCTGCCCCCTCAACACCGCCGCTCCCGCAGTTTGTCTGAAGGAGGTTGATGAAATATCCAGAGCCTATCAATCATCTTGGAAGAAGCTCTCTCTCCTTCCGATAGTATCTCCTTTACCTCTTACTTCTTGTCCTCGGGAAGAAACTCCAGCAAGACAGCGACATCGGACCACATTTGGCAGTCATACCTCCCTAGGATAGCAATGGCATTGGAGGCCCTGATGGCGGTGGCTGCCAATGCAGAGAATCTTTTGCCGATGTTATCTAGTCGGCACCCCTCCTTGTCAGGCGGAGCTGCACACGGAGAAGGAGGATTTTTATATCTCCTCTGAGCAGCCTGAATAATAACCAAATAAGGCCGAGGGTGATCAATCAGGCACGCAGGAGAGTCCTAGGGCGCCCTGTATTTTTGGTCTAATTTCAGTTTCACCGCAGCAATAGAAACTGGCGTCTTCATCAACTTTAGACCCTCCTGCCATAAGAAGTCCACAATGGGTATGGACCGAGTTGAGCGTTGCATTGTAGGTTTAAAATCAAAAGAAACATTTGGTCTGCTTGGCGGGCATAGGGAGGTCAAAGCACCTTGAAGTACTTTCCAGCAGTTCATGGAACCCACCGATATCTACAGGTAGGGAGTCGGCTATAGGTGGAGTAGGAGAAGGTGAAGTAGGAGCCCCGTAAACATCCCACTCATCTTGGAAATCCGGGTCCAACTGCAATTCCCCTTCCTCTAGCTGCTGGTCATCATTATCCTGTATTTGTAAAGAAATTTCCAAAGGTAGCGGAACAGTTTCGCTTTTTGGCAACGGGTACGCAGCCAGTGATGCCGGAAAGAAACATGGAAACTTCCTGTGTAGGAGGTGGTTGTGGAGCAGAGTTCGCCTCAGGAAATCTCTTGTAGTAATCATTGAGCAACAACGGAAGGTCAGTGACCAACAAAACAGGAATATTGATGGAGTGTTCTTGAGCATGATCCTCCAGTTCCTCCTAAGGGTAGTGCTCCTGAAATGCATCCGAGCAATGAGCACAGGGACGCCCTGTATCAGAAAAATAGTCACCCTCCAAATAAGTAGATGGATCATCCATTGCCTCTTCTTCCTCCAAGTCGTGGCAATTGACTGAGTTGAGAGGGACTGTATGCAGGGCCATAAGGACCATCATCTTCAAAGCCCTGCAGATGGGGTGGAATCTGCTTTGAAAGCAGACTTTTCTCTCGTCAGCAGGATCCTCAGCGGTATAACCGTCTGCGTCGGTTTAAGAGTCGCTGATGGTGATCGTACTTTCTGGACCGTAGATTGTGAAGCTATCACGACAGCTTACGACGGTGACACTACCACTGCCGTTGTCAATAAAGCTGCTGTCATCTTGACTGTCGGCGTAGTCGCAGTTGCTGACTAAGCAACTGACAAAGCGCAAGAACCTGTGGAGACTGAGGCTGTAGACTGAATTCTTAATTGACGGAACCTCCGATGATCTGTTTTTTTCAGCTGAAGACTCCCTGGAGGAATATGAGGCACTGACAGTGGAGCAGAGCCAGCCCTCTGGTGAGAAGAGGGACTGGTTCTTATCTTTTGAGGCCCTCTTTTCCGCAGCCCTCTCTTTACTGAGACCTTGATTTTTTAGGGCCCTTGAGCGCAGAGGAAGAATTTTATTCCTTTTTTAGGTCTCGGGACCATCCGGTCGGCAGACCGGAAGTCCGGAGATTTAATGTCATTGAGAAGAGGGGCTTGCACCCGCCCCTCTTCTATCCTGTTCTCCATTGGCTGGCCTCTTAAATGCTGGCCAGCCACTGGAGAAGAGGTCCAGTCACTCCGTTGAAGCCCCGTCTTTTTCGGATCGGGGGGCGTGTTTTTTGCGAGAAGTCTCAGGGAGGAGACAACAGCAAAACACGCCCCCCAATCCGAAAAGGACGCTGCGTTTCTCCGAGGCAGTTCTTCTCAGCCTCGGAGAAAGGCTGTGGTGTCTTCCGGTGCCCTCTGCTTCTTTATGTTACTTGGGAGTTCCGCCCGTCCGGAGTAGGAAAAGTAGCGCATCCAAGCCAGGGAAACCGAGGAAGTCACATCCAGGTACCGGTCGCGTAACGCGCCGCCCGAACATTTGGTCACTAGAATCTCCCCGACAACTTCATCACAATGCAACGCAGCAACTCTGGAACCCCTTAAAGAGAACTTCCCGGCTCGGGTTTCACTGGGCGACGTGCCCTGGCGGAGGGAGCGCTGCACGTCGAAACTCGAGAACTGAGGCCCCCCACTCACTCTTCACACCGAGCTGTCTCCGAAGACAGACGCACGTGGGTCCTGGAGACACTCCCGGCTTGCAAGGCGGAGAGCGGAAACCTGCTGTTAACCAGTCTGTCTTCCGGATTGACCGCCGCCGGCTGCCGTAGCGAGGGGACGTTCAGGACGAGTGGGTTTCCGTCCTGTCAACAGGCGCTGCTGCGGTTCATGAACTGCAGTCCCTTTACAATCAGCTCAGCGGGAGGATCGTTGCAGATGTGTGTTGAAATAAATCGATTTTCGTCTCCCCTCCCCCCCGCAATCAACAGTTAATAGGATTATAGGTAGTGCTGCAGAAATTGTTGCATAGGTAATAATTGCAGCCGCTTCTGTTTTGGAGACACAAGTTACATGAAACAAGTTTGGATTGATTTTTTTAGGCGGGCAGTCCCTAAGAAACGGAGGTCTGGCTGGTTAATGCACCTGCTGCTCGTGACAGGTGTGTAGCCAGTGCCTCAACTTGGCCCGTTAAGGGAATGATTATTATTGACTTAAGGAATCATAGCTTTTGTTCTGTGTGCCACGTTAGCCGTGGGCTTGTTTATAAATTCACTTAAAGTTCTGTTAATTTTTTAATTTTTGCTTTTCAAACTTCCCCTTTAACTGACTTCTAATTCTAGTGTCTATCTAGTGGACTATACTCGGGCCACCTTTTTCCTGCACAAACATGATTTTTCCTCAGTTTCTGCATATTCAGCCACCCGCGGCGTAATTTGCAGATGTTAACAAAAGTAATTGTAGTTCAAAGTCATCAAAGTGCTGCACAAGGGGTGCAGCGCCACACCTGACCCATTACACATTTTAACTGGTCACCTCTCCGTTGGTGTACACCTTATTCAGGCATTTAAGGAGTTAACAATGCTGTTCAGATTCCTCAAATATCCACACTTTTCTGGGCTGAAGTGAGGAATTTAACATGCAGCAGGAATACAAAACATATGGTAGTTCAATATAGTTCAAAGAGAATGGAAAGAAATTATTTTTCATGAACATGTTTTTTGCACAATTTGCACATTCATGTTGAGATCACAAGCTTTGCACTGGAAGCAGCACATCTTCCAGGAGGGCAATCCGTATTTAGAAGAATTCCAGACATATTGTATTGTAATTGCATTTATATAGCGCTTACTACCCCTGACAATGCGTCAAAGCGCTTTTTCGGCGAGTAGCGCGCTACTCAGGGACCCATAAAGGATTAGTGTTGAATTAGTATTGTGAAATAAGAAGTCATTTTAAGTGGTGGATAAGTTAGTCAGTTATTTGGATTCGGAAGGACAGAAGAGGAAACAAGCATTTACAATGCAACGGTCTCGGCATTGTTAAAGTTAGAGCTATTGGCATTGCTCATGACAATGCCGTTTCTTTAAATGTTTTAAAAACAAAAACATAAACAAAAATAATGTCATGAGCAATGCCAATAGCTCTAACTTTACCAATGCCGAGACCATTGCATTGTAAATGCTTGTTTTTCCTGTAGGAGGTATGGGGCTTCTCCTCACCCTCAGAGCCTTTAGCCGTTTTTTAGGTCTCGCCTAGCGACGCAGCGCGAAGCGCTGTCGCTAGCAAGATCTATTGTTGTCGACTTGCATCGGAAGGGGGACAGGACATGTGTACGCGCACAAAAGGATTGCAATTGTGAACACGTTTGTGAACGCGTACGACGGCGTTAGATTAACTTGCAGGAGAGAGGGATGTGCACGTGTACAGCTGGCGCCGCATTTACGCGCCCCCTGCTACCTTGTTGTGATTAGTTTTCAGGGCCAATGTGCACCTCACTGTAGAAAAACGTATCGTATACTGAATGTTCTAATTCCCATTTATAAGAGATGACTTCTTGCCTGCTTAGTTTGTCTACTTTTATATTTTAACCTAGCACGGATTGTGCAGAGAGATATACATCACTCTGAATTTCCCATTGCCAAGCCACTTGCATGTGGTAATGTTGAGTGTGAGCAGGATTTCGGCCTCCCTTGTCTGATTAGATAGAATACTGTGTAATATCCACGTGACTGGTCTGGAATCTCGACCTTTGTTCGGGAAGATAGAATGAAGAGAGCGAGGGCCGGGATTCCAAAGGAGTCAGTTGAATGTGGAGGTGTCCCTTTCTTGATGAGAGAACCTCAACCCAAACTGTTATAACTTACGTGTGCCGGTTGAAGTTATTGAAGATACGGCACTGGCGATGAGCAGGATTGAGGAGGGGATGCCTGTGCAGATTGTGGAAGTCGCCGTGGCAGCATAGAGGTATCGCAGTGACACCGTGGTGGCTGTTTTTTCCGGCGGCATGGAGGATTGCACGATGTGACAGCACAGTGACTGTGGTATTTTACGGCTGCGGTGGGTGAGTCTCGTTGCTGCTGACTTCAGGTTTGGGCAGGCAATCAAAGTGGCCAGGTGGCGGGGCACACGCACTATCGCAAACCAGTGCACGGGAGCGAGCGTCTAATGCAACAACGTTGCCGACAATGAGAAATAAAGAAAAGTGACGTAGCACCACGCCGTGGCAGCCATTTTACAGCATAGGGCAAGATCTCTAATTAAGCATTGAGATGACGCTGTAGTTACATCGTTGAGATGTTTTTCAAATGGAAATTTGTTACAGCAACAATTTATGTGAATTAGCATCAGTGATTCACACACTTGGAACATGGAATTAAAGAATGAATGATAATCTTGCACCATAATACAGAACCAGTATCATCAATATATATATATTATTTTTTCTTTCTTGCCTACGTAAGACAGGATTTGACCCTACATTTATTTTAGTTAGTGGGTTATATTCATTTTAAGACTATGGAAGGGTTTCAATGCCCCAGCACCTTTTCTGTCTGATCCTGGTGAACCTGTTCAGGAGTGGGAACAATGGAGAGAATGGGTTGAAGCCTATCTGGAGGCAATTGAAGGAGAAATTTACTGAAAGAAGGAAATTGGCTATTTTAAAACATTATTTAGGGTCGGAAGCAAGAAGAATTTTAATACATTTGCCAAATAGTATTCCAGATGATGAAAGCGAAGAGCATTCTGATGTTTATGAAATGGCTATTCAGCAATTGGAGCTACAATATAAAACAAGCATTAAAAATGCAATAGGTCTTGCCTTTGATTAAGTTAAAGCCATTTGCTTTGCTAATGGTATCGTATAGCAAAGCAAATGCCTTTAACTTAATGAAAGGCGAGACCTATTGCATTTTTAATGCTCGTTTCCTTTGCAACCAGAGACACAGCCTACCCTCATGGTCTTTGAGGGTTTTGTGGAAAAAGTATGGCAGTACTTGCATTCCCTGGGCTTGTGGTCTGGATACAGGCAATAAAGGCACTCCTTACGTGGGTTCCCAGAATATAGTTTGGACTTTCCAAAAGTCTAACATGGCCTAAACAACCCATTTTTAGACTCCCACATATTGAAGAAAAATAGGTACTCCCACTCCTGGACTGTACCTCAGAAGATGAAATGAAGTTAAGAAATGAACTGCTAGCTGGAAGTTCAAAAGGGCAACAGTAGAAACATTGGGACAGAGCAGAGCTCAGGGAGACTCCTAACACACGATGTGCGGTAAAAGATCTGAGGTGTTGTGGTCCTGCAGGGGATTGAGACTCTATGGTCTATGCTCCGATTGGCTGGAGTTTGAATGCTTTAAAACAATGGTAATAGGTTGCTAAAGGCTAATGATTTCCTATGGCAACTGAATGTTACATTTCAATACTGCTATTTTACTGTTACCGTGGGACTCCCACCATGACGACGGCGAAGATTCAAGCATGTGAATCTATAAAAGATACACTACTGGAGAAGTCAAGCCTACTGTCTTAGTTGTAAGCTATAATAATAAAGACATCAGACGTGGTAGCATCAGACACAACTCTATGACCCAATCTGGCCTATAGACACTTATCGGCTTGCCAAAATAACCAGCTCTGAACAAATGTATGAGTATAAGCATTTCCCAGGGCAACAGTTAAATTGCAACTATGTACATTCCAGCTGGCTAACCAATATATATATATATATATATATATATATATACACACCCTACTAAGAGGGCATTAAAGGAGAATCACAATACAAGTTTTCAGCCCTGCAGTGTTCGTCAAAGTAGGTAAGCAACATCAAAACCCTTACGCTACCTAGATAATCTGAGATTCTGTGTAACAAAATAAGTATCCACAGACTTAGACACCTGCAATATCAATCCACCCCTAAAGGACTATTAGCTTGAACACATGCTTTTCACAAAAAAATATGTTATGCCTACCGCCTTTTTCGTAACTTTTCTAAATGGATCAGATGTGTGGCAGACAAATGGCATTATTGTTTAGTCACCATTACCTACTCAGGCCTACTGTATTGAGTATTTTGAAGCATAAAACTTCATACAAAACAGAAAACACACAATTTCTACACAATTAAATGCCGAAGTGGTCTCTAGAAGTGTTTTTCAAAGCTCTTTTTCTGTTTATCACAAAAGAGAAGGTGACAGCTTTGAATGTAAACTAGTTTTCCTTTAACCCCTTCCCCGCTCATGACGGAACCACTCCGTCATGAGCCACGGTTGCGCTGTGCTCATGACGGAGTGGTTCCGTCATGCTACGGCCTTTGGCGGCCGCTCCGCCCACGCGGCGCTAATTCCCCGCCTGTGCGGGCGATTAGCGCAGTGGGCGGAGACGTGACGGAACCACTCCGTCATGAGCACAGCTCAACCGTGGCTCGTGATGGAGCGGTTCCGTCACGAGCACAGCGCCACCGCGCTGCCCCCAAACCCCCCCCCAAGCGCCGCGGCGGAATTCCTGCCGCGGCGAAGGGGTTAAAGACACATGAAGAAAAGTGAAATTCGTGTTGCAATATGAATTCAAGACCATGCACTAACCTACAATTTAAAATTTAATCAAGGGCTCCTAAATCCATGAAACCTGACATAATTTGTTAAGTACCCATAGAGCTGCAAGAAATTCATGTCGATTTAACTCCGATAACCGTAGAACTCTCACCGAGAAGAGGCTTCCGGAGCAGGGAATTATTTTGCAAATTATTGTATTGAAATTTAAAACCTACAAATATGCCAGTTTGAAATATAAGGGAGGTTTTGACTTTCTCTCGTTATCAGTACTGGGTGGACAACAAATCAACGTAGCGAGCAAGTTATGTTGTAAGTACATATTTAAAATAAGTGAGAATATCTTAAGATGTCAATGCAGCAGAAACACTTTGTAGCATTCATTATTCGAAGCATGCATGTGCCCTCATATGAATAGTAATTTCTGTTATATCAGAAAAAGGTTCACCTAGGGGAAAATATTCCTCAAAATAAGTGTGAGTTAGAGAAACTCTCAGGTCGACAAAATTCGAATCTAGGGAGCAGCGAAATTATAACATAAAAAAACAAATATCGAAAATGAGGCCAGGTTTCCTCAATACTGACAGACTGCAATGTAAGCACCACACCTCCCATGAGAAGACAAAACACGGCAGGTACTTTTTCTGGAGTCCCAGGGAAGCCAGCGGTTACTGAGATCAGATTGTATTTATTAGAGTGACTTATACCACTGATATCCAGGGACTTACCTTACTAATGAGCCAAAAAGCGAGCCCAAATATGCTCATTTGGCCCTTGAATGTCAGGGTAACAAAATGGAGCGACAAAAGGCAGTAGCAGCTCACTTCAATATGCGTCTTGGCTCTGCCCTTCTCGTTTTCTGTTCTTGGCTATACCAATAGCAAAGAATATTCTATTTTCCACTACTGGTATAATTAAACAAAAAGCCAACCCGTGGTGAAAGTTCAACCAGCAGCCTCAGGCAGTGAATCTGTCTGATGGCTGTTGCGGGTGCATAGTGGTGCCTGTGCCATCTATTGACAGATTGTCATGGGCAGGTAAAGATCCAGCCTTGGCCTCAGGGGTCTGACATGACCATGGCATCGACATATGGCCCAGGTGCCACTCATATGTGACACATTTCAGATTCACCCATACAGATCCCCCAGGTGCTTTAGGTGTGAGCTCTATAGCAGCAGGAGATTTCTGTCAATCAGGCTGTCACCTCACCCCATCAAAAAGTGTGACGGGGTGAGGAGCCTCACTGACCCCACCCCAATCTGTGACAAGATGGGAGAGTGTGTTGTAAACAAAGCAAGAAGCTTAAGCCTGCATTGTGAATCCTGTATACGCTGCACAGGCTGTTGCTTTCAGTGTCTTGCTTCAGTGCCTGAAGGGGGAGGAAGCTGTGTGCCTGCTCGAAGGCCTGTGCACCACCAGCTGAGGAGTTAGAGTGTCAGGCATGCACAGGCAGAGGGAGGGAAGTAACAACCCCAAAACATAAAAAAAAACTGGCAGATGTGGTCTGCATGCACATAGGGGTGAGAAAGAGTGTGTGAGAGCATGTGTGACAGTAAGTGACAGAGCAAGTGATGGAAACAAGTGCCATTAAGTAGGACTGAGTAAGAACGAAAGAGTCCGGGTGAGTGCGAGTGACAGTAGGAGTACGAGTGCATCTAGGTGATGATGAGTGAGTGATATTGTGTGTATGCAATCTGTCTGGGACATGAATGGCAAAACGCATGCACAGATGTACTTCAGGTAATTCGTAACAGTTAGGGAAGACAACAATCAAATACTGCGCGGGGTGAGAAGGGACAATGTGTTGCAGGGATTCTGCTGGGAAACAGAAATATGCCTGGGACCACAGAACATCAGTATGTAGGAACTGAGTCACCTTACCACAACAGTACCTATGGGCCCAAATCCAAACTAGCTAATAGTGCCTTACTTGCTCTCCTAACCTCTCCAGAGAAACAAGTAAAATAGAATCCCAGAACACCACACTCTAGACCCTCTAAGGGATCGCGGTAGCAGGCCATCTTCACCTTTCATTCTCTCACTCACACAAATCCGCAATAAAATTGAAAGAGACACGATGAATGATTACAATATTTATTGAAACTATTGTGCTCTATTTTCCAATAACTGTGCTGCAAATAAAAGACATACAGGTCAGAAATGTGATTATCAACTGACTGTACACAAAGAAAAGTCCGGTCATATTGAAAGACAGATCGGCCTAAGCCTACCCTCACTATACAAACACAGTGTTATTTTGTATATCGCTGGGATTAGTGGGGGACCCCATACCTGGCATACATAGGTGGTTCCACATATCAGGACCTTTTCTCTGCAAGAATGTGTCCTCTCTTTTCAAAATGACAAATTCCAGATTATACATTAAGAATTGCATGTTCACAAATGCAGCTGGATTTTGCTGCTATCTCTAGAGTTTAGTGTCTGACCATAGAGAAAACAGAGCGCAATGTTTTTTGACCGTGTTGTATGAAGTGCTCCATCTGAATCCCAGCAGAAGCACCAAAAAAACATGTTCAGCCTATTTATAAAATAAATGTGCAGCACAAAAACAAGCGTGTTCTTTTGTAACGTGTGCAAAGCAAATGCAGGCTAACATACTGTAGGCCTCTAGGTAATCCACAACAGATTAAGGGAGCAGACAACTATAACAAAAGGCTGGCCCTGACTTTTGGAGATATCAGACATATGAGTTATCCACACTTCATGACAGAAGAGGTCCTCAATGGCATATTCGAGAGGGGCACCTGTAATAAAATGTTGGTCATGACATTACGGAGGTAAATGCTGATACAGAGGAGGCTCCAGCTGCACATTTTGAAGAAAAAAAAAAATAAGGTGAACTCCTGGGGCGCATCAGGCTTCATTGAGTTTACACAGTAATGAAATTTGCGCAAATGTATGTGAAAATTATGCTTCAAAATGCATTATCTGACAACAATGTTTTTCATAAAAGGTTTTGGGTAGTGAGACCACGTTCCTAAGCCCCTTTGCTCACTAGAATTCAGGGCTAGTATTACACCACCACCACTTTCAAAGATCACCAGCCACCACTAGTCCAAAGTCTTAAGGAGGGAGGTGGTGTAAGGTTAGAAATTCAAAACTCTATAAAGCAAACAATACAAGTCAATAACTAATATGATAAACTAACGTATACAAATGTCTTACTGGTTCTTGTCCCCAGAGAGATCTTTTTTGGTTTTACACTTGTAACGTCCATCTTCAATCTACCTGACATATCCACAACTGCTAAAGCAGAAATCGTTCACCTACAGGCTCTAAAGATAATGAAACCTTTCCTGCCATCAGTCCAACTGATATCAACGTATCATGCAACGATTGTGTCTAGAGCTAGATTTTGGAAATGAAATTTTGGCCGGAATCTAACAATCCACTCAATCCATTGAAAGCTAGATTAGTCTTCTCTTCATATTTTCTTTGATCATATATCCTCCACCCTCACCGAGTATGTCTTCTTATTGAGGCAAGTTCTACCTCTTAACACACCTTCGTACCACACAGACCTAAAACTCTATGGTGACAAACAAGACATTTGAAACAAGAAACAACACTGGTGCCCGACACCAATCATTCTTGGGGTTGCTCAAACATTATGGAACACTATTCCAAGGTACATGAGAGAGAACTCGAACTTGGCGTCTTTCTGTCGCACAGGAGAATACTATAATAAAATTAAAAGGAAAACTTTCCTGACCGCCTCTGCTCCTGGTCCGCGTTGGCGCCTCTCTGCCCTCTTCAAACTGGATGGAACAGCACATCAGCACTGCAGTGGCAACCCCTCAGCCAATCCTGGCGCTGCTGCAGCGCCAGGATTGGCTGGGGGCACAGCCTACTCCTCGCCCGCCCATTAGGAGACCGAGGGGCTCCTAATGTGCATGCGCAAGTCCGTGAAACACAAGTGCGCATGACTGGGCACGGGCTAAAAATTAGCTCACCATGCCCACTCATGCGCACTTGTGCTGCAGTGCTGCCTGGTCTGACAATGCATGTCAGTCAACATGACGCCGGACCGCCCACGGTCCGACGTCATGCTCACTGACATGCATTGTCAGTTCTCCCTACCCTCGGCGTCTCTGAACTTAAGTAAACTAAGTTCAGAGACACCGAGGGAGCCGCGGGCGGGGGCAACGCCCCAATGGACTCACCGCGCCTGATATAGAGACATTTAGACAATTGTGTGAACTTGGGTAGTCTCTAGAGAGAAAGTCGACCTGGATGTTGGCAAGTACTTTCTAATATCACTCCCCACCAGCAAAGACTTCATCAAGCCTATACCTCCTTCCCGTCTGCCACCTCCCCACACCCTCAGCCACCAAGGTTCTCTCAGGTTTGTACAGTATCTTATCGATGTCTGTTAGTTCCATGGAGGTAATGGAGCATCTCCTTTCTTGGGTGTGGCAGCAATGCTTACGTGGTGTATCTCACCCCGCCTCCGGGGCTGATAATTGAGCCACATCTATGGCACACACGGTGTAACAAGTAAAAACTGCGTCAGCACTACTTAAGGAGGCTGAATTCTCAAGGCCCAAACACAAAACTTACCATACAAGCAATCTAGGTGTCTAGTTCAGTTTACAACAACGCTTGTTTCTCTTTCAGGAGGACTGTGAATTGCCAGTCAGCCTGTGTGGCTTCGGTCTTACAACGGAAATCACCTGGACACAAGTTCTTCAGTTTCCTCCATCCACAGGGGATACAAAATCTCACTCACACTAAGCTCCCTGGGCATCAGCCTCACCTAGTGGTGCAAACCCTTCCCTGGACATTCTCGGACATGTCCCACCTCTGCTCTTCAGCGCTCCTCTCCTTCAGAGCAGTGTCTTCTATGTGTTGTGGCACATCAGGTACCCATCCTGAGCAGTAAGTCCACGTTCTCCAGGAAGCACTGTTGAGGAAACTGTTACTAGCCATCTTTGCTGATATTCTTAGGTTTCTCGTCCTATACCTGGCAAGGGGAGTTGGCAGTAAACACCCAAACCCTGCAGCAGAGAGAATTTCTGTCGCCACTGGTGTGTGGACCCCAGACTCCTTCAAAAGAAATGTTGGTAGACTGGCTGAAAGTGTATACCTCATCTTTATAATGAGGTTACAGGACATAGTTCTGTATGGCAGCAGTCTGCTCTGATATTGGTACTGGATAGTTGTGCAGCTTTTGCTTATTCCATTCAGACTGTCCAGCCAAGCAGTTTGCTACAAGTTGCAAGCAGGACGGTGCAGGGGGAGGGGGGAAGCTGGGAGTTCCTTGTCATGAGACCTCCAAAACAAAGGGCACAAAAGAAAATGAGGTTCTCCATTCATCTCCCTGATAACCTGTGTGGGGGTTTCTCTCAAAGTGAACAATGGTCCAGTAAAGGGCAAGGGAAACTCAAAGGCGCCCTCTTTCTCTCCTCTCCTCCACACCCAAAGGTCTGATCCAGTAAATAGGCAAGCCCGGACTGGGAACCCAGAGCAGCACTAGGAATGTTGTTAGAACCCTTAGATGTTTTGCCACTATAATCATTATCACTGCCACTACTTGTCAGTACTCTATAGTCCTCGGAACTTACAGCAGTCACCATCTATAAATCTGTAAGAAGAGTGCATAGACTGTGCCCCTCCAGACCACAAAACCCCACTCTGCATTTCAATCTGTCAAAAATTCCTACAGCGTGCACGCGTCATCGTCATGCATGCGGAGGGGATGGGGCCAAAAATCTGCAGCATGCTATGATGTACTCGAGGCTGGGGCACCTGCTCTCCTGAGCCATATAGTGTAGCTACCTCCGTCGCAGCAGACACTTTACCTTTACAATTTATATAAAAATGTGATCAAGATTTTAGTCAATAAGCTAAATTGAGGTAGAGGTGGACAAGGTGAAGCAAAATCTCAAATTAAATAGAATCACCCTCTTAAGCAATCAACGAGGAGTTAATGTTTTATATTCTAAACAAAGTTACTGATTTCACACTGTGATGATTGACCAAATACTCACTAGATACAAATATCTATGTCACAACAAATTATTGAATTCTTTATTGATGGGATGTTTTGGGTGAAAAGTGTACACTTTGATTTGCAAACGTCTGAAGATTACAATCCAAATTACTTTTATAACTAACAAAAAAGGTGGAAGCTAACATACAGTCAACCATTCAGGCTGGATAAACCAATTAAAAGGTTTATAATTATGGCGAAGGGGGTGGATTGGTGCGCGACACAAGAAAAACCTATGTATGAGGCGCGGGGGTGTCCTAAGAAATACCGGAGGGTGTGGGACAAATGGCTGGGTGCCGTGGTGTAGCTCGTACTCTATACACGCTGCTTGTACTCAATGCTGCAAGCTGGGTTTTGAAAGCAATGTCTTTGCTCTGTGTAGTCTCTCATGTCACTGCTGGTGCTATTCACTGTCGTGTTGCTGGTTCTTTGTAAAAACAATAAAATTGTTTATCGAAATAAAAAAAAAGGTTTATATTTAAGGCGCCCAGATTTCCATTGCTACTGATTTTAACAGATAAATACAGACAGAAAGCAATGCGCTTCCTTCTATTTATATAA
This sequence comes from Triturus cristatus, assembly GCF_964204655.1. Taxonomy (NCBI): domain Eukaryota; kingdom Metazoa; phylum Chordata; class Amphibia; order Caudata; family Salamandridae; genus Triturus; species Triturus cristatus. Next base: position 1,075,527,010 of record NC_140593.1, on the reverse strand, counting down.
ATAAAAAAAATTAAAAAAGGAAAGTACAGAAAATTGGGTATCTTTTGGGCGACTCTCCAGCTGAGCAGATTGACAGGATGGCGAGTTAAAAAACTGGTTGAGATTTCCTCAAATCAATGAAGATCTCAACATATATTTGTTGTATAATGCTATAATTTTAATAAAGGGGCATTGTGTTAATATATTTGGCTAGTTAATGTGTTAAAACTAGACAGGCATTAAAGTATGAGTGTATATTTATTGGTTAAATAAATGTGGAAATCAACACGTTCCGACCTAATTCATTCACACACAAAAAAAATATTGATGAATATTAATAAGATGGCCACAAATAAATATGGATACAGATGGAAATGTTGAAAACAAACACCATAAATCCGGGAGCCCTACTTGTAATGTAGGTATAAACTGCTGTTTTCTTTTGCATTCTTGGCCTTCTGACAATTTATCAGGCTGCAAACAGACAGAATGACAGAGACAGCCGGGTTGGAGAGGGGCTGCTTGCCTAGGGTAATCAGACAAGGCAGTGAAGATAAAGTAAGTCTAAGTACAGGTAGAAAGTATCAACAAGCAGTTTAAGAGTGAGCTAGGTTAGGAAATGTGAGCAACAGAATTTATCTTGAGTATGGGTACAGAGGGCAGTGTTGTGAGAACAGGAGACAAAGGGTGAGATGGGGCCAGTAACAGAGAGACAGGAGATCGAGAGTAACAGAGTTAGGGGGATAAAGAGGTACATGATAAACAAAATATAATCACAGAAAGCTGGGGAAACGGGGGACCAAATGATAATCACCTCTTTCGCACTTGTTGCAGGATGGTGACTGCTGATGATTGCCCACCCACTTAGATTGCGCCCTCCTCTAGGGCTTTCAACCATAATTTTGAGATCAGTAAACACCAGTCATTGTCAGTTTAAGGCAACAGACCACTGATAAGTCCTAGTTTATTTTGTTTTTGGACCTCTGTGCATGAGTTGCCCAAATGTAAATATAGTTTCGCCCGTCCACTGCAAGCTTCTGTAGAGAAACAAAAAAATCGATCGCAGCTGTAAACTCCTTTTAACCCCTTGTGTGCCACGCCCTTTCCCCGCCCTGTGCCGGCCGTTGCATTAGCGGGCGGGGTTCATGACGAGCTGGACTCGTCATGGGCACAGCGCAACCGCGGCCCATGACGAGTCCAGCTCGTCATGGGCACACAAGGGGTTAAAATAAAGGTTGCTGCTGTACAGTCCGTATAAGAGGCTCTGCGTAGGTTTAGTGAGGAAGACCTGTACATTTGCATAAGTCCATAAGTACAGGCAGAGCGAATAAGACTGTTGGCTGAGTCGGTCCGCCATCTGCACACAAGTAGAACTATCGCAGGTGAGGCCCAGACTAAGTTGGGTTTGGACTGCCAAGTCTATTTAATCCAGTTAAGGATCCAAAAAGAAATTTTCAGTTTATTTTTAGTGTAAAATATCTAGAGTTTAAACTATTTTAAAGCTTTGGGCAAATTATTCTTTACTAATAGCTTTGGATTGGCATAAGGCAGGAAGCCAATTGATATGTCCTTTTTATAAACTCCAAGGACAAGAATTATTATCCGGAGTTACTATATATGCGTCCATATTTACTTCTAAAATAGGACATAGTTCCCTAAACCAGTCTTAATGAACTTCATGCTTTCAGCTACTCTGCTGGTCAGCTGATAGTCCAAAGCCGCCCCCTGAAGTGGCCTTACTCACTCAACAATTACTCTTACTGATATAACTGGCCACACCATGAATGTTGTATGGCCCCCTCAGGCTTTCATCACCAAATATTTTTCATCATCAATAAATAAATGAACTTCAGTAATGTGGTCAGACCATCCCCTTATTAACTTACAATTTAACAAATATCACAAACTAAAGTTACACTGCAAAACACAGTTGGCAGGATACCTTGGAAAACACTATTCCTTTAAACACTTACACTCAGGGAATATCTCAGTGGCTAACTCCATTCCACCTGCAACAAGCCTCAATATTAGGGACATATCTAAAAGGTGTCCTAGGTTTACCCCTACCTTACAGAAGTTAAAACTAAAGGTCAGAAAAAGAGAATGCAGTTGATGTTCCCAATATCTCTCAGAGTTCAAAGCATTTTCTAAAGCACAGCTCTTACAAACATGCGTTTTTCATGACCTGTCAATTCTATTACTCTATCCGCATTACACCCTGGGATTAAAAACTGAAAGAAATCTTCAAAGTACTCAAGAACTTAAACACTATTGCCTCCGACCCATCTTGCCTTCACAAACTGCATGCAATGATCTCGCAAATTATTTAACTGACAAAATCACACAAATCAGAAACTCCACATAAGACAATTCTCCTGACAATACAAATACAGAAGAATCACTACTACCATCTACTACACTATCCAACTTCAATTTTTAAACTTTTAAATTTCCCAGAAATCTTACATCCACTATCTTGAAATGCAAAAGTGGATCCACCCTAGATCTACTACCTTTAAATATAAAACAAAACTATAGCCCTGTTCTTAATAACCTATCATATGTGTAATCATTAAGCACACACTTCATCAAGAATTGAACTGCAGAATTATTTTGAAAAAAGGAATTGTGATGTCATTGCTTAAAAAGAACTATTTTGAACATTAGCATCCCTTACAATTTTAGACCTATCACTTTACTGCCAGCTTTATCTAAGTTCCTAGAATGATTTGTAGCTACAGAACTCTCAAATTTCCTTTTAGATAATCTTGTTGGGATGAATAAATCAGGTTCCTGTCAAAATGAACTATTAAACTAGCTGTGAATGCAGCCTTGGATCTAGGGATAGAAACCGACCTAAATAATACCAGAGACTTATTCTTAATAGGTATATCACCTGCATTCAATACATTTGATCACACAATTCTACTCTCTTGACTTACCGCTTAGGGGTTTACAGGGACAGTTTCACAATGGTTCTCCTTTTAAAAGGACAGAACACATCAAGTCGCAAGGGGCCTTATACAACACCCCTCCCTGCAAGTGATACACACCAGAGTACCACATAACTCAATATAGTCCACTTAATTAAAATCTACATGCAAACACTCTCAAGCCTAATTAGGAAATGTGGATTCCACTTTCATACATGTGTGGAACACAAAAAAATGTTTTCCCTACAGAGGGAATTGTATAAACCTAAAGAAAATGAAAGAGTGTCTCTGCATGATAAAAATTTGGATGGACTGGTACTGGTTAAAAATCATCTTAGACACAACTGAATTTCTGGTGGTCATTAACTTCTCCACTCTATGGTCCCTTAATACGTGGCAATTTAATTTTCCACTTTCCCAAAAACACTGTCAAGAGCCTAGGAATCAAGATTTACCATAAGCTTAAGATGGATGCTCAATTATCCTCGGCTATCCCTACCTGTACTTTCCATACACAAAACTAAACAATATTTCCTATCCCTGTGAGCCTCAAACGACTCCAGTTCCATTTTGTAGGTAGGGTCATGTCTGTCACCATGCAGCCAATTATTGGTTGGAACTATCACCACCTGGAATGTTGACAGTATTTGTCATTTTGTGCACAGTATTTAGTTTTTTCACACTGGATATTGATTTAATGAGTCTCAGTTGTTGCTTTACTGAGTTCTGTATTTGTAGCTCAGAGATGCTCTTTGAATAAGTATTGGACTACGGTCTCACTATCCTGCAAGCCAAGTGCTAGAAAGATGGCTTTGTTTCTAGTTTGAGGTTAGGAAGTACAGATCCAAAGGAACATGGAGTACAGGATCTACCTCTGGGTATATCCATCACCCTTAGGGTGACTCGCTAACAGGGATCTGTTTGAGATCGGGACATGGTGAACTAAAAGTGAGTACAGCTCTCTGCACAGACAAGATCATTTAGGAAAAGTGGTTTAGCATACACAAGAATACTTGAAACCAGAGAAGGAAACAGCATAGAAGCGGAGGACTGGAGCAGGTTGGAAAGGACAGTGATCAGGAAACCGGACATGAAATTGGAAAGCCTGCAAAACAAAAAAAAGAAACTAGGAAGGCAACGTAAACACAAATTACAAACAACAGGAAAGACTAAGTAGGAAAACAAAAGACAAACTATCCTATATGCCAACATTTTATGGTTTAATTTTCTTTATTGGTTTTGTTCGCATAAAAAAAGAGCAAAATACATCGGCAATTTGAGGCCAGTTGTCTTCCGGGGGCACACTGCATTGAATTGTACACTAACCCACAACCTGCCCCTTCCCCCAATCCCCGGACCTGGTGAACATAAAAGCAAGATCAAAACTGTCACTAGGAAAAACTATCAAAACTTCCAACTGGATAAAGGGTCTAAGGGAAAAATGTTTAAAGACCTGCCCAAATTCTAATCCCCATAAGCCAAACTATATAAACACAACAGAATAGGGGGTCTAATAGTCAAAGGCACAAGGTTAAAGAAAAGGAAGAGTAGTGTGTGAAATATCAAACCCAAATATAGTTAGAGCAGAGCACGGAAAACCATCAAAACGACTCAACCAAAGAGACCAAAATTGAGAGCAAAGTCACCTCTCACGATCAGTTATTATCATGTGGTCTCCACCTTGAGCCGAGGTATGCCTCTTGATCATAGAGACTTCCTCGTTAGTGTACGGCTCTATTGCTCATGTGGGTTGATAAGAAGAGGTCTAGGGGTCACGTGACAGACTGTGACCACCAGACAGAAGAAGTGCAGTGCAGGGGAAAGTGAAATTTAAAAAGAGATTGTGTGAAGAGTACGATATAATTCACTCATTTCTACACATCTCGATTAAAAGGTGTGTGAACAAAAAATGTATACCAAGCAGTGCCAACTAGTCACTGTTGAATGAGGGTCAACATGTTTCAGCCTACACGGGATTGATGCCCAAGGCTTTCTTCAGGACCTATATACATTAACGCTACTGCATTCAAATGATGGATTCCAAATAGTGCATACTTAGCATGAGAAAAAGTAATAAATACGACCTCACTTCGTCCTAATCCTCTGAATCACAGGGTGCTAGCATCACCTGAGGAGAAAGGACAGTAAAACACACATAATAGACCAATTCAGAAACAACGTGCCATCTACAAACAAGCAAATTTAATTTAATTTAAAAATGCCTGATTAATCACTGTGAAAGAAACAACATAATGCTTACCCAGCGTGATCAGGGATTGCACCTCACCTACCCTGGAACCTGGCTCAGGTTAAGGAGGCCCCGCTCTACATCATGGGTAGAAAAACAAAACACCCTTTTTTTTGTATATTTTGTTTGTTTTGTAATTATTTATTACTGAATTGGAACAACAAAGAGCCCAAGTGTACTCCTCGTTGTTCAGACGTTATATTAAACGCAAAGGACTCCTAACACCCTCAAAGTGCTCTCCCATACAGTGCAAAACAGCCCCTCCCAAAGAAACAGCTCTTGAAAATATTAACGGTATTATAAGTGCAAAGGTGATTAGTAACGGTCAACATGAGTATCTCTGGCTTGTAAGCGACCCAAAATAATCATCATCTGTCTCTTACGCGCCCACATAAAAAATGATAGCCATTCTGCCATGTTGTATTGGTCAGCTGTCTTAGTTCAAGAGAGGGAGGCGCGCTCGTAAGCATGCCTCATCCAAACTCGTGAACAAAAAGAAATCAGAGAAAACCGAGTGTTAAGCGCTTGGTTAATAGCACCTCTCACCTGTCCGTCGTTGCCCCTGGCTTTCCTAAGCAGGGTGGGAGGCAACGTACCGGACCCGGGATTGTGTTCAAATACTCTCACCCACAGTACACGCCCTACGTTGCGTATCAGAAGACTACGGTGAGCAACGCGTCCCAAATGCTAAAACTACAGAAAAGCAGCATGCCTCATGGGAGGTGTAGTTACTCGCTACCAATGCGCTTCAAAGTTAACACCCCACGCTGCGTAGCAAGATACTACGGTGCGCGCCGTGTCCAAGATAGTAGAACTACAGAGAGATGGCATACCTCATGGGAAGTGTAGTTTGATGCTATCAGTGCGCTTCGAGACTGACTGCACGAAAAAAGTCTAAAAACAGGCAGACCACTGTCAAAACAGGGTTGCCGTTGTATTTACCTTGACGAACTGCAGTATTGCTCTGCGTCTATTGCAATCCCAAACAGACCCGGGAGTCCCAAATCAATAACATCTACTGTTCGGGTATCATATGGAGTACTAACTAGGTAAAGTCAGTTGTGGCGTTGCAGCGGGAGGCGAGCTCATTGTGTCTACTCTGTTTACTCACTAGTGTACTCAGTGCACATCGTGTACTGTAAAGCGTTCATTGGCATGCTGGTATGGCACACAGGTTTAGTAGTTGGTAAATTCATCTCTGTTAGTTTATATTTAGTTACAATAGTTCACATCTAGTGTTCCTATTGCCTACTAAATGGGTAATCTGGTGTGTTTGAAAAAAGCTTGTTTGTGTGCTGGTGTCCCGCAAGGCCCAAAGTTTTCTATTTAGTTACAGTAATCCACATCTAGTGTTCCTTCTCAGGGCCCTGGAAGTGGACACATAGTGGGATGAAGAGCCGAGGTTAGTACCTCATCCATTGTGTCAATACACAACATATGTGATAAACTAAGACCAGGAGTATCACGATGTATCATAGTGCTGTCACGCACAGTTATGTGAAGACACTCCTTCATATTAGATGCTCGTCCAGGGGATATCATCATTTAATCCCAAGGTGTCACAACATAGTCGATGAACCCATTTCTGCTCTTTGGTGAACAAAAACCTGGAGATATCACTGATGTGTTGTGGAATAATCGGTTTCTCCAGTATTGTCCAGTGGAACTCATCTGCAGTGTGATTGGCTTCAGTATAATGTCTGGTGAGTTTTGTGTTGGATTTACGGCACCTGAAGGTGCTCTTGTGCTCTGACATGCGGAGCCTCACCTTTCGGGTGGTCATACCCACATATCTTGTCTTACACGGGCATGTGAGTAAATAAATGACATTGCTGCTGTTGCAATTTGTGAAGTGGGTCTGCATCCAAGGTCTGTCGGTCCCAATATCCACCGAAGAGCTGTGGGTGGTTTGTGGGCACACCGAGCAAACCCCACAGGGGTGGTGTCCTGTCACTGCCGGCAGGTCCCATAAAGTACCTAGTGGTCTACTAGGCCCAGTTGGTGCTCGTGTGTGGACCAATCTGTCCTTAATGTTCCTTGCTCTTTCAAAAGCAAAGAGTGGCATCGCTATTTTCTCCTGGCAACTGTTTAATATTCGCCAGTGTTTTTTGATGCTTTTCTTTATATCGTTAGATAGTGTGCAGAAAGTACTGACCATCGTGAGACGTTCCAAAGGTGGCTTCGGTACAGGCGGTTCCAACAGTGCCTCCCGATTGTTATTGGAGGCCCTTTTAAAAGACCGTTTGACCAGCTTGCGGGGATAGTGTCTCTCCATCAGTTGTGCTGATAGTAAATTGGCATGTTTGGTAAAGCCATCTGTAGTAGAGCAGTTTCTGCGCACCCTCAGAAACTGCCCATAGGGTAAATTATCCCTAAGGGCCTTAGGGTGCTGACTGTCATAACGCAAAAGTGAATTGCGTGCCATGGGCTTGCGGTATAATTCACTACCTAAGCCCTCAGAGGTTACAAAAATAGATAGGTCCAGAAATGCCAATCGGTTCTTGTTCACTTCAACTGTAAACTTCAAATAGTCATTCCGTGAGTTAAGCCACTGGTGAAAAAGGCCAATGGACTGTTGATCTCCTCTCCACACCACCAGAACATCATCAATGTAACGCTTCCATAAGCGGATTGATGAGAAAAAGGGGTTGGTGGGAGCCAAGACGTGTTCCTGCTCGAACGCATGGACATACAGATTCGCTAAGCTGGGCGCGTAGCGTGGGGTGTTAACTTTGAAGCGCATTGGTAGCGAGTAACTACACCTCCCATGAGGCATGCTGCTTTTCTGTAGTTTTAGCATTTGGAACGCGTTGCTCACCGTAGTCTTCTGATACGCAACGTAGGGCGTGTACTGTGGGTGAGAGTATTTGAACACAATCCCGGGTCCGGTACGTTGCCTCCCACCCTGCTTAGGAAAGCCAGGGGCAACGACGGACAGGTGAGAGGTGCTATTAACCAAGCGCTTAACACTCGGTTTTCTCTGATTTCTTTTTGTTTACGAGTTTGGATGAGGCATGCTTACGAGCGCGCCTCCCTCTCTTGAACTAAGACAGCTGACCAATACAACATGGCAGAATGGCTATCATTTTTTATGTGGGCGCGTAAGAGACAGATGATGATTATTTTGGGTCGCTTACAAGCCAGAGATACTCATGTTGACCGTTACTAATCACCTTTGCACTTATAATACCGTTAATATTTTCAAGAGCTGTTTCTTTGGGAGGGGCTGTTTTGCACTGTATGGGAGAGCACTTTGAGGGTGTTAGGAGTCCTTTGCGTTTAATATAACGTCTGAACAACGAGGAGTACACTTGGGCTCTTTGTTGTTCCAATTCAGTAATAAATAATTACAAAACAAACAAAATATACAAAAAAAAGGGTGTTTTGTTTTTCTACCCATGATGTAGAGCGGGGCCTCCTTAACCTGAGCCAGGTTCCAGGGTAGGTGAGGTGCAATCCCTGATCACGCTGGGTAAGCATTATGTTGTTTCTTTCACAGTGATTAATCAGGCATTTTTAAATTAAATTAAATTTGCTTGTTTGTAGATGGCACGTTGTTTCTGAATTGGTCTATTATGTGTGTTTTACTGTCCTTTCTCCTCAGGTGATGCTAGCACCCTGTGATTCAGAGGATTAGGACGAAGTGAGGTCGTATTTATTACTTTTTCTCATGCTAAGTATGCACTATTTGGAATCCATCATTTGAATGCAGTAGCGTTAATGTATATAGGTCCTGAAGAAAGCCTTGGGCATCAATCCCGTGTAGGCTGAAACATGTTGACCCTCATTCAACAGTGACTAGTTGGCACTGCTTGGTATACATTTTTTGTTCACACACCTTTTAATCGAGATGTGTAGAAATGAGTGAATTATATCGTACTCTTCACACAATCTCTTTTTAAATTTCACTTTCCCCTGCACTGCACTTCTTCTGTCTGGTGGTCACAGTCTGTCACGTGACCCCTAGACCTCTTCTTATCAACCCACATGAGCAATAGAGCCGTACACTAACGAGGAAGTCTCTATGATCAAGAGGCATACCTCGGCTCAAGGTGGAGACCACATGATAATAACTGATCGTGAGAGGTGACTTTGCTCTCAATTTTGGTCTCTTTGGTTGAGTCGTTTTGATGGTTTTCCGTGCTCTGCTCTAACTATATTTGGGTTTGACTCTTCCTTTTCTTTAACCTTGTGCCTTTGACTATTAGACCCCGTACTAGGAAAAACTACCCTACAACGGGGCTCTCCTAAGTGGTGGTAGGTAGCTTGGGAAACGATGCACCCTGATTAGACAGCGTGTTATACGTTCCATCCCTATTATATGCCACAGACGGTGAAGCCAACCCAAGTATGTGGGAACCTACCCCCGTACCCCAGTGGGTCTGAATATTCTGTAAGGCCGCCCCCAGTGCCAATCCAATCGGTCTACCTCAACGGAATTTTAGGGGAAAAGTGAGAGCGTTGGGAAGACCCAAGACAATGTAAGCAGGGAATCAGGGGAGGTCTGTATCAAAGTGAATATCGATGTCTTTAAGTACCTGTGACGAATAGGTCGTGAGTTTCGGGCAGTCCCAGAGGATGTGTAGTACGATGCCAGGAGACCCACACTGCTGCCAGCACTCAGGAGATCTGGAAGGGTTACATTTGTGCAATTGACGGGGTGTGTAATACCAATAAGTGACAATTTTCGTGGCTGTTTCGATGCCGACTATGTTGTGGGGAGTGTGCCCGGTAATAAATACCTCCCCACTCTTTCTGCATGAGCCTCCTACCTATTTCTGACTCCCAGTGCTTCTGGCCCACAGATTTTGGGGCCTCCGCAATGGGGCCTATCATACGGTATAGCTATGAAATAAGACGCTTATCGGGTGTCTTAGAAAGCAGCCGTTAAAAAGAGGTGAGTTGCACTTCAGCTCCAGTGCGGACAGAGGGATGCACCGCCCAATGGTGAATCTGGGTGTAATGCCAGCGCTCTGACGCTGGGAGTGCGTAGCTTGTGTGTAGGGACTCGAAAGGGACCGGGCCCATCAGATCAAACAAGTGGCCAAAAATGAAATGTGGGATCCAGGGTACAATCCGGGTTCCTGACTATAGGTGTTAGCGGGGAAGGGAAGGAGGTGAGGCCCCTCCCCCTGTACCGCCAATATGCCAAGAAGAGCAAAGTGGTAGTTTAAAAAAAAAAATAGCAATTAAGCAATTGTTGGGTCAAGAAATCGGCAGTCTCCTGCCTGAAAGGATCTATTGGCATATATGAACTATACTCTTTGGAAAGTGATCTCTCTGCTAGGTAAGATTCAATAAAGGAAAGATCAATAAAACTCACTGATATTTGATAGACACCCTGACGCTCTTATACAAAAAAAAGCGTTGGATGAGTTTGTGCCAGAGGCACCAAGCCTCAGAATCTCAACAGCACCGGTGCTAACAATGATCAAGGTTTCAACACTGACACAAGAAAGGATTCAAGGGAATAGAACAGGAAATGCTGAAAACAGAACTAGGCTGAAGGAAAAGCAGGAGTGGATTCTGAGTACAGGAACAGGACTGGAGTAGAAATAAACAGACCGAACTATAAAAGCTGGAAACAAGAATGGGAGATCTGCAAACTAACAAAGGCGGGCCAGAAGTACGCCGAGTCTGCATTCAACAAGGACAAGTCAGCTAGCAGGCAGAACTAGTACAATGGCACCAAAAAGCAGAAGTAACAAGGAACAGAAACAGACCAATAGCAAAAACAGTAAAGTGGGAACATGGAATAAGGGAAATGGAATCAATGAGCAAGCCTGGAAGTAGAGCTGCAGGAATGCACCAGACCACAAGGTGCATCAGCAGTAGGGAATGTTACAAGTCTCTGTACACTGAACTCACAGGACTGGAACAGCTTTAAGCTCACAGACGAGCACGGATGCAGGGTGACAGACCGCAAGCAGCATGGAATAAAGCAGAGGTTAGGATCAGAGAGCCACCAATGAAGGGAAGACCGTTCTGGGACTTAGAAATGGAAATACTAGGAAAACCAGAAGGTAAAATAAAAGAAACACAAACACATTGAACAGAGTGCAGTTCAGGAACACGAGAAAGCAAAGTATAGGATGCATTTATGGAAAGGTAAGACAACCCATAGTATCCAGGAACAAAGATTCAGAACAAAACTCCCCCACCAGGAAGTGATCTATGTAGTTTGTAATTAGAGAAGGACTATAAAGACCTATGGTGCAACAGGAAAGTGGTGTGGAAGCCTGGACTTGGATGTGATGTGGAGGTGGGAATGCAAAGTGTTAGCAAATGTTCAGTCTCATGCTGGTGTGAAAGCTGGAGCCCATTGGGCCCTCGTGAGCGCCACCTAGTGGCTTGATGCAGAATCCAGATACACAAAAAAGTACAGTGATGGGTGGAATGCTTGAATTAATCTCATCCACTGGTGTTATAGGTGCCCGTGAACAGAAGTTGGATGAAATGGGGCTCTACAGTAAGCCATCCCGATACATTTAACAATAGGGTTGCAACACACTACATCTCTTTGCTGGTCGGCAATTCCCTGAAGTGTTTACCTACTACAGTGTCTTTTTTATATATATCTTTTTATTAAACAAGCTCAAGTTGATTACATACTTTTGCAAGTAAATCGGCATGTCAATACAATTGTCAAGTTTGTGGAACATTCGTTCGATACATACACATTGGTATACCCCTCTGAAACCTTTTGAGAGTTTACCATAGGGTTTGAGTTTAGCACCAACAGTACCTATATGTGGGGCAGAAGAAATCTATTATACATCAGCTTTTGTTTTTACTTTCATGAGCATTTCAAATCCCTCTGCAGTTGAGCCAAGGGGTCCAGATCTTCTTCCATTACTTAAAGCAACCCCTAGTTCTATATACAGTTTCTTCTGCGCACTGGCACCAGCCAATCTTTTTCCCTATCCCCCGCTGATGATGGCTGGGGAGCACCCAACAATCTGGCAATGTTACGCTTTGCTACGCCCGCAGCCAATGTCAACCAAATATGTATATACTTGGATCTTTCAACGTCTTCCTCAATCAATAGGAGCAACTCCCTCGCATTCAGCGTAACCTCAACACTCGCTACTTCCGCCATTATCTCAGTAATTTTAAGCCAAAAGGGCACTATCTTGGGACATTACTATAGAATGTGGAAGAAAGAACCTCCCTGCGGACAACCCCTGTCGCAAAGCAGTGTCAGTGCCCTTCCCCATTTAAACAGCTTGGTGCATGGATAATTTGTACCGTGTAGCACTTTTAACTGCACCAGCTGGAATCTGGACCGTATTACTATTTCTAGAGGGCCTTGGAGCACCTCCGTACACTCTTCGTTGTCTATATTGCCCACTTCTTCCAACCAGGCTGCTCTGAGGGCTATCAAAGGGTCTAGCTTATTATTTATAAGTTTTCGATAAACTGTCGATGTGGCTTTCTCAGGAATAGGATCCGCTAGAAGTCTGCCTTCTAAAAGGGAGTGGTCTGGGATAGTCTCACCTCACTGAGCATGGCTGCGCAAGGCGTGCATGAGTCTCAGATATGAGTATCTGAGTCGGGGTCAAACTGTATTCCTGCTGCAGATCTTCAAATGACAACGGAGCACCGTTCCGCCATACTCCCTCAGCTTTTCTATACCTATTGTCTGACAACTTTTGAAACCACCCAGTGCCACCACTACTTTCAGCTGGTCCCCGACCCAGAGGGGTGTCATACTTGTTAGCCTGGCCCGCCAACCCAATATTTTGTGTGCTTCCTTCCAGCATGCCACCACTGTTGCAGTATGCCTAGGCCACGCAGGGCACTCCTTTTCTGCATAAAGAAGCGACTCGCAGTCCCCTCCCAACATTGCTATTCTATTAAAAACTACTACAGTGTTAAACACCGTAAAAATAATGTCCAATTCAGAGAAGACAAAAGGCAGATCCACACCATTCTCTTACTCCTTCCAAGAGGAACAGGTCAGAACTTTCGAAAAGGCTCAGTGTTCCTACCCTTAAGTCAGTGGCATAATGCAAAATGACGGGGCACCCCAACAGAATGTGATGAGGACCCAACACTCCCCGGTCTCCAATATCTTACAGATATTCATTGGCCTTTGGCTGAAAAGGGGCCCCCTGAAGTGTTGCCCCGCCCCCGCACCACCGGGGCCGCAGAAGCCCCTGCCTTAAGTACTGTACACTGGTGATAAGTACCACAAATTATTGATGCCTTTAATTTATATGAAAAGTCGCTATGTCGCCGCAGCATGGCATGATTGGTGGAATTACATCGGACTCTTACCTGATAATGATGGATGCTGTTAACAAGTCTCTAAAGTATGAAAAAGATTTTTAAGGAAGGGTAATGCAAACTGCTGGAGCTCCGACTGGTTAAGCTCCACCTTTGCAGTGTTTAATTTGAGGCAGTGGTCGCAGATGGGGGGGGTGGGGGGGGGGGGGCAGTGGCCACTGCCACTCATTTTTGTGGACCACTTACTTTCACTTACCAGATATTGACAGAGCAAGAAAGAGAAAAAAACACAAATGGGAAAGGAGGAAGACAAAATGGTAAAACCGTCACAAAGAGAAAAAGCTGGGACAGCAAGAGATAGATAAAGTGATAGTACTGTTAGAGAGACCAGAGGTGAATTCAAAAGTACGTAGCCTTGGTATTCAATGCACCAACATTTAATAGCACCATGTGCAGGCTTCTGAGCAGAGTACCAGCCCTTACTCTTTTCCAAATTAAGCACTGCATTTTTGTCTATGCTCCTTAGTCTTAGATAAGCATGTGAAAGTATTTCAGGCGTAAAACACCCATTGGGCTGAAAGGCCTTTAGCCCCCCCCCCCCCCCCCCCCCCAATTCTCCTCCGTCTTCTACAGTAGCGCGGGCTGTGGAGGACACCAGCAGTCCTTGAGCTGTCCTGGGCTAAGGCTGGGCAGGGGCTCAAGTCTGAGACTCGGCCTCACCCAAAATACTTTGCAGATCTTCAAAATACCATTTATCAGTGCACTAGTCTTTGTGTGTTTTAATTGCATACGCCCCCTCTGCTGTACCCGCTCTGTTGCTGACAGAAAGGGAGAAAGAGTTTCATGAACAGTAGAAAGATGGGCAAGTAGCACATTAATAGTAAGTGCCGAGCCTGAACCCGGCTTATGTTCTGGTTTGGCTCTAAGCTCCAGAATAGAAACTGACCCCTGTACGTGGTACATAATTTAATTGTCAATAACAGATCCCTAGGCAATTGCTGTTCTAATTTGCATAATGCAACATATTTACAACAAAATGTTCAGAGGGCTATGTGATCACTATTGACCAGTACAAAAAGACTTTTATTAATATAAATCATCTAAAAATATATGATACGTCCTGCCTGTAAAATTACATGGCACAAGTTAAAAACACAAAGAGGTACATAATAGAAGTTCCTATTTGCATTCATGCCTATCAGTGGAGAATTTCAATCAAATATTCATTTCATGTGCATATATATTCACAGATGAAATTCATATAACAATCTCCCTTAGTTGATAAAATTGGGGTCGACATTGACATACAGTTATAACAATAAAAAACTTTAAATGTCTAAACAAATCAATGATGTACTTGAAAGACTACAGAGGAAGTAAACTAACTCATATGTCCAATTTCAGAGACAAAGTGGCTCTGATAATGAATGGATCCTGTTGTGTCGTTTCTACGCGTTTTGGTGACTAGAGTGTCTTCTTCAGGAAAGCCACAGATAACAAATCAACTATATAGCTCTGGAGGTTCCAATAGTGGGTTTTTATCTGGGGGATCAAGGGATGCAAAGCTAGATCGACAAAATCAGGCTGTTAGAATTGTTGAGTGTTTCTTTAACAATGGGGAAACCTGTCTGGGACTAGAGACTTCACTCGATTTTATGTTGAGTGGGAGAGACTAATCGAGAAGTCGATCAGTCTTGGAAGATTTGTGCCAAAAGTAATATCTTAAGCCTTGAGGATAGGATGCTAATAGTTGTATATAGGCTGGCATTCAATGCAAGTGCAGCAGAGATGGCACACAGAAATGTCTTATAACGATGACACCATGACGGGCAGGTTTCGGGTACTGTGATAAAAATCTGTCGATCGCGTCCGTCCGGCAGAGATGGCAAGACCAGAGTTTGTCGGGCAATGCTGTCGTTTTTATGCCTACATAATTCGCCGTTTTAAAATGTGCAAATGGCTCCAATTTCAAAAAGTAGATAGTGTTACCATGTGTAAAAATAATAAAATAAATCAAGCAATACTATTACAAAATGTGCCACATTACGCTGCATAATTGACCTTTTCTTGCTGCATAATTTAGTCAACACTGCTGCATATTTTGGTCCTCCTCTGCCGAATAATTCCAGTGGCCCTGGCTATTAGTAAACCGAAGAGGCAGTTGTCACACAAAGCCTGCTTAGAATAACATAAGGAGCAACATTAAAACAAATTAAAACATATAAAAGTAACGTTTGTACAGAGGGCACATCCTAAATCACGTTTTTTTAACTTACTCTTAAAAGACGATAAAAGACAAGGAGGGACGATGAAATAAGATACTTGCCTATGGTAAAACATATTTTGTCTAGCACGCAAACAAGTTTGAAACCAGGTTCCCTAGTTTTACGGCGCACAATTTAGCCACTAGATGAACGGGAAGGGGCTTAGTGACCGACATAAGGCCGTGGGTGGCAGAAGCCACATGAAGTCTTGGCTCCAAGTTCCAAGGGGACTTTGTTTTTTAAAGTCAGAGCTCAGCATCAGGCTCTGGCCTTCAATGGCTCGCCCACCTCTAGGAAAGTGCATTTAGGCATGTCTAAAAAGCTGACATTTTGTTGCAGGATCAGCTTTGATAATCATAGTTCAAATTACACCTGAATCCCCCACTTGCCAACCATCAAGGAAATGGTGAATTACTAAAGAGTATCTAGAGATGCCTGATCCTGCAGTCACACAGCTCCCACTACACTCACACAGGTTCACAAATCATCCTGTGCTCACACAGGCTCACCATGCTATTTTTGCTGCCTCAGAAGCCATGGTGTAGACCAGCATCTGGGCCCTGTTGGCCTGCACAACAGTGCGCTGCGGGCCTGGTACCGGAGGGGAGAGCATGCAGATGCTCCAGCTGGTGTGTGAGATGGGAGCAGTCCATGGAGGAGCCAGTGAAGTTGGGGAGAGTTAACGGAGGTTATAGGTTGGTGAGGGAGGAGCTACTGACATGAGGCTGTTCACATGCAGGGCCACAGGCTAAGGCTGCAGTGAGCGGCACTTCTCGAGGGCCAAGAAGTTTGGGTAAAACACACTTTTTGTTCTGTATGTCACTAATGCAAATGGAGAAGAAAAATAGACTCAGATGACACTGCGTCATAACGCTGGATACAGCAACATTCTACTGTCTCCTCACGGGAACAGGCCAAGTTATCTTGCCAAAAAACTCATCTGGTACCAACCTACTAGAACCCTTAGGTCCGCACCCAAACTTCTTTTCACTCCTCTCAGAATTTGCACAGCCAGGGATGGCGGCAGAGCCTTTACATATCTCGTCCCTACTTTGTGGAACTCGCTTCCACTGCAGCTGCGTATGTTTATCGACCATAGTCAGTTTCGGAGAAGGCTAAAAACCTGGCTATTCTGATCATTCTCTTTTCCTGCCGTCGTCGTCTTTCCTTCCCTCTTTTGGGTTTTGGCTAGCGTTTTGAGACCCACGGGTGATATGTGCGCTTGATAAAATCCTATGGCTATGACTACATCTCTTATTGGGAAGCTTTATTCACCAATACTTGTACCGGTTATACTGCTGCTGGCTTGTAATGCAATATTCTTAGCCAGAGCAATCATATCGTTGTGGAAAACTGCCCCGTTACTGTATTAAATAGGGAAGCTATATTAGAAGAAGGATCACAAATCGGGAGTCAATAGGACAGAAAAACACTGCACTCTTTCTGTAATCAAGGTAAATGTGAGCAAATGCAAGTCTTTCTGACAGTTGTGTTTCTTAAAACATTTATCGGTTGATCACACTAGGTATGGCAACAGCTGTGCTGTCAAGCAAGACTTAAAAAGCACATCTCAGGAATATTAATACAGCCAATAAGGGCCTAAAACACACATCAAAGCACTACACACGAACTTAAGTACATTAACGCTTCAAGAATAACTCATTGATTTATGACATGTGTTGTGGAGTACTGGTGATTATCCAAAAGTGGTGAAGTGGCTTTTATAATAGTATTACTTTTATTCAAAATCACCTTTTTTCATTCTTTTTATTAATGCCTTTAGTGCCAAAACTCTTGCACCATTCGTACCTGCACCCACTGTGCACCTAAAATATAGCATTAAGTGAATGACACTGACTATATTGACCTAGGCGACATACAATGTATAGTTGGTCACTATGAATACATATTCTTTCAGGCAGAGGGCATGTGTCAGATCCAGTTCAGGGCGCAAGGGGCAAGGAGGAGCTACTGGGCCTTAGCCATGGGGCCTGAATGGTTTACCTCTGATGCCCCAGAGTCTGTCCTGCTATGGCTTCACAAACAGGACCACGTACAACCCCTTCTCACTTGACTCTCATAGGTAGCACTTTGGAGCAGTCACATGCTGCTCAGGGAGGTAGTGTAGGTGTATGGAAACTCAGATTTCAAATCATCCAGCAATCTAATATGTTTGTCCAGTCCAGTGCTTTATTAGGATAAGAAAAGTGCTTTAATAGACATACTTAAAACTGCAACAGGTCTATGGGGTGGACCACAGCCAAACGTAATATCGCTCAGAAGTGGGGATCCGAAGTGCTGCCACGGGTGAGAGATTGGGCGTCCGATATGGACTATGCCATGGTAGCTGAAAAAACGGTGTTCAAAGGGCGTGGATGGCCCAAAAAGTGGGATAGGAAGTGGGGAAAGTGGAATAAATATCAAGGGGACATTTGCATTTCTCCCACGGTGGAATTGAGAAGGTAGATGCGGATACTGATGGAACTACGGGATGGGGCGGGGGGGGTCCTAACCACCGGGTGGCTACTCCTATTACTCCAAAGTGTAAACAATATGCACCTGCTTTCCATTGTTTCTGCTCTCTGGAAAGAGGGAACCATTGTTATGCCATGGTACCGGTCTAGACACAATGTAAAGTGTACTCTTAATCTACATAATTGGAAATGTATCCTATTGTATCATCTGCCTTGCCACTGCTAACTCTGCATTGCCTGACATGTTGCCATCTATTATCAATAAAATTGTTATAAAAAAAAAAACTGCAACAAGTGCAATAATATGCACTGCCAATTGGGCTACTGCACCTTGTGATACTGTCTTCACTGACTTCCACAAGTCCATCCTCTTGTGAATCTAGGCAGGACCCAGTTAGGTTAGTTTTGTGAGACATTAATCAAGGTTCAGGTGCAGGTGCCGCAGTTCAATTATGGCTGTGATCAGGTCAGTACAGTCTCGTAGATACAATCTCAGCACAATGCAGGTCTCTGTGCGTTTCAGCATTACCAGTCAGTGAGGGCTCATAGCAAGCATCCGGTTGGATCACTGGGCAACAGATAGGCATCCACATACACAAGACAGCAGCATGCTAGCATTCATGGGATGCACTCTGTAAATACTGCAGTGGTGACTGCCATGTACACAAGTCTTGGCTTCGACTGCAACATTCACTATGGGCACAGTTCTTGCCTTCTGTGCAGGTGTCAGCCACAGGAACATCTTTGAATTTCAGTGGCTACATTCACCATGAGCACAGCTCTTGATTTAAGCAGCGAGGTCAAAAGTGACTGTTCCTATTGCATAGCGGCAAGGTTTGCTGCATGCCCACGATTCTCCCTTGGAACCGCACTAAGGAAAGACCGCACCCACCCTCTTCAGACTCGCAAATTGCTCTCTCCAAACTTTTCTCTTGGTATAAACTCCACACCATAGTCTAACAGTTTCTGGCACTCCCTGGACAGTCACACCCCTGCAGCTTGATAGGCTCGATCACTCTCACAGCAGAGAGGCTGATTTTCAGATGCTCTCATTCAGCAGTACAGCTGTTCCAGCAAGTAAAGGCTCCAGGTGATGCACGCTCTCCTCTAGGAAGCTGGCTGTCACACAGGCACCAGCTGTGGTTGTACAGCAGTCCTCAGACTACGCTGCAGAATACTCCCTTCCTTGGTGAAACGCCTTGGAGCTGGAGCAACAAGAATGTAAGTAGCTCCAACTTTAATGCAGTCTAGGCAGATAAAGGCTGTGGATTTTCTGTCTGCAATCTCAAAACAGGTTTGCGGCGGTTCTTCTGTCAAGTGTCCTCTCTAGGCTGTTCTAAAGACACAGCCTTAGTGTAGAGTGATGCTCTTCCCATCAAGGTAGTCTCCAGTGTGAAGACAAAACAGAGGCCCAAAGAGGAGTTATCTTTCGGCAACTGACTTTTCACCAGTTACACTGAAGAGTGATCTGGATGCTGGCCTCACCTAAAAGATCTCTCTCACCCTAAACAACGGAGGCAAGAGTCCCACTCTGTCCATCTATCAAATTGCAGTACCACAGGAAAACTAATAAGCATCTCCACTCAGCAGGAGCTGCTTAAGTGAATTTCTAAAGAAGCCTTAGCTCCTTCCTCCATTTTCAGAAATGACAGCAATACTCTTCCATGGTCTGGGAAAACACTCATCTACATCTTGTGCACAGGAGCTGGCTAGGGGCTTACAAAAAGGGATCCACAGGCCGCCATTACTCAAAGTAACTCGTGCACATACTGGATGTACTACACAAGCACAAACACATAAAATCCACTTGCGATGTTAGTACTAGAATCTAGGCTACACATTGAAGCAGACCTTTATGCAAGTGGAGCCCGGAACACAGATAAACGGTCTTGTCACAACTGTGGATTCACAAAACATGGTATGATGCCACTACCACTGTACATGCTAAACCCATGACATGGGTGGTAGTCCACTGTCACCAAAGTGAGGACACACTTAGTGCACCCCTCCAGGCCACAACACAGTTCCAGGACTTCATTAATGTCAGGGACATTGCTAGGACGCAGCACAGGTTATAGTAGCCTAAACCCAAAATCAACAAGCATTTGCAATGCAATAGGTATCGCATTTACACAAGTTGCTATTGGCATTGTAAATGACAATGCCTTTTATTTATGTTTTAAAAACGAAAACAAAAATAAAAGGCATTGTCATTTGCAATGTCAATAGCTCAAACTCGTGTAAATGCGAGACCTACTGCATTGCAAATGCTTGTTATAGAGGGAGATGTGGGGGGTGGGGTGCGTACAACAGCGACTCTTTGCTTCTTTACTTTTAAAGGTGTTACGTGGGTTTGCTTTTTCGCTAATAAGAATGTTTGATTTTTGCATTCATAGACTGGGGAAACGCAAATGACAATGAAAATCAGGAAATGAAGTGGCAATGCTGAGACTGCCAGCCACACCTCCAACAGTTCATCCAATTAATTTTACAGGAGGCAATGTTCTTGAAAATAACTAGGATATCAGGTGCACAGAAGCAACACCCGCACCCCCAGCGTGTTCAAGACTTACTGTAATAGTCCTAATTGACACAAATGACACCTTGAAGATGTGGGTGCAGATAATAACCTGATAATTCACAGGAAACCGACAATCAGACAGGCAAAGACAGACAGGCAGATGTTCTTAAATGGCAAAATATTCCTTGGAGTTCCTACTACTCATGGGTGGCCAGAAAGGCTCAGTATTTCAAGAGTGTACATCTATTGGGCAAAGTTATTCCCCCAATTATAAAATATGTGTACTCCCATACGTAGACTGAAAGGGAGAGGACACGGAAATGCAGGCATGCATGGCCCTACAGAAAATGCTCGAGATATGGAAATGTATATACGTGAATTTAAACACGTGAACCATATTCATTTATCCACATGCACAATAAATAGCAGTTTATGCCTTTACATGTACACATATATCTGCGAATGTATATTTTCTCGACAGATAAGCTACATCTGACTCAAAACTATAAAAACCAGACGTCGTGAGTGCGTGAACAGCTCCAACATCTACCAGCTTTGTGGTCTCCCCCACGCGGAACCATCCCCTCGCACTGCCCTGTCTGCACTGCATCCCAAAAGGGCATCCTGACTGAATACCAATTTTTTTTTCCCCACTCACAAGCCTTCTTATGGGAAGGGGGTATGAGTTCCTCGGGAAAGGCAGGGAGAGAGGGATTTTGGCACCCTTCACCATGACTTTCCAAACGCGTGCAACGAAAAGCAGACATGTCAGTCAGGCAACAGCAAGCCTCTGTTTAATAATAGGAACCCTGCTTTTCATATTCCAGTGACAATTCTAGTCATCCCGTCCAAAATAAAGAAACACGCTGGGAGTTCAGGTTTTCGAGTGCAAAAATATATGTAACCAAAATTGCATGCACGAAAATAAACATGAATCCTTTTTTGCCACTTCGCGAAGCAGGGCATTTGTCTTGTTTAAGGAAGGACTGTACGTATTTCACAGAACACTACAGTGCAAATTAAAACAAAACGTGAGCACTTGTGATCAGTGCTGGGCCGCAAACAATCGATTGGTATTTTAAATGGATTTAATTTGGAAGTGGTTAGGCGGATTGGTGGGTAGATATGTGTCCAGCCCTACGCGGGGACAGGAGATGTGCACGCATACGGAGTGCACATCTCCTGTCCCTCTTCGGCACAGAAAGTGAAAGCGCACCATACCCGTCCTACGCGGGGACAGGAGCTGTGCTCGCATACGGACTGCACATCTCCTGTCCGTACGTGTGCACATCTCTTGTTCCCCTTCGGCAGAGAAACCGACAAAAGATCTCGCCAAGGTGAGCAGCGCATGCGCTGCGTCGCTAGGCGAGACCTAAAACCTGGGATACCAGATAGTCACAGTAGGGCACTCTGAACATGGTAACATGACTGCGCACCTCGCAGGAAACATTCCCCATCCAAAAACATGTTCAGGAAAGATTATGTTTTTCCTAAAATTAACATGGCTTATTTTACGATTTTTTCACTACATATTTGTTTATTTGGCTCATGTAAATATGCTATTTTGTGGATACCAACCATTGCATATTTGTGTCTTTTTTTAAATAAGTCTTTATAATGCTATTTGCGTTACAAAAAGACAAGGGGAAGAAGGGCACACAGCTGGGAGTGAATTATACTCAACAATTCATCAGAATAAATATCCATGCCGACATTACAGAGAAAAACATTACCATTGAATAAGAAAATCTATACATAATTCATATCGTAGTGGATGTAAAAATTACTAGAGCATATATGTCGAATAACTAACTTGATGAATGTAGTGCAATTAATACCCAAAAAGATACATCGCATTACAATAAAACCTATATACAAATCATCATATTCTTAAAGTGTTGAAAGCACGCATTTATCTTACCTCTAAAGTGCTTAGAACATGCAAATACATAATCTCTATTGCATGAAATGTCCTAAAATATCACAAGGGCTCCACAACAACCTTAATTCAGCCAGTGGTCGATCCTCAAGCCTGCAGGCGGAAATTTACCCAGATCTCAGCTTTTGACCCTGGAATCAAGTCTCTGTTGCCACATGCTATTTTTCTCTAGATCATACGAAAAACACTGGTTTTCCAATGCAAAAAAATCACGAATTTGCAAATATTTAAATAAGTCCCTATGATTTAGCTCAAATCTGGTGCGAAACAACTCAATTGATGCTAGGTTTTGTCCTTGGAAGAAATCCCCTAATTACAGAAGCCCCTACCTCTCCCACCTGAGCAAACAGGCATCATGCTTTAAGTCTGGCAGTAGCGAGTTCCTCTGTAAGGGAGTATAACAGTTAGGTTTGCCTATTTCAGCCTTTTTCCGCCAGGCAGCCAAGTTCTTGAAGGCTGCCCCTAGCACCTTAACACTGGCTTTTTATAATAGCTAGGTTCCACCAATTCAAATAAACAGCCCTTGGCATCTTTCCCAGTTAGCAGCTCATAAATGGAATCTGCGTACTCTACGGATCCTTGTCTCTCATCATTTCTTCCTAAGAGAGGTCGCATGTATTGAAAAGCGGCAGCAAGCTGGTACAGTTTGAGGTTACGTAGAGCCCATCTCCTTCTCTTACTAGGCAAAGACAGATACCTAATCACCCTCCTTGTTTTACAGTATGACCAAATAAATCTGGCGATCATAGCGTCCATTATTTTAAACCAAGAGTTTTCAAACTCAAAGGGAATAGCACGAAAAAGATATAGACCTTTGGAAAAATTAGCTTTTTAACAAAATTGCAGCGACCCACGATTGACAGATGTAGATTGTTCCATTCGCTTTCCAGATAATCGGCGCAATATTGGTCTTGACATTCTGATCAAGTTTCGCAGAAATACTAATTCCAAGATAGACCGCCTGCTTAACCACCCGTGCATCCTAAGTTGTAATTCACCTGTTCACCACCAGTTGCATTTTAGTACTATGAAGCCAAGCCAGTAGCCTGCAAACTTGAACTTGCCAGCTTCTTCCTTTAGTGCCCGTAAAGCTGCATCCGGATTTACAGTTACGACTGATATGATCTGCGTAGGCTAGAATTTTTGTCTCCCAACCATGTCATCCTACTGGCGGTATGGATGGATTAGCTTCTAGCTTATGAACAAAAGGGTCGATATATAGCACGAAGAGCAAGGGGGGTAAACAGCGGCATCCTTTCCTAGTTCCTCTCTCAATATAAAGTGGCAAAGATTGACCCCCCCCCCATTATTTGCAGCCGAGTCACAGGTTTATCCTATATTGCCTGCAGTGCCTTGATGCAACGCGTACCTACTCCGAACAAGCTCATGACTTTCCATAGATACTCCCAAGCAACCCTATTGAATGTTTTTCCTGCATTCAACAGGGCCACCACCATGGCTTGTTCGCAACACCAGTTGCGTCAAAAAGCGTTATCACCTGGGCGGTATCCCTCCCGGGGGATAAAGCCATGTTGATTCGTAGAGACCAATTCGGCAATAATGCAGCCCAGATGACTGGCCGAAATTTTAGAGGATACCTTTACATCGCTATTTCTTAAGGTTATTGGCTGATATGATCCTGGATCATGGGGGGGCCTTCGCTTTCTTTAAGAAAACAAGGTTGGCAGCAGACCAAGAATTGGGGGCCCTCTGACCAGTCTGCACTTGGAAAAATCCTCCAACATATCAGAAAGTAGTACCATGTGAAAGAAGTTATGAAACTCCAGAGGGATTTGGTCAGTCCCCATAGCCTTGCCCGTGGACAGTTCTTGGAGAGCTGCCTGTATTTCATCTACCGAAGAAAAAAAAAAAACCCAGTAAGTCCCAATCTTACTGGGTGATCTTGTCCGAAACACAAGATTCAGGAATTGCTCCATAATCTCCTCCTCTACCAAAGGCTGGGGTTGATGTTTTTCATAATATCCCCTAAAAACTTCTTGGATATCCTTGGGATCTGAGACTAGGCCATCAAGGTCCTTTTTTATTTCACTCATAGCCTGCAGGCCACGTTCGGACGTGCACATACGGCTAGAAGATGCCCGACCCCCTCGTATTCATATTATTCTTGCCTTCTGGCAAAATATGTTCTGCAGTCTTTATAGCTGTCATTTCATTAAGTGCAGTTTTAGCTGCTGCTATCTACTGCTAGGCTGACGAAGGGTTAGTCCCGGAAGTTATTGACAAAACAAGCTGAGCTTCCGCCTTAAGGTTTTGATATTGTTCTTTTATAAGTGATTGACTGCTTCTGATTGTTAAGGCTGAAACTGAGGGTTGCCCCCTGGACTCCTGCCTTAAAGGTGTCCCAGATTACCCCTATTGGGGCGCTTCCTCTGTTTAAGTTTAAAAACTCCAAGACCCATGCATTCATGTGTCCCATATAAGCTGGATCGGACAGGAGACCTCTCTTAAAGGATGAACTCAGGATACCCCTTGTGATCCCTTCCAGGGTAAGTTAGATTACAAGAGGGTTGTGATCAGACATAAGTCGGAGGGATAGCTCAATTTGGCACCCCTTCAGTAAATCTGGTGTAAAACAGAAATATTAAAGCCGAGCAAAAGAGCCAAGGGGCGCCGAACAATAGTTATAATCAGTATCTGGTGCTTTTAGTTTGATCTAGGCATCCACCAGGCCTATCTCTTTCACGAGGCCCCGTAGGGCCCTAAACACAGGGGGTTTGCAACCTGAAAAGATACCTGTTTTATCCCAAGGAGTGGCCCCAGATCCACTGACATTGATATCCCCACATAGTATATAGGGAGCAAGTCAGACAGCAAGATCCACAGAGAAAAAAATCCAAGATGCCTGGATCGTCCAAGATTGGGCCATACAATGAACATAGGGTAAAAAGACCATGTTTTATTCCGACACACTGTTAGTACCCATCTGCCGTGTTTATCTGCAGTACTGCGGCTAAAATTGCATAACTTAATTTGTGCAAGAATAGCAACCACTCTAGTATTTGCATATTGAGTAATACTTGCTATCAGAGTTAGACCTAGAGTTTCCACCAGATTCCCTTTAGCTTTAGCTATAAGTTTCCTGAAGGCAGCAGATATCTGCTTTCAGAACTTTTGGATCCTCTGCTACCCTTCTTCTTTTGCCCCCATCATTCAGGTCACAGATGTTTATGGTGGTTATCCGTAGTTTAGACATAATAGATCCAGTAAACCACGCTGCTGAAGACCACCCCGATTATACCCCCTTTCATGCTTTGTAAGCGCCGGTTAAAAACCAAAATGCCTTCAGAACAAACTTTCCACACCTTTTATGCATCAATTCAACTTCCCTACCGGTATGCTCCAATCTCCCCCTAATATCACCATGTTCAGGCCCTCTTCCCTGCCCTGTACTTGCTCCTCCCCCTGAGACACACCAAACCCACCCCAAGACCCTATCCATCCTTCCTGCTCCACCCTCACCCATCCCAAGCCACTTCCTGTCCCAACCAACCGCATGAAGCAATCAGGCCACCCATGGCTCCTGTGGGACCACCAGCTCCAATGACTATCTACCAACATATGAGCTAAAAAGACGAAAAGACGTTTCCCCCCAAAAGATAAGAATTATTAAACACAGAACGCACATAGCCCCCTCAGTTGCAAAAGTGTTCGGACAGCTCCCTAGATTGAAAAACTCTAGAGCATACAATATCAAAAACGTACCATAATATATCTGATCATAGCTCATCAGATCAGATTTCTTATTCAATAAAGGAAGGAAGGAACAGCCCCCCTGCTCAATGTAACTGAACCCAGCCCCAGTTCATCCAGGCAGTATACCGTTGTCATCTCTGGAGAGACTTCTCTTAGCACTGTGGGACAAGTCCATTCAAGTACTCCTTAGCCTGAATCTCAGAGGTAGAAGTTCTGATTTTTGCCTTTGACAATAGTTTTCAAGAGGGCCAGAGCTTCTAAAAAAAGGTTCTGCCCCAGCCTCTTGGAACGGCTTGATCAGCTGTCTTAATCACCACCTGGGCTACTCCACAGTGGAGTGGCAAAAATCATGGCACACAAAAAATGACAGACCATTTTGACACCGCTGGGAATTTGGATGGACTTATTCAAATATAGCTTGCCTAAATAAGAAATTCCCAAAGTAGACAAGGACTGCCCTAGGCTGGTTCTCATTTGCTCTGTCTGGACAACCCCGATTTGTGAGCATTAGTGGGAATCTATGGACTCTCTGCACCTCTGTCTCCCAATTCCAGGAGGAGAGCTCAGGGAATTTTTTTTATAGAAGGTCCAACATAAATGATCTAATGGCATTGCCTTCAACACCCTTCTTTATCCCAAGAAATCATAGGTTAATCCGTCTGTGACAGTTCTCAAAATCTTCGATTTCCTCTTGATATCAGAGGCTGCATCTCTTTAGTTTCAGCATGTCCCTTAAAGATCCCTATTTCTGTTTTAACTATCGTCGTTCATTCTTCGATAGCATTGAGCTTTTTCCACCATCTCAGCGCACGATTTGGATGCTTTCCTTAAAGCACCTTGCAGTTGTTTAGTCGCCAGCCGGGCCCTTGGGCTCTCAGCCCAGCTCTCTGCTTGGTTTACTTTAATTGTGACATAAATACGTTTTAGTGTAGGTTCTCGAGATTCATCTGAAGTGTTTATATGGCTAACATCTTTAGATGATGATAGGTTCTCTTTTCTGCCCTCTTGATACAGCAGTCATGTAGCTGAGTAGTCCCACTTTAGAGCTGCTGCTGCCAGGGGCTCTTTATCTTTCCTTGCTGCAGATGCGACAGATTTTCCTTTTGACCTCTTCTGATGTTTACGCTGATTAACTGTAGACCCCGGACCCATGGAGAAGCTGCTTTCTCTAACCTCAAACAGGGAGGCACTGCCTCCATCCTCACTACTGCTGGGGACTGTGACAGGTGGATTCTGACTCATCAGGGTGGGAGTAAAACGTATCCACCCCCCTCCCCCCCCCAAGAGATGTCCAAGCTCTTATTTGGTCTGGAGCAGTCCGCTCTGAAGTTCCTTTCCTCTGGGGCCATCATGCCAGAAAAAGTTGATTCCCACTACTGGATTCCAGCTGAGCCTCCACTGGCCCGAATATCCTGATCTATGTTAAACCCAGTGCCTTCCTTTGAGAGCTAGTTGTGGCCATCTTTGCATTGGTGACTTGAGGGGTCCGAATTGGTCATACCTGATTCAATTTAGTCCCTTAGGAATAGTTGTCCCCAGACTGCCCAGTTACACACTCTCCATTAGCCAAGATCTCCTGAAGGTCCACTCCAAGGGGACTACACCCTACCACAGGCCTAGTATCAACAGAGCAATAAGAATATGAGCAGGTAAGTGAGCCGTTGCCGCTTGTGCCCACACAAAGGTCAAATCAGCTTTCGGTATGCAGTTACTTTAGTAGAGGGGGTCATGCCCCCTCCATTCCTTTCCTCCACTGAACTGCTGAACCAGAAAGCTCTACTGAAGCGGAGGTGCCTGGCTTGATAGACAGAGCGGAAGAACTCTGTTATAGCTGGCTGCAGGGCCTCCCGCTGAAAGGCATAGTGGCATCTGGTATGGCTGGATTTCTATTTTTTTATCCCTGGCAGATCATTAAAAATGTTGACGAGGCTGGGATCATCTAGCCTACCTGTGGTGCTGCCGCTAACTTGATCCAGCCTTGGTCATCCAGGTACTAGTACTGAGCAAGATCCCGGGGCAGCAATCTCAGCCCTCTCCCGGGCAGCTCTAGCCTTCTTCTGCACCATGATTTCAGCGGTTCCAGCAATGATTCGTCAGACGCCCAGCCCAGCGCTGAGAGACTTGCACTTACAGGCCCTGGCTATCTTCAAAAGAAGAGCCTCAGCGGTTGAGCATAGCGATCGAAGCTGCACAGCTAGACATAACCGGTAAATGATCCGGGTGCCGGAGAATGCAGCTCTGAAATTAGAGAAAAAGCCCCACCTCTCCGCTCCTCGTACTGCGGTCTGCACAGAGCTCAGGAAGAACTGGCTCTCCAGCGATGCTACACATTCACCATTTTGCTTTTGTCGCACATTTTTGTCTCAATGTATAATCATTGGTGTAAATATACATTATTTCCGACCATTGCGTGTCTGGTACAAAGTACATGCATGCAGGAATAGCAGCTCCTCACCCTCTAAATGGTGAGTGACTTGGATGTTTTGTTTTCTTCACAATACCAATGAGGTGGTGGCAAAGAAAGCGGACTGGAGCCGGTAAAGTTAATGGTCCCTGAAACCTGCTGTCTGTCTTGCTCAAGGTAGACCTGCTCTATGTCCTGGAGAGCTTAACTTCAGCCTGAAGAGATGAGAGTGGCCAACAGCCCTTATCATGGGGCGAACGATTTAAATTGAAAGAGCTGTTGAAGGGCCTGCAGGCCTGATGTGAGGCCTCAAGATCACAATCAACAACCCTGCTGGAAGTTTTCAGATGAAAAAGGGTCTGTCAGCCATAATACCCAAATATGGTAGTACATTAGGATATCCCGATTCCTTGCAGTACAGCTGAAGGCCTCCTCACCACTGGTCCCTGTTGTTTGAAGGGCATACCTGCATTACCCCTCAACCCACCAAGTTCAGTCTTCTTGCATCTTGCATCCCTTCCCACTGCTCCACCACAATTCCAGTAACTCATTACAGTTCACCAGATACCTAAACATCTGCAGTCACTAACTAGTAATCTTATCAAGACTGCATCAATCCCTGAGCAATGTTGCAAATGCATGTGGGCCAGCAGAATCACCTGCAGAGCCATGTCCTCATGATTAGTTTAGCAGCTAATCCAGCCAGAACAGTCAACACCACACTGAATACAGGTACTCTAAAGGTCATACATTAAACCCTCCCTAAACCAAACAGGCTTTGAGACAAGAGATCCTTCTAACCACTGGCATTTAACAGAAATCAAAAATATAAAACGATTGGAAGATCTTCCTAAAAAAAAATAAAAAAAAATATCCTGTTTTCAGATTAGCAAAACAGATGATATGGCTGAGGCACAGAAGCAGCAGGGGTTTCCACATAGGAAGATTTTAAAACTACAGTACTGGCACACCTATTACTCTAACTCTCCCTTGCCATGGATACTGTTCATCATTAAAAGCTTCTACAGAGACTTGACAACATCAGAGTGTCGGGCGCAGTTTTTTATCAGACCGATAATCTTCTCAATCCTCCCTTCAGGTCAGCTCCATTCAATTCACAAATACCTAACACCTTTGTGTTACTGTTAAGCAGATAATAAACAAAATCATACTTCTTTATGAAAACCTATCCGACTATGACTCATACACAAACATGCAATTTCTCAAGCAGTCAAATAATGGATAATATCCAACCATAGCAAAATAAACACATCAAAAATCGAAATATCCATATGCAGTAAATCGATCAAACTGCAGCCATCAACAATATGGCCTCAGCAAGTAGGCCCGCCACCAAACAACTGATCCCAAGTGATTAATCTATGCATAAATACAGACTCCCGTCTGTCAATCATAATAAGGTTGTATTTGTCTAATAAGTTTAATCTGCAGTTTGGCACTTCTTTCCCTCATATTGGCTGCAAAAATATCTCCCGTCTACTCTGCTTGAAATGCTTGCCCTGCCCCACTGACTGGAGGAGTTAAACCCCATCCGAAAGCCGGATCTAGTTGCGCCCCTGGAGCATTTCATGCATTCACACGAGCTGGCAGGCATGTATTTTTAAATCCCCGTTTTCTGATAGTACAGCAATATTCAAAGTCTTATCTGCACGTGCATTCTGACCATATAAAAAAATCAGGGCTGTGCATGCTTTCAGTGGACAGTTAAAACGCCAATGCCCGCATTCCGTGATCCTATTTGCCGGGTTTCAGTGGCCCCGTCACTTTAAACAAATCACACATTCCCAGGGCTGGGAAATCAAATTAAACAGTGAAGATGACATATTTTTACCTACATTGAGGTGTGAGAGTAACAAAGCTCACACCAGTTATTTGTACCTTCTACAATTTTCTGAAGCTGTTGATCACCTGAGTGACGGAGAAGGGTCATTTTTTATTAAAATTGAGATACCTACCAGTAAGAATATTGTTTGGCTGGAGAAAGCAGAGCAAGGGAATCCTATTTGTCCACGTTGTTTAACCAATGTTCGAGATCCACATCATGTTTACTTTGTCATAACTTAAAAATTTCAAGCTCTACTTCTTATGTCTTTTTTTATTTACTCCACACACTTTAGGCGATGACACAATAAGTATACAAAACCGTGATGGATGGAATGCTTGATTTAATCTCAGCCACTTGTAATACCATGGGCCGCATCCCAATCTATTGTTATTTTTCACACCATACCACCTCAATCTGGACAAAGAATATTTAAAACAGTCTTGACCCTGTTCTACTAGGAACAGTCAAGCATGTACTGCCACGCCAGGTCCTCCCTGAATTGGAATACAAGCAACCCAGGACCGGTTTTGTCCTAGTTATGGGCTAATCAGCCAGGTACAGCTTGGCTCCAGTGACACTGTCACAGGACCAACGTCTGGGCATACCCGTCTCACTTAGGGAGACACAATAAGTATACAAAACAGTGATGAATGGAATGCTTGAAATAATATAAACCACTAGTAATCACTCAGGCCGCATCAAAATCCATTGTTATTAAGACTGATTTGCATATGGTCGAGTCCCAAGATGGGATGGTTGGCTAAAACATATGGATTTGTATGGAGCCAAAGCAATCGCCAGCGGCTTAGATAAATTCAAGCATTCCATCCATCATCTTGTTATTGTTGCAGTTGACTGCCCTAAGTGTGACTGGCATGCACCGACGTGTGTCTCGTGCTCACTCTGCAACTGGAATCAAGGTGTACCTGGATGAAGAGCCCATAATGAGAGCAAATCCAGTCCTAGATTGCTTAAAAACTGGTTGAGGGAGGACCTGGCTTGGCAGTTCGGGCTGGACCGTTCCCATTGGATCAGGGTCAAGACTGATTTGCATATGGCTGGGTCCAAACTGAGGTGGCATGGCGGGTGAAAAACGATGGACTTGGAAACGGCCCGAGCAATTACAAGTGACTGAGATAAATTCTAGCATTCCATCCATCACCTTGTTGTTGTTGCAGATGACATATTAGCAACGGCACTGATATAGGCTACATGGATTTTTCAAATGTTCAAGAAAATGTGGATGTGTGTGATATAGTTGAAAGTGAATTGTTTAAGTGTTTGAAACATATATTACAGTTAAAACAGGATTAAACAGTGCCATTTCTGTTGTTGTTACAGGCGCAGGATATGGTGGTACGCCGCAGATGACATGGCTAGTAATTTGTGGCTTAATGGCGAACTACAGAGATTCTTGGCCTAATCACTGGTCTCTCCACTCTAGAAGACAATTCATCTTTCATCCACTGTCAGGCTCCTGAATGATGACAAGTGTATCCCCCAGGTGTGGCATAGCTAGTGAGAGGGAAATCAAGTGTACTTGCTGTGTTACATAATAGTGTATTAATGAATGTTTCATGGTTGCTAAATGTACCATGCAGAGTGTAAAAAGCTTCGAGTCCCGCTGAAATTGGCCAGAGACCTCCTCAAAAGATGCGCACCATTAGAAAATAAGTGTGTGGGGGTGGGGGAAACATAAAAGCTACAATTTGTGGTTATACAGGGACTAATTTAGGGCAGTGACAAAATTCACAGCAAGAGCCATGGTTTGTGTGCTTGAAATCTTCTTTTATCATCTTGCCTGCACTTCACTGCTTTGTCTCCCCTGTCCATTGCAGCAGCCTATAAAAGGTTGTCAGATTCTGATACAGAGTGATATTTGACACTAAAGACAGGGGCCTTAACAAAGCATTTAACTTTAATGATAAAGCTTGTAGCTGTTAAAAAAAAAATGAATCACACAATCGGCTTCAGCGCTGTCAGTGCTGGAGGGGTTAGAAGAGGTTTCTGGGTCTAGCTGCTGCAGTAATGAAGTGAGACTTTCCTGCCTGTGAAAAACACCACGTGGAAAAGAGAGCTAAAACGAAAGACTTCAACTCTTAACAAATACACTGATTCGATGTACCTACAAATGAGCTCTGTGAGGTTCAACCATGGTTGATCTACTAGTTTTACGAAAAACCTCTGGACATCAGAAGGTACATCATCATCAAGCACCTGTTCTCCTACATAAGCAGGTCCTTTTGTAAAGTAATGCATCTCATTGGTTCATTAATTGTCCTGTACCGTGTACGTAACTTGACCCAGGACGTGATGGACCAACGATGTAATTTACACTTCGTTGTCTTGGGTTGTTAAATCCCGTATATTGATGTTCTCCTATATGACATTTATGTTTTGCCCACTGCGGCTTGATTGTTTTGATGTAGGTTATCTGCAAAGGGGTCAACCTTATCCCATACACCTGAGGTTATGTTGTGTCTGTTACATGCTGCACTACCACCCTGTGATCCCGGGCCTGTTATTCCCTACTATGTATGTCCGGTGAACATGACTGTCTTTGTTGCTCCCACTTGGACTTGATCACTTTTGCATATATGATTACCACAACTCTGTCACTTACAATTGGCCTTTGTTGCCACGAGCCTGGTTTGTCCCACACCCCTACTCCAGCGCGCAACAGGACATAATGGGAGGCCGGCATGCCTCAAACACAAGGTACCTTGTGATTTCAAACTGCGCACTTTGAACTATGGTATTTGAGCAGTGTATTCTTTTGTGTGGTATTTTTGTGGGCATTTATTATAACGCATTGAAAATACACTATTCCAAGATGCCGCTTGTTCTTTCATTTGTTTCACCCGTTTGTCTCTATTCTATTTTGTCACTTGGTTACTTTAAATTGAGGAAACTTTGACCAATGGCCAGTGAGGCTGAAACACGTCGCAGGTTTTGTGTCACAATAAATTCATGTTGCAAGTCATCTGCCTTGAGAGAGCACGGTTACTGGCGTGTTCG
The DNA here is from genome assembly GCF_964204655.1 of Triturus cristatus. Taxonomy (NCBI): domain Eukaryota; kingdom Metazoa; phylum Chordata; class Amphibia; order Caudata; family Salamandridae; genus Triturus; species Triturus cristatus. The sequence goes on along the minus strand of NC_140593.1, from coordinate 1,075,493,441 downwards.
AGTGGGGATTTGAATTTACTAGACTGGCACATAGTGTAATTCAATTGTCCTTATGTAAGAATTAAGATTTCTTAGTATATATACGTACCATTATGTAAGGCATAGAGTACCTCCTGTTGTATATTATAAAAGTATTGCAAGTCACTGAGGAGTTCCACAACCATAGAGGAACAAAATCGAAGGCCAACTTCCTTGATATTATGGAACTCCGAACTGACTTGCAATATCCTAATCATGCATGACAGGGCTACTTTATTGCATATAATACATGGTCACACCATCACCTTTCCCACAAGCCACTTAAAACCTTTGTGCATGCCTCTTTCATATGAAAGAGTGACCAGGTTTGCAAACATTGAGAATAAAAATAAAACCAGTCTACTGATAACTTGATCACATCAAAAACCTGATAGATATTTTTTGCAAACAGATATTAGTAACTGTTCAATACAAGGCAGTAGCTAAGAACGTGCAGAAACATTCTAGCTTTTCTCCATCTAAGGAGTGCAAAAAGTAAACATACTCACTCTGCTCGTCATTGCAAGCAATGAAACTAGAACAGAATGAAGAAAGCAACACTCCTTTTGTTGCTTTAAACAACTGGTCCAATGACCTGGCTTTCACCTGGCTGCTGGCTCTGGAAGCAGGCAGTGTGACATCAGAACTCGGCTGCCATGACCTTATAATAGTCGAGTTCTAATGTCTTTTCTTTATAATAAGCGACTTAGCGCGTCACAAGTTGCCGATTATAAAGAAATTAGTGACTGCAGTTTATACAGGGATCACAGAATCCCCTGTATTAAAAATAAATGTTTAATGTAATGAAATGAGAAGGTGTATGTGCAGGTGTGCGTGCGTGCGACTAGACATGCATGTATTCTGTGGTTTCCACCTATTACTTCTTGTATTATTCCTTGCACACCTTCCTTTTACTTTGTCTCGAAGTATAAAACCACTTTTGCAGATGGTCAGTGTTTTCGGCAGATTTGTGGTGCCGCATGCATTACAGCACGGTTATCCCCCCTCCCATACAATACACACTTCGGTTGAAAAGGGCTTGATATTAAACTAAGGAGCACGACTTTTCTCCAAAGCGTTGAGCGCTTGTCATGTCAACAGCTGCAAACAGGTGTGTAAAGTCGTGCTCTAGCAGTATGTGTGGGCCTGGACTTGACATTCTGCCACTGGAGCGGTGATGCCCTGTCCGTGCCACACAATCTGGACGGGCAGTCTTGTGTGGGTGACAAGACTTCCCTGGCAGGAAGAAACAGAGAACAGCATCGCGATGACTGCTTCAGCGCCCCCGAGCTCGCTGAGGCGCGAACGCATCAACTGCAGCCCAGGGAGACTTCCGCCTCTCAGACAGGACGACGCCTCAGTGACAGCTGTCAGCAGGGGGCGGGAGGGAGTCTCCCTTCTGGAGTGCCACTGACGCTCCAGCGGCCGCAGCGTGCTCCTCCAGGACACCCGGAGAGGGACGACAAGGCGGTACAGGCGTCTCCCTGTGCCAGCGCACATGTCAGGGGGAAGACAGAAGCCCTTTGGGGACTAAAAGGATTCACACGTAAAACAGCACCGCTAAAACACGCATCCAACTCGCTGATGCAGTGAGTTGTCATCACTGTCACAATAACTCCCTCTAGCTTCTTCTGTGGGCTCCTGCACAGATGTTTTTCATATCTAGCACTAATGGGTAGAGGGGATGCACAGAGTACGGGCTGAGCAGGAGGAAAGCAGGTGCACACGGGAGTGATTGCTCAGCAGACACATCCAACTACGGAGACACGATGTGGTAGAGCGCCGGAAGCTGTTCTGATGCCAGTTTTATTACGTCTTCTCAGCATTTTAAACGCTGGAGTAGATTTTAAGTACTTCGAGTAATAAAGTCGAGGTTTTACGAGCTCTGAGCAGCGCCCGGACATCAGTCGTGGTTATTGGGCAATGATACGGTGATATTTGGTCAGCGAGTTTCAAGTTTAAGCGCGGACCCCCTTCTCTGACACCCCCCCCCCCCCCCCAATCCCCGCGGCGATAGGAACCTTAACATATGGCGCCTGATGTGCCAACGCTGTCAAGCTCGTAATTAACAGATTAGACTACATATGGGGCTCGCTGCGACCATAAATCACTCCTTAACATAAAAAAAGCGGGGACCCATTGAATGTGTCAGCATGCGCCTTCCCAGCAGATCTCTCTTCATTAATGTTTCATACGCAGCCAAATGCGTTGTAATAAAACGGCCATTAACGTGGGTATATTTATGAGGACTTGTCTTCCGTGCGGCTGGAGCTAACCTTTCAAGCCCTCCATATCCCACCCAGGGTTCTCGCCATTCGCGCGGACACCGGGAGGAGGAGAGGGGGCCTGTCCACTTACCACCTTGTCGCTTCAATGTGGAGGCGGCGTAGTGCCTCCAATTGACAGAAAAGTTGCAGCTGCTAGTTTATATCTCAGGAAACAGTACCCGGGGCTGAAAACCTGCTTGTATACTCATTTAAGGTGTCAGGTGAGCGCTTTCCTGACCCCTTGTGTATGTTTTAAATGAGGTGAAATCATGTTTAATGGGCAGTACAGTGCCAGAACACTTTTTGGACACACACAAGATCCGGGACCTTGTCATAGGGGTCAACACGGCCCCCTTGTAAATCTGCGGAGTTCACACAAAAGAAAAAAATATATATAAATATACTCACATCCACTCTGACAACCATACAGCCACTCACACCCCCTTTGACACCCAGACACTCAAACCCACTCACATACCCATACAGAGCCTCACAATCCTGGTCACACACAGACACTCACTTAAGACACCCATACAGACACTCTCACACCAACTCTGAAACACCCCCTCTGACACCCAAACACTCTGACAGCCACTCCCATACCCATCCAGAAACTCTCACACCCACTCTTACACTAATACCGACAGTTTCACACCTAGTCCAACACACACTGACACCCATTCAGACACCCATACCCACTCACTTACTCATACAAACACTGACACCCATTCAGACACCCATATAGACTCAAACCCACAAACATACCCATACAATAATACCCACTCTGACATCCAGACAGACACTCTCAATCTCATACCGCCTCTGAGACCTGTGCAGACACTCACACCCCTCTGACACCTATACGGACACTCACATCCACTGTTATACTCAAAAAACCCACTCACAACCAGTAACACACCCACTCTGACATCCGTACAGACACTCTCATATCCACTCTGACACCCATACACTCCAACACCCACCCTGAAATCCATACACTTTCCCACCCCCTGACACCCATAGACACTCAAACACCCGCTCACATACCCATAGGCACTCACATCCACTCTGACATGCATACAGACACACCCACACGTACACCTATACAGACCCTCTCACGCCCAGTCTCACACACACACACACACACACACACACACACACACACACACACTGACAGATACTCACACCCACTCTGACACCCATACACTCACACCAATACAAACACTCACATCCACTCACATACCCTCTCACACCCAGGCACACACACACTCATATCCATACAGACACTCTTGCACCCGCTCACATAGCCATACAGACTCACACCCACACAGATACTCTGACACCCAGTCACATACAGACACTTTCACACCCACTCACAAACCCATACAGAGCCACTATTGTATATAAAAATGCCTGCTTACAAATATTTTGACAAGGAATTAAACATGGTATCAATACACCTTTGCCTGCACCTCCTCTGCTCCCTCAACCCCCACCACCAAAAATGATCCAAGGACTGGAGTAAACAAACACAGTTCTACAACAAGTGGTAATGGAGTATTGCTGGATTTAAAAACCTAAAGTAGGTTAAACTTTTTTTGCAGGGTTCGGTATATAAATGTATGGTACATATTTTAAAGCAGTTTTTGCAATACAGGTTTCACACTCGACCATTATCTAAGTAAGTAAGGAAATTGATACAATTTTATTCACAATACTTTGCTGTACAAAAATCCACTCTCAAGAGGTGCTGCTGGAACAAGTTTTAGAGTGAGTGCTGGCTAGTGGCATCAACTCATTAAAACCACAGGGGTTTTGAAAAGTCCCTATGTTACTGAATAAGCGAGTACAGCATTTGAAGAAAATTACTCTAATCGTGTCCTGAAGGAGCTTCCTAAATACTAGCTTATTCAAAGGGGCTCCAGTGTCACCATTGGACACATATCCCAAAACATATGTGAAATGTGATATTAGTGTGTCTGGTCATTGATAGTGAGTGCATTCTCCATCAAAATTTCATTTCATGCTAATAACATCAAAAGAAACAACAACAGGTGGGCGGGTTCATAAACTTATGAAACAGCCAGGCCTACATTTTGCTTTGAAAGTCAATGGTTTGGTTGAGACCATCTGCAGAATACCTAGACATTTTCAACACTGCAGCTCAGAAAGGGCTTCCGTGTTCACACCTGCATGAGCTGCTCAGTTGGAAATATGAAGGTAAACAGAAATACATCTGCACTGAAGGTAAATTGTGCCAATCTGAAACGTCGAGTCACATCTGAAATAATGTTTATCATCAAAATAATTGCCAGCAGTTAATCTGGTTTACGGCTGAAAAACATAAGGAATAATTTACGAGGAGGAAAAAAAAATCAATCACAGATGCTGTGCTCCCTCTGTGCACAGAGCTTTTTCCAGGCAGCATCCTAACATTGCAGTCTTCACCAAGCAAATCCACCTGCCCTAGGAATAAGAAATAAAGTCATCCTACCTGTCATTAAACAAAGGTTCTCCCTCAGCCACTTTACAAAATCAAATCCAAGTGAGCTGCGATAAATCCATACTAAATGCTTTATGTAATGTAATATGCACTACATAGCCTCGAAGCTTCCCATTATCTATTTACGATACGGTATTAATTTGTTATTATCCAATACTTGCTGCAAGCCCAAGCTGCTGCTCAAACAGTATGATTTTAAAATGAGGTTCTCAAACGTTTCTAATCACATTACAGATCGGAGGTACCAATTGTGCTATTATATTGTAGCGCCTAGAGGAAGTCTGTTATGGTTAACACTATAATTTTGACATTTCCTTAAGAGTGGTTCAGGATGTACATACAGAGAAGTTAAAATATACCTTTTCTTCTAGTGTGTGCCTCAAATGTTGGTCAACAGTAAGACAGAAAGCAGGTCAGGAAGAGAGCATCTGAAGTGTACCCCGAAACAGCAGCTGAGCGCAAAGGAATTTTATGGTTATTTACTGTGTTCAGATGCCTGTCGCAAAGAAACCCACAAGAGGAAAAACAGCACATATTCCCAAAAGTGTTAGTATTTCATTTCTCTTCACCAAAAAAAAGAAGAATTTTATTGCCCCTTCTTGCACTTATTAGACCACTTACTCCGGGCTCCTTCAGGTCTAAGTTCAGAAATGCAGGTAGGTGTGGGTAAGGCGCTAAAATGTTTTGACAATAGCAAAACAAAGTTGTGATTTTGTGGGTAATCACATTTGCAATGAACCTCCCCTAGATCTGTTTTGGGAACACATAGTTGGGCGTTCTACCAAAACATTTGTTTTTCGCATTAACCCACAGAAATCTCCAATCCAGAATGATCAATATTCTGCAGTTGATATTGTAGTGAGTTGAGATCTGTGTCCCCAGCAATGAATCGCTTTCAGCAGTGACATTTTTGCACATCTGACTGAAATTCTAGGGTCATAACTGACATTCTGCTCATAACATTCTGTACAAAATGTATTTGTATTTATGTTTTGGTACAGAGCTATATAATCCTTAATAGTGTATCATGACGCAAAAAAATCTAAGATTCCTAAAAGGTTATTTAAGCCACCAAAGGCCAGTAGGTCTACTCAATAGCCAGGTTTTCAATAGTCTGAACTTCAGTAACAAGGGTTCAGAACGTAAATGAAGAGGCAGCATTTTCTATCTATCTACAGCTGTGATCACAAAACTTCTGATACCCATAGATTTTAGACAATTTTGGCGCTGTGAGATAATAGAAATTTGCAGATCTTATTGCACGGACGGGGTGATATTGCTCTAAATAATTTAAGTCCGGTGAGCTTTTGGGAGAGTAAATGGCTTTGTGAGCCAGGCAGAGCGATTAAGAGAATACACTTTCGCGGCCAGCCAATATAGGGTGCAAGAACAAGGAAAATATGTTCCCTTTAGTTGATGCCGCTAGCCAATGTGGGTAATTCTGAATAAAGTGCAATTTACTACTCGATCAAGAGGACAAACGCAGGTAAATAGCATTCGAGTAACCTAAATTAGAGCACACAAAGGAAATCAGAAATGGAATATTTTCAACCAGGTCAAAACGATAGAACACACGCCTCAGGGAGTGAAGTTGGAAAAGAAAAGATTTTACCCCCTCTGATACTTACACTGCCAGAGTTAGCGGTGAGTCAATTTTTATTCTGACATTTTTCACTACTTTCACTGGGACTGGGGGTGGACCCAGTGAGCGAGGCCAGTATTAAAAAAATGTAGAAATTCCAGGGATGAGTATAAAATCCCAGTCGTGCTTCCATTCGGCTTTGGAGCATTTCTGGTCATCCACAGCTGAACCTTCAAAAGGAATTCATGGAATATGGCTGCTGCAGTCAAGAGGCTGCATTCAAACTGGACAATCGGAGTATACTCTAGGGATAGAAAGAAGTTAAAACCAGAACACATGATGAGCCAAAGTGAGAACATAAAGGCTAAAAAGAAGTGGGGATAAAATGGAAGCCTGAGGCACCCAGCAGGGAAACAGACTGTCCAAGGACTTCAAAGAGGCATGGGCCACCCTGAAAGCTCCCCAGGATAGTTCACTTGAATCCAGGTTAATGCCTGGGCAGTAATGCACAGTTCAGAAGTCCTGGTCAGAAGAACGCCGTGATGGACCGTATCAAAGGCTGCTGGGAGATCTAAAAGAGCCAAGGCGGTAGGAATACCAGCATCAGCGGCACCCCGCAGATCGTCCAGCCCCGAAACGATGGTCAGTCGAGTGCTGTAGCCTGCTCGGAAGCCTATCTGAAAGGGATGAAGCAGCCTGAAGTTGGGTAACTGGTCACAATGTTAGTGTTTAACAGATCGCCCTTTCCATTGATTCACTGAGGAACGGCAGTTGTGAAATAGGTCTATAACCTAATAAATCCTGTAGTTTCTTTAGAAGGGAAGTTATACATGTCATTTTTGTAAAAAAAATAAAAAAAAGTCCTGTCTAAAAGAGGATATAATTATGCCTTTCGCAATGCTGGCAACACACATGAAATACGCCTTATGCAGGGTTGCTTGGACAATGATTGCGAATCAGGAATTCACAAGCACATATTGTAGTTCTTATACAGATTACAATGACTTATACATGTAAAATGGTTTCAGACATGCCTTATACCAGCTCCAGCAGTCTACAACATGGGAATAAATAGTAGATTTATAAATCCACTTGGTCCTAATGGGAGCACCATTCGGAGGCTCTGAGTTAGAGATTGAATGTCAATGTACAGCATGTGCCTACCATGCCAGTCTCGTTCCCGGGCAACATCAGATCAAAAGTTCCTTGGCACAACGGAAGTCTGCGCATGATGCCAGACAGTCTCATGAAGCCTGGGTTTACATTTGTCGCTTTCACAGAGAAGCGGCAGTTTAAATCACATATATAAATGGCAGGAGCCTCACTCCTGTGTTTGTCACAGTGAGTACAACTAACTCAAGTTCGTTTTCGGTCCCAGTACAAATATTCGCTCCCATCTCACTGAGGCCTAAAAAGGGAATGAGCTCTATTTGTACGTTCAGAAACACTTGAGCATTTCAGAAGGGGTGGTAGCAAGCAGCTGAACACCAACAGAACCAGGGAAATATTCGTCATATGCTTCTTCTTTCACCATCTTCTTTGTGCATCAAATGTTACTAAAGTTCATGTTATGAAATGTCCTCAACTGGCAGCAGGCACAATAGATGTGCAAACAGCAGTACAAACCGTGCAAGCTGTGCAAACCGTGCAAGCTGTGCAAACCGTGCAAGCTGTGCAAACCGTGCAAGCAGTACAAACCGTGCAAGCAGTACAAACCGTGCAAGCAGTACAAACCGTGCAAGCAGTACAAACCGTGCAAGCAGTACAAACCGTGCAAGCAGTACAAACCGTGCAAGCAGTACAAACAGTACAAACCGTGCAAGCAGTACAAACAGTACAAACCGTGCAAGCAGTACAAACAGTTCAAACCGTGCAAGCAGTGCAAACCGTGCAAGCAGTGCAAACCGTGCAAGCAGTGCAAGCCGTGCAAGCAGTGCAAACCGTGCAAGCAGTAAAAACAGTATAAGCAGTATTCTGTAAAATGCAACTTGTCTCCCTGGCTTAATTGCTTCCGACCTTTGAACACAACACAAGGTGCACCCAAAAGTGCTTTAAAAGGCCAGTTGTCTGTTCTCCCGTTATAAATGGTGTGATGTGGGTGTTATGCTGCAGCTCGTGCCGCGCCGCTTCTTCCAGCGCCAGTGCTCCTCTCTTGACCACAGTTTAGGTGGCGCTGACCCGGACTATGAAGCACGTGCTGGGAACCAGAGTAGATGCTTTATATGGAATGGCATACTCAAAACGACCCCAGAAATAAATCACATTGCAGCCAGTCTTGCACCCAGGGTTTAAGTGGTGAGGCCCCTGCCGGGTTCCTGACCCGACAGTAATTAAAAAATGACTTTGATGGGGTGCCACACTCTTGGCCTCAACTTTCCAGTCATCCATAATGACCAAATCCTCAGCAAGGACTATAAAATCCCTTAAAGGAATTCCCATGACAGCTGTGCTTTTCCTTTTAATATTTCACCTTATACTTCATCATGCATCCGTAAGAATTTGCTTTTTCCAGAGAATTTTTTTGTTTTAGTTTTTTTTATGCAACACATGACTCCTGTACAGTACATACTGTGACCGGAATTTATGTTGTTGGAGGGTGTTTATGATGGGGCACGATTGAGACCGCAGGAGATGAGGACTAAGGCAGGTTATGTTTCTCACAGTGCCTGTCAGTGGGTCACAAAGGTGTTGAGACTGCATGATCATCCAGTCGTTGGCCTCTAAGCAGAGCACACAGAGTGATGGTCACGTATGCGACCATTGTAATTACCATTTAAGGCGAGTGTGTGAAGCAGGGCTACACAGCTCTTGAAATATAGACAAACAAAAGAAAAGACAATACAGTGTTGACATTCGCAAAGAGAAAGTGTGTTTGCGAGAGACCGCAAGAGGGTACGGGGAAGGGGTTGTGACTCAAGAAAGTACCTGCAAGTCAAAGAAAAAAGACAGAGCTGAAGAGAAATGGAAAGATTGTCAGATCTGCCGATTGAGGCTTTCAGAAAGAGAAAAAAGGCCAAAAGTTTCTACAGAGTGTGAAACTGCATAGCAAATTAGCGTTTATGGCATAGTAAGGAAATTAAAACACTGCAAAGACCACTAACCCTTCTGCAGACCTAAGTAATGTTTAATATATAGTCCGGATTTCCCGAACTTAAACACTTTCAGCCCTAAATGGTCACAAAAAAATATGGCCATTCCTTTATCTTATACTACCAACAGGCTTTGACAAAAGTAATGCCTGGCTTGTTTTAGGCATATGGTTATTCTTATGTAACATGTCTGGATCCAATGACCAAAAACTCACAGAAAACTCTCCAAATACTGATCAGGTAGGACAGTGTGTGAAGCACAGGATTTTAGTCTGTGCTTTAAATGGGAAAAATCGTGCAGGTACTTATTTAAATATGGCGAGTGAGCAGGGCTAGGGGCGTGGCCAAAGGCAAGGCATGACATGCTTATTAACTCCTATACCAGTTGTAGCACATACCAAAACACATGAGAAAAGGTTTATATGAACAAAATAGGCTAAATCGTTACACGAGACAAAAGACAAGCGCAGTGACATTTTAACATGTCCTTGTTTTGTAATATTTGCAGCTTGAAAACTGTTATTTGGCACAATACTATATATTCTCAAGCATGCATACACACAAAGAAACAAGCAGATGTGCACACACAAAGCATTCCACACATTTCCTAAAAATTCCACCAAGAGTGTCTCGATTTCCTCCCTCTTTTCTCTCACACGTAAACACGCACAGGTAAACAGACAAACATAAGCAGACACTGGCACAAAAGAATCGGGTGGGATTAAAGCCATTTTAACCTTATTACTTTTTTTTTTTTTTTTTCCCGATTTCTAAAGCGCCTGGTGACCCGTAGGCATCCCCGCGCTATAAACTTGAAGAGATCCAGAGGAGGGGGAGAGGGAGTGAATTATTTGGGGAACAAGAGGGTTTTAAGTTTCCTGCGGAACGTAGTGAGGGAGGGTTCCAGACGTAGACTGAGAGGGAGTGAGTTCCATGCTATGTAGGCTTTGACCGAAAAGCGACGACCGCCGGTGCGAGCCTTCCTAAATTTGGGAACCGTGGCAAGATGTTCGGCGTCAGAGCGAAGGGGTCTGGAGGCTTTGTATGGGGTAACCATATTTTTTAGCGCGGCTGGGCCAGCTCCATTGATGAGCTTGTGGGTGGTGCATAGGGCCTTGAACTCTACTCTCTGGCGAACAGGGAGCCAGTGTAGGGCTTTAAGGGCAGGCTTTGCTGAAACTCTAGGGGGGAGGTTCATAATAAGCCTGGCCGCCGCATTCTGGGTGCGTTGGAGTTTGGCCAGGGTGTACTCAGGGGCCCCAAGATAGATGGCGTTGCTGTAATCGAGCCGGGCCAAAACAAGACCCTGGACCAACAACTTCCTGGATGGAAGCGGAAGAAGAGGCAGGATCTTGCGCACGGAACGCAGGAGACCGAAGCAGGTGCCTGCTGTCTTGGCCGCCTGCGTTTTCATGGTTAGGTCAGGTTCCAACCATACTCCTAGTGTTTTGATCTCAGTTTTAGGAGAGGGGATTTCGCCGAAGGTGTCAGGCCAAGATGTTGGTGGAAAGGACGTCCATTTGTTGCCCAGGAATATAATCTCGGTCTTTGCACCGTTCAGCTTCAAGGCCGAGTCACACATCCAGGTATGGATGTCCTGGAGACAATGCAGCAAGCTGTCAGGGTGGTTATCCAGGTGGGACAGGGAGACGACTAGTTGGGTGTCGTCAGCGTAGTTAATTATTTTTATACCGTAGGGGGCCACTACGTCTTCCAGGGGGGCCATATAGACATTAAACAGGGTAGGGCTGAGCGACGACCCCTGGGGAACTCCATTCTTCAGTGGAAGAGGTTCTGACCGGGAGTTGCCGTCCCACACCTGAAAGGATCGATAGGAGAGAAAAGATTCGATCCACGCTCGCGCCGTACCCACAATTCCTGCCTTGGCCAGGCGATGTAATAGGACACGGTGATCCACCGTATCAAAGGCGGCGCTAAGGTCCAGGAGGATCACTGCCACTGATCCCCCTGAGTCTAGGATACACCTTGCCTCCTCGATGACAGAGAGGAGGGCGGTGTCCGTGCCATGGCCAGGACGAAACCCAGTTTGGGATTGGCGCAGGATATTGTTTGTCTCAAGAAATTGGGACAGTTGCGAGTTGACTAGCTTTTCAGCCATCTTACTGATGCATGGGAGCAGTGAGATCGGTCTGTAATTAGACATGTCATCCGGGTTAAGTTGGGGTTTTTTCAGCAGGGCCTTAACGACTGCGTTCTTCCAATTGGGGGGCACCGTTCCTCCAGCGAGGGAGGAGTTGATAAGGTCCATGATGATAGGGGCTATGGTGGGAGACACCTTTTTTAGGAATCTGACCGGGGCTGGGTCAAGAGGGGAGCCGCTTTTCATTATCTCTAGCGTGGACATCACCTCGGTGAGGGAAACTGCTCTAAAGGTGTCCAGCTGTGGGCTATTGTTGCCGTTTGCTATATCCGGGGTGAGAGGGGGGCTGATGGTAGGAAGAGAGTCCAGTATCCGCAGGATTTTCGAATCGAAGTAGTTAGCCAAATCCTTACTTCTGTCTGGGGGGGGGGGGAGTGAGGGGGGGGTGCTGTTGGGATGTTTAGTAATTCTTTGACTATCTGATAAGATTCTTTGGATGAGTTAGTCGCGGTTTTTATTCTGTTGTCGTAAAACGTTGATTTAGCTAATTTCAAGGCTGTTTTGTATCGTCTTACCGCGTTGTGATATATGTCCTTGTTACTATGGAGCCAATCTTTCCTCCATACTCTCTCGGCCTTTTTGCACTCTTTACGGAGCGCTCTGAGATCTGAATTATACCAAGGTGCATGGCCCTTGGTCTTATCTTTAACCTCTCGATTTTTGATGGGGATGAGGCTGTCGAGGGAGGAGGAAATCCAGTCTCTGAACTGGATAGCTGCCAAGGCGGGGTCGGCTGCGAGACTGGGGGTAGTAGAGTCAAGAGCCAAGGCCCATTTTTCCATCGAAAGTCTGGCCCAAGATCTATCCTTGGTGTAAGTTGGGGGGATATGGGGTTTCTTAAAGGACCCTGGGAGATGGGCCGAGACCAAGAAGTGGTCCGTCCACGGGAGGGGGAGGGAATTGGTGAACTGGAGGGAAGGGATGTTCGAGAATACAGGGTCGAGCAGATGTCCTTTCGAATGCGTGGCTCCTGAGTTAGCCAGGGAGAAGCCAAGGGCGCCAAGTTCACAAATTAAGTCAGATGGCCCTGTGTCTAATGGATCATCGAAATGGATGTTAAGGTCGCCTGTAATCAAGAAGTTAGATGTTAAGTGGGCCAGGGATGAAACGGTTTCTAAGAAAGCGGCGGAGAAGGGGCCGAAGTGTCCAGGGGGCCGGTAGACCAGAAGGCCTGACAGGGAGTAGGTCGGTGAGAGCGTCAGCGTGAACAGACAGCTCTCCGACTCCTGGCTCTGAATCTCAGTAGATCGGCAGGTGAAGTAGTCTCGGTATATGATAGCTATTCCACCACCTCGACCCAGAGGGCGGGATTGGGACATGATGAGGAAGCCCGGGGGAAGGGCCGAGACTATGTCGGAGTTGGAATGACTGGTGATCCAGGTTTCGGTTAGGAAGAGTATATCCAGATCGTGATCGACAATCAGATGGTTTATGAGTAGGGCGTGCTTGGGAAGCGATCTGCAGTTGAGTGTCGCTAATTTGAGGCTTGGGAGTGGGGCGGCCATCCTGGGAAGGAGTAGGTTTCCAGGTTTGCAGATGTTACAGCTGGTGAAGGGGACGTTTGGGTCGTGTATAGCATGACAGGAGAAATTTTTCAGAGGTCTGAGGCTGAGGAGATCTCGACGTGAGTAATGTCTCCTAGTGGCGGTGGGTTCCGGCATGGGGGCTGGCCCTAGGCCCGGTCGTGCGCGGACGGGCGCAGACGGGCTTGCCTTAGGCGCGCCTTCGGCGCGCAAACGGCGCTCCCGCTGCGCTCGTCCGCTGCGCTGGTATGGTCTGCACATTTGAAGTGATTGTTAAGGGCGTGGCCTCGCAGTGGGCGTGGCTCGCCTTGTGACCGCGCTGGCGATGTGGGCGTTTTCACCTGTGTCAGCGGTGGTCTCGCTGTATCAGGGGGGTCTGGGAGGGCTGGGGGGTCTGGGAGGGCTGGGAGGGCTGCCTTAGCGCGTGAGAGGCCGGCGCTTCAGTGCAGGTGAGCTTCGTTTCTTTTTTTAAAAACAACAAATCAAGTGACAATTTTAAAACAATTAGCAGTCCTCCGGCTTCCGCCTCAGAGGATACAATCAAGTGGGATCGTTGCGCTGCTGTCAGCGTTTAAGTACTAGACTAGGTGGGCGTGGCCTCGCAGTGGGCGTGGCTCGCCTTGTGACCGCGCTGGCGATGTGGGCGTTTTCACCTGTGTCAGCGGTGGTCTCGCTGTATCAGAGGGGTCTGGGAGGGCTGCCTTAGCGCGTGAGAGGCCGGCGCTTCAGTGCAGGTGAGCTTCGTTTCTTTTTTTAAAAACAACAAATCAAGTGACAATTTTAAAACAATTAGCAGTCCTCCGGCTTCCGCCTCAGAGGATACAATCAAGTGGGATCGTTGCGCTGCTGTCAGCGTTTAAGTACTAGACTAGGTGGGCGTGGCCTCGCAGTGGGCGTGGCTCGCCTTGTGACCGTGCTGGCGGTGTGGGCGTTTTCACCTGTGACAGCGGTGGTCTCGCTGTATCAGGGGGGTCTGGGAGGGCTGCCTTAGCGCGTGAGAGGCCGGCGCTTCAGTGCAGGTGAGCTTCGTTTCTTTTTTTAAAAACAACAAATCAAGTGACAATTTTAAAACAATTAGCAGTCCTCCGGCTTCCGCCTCAGAGGATACTTCTCATGGCTTTCTTAATTGCACTGTCAGAGGGCTGCCTCTATTCCTTAAAACACAGCATGATGGTGAACACCCGGTTATCATGCACATGAGCCCCCCAGAATAGTTCAGCGGGGCTCGGCTCAGGGCTACAGAACTGTTTTGATTGTCACAGACAGGTTACCAGACCTAGCAGCCAATTTCATGAGTAACGGTACTCTGCTCGGCAGTAGAAAAGTGCTGGTACTCGGAGTGATAAAAATAAGAAGTGTCGATACTCCGTACCTGCGAGTACCAACCCCTTTAAAGCACTGATTTTAGTTCAAGTTTTAATCCAGACCCGTAATTAAGTAAACCGCGCCTCGTGAGATGGATCCCTAGCTGCATTTCTGGGCCACGCCCCTTTTACAGAACCCCCACTCCAACCACCTTATTCACCCCATTTCCAGCACAGACTGATCTTTTAATGAGTGGAGTACAGCAGAAAAGGACCTAGGTGTTAACATTATGGCAGCGCACACTTCACCTTTCATCCTTACCAAGTTCGATTCAATGATTACTATAGATTCATGTAAAAGCGCCTTTAAACAGCGCTATAAGTGTGGTTTCGTGTTTTTTCTACAATTAAGAGAAGTCTGAAGCCCCTGTTCCAGGTGAACATACGCGCTGGACACGTCCATGCGATGAATAGAATCTGCAGGGTCAACACGGAGTGTCCACTATGGACCACTGGAGATGCGCTACAGACTGGTGCAGTTTTATCTATGACGAGTAGTGGGCTGGGGCAGGACCGAGGTGCCAGCCCGCCCTGCCTCAGCCAGCTGACAGTCTTCCCACGTTCTCCTGATAGATGGCTGCATAAAGCGGCGTGGCCTTTCAGGCCGGCGCCAATTAACAGGCTCTCTGCTCCTGCCTCCAGATTGCTCATTTGACTAATGATGTCCACCTCCGAAGAGAAGGCGCTCGGCAATGATTTGCCTTCAAATCCGGCCGAGTCTGGCCTGTGCGATTAAATGGAAAGCTCGGGCTCTGGGCTTCCGGGAGATGAGAAGGGACCTTTTCCCAAAGCTGCCTGCTTTCAGGAACAATTCCTGCAGGCATACAAAGGGTCAGGCTACTTCACTAATGGCAGACTTCCAAAACAACCATCATTCACAACAACAGTGCATGTTAACCTCTTCTCATAGGAACATACAAGTAATCAGGCGCGCAACACCCATTGGACTCAAAGGGCCTCTCCCCCCCCCCTCCCCCACGTCGTGTGTGGCAGCCCGGGATGAGACACCTTCCCCGGCAAAAAAGCAGCCGCACCCGAGCACTTTACAGGTCTTTAAAAGACCATTTGCATGTGAATGAGGCCTCGCTGCTTTTTCACCCCTTCTAAGAGCCCCTGCAGCTCCACTCTGCCTATTGCTTAAAGTTCAGCCCCCCCCGAAATTTTTGCTCAGCCCCCCCCCCGAAATTTGGCTCTAGTTGCGCCTCTGCAAGTAATACATCACAAATCACATTGCAATACGCTTTAAACCACCACCCTCTACAACACCCCACTGATCAAAGATCTAATATTCACTATTATCATTACATAACCCCTCACGTCGCAAAAACATGAACACAAGGTGCATTGCGACCCTTCCCTGGCAGCTAGGGTGTTAGAGTTAAAACTGAGAGCAGGCAAGAGAAATCCCTTACCCCCCCCCCCCCACTGACCTGAAAACTCCTGCTAAAGACGAGGTGGCAAAATGAGAACCAGGCAAGACAAGGGAAAATGAGGGGACCAACCATTGCTACCTACACCGGATGCCAACGTTGGGGACATTTTTTTCAGTCCTGTGACATAACTGCAGTGAAAAACAGGATTTCAAATCTAGTATTCAAGCAGCGCAACATATTGAATTATAGATGGGTAACAATGAATAATGGGGGTTTTATTTACTGAGGGGTTCTGAGTGACATCAAATAAGACAACAAGAAGTTTTATGTTCTGTGTGACCTGTCAACCTCACCGGCCCCAGCTTTCAACAGCTAGGAGGGGGTAGAGAAACCACGGGGATCCAAACACCACACGCCTCGGCCCAATGGGGCTGGAACAAGGGTCAGAGTGGGGCTGCTCCATCCGTGTTGCATCACTGAAGCAGGCCGGGCAATTATTAAAGTGTTTCACTGTGTAGAGTGGGGCTGGGCTGGACCGGGCAGAGCTTAGTGCCGGGCACAGACTGAGGCCCTTGAAGTCCACCAACACATCCACAGCCTTCCTTTCACACTCCCTGCACCCCAGCAGGATTGTCAGTCCACATTACGAAATCCTCTACTGTTCTTTCTCTCACTACGAAGTGAAACACCAATCTACATGTAAAATGATTAACTAGCAATTTGTCAGAACACATGGCCTGACATTTGACCAGTTGTCTCGAATGCATAGCAAATGTGACAAGATATAAAAAACAATTAGAGGCATGTGTATTGCTCCTTCTCCTGCTGCTCTCCCGCATTTCTATTGTGGGTGTGCGGCAGCACCCGCACCCTTATTTCAGGCACCGATGCCTCAGCCCCGTTTTAAACCTGGTTTCCTACCACCGACTTCAGCCTCTCCCATCACTATCAAGCGCTCCTCCTAATAAAAAAAGAATACATGGAATCCTGCCACCCTCCAACAATGACCCACGAATCAACACCCAAAATTAAAAAAACATCCCCGGGGTCCTGCCACCCACGCTCACCTGCCTTGGCATTTACCAAACCCATTCCACCTAAATATGGAAAAACGTCTGCTGTTGTGCTACAAATCAACACCCTCTATTTAATTCACTCCTCCCCAACCCAAAAATATAAAATAATACCTGGTCCTTTGCCACCCCTCACAAACCACTTCCTCTGCCTTCCATCCCCACACAAAGCACCTACCTTTGCTCTCATCGGAGCAGAGAGCCACTGCCACACTCACAAACTTTGAGTTCCCTGACCTAGAATTCCTTCACGGCATAGCAACAGGGGAAGCAACTTTGGTTTCCCACTACTGCTATGCTTATCAAGTAATAACCAGATTTAGCATCCGGTATTCACACTAGAAAGCCATATACAAGATACTGATTATATCGTTTTGTGGCCTTCCAGTGGCTGCAGGCAGTGGCAGCTGCCACTGCGTTGCACAGGTGGGCGGGGGTGAGAAATAAATTAAAATGTTTATGTTGCTGCCGGACCATCGCCTTGTGTCGCCCTTTGAAGCAGGAAGCAGCGACTCCCCTAAGCCAATCACAATGCTGCAACGCAGTGGTGTGATTGATCTGAGTGCCGTGGATCGGCGCTCAGACGGGGACAGGGAGTCTGTGCATGTTCATCACCAGGCTACGTAATGCTGCCTGGTGAGGAACATGCAAAGTGCGCAGGACTAAACCGTCATGCCTACTTAAGTGCCCACCATCCCTTTCCTTGCTGGCTGTGGTGACAGCCAAGCCCTGACCCGCCCGTTTCCTTATTTCACTGCAAAAAATGCAGTGGGGTGGCTGTCCTCCACCTTAACGAATTAGCCACCACTGGCAGGTGAAGGCAAATCCCAGTAGTAAGTCAAGTGCATCTGTCTGTAGGTGAAACAGGAAGTATCAGCGCCCGGAAGCTGAAGCAGACACGTAGTCAAGTTTGTGTTTTTATTCCCCCTCAACAGAGCGGATGGGCATGCAGAGTGAGCTGAGAGAAGGGGATAACATGACGGGTGGGTTTCATCTGAGGACAAATAGAAACATTTGAATCCGCCATGGTGATGTAAGACACCAGGAATTAATTATGTGTTTTACAGCCTCCCTACCCTCATTACCCCCTGTGATACCGCTTGTATCACATGAGGCTTTGCCTCTTTTGAATCACGGCCCCTCCCTACACTTAACAATGGTAACAAAGACCACACAACCTTCGAATCTGCATATGTATGTCACATATAGCAAAACAGAGTGTACTGCAACTTAATACACTTCCCTTAACACCACCCTGAAACTCAAATTTCTGATGATCTGCCACCCATCACTTACCCAAAAATTAATACCAGGAGCCATGCCACCTCTCCTTGAAAGCAATGCTGCCAGCTCAAAATCCAAGAGCAGGGTCCGTGCCGACAGCCGCTTTGCCAGAGTTGCTGACAACACGGAGAGAAACCCTTTACCCACCACTAGGCCGGTAAACTCACGCTTTAGACGAGAAGGCATTTGGCAACCTTTGTTTTCAACTGATGCTATGCCAGTGAATAACCATATTCTGGATCTGGTATTTACAACAGAAGGCCATACAGAAGGCATGGGTTATATCCTGGTGTGACAACATAGTTGCTGCAGATGACGAGAGCCCAGTGGGAAGTGGAGAATAGCAGGAGGAAACCAAGTGCATCTGTTGGGTGGTAAAACAGGGAGTAGGTGTGCTACGGAGGGGGGGGGAGGCAGACTTTAGTCCGCTATGGGCTTTGTGTATGTTAGGAGGATGGCTGGGCACACAGAGCGCGTTGTAAAGTGACAGCATGAGGGGTTGGTATTATCTATGGAGAAGGGGTGACACCAGAGTTAGAGAGGGTGATGTAAGACACCAGGTCTTTATGATGTGATTTACAGCCTTCTCTCACCCTCTCCCCTTCCTAGATATGTGCAATTCGATGCACTGTACCATTTCCCGTCTGTGAATGTGTTAGCATCAACCCGTCGACCCGGCAGTCTTCAGGAGGATGTCCACCTTTGTCCTAAATCTTTCGAAGTACTGGTCTTAAAATGAACATGCCTATTTCACTGTAGTGTGCCCACCCGATATAGAAATACAAAAAACACAACTCTGGACAGGAACATTAGTTATAGGCTAACAGAATCAGTATACTACACAACACATTCATGCAGATTGCTCACCTTGTGAATACCCAGGTGACACTGAAAGTTTTCAGAGCATTGCTTCTGCAAGCGAGCAGGTGACCTCCTGAAGCTCTAAGTAAGCTTTGCCCTGCTCCAGAAGTGACATTTGAGACTCATCAACGCCATCCCTGCACGTTGATCTTAGTTTTTCGCTTGACTCTCCATGCCCTAGGAGGCAGAGCTCAATAACTGATCAGATGTGACAGCCTGGAATGGTTCAGACCAAACAATCCCACAGGCCAGAATGGGCAAAATGCCCCTCCCAGCGAGCCTGGCTTAAAAGGTAATAGTGCTTTGTGAACATGTGTACGGAGGGCCACGTGGCCTGACAGAGATCCATGACAGGCACTCCATGTCCTAATGCAGTGGCAGCGGTCTTGGCTCTGGTGGAATGAACCCCCAGACTCCTGGGGGCTCCTTCTTAGCCAATGCATAGCAGATCTTAATAGAGAGGACAACCCATTGTGATAAAGTTGGATTATAAACTGCCTTGTCCTCCTTTGCTCCAGAGACCCCACAAAGAGCGGATTGTCCACCCGATAACCATTTGTATGATCAATGTTAAAGATCCACGCTCTTTTTGGGGTCCAAACAGAGGAGTTGGTCCTCTTTCCATGGGTGAGGTGGACCAAAGAACATTGGGAGTTTGATTGACTGCCCAATGTGAAAGGCAATCATATCCTTCAATAGAAAGGCCGCTCTAGTCCGTAGCTCCAATTTTTCCTAAAATTAAGGGGTGTAGAGCGGCTTTACTGAACATTTTTGAAGCTCTTTCATGCAACGAACTGAAGTGATTGCCATGAGCAAAACTGTTTTCGTGGTAAGGAGGCACAGCGAACAGGTGAGCATCAACAAAAAAAGGGTTACAAATATGAAATGTGTGTCCAATTAAGGTCCTACTGAGGCATCACAAAGGGTTTAGGTGGAAACATATGAACTAGAGAAGTTGAATGTAGTGAACTGCTGCCGCTCCAGCTCCACACATGGAGGTTTAAATTTTGAAATGGCGCACAACATTGCTCTGTTGCTGCGAAAGAAGACCCTCCCGAAGCCGCAGCCTGGTCGGAGGGCAGATGTTCATGACAGCAGGTTTCTGGTACCTCATTCTCTGTGCGCAATTCAGATCCAATAGAATGACTTGGGCCCCTTTGTTCCTGGTCTTCAGAATGCTGGGCAGGAGAGACAGAGGTGGAAAGGCACACAGTGCCAGAATGCATTTCCAAGGGAGAGTCTTCTTGGAAACTCCAGGGCACAAAAAGGACACCACCGCACTTTCTCAGCTGTGGTGAAAAGATTGAGCAAGGGTTCTCCCCACTGCTGGATAACAGCTTGCACCACTTTGGAAAGCAACTCCCATTCGTGTGCCACTAGGGGTTGGCGGCTGAGCTCATGCGCCCTGACATTCAAAGACACCACCAGGTGGTTCATGACCATGGAAAAGCTTTGACAGCTTAGCTAGTTTGAGAGCAGGAGAGCCTCCTGGCACAGGACACCATCCGTCCTGATAGGTGCAATACTGCATAGCGGTGATTTTGGCAGCAAAAACCTGAACCAGCATCCCTTTGATGGTTGGAAGTAAGGCTTTTTACGCCAAGTGAATGACTCACAAAATCAAGTTGATATGGAGCTGGGTCTTAGCTGGAGAACAGAGTACTCTGATCTCCACCTCTCCCAGGTGACCTCCACAACACAACAGTAATGCGCCTGTCACCACCATCAGCTCTGGGTGGGTTAGAGCGAGAGCTTTTCCACAGGTCCAATTGCAGTCAAGCAGTCACCACTGCAGGTCTTTAGGTGTCGCCTCTGGAACATGGATGGAAACCAATAGGTTTCCTTGGTGTTGAGCCCATTGAGACTTGAGATCCCACTGCAGAGCCTGCATGTGATATCTGGCGTATTTGGCTAGCTGGATGCAGGGGTTTAAGAGGCCAAGAAGACTCGGAGCTACTCTCACTGAAGTCCAGGACCAAGATTGAAATATTGAGATTATAGCCCAAATGTCCTGGGCTCGATGACCTAGAGGGGAAGCCCGAAACCGCACTGCATCCAGAACGGCTTCAATAAATCGCAGAGTCAGGTGTGACTTTCAATCGAGTACTCCAAAAATGTGAGAAGGTTCGCATACATCTGGAGGTGGGTCTGGAACTAACAGTAGCAAACACATTTTCAACAGCCAGTCATCTAGAGAGCGGATGACTGGTATATCCAAACACATAAGATGTGCTGTGACCACTGGCATCAAAGTGTAAGAGAGAGTGCAAACCTAGCTGAATGGCATTAACATGGATGGCTTCACATTTCAATTTCACCGAATGTCAAGTCACTTGGATTCATCCTGGATACTAACCTCTACCTCAAGGAACTAATTCCCCTTTAGTCTCACAACTGGATCGTGGAAACGCTCTGCTCCATTGCCTGCCAGACTTCACAATGGCTCCACTCAAGGCCATCTTACACGTCAGGCACATCTCATCCACGGCCTGAGGATATAGGACTTCACCCCCATCCTTATGGAACTTAACTCACTCCCCTTGGTGGCCCACACCATTTTAAAAACCATCTACATCAGTTGAAAATAATATCCTGCACATCCACCTTTCTGGCTGACAAGCTCATCATCTGTGGAGAATCTCGCCACACTAGCAGCTAGGACACCGCTAGACTAGAGACTAAGAAGTGTAAAACACATATACAAGGCAAGAGGCCTATTTATACACCCAGGATTGGCCCCAACCCTGCTCCAAGTCTGGAAAGAAGGCCACATCATGATGTGCTAACAGTCGACAAATCAGCCCCCTCCCACATAACTAGTTGACTATATCATTGCCTTTAACTAGGTCTGCACTATAGAAATACCACATACATACATAGATCACAACATATCCATATACAAAATAATAATGAGCGGCTTCGCTGTGGAGCAAGATGAGGGCCCCCAGTGGAGGCAAATGTTTTGCCTCTGGTTATAAGATGGAAATAGAGTGATGTTTTACTAATAAAGAGTTGCACCCTGCTGAACACAACAAGACACTATATAGAACCCATCACAGCTGATCAAACTGGTTCCCAAAGACAAATGCATACGATGTTAGACTGCTCAGATCAAACTAGGCAGCCGAAGAAGTATCAACTGTGAAAACCTGACTTTTAAACAGACTTTCTCCAACTACAGACCTTTTGAGACGTAGTATGCAGTGCTAGTAATCCTTAGAAAATAGAGTGGTAGGATGAGCATTAGCTCACCAATAGTGAGAAGTACTGTTGCTAAAAGGATGACATAACAGTTGGTTTAATCTTATGCATAAAGACCTGAACAAGCTGTGAGACGCCCAATATGGAGGATTCAAGGGATACGTTTAACAGAGACAATACAGGTGTTTCTGTAACTCATAGGCCATCACTTCCCTTCCCTTCTTTCACAAAGCGACTGCAGGGAAGCTACAGGAGATTCCTGAAGAGGCAAAAATAGAGTCTTTATATATTAATTTTTGTGCGCTGGGAGCAAACGAAAGATGGTTAAAGTACTGTTAAGATCAATGCACTTATCTGTTTGGTAGCACCCTACATCATCTTCTTTAAAACATGTTGAAACTAACCTTATAAAATGTTTTTATCCCAGAGACCAGGGTGTTTTGTCTGAGCTAATGAAGGGGTCGAGACTTGGATAATTGAGAAACAGAGACTTATTAAAGGGAGGTAGAGGAACGCAGTTGTCCTGTATTTAGGGGTATTATGGAAAACTGAGAAACTTGTACTGTAGGCTAAAATATATTGTGGGTTAATAAAGTAAATTAACAGAGTAGAAATATTTCAATAGCTCCATACAAGAAATGCAACCCACACATTTTAAACTAGAGTGGTCTTCCTGACCCCAGTGAAGGTGAATGGTAGATACTAATTTAATTATATCTATTCCCGATATTAACTGAGTCCTTCTCTGCTTCTTTACTTCATGTATGTATATATATATATATATATATATATATATATATATATATATATATATATATATATATATATATATATATATATATATATCTATATATATATCAACCTCATTTTGTTCTTCCTAACACTTTTCAGCCTCCTTGTACCCACACTTTTGATACTTGATGCGCTACTGAAGTTTGTAAATCTTTGACAAATAGAAGACATCCGAAAATTTCCACAAGAGACCTTGAACACCCATATTACTCTATACATCCAAAGTGCGTCAAAGTGATTTCTAAAAAATCATCCAGTAAATTACATGCCACAAACAGTCAAACAATACCCCAGCAGCGCTCTTATTCAACACCGAAGTCGATTATCCAGTACAAAAGAGTGAATATGCTCAAATACACATTTATTGAGGTTGTTAAAGATCTGTAATCCATCTTCAGCCAGTTTTCTAATCATACATTAGCTCTCTTTCGAGAATACAGCAATCCACTTCTTGAACACACAGGAGGTGGTTATTACTGTAAAGAAAGCCAATTGCCCTGAAAATTTGCTTTAGTATTATCTGACCACTAAGCATTATTTGTATAAATGCTCTTTTAAGACGTACTTCCACTCTAATGTTGATTACAACCAGCCTAAACAGCGTTTTATTTTCGCTTCATTAAAATTGCCATCTTTTGCTGTGATAAAAGTGTCACTTACAAGCAAGTTATGTTAATTGGTCTAAGAATTTGTACAAGGGTAAAATAACTTCAGTGCTTATTCTACAGGCTGCACATTCAGCTTGATTTAAGAGGCTGCATATTCAAGACACGGTACACAAAATAAGGAAACGTGTTTAGTAATAGGACACCCCTTTCAATTGTTCTGTGAGGTTCTAGAAAGGATAACAAGTGCAGGACAAAAAATATTTATAAGAGCTTTCTTTCTGCTTTCCAGCATCATTGCCGGTATTCCAGAATAACATGAGAGATGTCAAAAGGTAGGGGCGTGGCAAAAGCTAAATGTTTGTCCAATTAACCCCTTGCATTCATTTATTTGACCATGTGCCCTTTTAAGGGACATCACATCCCCTTTCTGTAGCAAGTGTCTTACTACTCCCCCTTCAAGCAGGGACTGCATGTAGAGTCCATTCCTCCTGGGTTTAACCTACGAGACTCACCAGGAAACTGACAACTTCTCATACACCCCCATCTCCCTAAGATTTCCCAAACACTGTGTACAATCACAAAAGCTGCAGACCCAATAATGATAAATAAACTGTAGCTTAACTTCACTGATGATGATTGAAGCGATCATGCAATCACATGAACAGTACAATCAAACATTTTCCTCAACATACTAAGCAATGCATTTGGACCATAGTATTGTCGGATATGGTCTTCCAGGATCTGTTGCCCACAATGTGTAGGCTTAGAGACCAGATTACAGGTTTAACCTTCTGAGATCATTTCAGTCAACTGTCCCGCGACAACCCCATTATAATTCAACAGCACTGTAGCCAAAGTAATAGTTCCATCAGCGGAGAGCCCAGAATTTGTAAGTAGTCCCACTTGGGGCTTTCTGAAATTAATGAGCTCTGAATCGTAAATATTTACAACGTGGCTCAAATATTTTTGGAACCATAGTAGTTAGAGGAGTGAATTTGATGGGTTATAATCTGAAGTATTTAGCAATACTTTTTTCAAACCAAAAAAAAATGAAAATGTGCCTACAAATGTCTGAAATGTGAACTGTTTTAATCAGTTCCAAATGACTTTATATAATGTCACTTTCCAGAGTACAAGTGGTTTCAAATTGGGTCACTTCTATTTCCTTCCAATATCACTACATTTAGTATCCTCTAGTCCAGTCCCTGCAATCAATTTTAGACCAATTGATCACAATTTTTTCACAGCCAACCAATCACTCTATTAGACCATAGTTGCTGTCACAAACATCTCGAAATCAGCCAGCTACAGGCAACATATAGATATGTTTTTAAAATGACAATTTATTTTACAAAACAATTTCTCATTTTCATCTTACTAAAATGAGCTCATCTAACATCTAGCTAATCCAAAACAGAATGCCAATCAACAATCACCAACCTATGATGAAACAGGTTATTGCTAACTGAAAGATTATAGAAACGCTACCCCATTGGATTCCCTAATGATTTAGGATCATTAGTGAAAGCGTTTACACTACCAGGCCATGCAAATGGAAGAAATTTGCTATAATAAGACAGGTAGAATTTAACATCCATCACAATCCCATTTTTAATTATTAGACCACATAAACTTATTGGTTCTGTCCCTGTATACCAAGTCCTTAGAGTTCAATCAACACTTCACTCTATACCCGAATTACTACCACACAAGCACTCTGGTAGAAGTGGTAGTAAGTGAAGGGGTGACATTGGTGTGCAGATTCAGTCTGAAACTTGGGGAGGTCTCTGGATTTACCCAACATATATGGTTGAAAGCAGAGGAAGAACTAGTAAGCGATCGTGCTAGGCAGATACGAACATTGTTGAAAAAACTAAAATACCAGCATAAAGGAGCACGGGGGAGGGTGTACTGGAGTGTTCAGAGGGTACTGTATACCTTTATAATACAAGCAGCCAGGACTTAACTGTGTGCCAACCTTAGAATGTTGAATGGATACAATTAATGTAATGTTCCCTATTTGACTAACTTTGTAGAGAGAAGTGCATTTAACAAGGCAATATGATCTGCCAGCTAGAACACTGAATATTAACTCAAAGCTAATGTCACTTGCTGACTCCTGAAGTCATGTACACCTTCACCATGACAATGACTGGACTAGCCTCCATGCCACAACTGTTCTAAGACTTTAAAAACTCATGATGGTTTATTTTTATTTTTTAAACAGTGCAGATGGCGGGCTTCCAGGAAAATAAATTACTCTTTACAGAGAATTTGTCTAGCAACATATAGCATGTGTAATAGACTTTGCAAGTTTGAGGAAAATGGTTCAAGATTAAAGGGAGAAAGCTAGAGCATTCTCAAGGTAGAGTTTGAAGAACCAACCACTTCAGTAGATGGCTTGAGAACAGGGAAACATCTATTGTGTACTAAAGAGTCAATACATCATGGGGTTAACCAAGCTCCACCAACATTCTTTCAGAAGTCTGTGAGGCTTCCACTAAATGTTGGTTGCTTCATCAGCCGAGATTATGGACTCTAAGAAGTTTGCTAAAGAAAATTCAGAAATTTAGGTGGGGGAGTGAAAGAAACAGAGTTTAGCTGAAGCATGAAAGGAAAATCTTAATGATCTCGTCTTTGCAGATGCCAGATAATACACTAATGGTAGCTTTGGTATATTAACAGAAATCCACCCTGAGACAGATAGAAATTGACACAAAAGTTGGTTTTTATGATGCATACATTAGAATCTGCTAAAAACACTATTCGATTATTGAACACAAGGCATCAGTATTCATTTGATGGAGAGCATGCTCCAAGGAGAAAACATTATCACGGGTCTGTCCCGAAGCTGTTTGTGTCAAACGAAAAGCTATAGGGTGCTAATTTAGCTGTGGTTATTTCTAATTTGGAAGTTCAGAATGTGCATGTAGAGGTGTGAATATTCCAACAGAATAAAAAACTCCATTATTACAGGTCATAATGGTATTTTGGCAAAGGCCTACTAGTGAGCTGTGCAGGATTGGCCACACATGTGGATGACTGATAAGGACTTGACCTTGAATTGCGTAGAAACTTGTGCAGAGGAAAAAGAATCATTCCATTTCAGTGGAAATAAAAATTTGGAATTGAAGAAAGGCGGCCATTCATGTTTTTCAGCTATTGTGTTTAAAGTATGTAAAGTACTGGTGGACAAAGTTAGCCACATCAGTGTGTTGCCTACAAATACACACATGACTGTATTGTCTTTCCAGGTGGCTGGATTGCTCCTGGATCGTCTTTATACTAGAATCCTGTGTTTGTTTTTCCAAGTGCAACATTCCCGGGGTTTTGGTTTCTAATACTAGTATCCACTTTACTTCCCCAGACTTAACATGTTTTTTTTCTTTACACAGCATCAGGCGGAACAAACAGCCAAACACCACCCGCAGGGAAACTGAATAGTTGAAAGATTCAATAGAGTACTCCGCGACACCAACCAGCTTTTCAAGGCTTGCAGACGCTCATTATTGACAGCAGTTAGGACCCGCTGAGAAGAAATCACAGAGGTACCATATTAGGACAGTGTTTTGCCATTCGGCTTTATGAGAAATCGGAGCTGCTTGGTGTCCATAGTGGACAGAAAAAAAAGCAAAGGAAGACTTGAAACATTACAGTACATCTGGATTCAAGTAGCACAAGAGAAAGAGCATGTTTGCTACGAAGCCCTTGACAGCATAAAATTGTCTAAAGTCACTGTTTGCGACTGGCTTAAACTGATGATTACTTTGACATGTGACTAAAGAATGTACAAAGAGCTTGGAAGCAGCTTAAGTTGAGAAGAAGAAAAGCAGAAAAATTATCATCATTGGATGAGGATGAATATGTCTTAGGTTGACATAGGTCAAGCTTCCACTACGCAGATAGGGATAAAGATTCATTTTCTATGTGATGCCGCCCTACAGGCTGAATTACCTAAATCAATGCACTGTACTGTGATGCTTCCCCTACTGTACTACTAATCCCTTTCACTCTCTTTGTTAGGGATTTGATAAGGTCCATGACACCGGCACTACATATTGTTGTTATTGCGCCTGTATATTATGATTTGAGTTCATTAGGATCAATCTTTAACTTAAGTGTTTACCTAAGATGCAAATAATCAACTAACTTGTACATAAGTTGTTTGACATGGAATAATATTCTTAGCTATTATCTCGGTTTTGGTCTGTCTGAGAAATTATGCTTGAATATATAAATAAAGATCATTGTAGAAAGTATTAGAAGTTGGTAGGCAATGAAGGTCAAAGCACAACAGGACCAAACAATAGTATCAGTGCGCTGCATGGATGCTGGTAACCCAGTTATGTGCACCTTCATGCGCAGGCGATTACATAGGGTGATATTTTGTATGATTTTATGCCTTTTTTTATTATGTAATCTGGAAAGTGTGTTTTATCTTGGTTGTAGAATGTGGTATGCTGACCACTGAGGTGTCATGGCAGTAGATAACCTTCACGCAAGGAAAGATCAGGTCTGCGTGAAATAAAGGCGCCTTTCCCCCAACATACTTCTGGCATGCCCCTAGTGCTTCAGAATCTAGGTCTGTACTTTAATTCCTACCCTTTATCCAGCTCTTATGCTGATCTCCTTCGTGCCTTGCAAATCACCACGTCCCCTGTGTTTTATACAACGCACAATGCAGGCGATTCAACCATTAAATATATCAAATAAGGCATAGACATCACTTCTGTCAATTTCAAGTGGATGACATAAGACAGGGAAATGAACCAATTGCATACAAAATACC
This sequence comes from Triturus cristatus, assembly GCF_964204655.1. Lineage (NCBI taxonomy): Eukaryota > Metazoa > Chordata > Amphibia > Caudata > Salamandridae > Triturus > Triturus cristatus. Next base: position 1,075,464,953 of record NC_140593.1, on the reverse strand, counting down.
ATCATGGAACTCATACCATTCTCCATTTTGACCAGTGCATTTTTCAGGAAAACCCAAAATTATAGGATCAAACCACGAACTGCACGATAGATAACCAAGACAGCCCAAAACCAATACATTTAGGGGTTAAATATAGCAAGGTCACATTTTCACATTGCCTTTCATAACTAGCAAACGACCAAAATATATTCAGTAAACACATTTTTTTATTGCCAATGCTTGTGTTATTTTTACTCTAAGAGAAAAACATTTTCAACTAGGCTTCTCCCCCCAGAGTTCATGCTCATTACGCAACAATATTTCCCTATAGTGAATGACTACATGTGGAGATGCACCACGTCCAAGTCCTGAAAATGTATGAGGTTTTGAAGATGGGACTTGAACATAAAGAATCTGCATAAATTATCTTCTGGCGCAGAGGTGATCCGTATTAATGGAAATATAGTCAATTTCTCACAAAATGCATTATGCAACAACGGTTTTATTCTTAAAGTGCATGAAATGATTTTGGTTGCTTTACAAACACATCCCTCCGAATAGAAATACTTTCATCTATATCTCTTGACATCATTCGAATGGGTTTTACCATTTACATGCAGTGATTTCCAGCTCATGGCCTAGTTGATGCGCGCTATTTGACAATACTTTCAGCCCATGAACACGGAACCATCAGATGCAAAAAATATTTATCTAAGCAACAGAAGAGCCCGCGCCACTTACCTCCATCTCTTTGTTGTGGTTGTGCACCTTCTGCAGCATCTCTTCTGCTTCCCGCAGACGGTGGTAGAGCTGCGGCGAATGCTCAGTTGGGGTCAATTCACTATCGTAGGAGTCCAGGATGGCCCGCATACCGTCTCGCTCCTGGAACAGAGGAAAAATGGTAGAAACCATTACTGATCCTTCAACAATGCCGAGACACCCTAGGGTATTTGTGCGCTATATAAATTGCATAAATAAATAAATAAACAATGCGGATTTCAATTCATACATGGATAGTACTTTTACAGTACAGTATCCTGTTCAGTTATATTCTTTCGTATTATGAGTTTGCCTATAAAGTGACAACAGCCAACTGTGAAAAAACTGCAGATCTTATCCTATGGTCCCAGGACCCCTGGGGGTCCACAGGGCCTACACACAGGGGGTCGGTGACAGTTTTACAAAATGAAATATTAAAATTAATAAAGTATATAAAAATAAGGAAGCAACATAGAAAAGGTGAAAACTTGTTCTAAATTAGATTTTGAATTATACAAAATATAAAAATATCTGGGCATTTGTTTGGTGTACATTAGTTTTTGTATTTTTGTGGATTGCTTTGAGGTCCAAATCATAGAAATTGCTCAGGCTCTGGGACCCCGGCTTGCAATAATACCTTGTAAGGGTGGGGTCGCTGGACTGCAGTAATGATTCAGTGGGGTGGCCACATAAGGCGAAAGGTTAAGAACCACAGAGTTAACACATTCCAGTATTAACAACATAACAGAACAAAGGTGGGATGAGACTTTAGTTAGCTGGGTGTGCTGTACAATTGCGCGCTCTGACATCCTGTACTGCTGAATTGGAAACAAGAGATTTGCCAACAATAATTAAAGGCATTTGTAAATCTGAAGAAACTTACTCCTTCATACCTCTATTACACGTGCTTAATTTATCAAGTGTGACACTCCCCACCATCGCTGGGTAAGGGTACTTTACATTTAAACACATGTGTCATTTTCAGCAAGGCTGTCCAGGGAGGTCAGGCCTAGTGGGTCTGGGAAAATGGCCACCGTAGAGGAAGCGCACACACATCAGCATAGGTTAATAGGTAACTTAGTAGCGCGCCCACAGCCCCTGCTGCATTACTTCTGGGTAGTACCAGACCCCAGTCAGTAATAAGGCGATCTGAAGCAAAATACACAAACTTTCCGGCACCATGCTCGTTCGCACACTGCTGCACATGCACCTGGTCTTTTGCTATTTTTCCAAATTCGGTTGAATTTTATTACAAATTTGACTTTATGAGGAACAAAGCCCTTGTCACCTCGTCTACTGTGAAAATAAAAATGATGTCCTGTGAGCTTGGTGTTTGAGCCATCATACTCTGGCAGCCTTACAGGGGATTTTTGCTGCAGGCCTGGAATAGGTGACATTTCGTGTTATTTGCAGGGATTTGGCATTGCTAAGCTTGTCAGCAACTGGAAAGCCAACAGCAAGATGAGAGAAGTGCTTGGCAGCAGCAATATTTCTCAGAGCACACCTGGGGCGAGGCTGCGCCAAACAACTGGCATATGCTTTGTTTTCCACAGATCCTGGGATGGAAAGAGCTATTGCAAATTAGTGTGATCATTTCATATTTTTACTCGACAGAACCAGTGTAAGTACTACATGGGATTACAAATTTATTTGGTTCATTCAAACTAATGTTTGGGGTGTTGTTGCACTTACAAATGTGAAGCTATTACTATCACTACTTCAAGAGGGAGGCCCTGGGAAAACACCATTTTAACGTAAGAGTTGGTGCAGTGGCAACAAAAGGGCGATTATAAAAAGTGTATCAAGCCGGGTTTAGACAATGTCAGAACTGTCGATCGGGTTTTCCGCTTCCTATTACTAACTTGGAAGACAGTGACACTCTCTGGGGGAAGCTTATATGTAGCTTTAATTGATTTACGGTCTGCATTCAACCTTATTCCCAGAGACAAACTTTGGTCGTCTTGAAGGATATGGGCATCCCTCCTGAAATCTTAGCACAGACTGTTCGCCTGCATGAGAACAACTATGCAAGGGTTCACTGGGGTAACCAAGGCCAACTGTCAGACCCGATCAGGGCCGATCAAGGGGTTAGACAAGGCCCCCACTATCTTCTCACTCTTTATTAATGGCGTTGTACAGTTTCTCGCAGAGAGCCCAGCAGATGCAACGACTTGGGGAGTGGGGGTGGGGGAGGAGGGGGTGGTAAGGTGTCGACCTTACTTCTTGCAGACGACACTGATAGTTTCCAAGACCCAGAGTGGCCTGAAATCCCTTCTAAAACGCTTTGAGTCCTTTTGCACGCTAAGAGGTCTTGAGATAAACACCTCAAAGACCAAGCTCTTAATGAATAACCCTCACCGATCCTTTAAGGGGAAGTTGTTTCTATAGGGGAACCTCTAGAGAGAGTGAGTACCTTTGACTTACTGGGTGTCACTCTCTCTGACTACCTTTCCTGGAGGCATCATGTTAAGAGACAGAATCTCCAGCTAAGGTGTACCTCAGGGGCTCTGATCAAAGAGCATAAGATTTCATCGAACAAGCCAATAGCCGCCCCACTATGCATTCATTTATGATCACAAAGCAGTGGGAGCAGCTCTCTATGGGGCGGAACACTGGGGGTTTGAAAAGCTGGATTCACTCATAGTGACCGAAAATAGTTTCTTGAGATCATTTTGCTTCCTCCCACAGAGTACTGCCCTGCAACCGCTGAGATTAGACATGGACAGCTTTTCGATTGTACAAAAAAGCACAGCTATGCCCTCTGCTCTTTTGGCTGTGTTTAAAAAACACCCCTGAGCTGCATCCATATGTTGCTGCTTTGGACGAGGTCTATGCATCTGTGCGTCTCCTATAAGAAAATTGGCTGGCTAACCAGGGTGACATCATTGTTGTCCACTCTAGGGGTGGGAGGCTCATGGGATACTGATACTACAGAATCTCTTCCAACAAAAGCCCAGATCAAGAAATATTACTGGGACTGGGTGGTGCAATCCCTCATTTTCCATCCATCCCGGGGTCGCTTGACACTTGATTTCATGGAGTTCAAGATGGAAGGCTCCAGCGACCAATATTTGGAGGTTATCACAAATCCCCAGGATAGGAAACTCTACATGCAATTTAGATTTGGTTGCCTTCCTGTTGCCAGCCTTATTCCAAATCCCAGCTCTGTCCAGGCTGCTCTCTTGCAGCGGAGTCTATCAGTCACATCCTTTTTGCGTGTCCTAGGTATCACTAATTGAGATCTAGGTGGATAGCGCCTGGTTGTAGACAGCTAGGCTCACCCTGTCCTAGTGATGCGTTATGTATCCTAAAATCTGATTCTAGCTTATTAATTGTCTGTGCTGTTGCTAAATTTCTGGGCAAAATGTGGATCAGTAGGAGGTACGCATTGACCACGCAATTGATGTAACTCTTATGCTTTTTAATATTCTTAAATTATTTTATATATGTATCTGATTGGCTTTGAACTAATCTTAGAACTGTACATGCCTGACGGGTAATGCCGTTAAATCTTACGGTATTGACTTTTACTGATACAGTTCTTTGATATAATCTTAGCAATTTTATTAACTTTTTTAAACTCCGTTTTATTATTTGCATTGGATGGTCTGAGCTGAACTAGCTTTTGGAAATTTGCAAACAATTTTCGGTCTCTTTTCACTTTAGGCACTGGCACTTTTAAAGCGTTGATTCAAAAACTGGGGATAAGGCTGATTTTATCAATCCTAGGTACCGCTTTGACTGACGGTTATTAATTTTTTATACTCAATGCACATGCACTTTGGTGGACTTATTTCATCCTTCAGAGTATTAGGAAGTCTGGACTTTCAAAGGAAAAATATTCATATCATTCCAGATTACTGTTTTAAATTTGAATGTTTTACTATGTCTGTATTGTGCTGTATGAATGTGACACTTTTGGCCGCAACGACCGATATAAAGTTATTGACCGACTGAAAAGAGTATCAAATCTGAAAATAACAGGCCCATCTCCTTATTAAATGCTGAGCCTAAAATTCTTGCTAAGGTTTTAGCTAACCGTCTGGTTGGGGTCGTCGGCGACTTGATCCATCCGGATCAGTCCGGTTTCATTCCTCACCGTAATACGGCCCTGAACCTGAGGCGTCTTCATGGAGTGCTCGCCAGAGCGGAGTACATACGTGAACCGGCCGTTTTGGCGTCCTTGGATGCCACTATGGCGTTCGATACCCTAGAATGGCCATATCTTTGGGCAGCGCTTGCGAAATTTGGTTTTGGCCCCGGGTTTATCGGTTGGGTGAGGTTGTTGTATGAGGAACCGTTGGCCCAGGTAGTTGTGAATGGCAGAGTGTCGGCTCCCTTCGGGTTGGGAAGAGGCACGCGGCAGGGTTGCCCGCTGTCACCTCTCCTTTTTGCGCTTGCCTTGGAACCTCTGGCTGCCTGGTTACGATGGGAGCCCTCATTGCGCGGCACTCGATGGACGCCTGAATTTGAGGACCGCATTTCTCTTTATGCGGACGACATTCTCCTGTACCTCACATCTCCCCGGCAGTCTTTGATAGTACTGGTCGATGTTCTCAACTCATTTGGTCGCAACTCCGGCTTGGTCATTAACTGGGCCAAGTCATGCGTCTATGTTCTCTCTGGGGACGCTCCTCTCCTTCCGCGTGGCTGCCCTATTCAGATTGCGCTGTCAGGGTTCAAATACCTGGGAGTGTTCATAACTTTGGACCCTGTGGCCCGTTATGAACGGAACCTACTCCCCCCACTCCAACGACTGAGGGCCGACGTCTCGAGGTGGCGACAGCTTCCGATTTCGCCGCTCGGACGCGCGGCGTTGTTTAAAATGATGTCGCTGCCACGATTCCTGTATGCACTGCAAAATACACTCGACGTCATACCGGCCCGCTATTTCCGTGAGGTTGAGAGTTTGCAGAGGCGGTTGGTTTGGGACGGGCGATCCCGAATCGCTCTCACAAAATTGACACTCCCTTGGTATGATGGGGGTATTGCACTCCCCGATATCAAGCGATATTATTGGGCATCCCAATTGGCGGCGGTGAACCACGGGATGTACGGGCCGGCCCTGAACCCGGCGTTCGAGATGGATAAAATGCTATTGCCTGGGGAGGATTATAATAGAGCACTGTATTCGAGGTCTCCTGGTGTGCAGTTGACAGGCCCAACAAAGATAGCGGTACGTGTGTGGCATACTGCTAATGCTGCGATGGGTTGGAAGGGCCGCCTGACTCGAGCGACTCCACTGTATGCTTCGGATAGGCTGGGCTGTTTGTGGAAAACCAAAGGGTTTGAGAAATGGGATATGATTGGCATATGTAAGGTGAGTGACCTCTGGGTGAAAGGGGAGTTTAAAACGTTTGAAATGTTGAAAGCGGAATATAAGCTAAACGATAGAGAGTATTTCCGATATGCCCAGGTCCGTCATGCGTTGCGCTCGGTTTTCCCTGATGCCACCGCTATCCCGGAAAATTCCCCGCTGGAGGATAGGGTGCTCGATGGCTACGTGCCTGACAGCACAATCTCCTTGATCTATAAAAAACTTATCAACGATCGGGCGGATCTGTTGACCCGCTTGAGGGAGATCTGGGTGGCTGACGGTTTGGAATTAGATGACGAGGACTGGGTCTCGGCAATAGCCTCCCCGCGGGAGGTGGCAATTCCGGCCCGCCTTCGGTTCGTACAACTAAAGATACTCCATAGAGTGTACGTTACTGGTCCCCACCTGATGCGCATGGGTTTCTCCGTGGATGGGATGTGTAAGCGTGGCTGTGGTTCGCTGGGTACTTTCCTTCACATTATATGGGAATGCCCTGAGGTGGCGCTCTTTTGGCGTCGGGTGCATGCGGTAATGGAGGAGGTCACTCATGTTGCGCTGCTTCCAGAAGCTAGGAGGTGCCTGCTGAACGTGTGGGAGCCAAACGATTATAATGTGGCACAGACGAGGTGGGCGATTTTGGGAAATATGGTGGCCAAACGTAACATCGCCCAGTTATGGGGTTCCCAGAGGCCGCCCACGGTCTCGGTGTGGAAGGAGAATATGGATTGGTGCATGTTTAGAGAAAAGACGGTGTATGTAGCGAGAGGCAAGCCGCGGAAATGGACTGGGGTGTGGGGTCCGTGGAACGCCTATCGCGGAGACATCTGTGCCCCTCCACTGGCTGTCGGGCTGGATGCCTCTTCGTCCCCCTAGCCGAGCATTCCTCGTCTGTTCAGTTCTGAGTGTGTTACAGTTTGTTTTTTCCTCTGCTCCCGTGCCCCCCTCCCTTCTCTGCTGCGGATCATTGGTTCCCTACCCCGGGGAGCGCGTCCTGCTATTTACACTGTCTATTGCCTTGTTTGTGTGTAATGTTTCTTAATTTTAAATTGAAAACTGAAACCGTATTTAATACTGTCACTCAACTGTTGCTTTCACCTTCATTGGGTGAGATGACGGACCGACGGGCTACCCGGATTGATCAATTTGTATAACGGTGAATGATAAGTTTCATGCTACCTAGCGGCCGGCCCAAAGGGTTGTAGGCCCATGTTTGTACCTCATTGAAGTCCAATAAAGGTTTCTTTTCAAATAAAAAAAAAAAAAAATCTGAAAATAAGATTGACGTGGGGGGAAAGTGTAAAAGGTCCTCAAAAGGATGTATAGTGGAATAAATAAGACAAGGAACCAAAACAGCGGTTTTAAATAGCTTTCTGGGAACTATTCGTGTTTTACCAAGTACTACAGGGGCGTTTATTCGTGGCTCTCAAAGTGAGAACATTTGAAAAAGAGACCAAGAGTGGGGGGCCTTAACACCCATTCGACATGTAATAAGAGGTTGGTCTGTAAAAGGGTTTAAAACAAACAAAAACACACAAAAAAATACATATATATGTATGTCTGTATATTATATACATATATATATATATATATATATTTATTTACAAAAAAATCTTAAAACAGAGATCTTGAAATTAGGACTGCTTTAAGGTGTGCATTAGAATACATTTCCAAGCAATGGCTTTAGAGCTGTGGAAAATAAGTACATATTTGGTACACTTTCCAGTTGGCCAGTTCCATCAGGTTTCTACTGGGTCCAGTTGCTGTCATATTGGTTTTTGGTCATCGAATGAACTGCTACGAAGAAGATTTCCCACACTCCAATTTTCACTGCAAGGTCAAGCGACTATTTGCATTGAAACCCTATCTTGTGTGCAGTTCTAAAAGGTCATCTGGTGTCCACCATGAATTCTGAATGTCTACATTTAGTCATATATAGTGTTCATGCCCAGAGATCTATTGACCAAGTTGAAATTTACACTGGTGGTGAGCAGGCGAGCCTCCAAAGCTTGTCAACGTGCAGTAAGGCAGCCATTGCATTCCCATTTACACTAGCCTATTCTATAGTGTGACAACTCGCAACGCAGGACTATTACACAGTGACAAAACTCAGTGTCCGCTCCAGAAGTCCAAATGTTCGTTCAAGTTCAACAGGCCTCACAAACTCCATCACAGACATGTTCATAAAATGGAATTCATTCATTAAAAGAAAGGTTCATGTTGCATATTCATTTATTTTAAAAAGTGTATTGAATATTCATCCTTTAAAACCCCTACAGCATATTAATTTTAAAAAAAAATGCACTAATCCATATTCATTATAAAAAGAACACTGGAATGCAGTTGTACTTGCCCACTTTTATGTTTTTCCGACCAAGTAGACATATTTTTGCGAATGCCACAATCTGCCACAAGGTCACCACTCCATACCTGCCAAGTTGAACAAAAATCTCAGCGTGAGGAGGTGACGGGTCCTAAGCAGGGCCGGACTGGCCGTAGCAGGCATCAGATGTTTCCCCAGGCTGGAAGGGTGGTGGCCGATTTGGTTACTGAGGGTTAGTTTTGCAGAGGTGCTGATATATTAGCCACCGGTAACAAATGCAGCAGGGGAGCTGCTCTCTCAAAATTACCAGGGTTGGTTTGGGTTCCCAGTCCAGCCCTGGGCCTAGGGAGGGGCACGGCCTCATGCTGATAAGTACCTACAACATAATTTTGCCCCCACCCTGTCCCCAAGTCCTCTCCTCCAAAAACAAAACAAGCATTTGCAATGCAATAGATCTCGCATTTGCGAGAGTTTGAGCTATAGGCATTGTAAATGACAATGCCTTTTATGTGTCGGTTTTTAAATCAGTAAATAAAAGGCATTGTCATTTACAATGCCAATAGCTTAAACTCTCACAAATGCGAGACCTATTGCATTGCAAATGCTGGTTTGTAAAAGATCCCTATGCCCCGCTTTCACTTAAATGGCGGCACAGCACTTTTCTTTAGACGCAGCTCGTCTAGAGAAAGGGCTGTGGACGCCATTAACGTGAAAGCGGTCATGGAGCGCTTTAAAACAAAAAGGTAAATAAATACAAAAATGCGGCCGCAAATAACAAACCAAAGGCGTGGCCGACATATCAGCGGAGGTGTGCCATGCTACGATAAGAAAAAAAAAAAGTACGTGTTGCAAGAGTGTGTTACAAAATCTGCTCGGAGGCAGTAATAAAAGCCTACTGAGTAACAACACATGTAAGAAGTGGTGTCCTCATGGGACGTTACATGATGAGAAAAGGCGGTACTAAGGAGGGACTACTAAGCCTATTGAACAATGAAAAATCACAGTTTACAAAGGACAGTGACAGGAGAGAATTAAAAAGATGGGCAGAAAGTGGGCATACCCGAATACAGCAGGGCTCAAAGAGACAGCGCAAGCGCTACCTAGGTGAGATCTAAAACTGCTTCCTGAGGCTGGTGCAGATGTCCTGGGGTGTTGTCACACCCCTTAGTGGCCATCAGCAGTTCAAAAGCTTGGAAAACGAGCTGGAAATCCACTATTTACAGTGGTTTTGAGCTCGTTTTCCCTGCCACAGTGTGATATCGGCTCCTCACCAGGTGACCGTGTGATGGGAACCGATATTGTGTGCCAAATGGTGCCACTGTGCGAGTAGCCAGGTCTGCAACTCAGTTGACTTCTGAAAGTTTTGTTTTCTGATTTCAGTATCCACTGACCCTGAACGAATCGGCGGTCTAGCCAGATTCAACATGGCCGCTTGCTCAGAGCATACAGCAGCAAGCTGATTCCCAGTCTGGTTTCCTTAATTCGCAGCATGCAATGATGTATTATGTACGACGTTTCTGCTCCCCCTGCGTGAAGCAAAAGTAAAGGAGGTGTGAAATTAGGAAACTGCTCAGAAGAAGGCAGCTGGGCGCTGTTTCTGAAGCCTTCGGGCGGACAGAGATTTTTAGATAGCAAGGTTTTTATTTCAGTCTTTTTACTCTGATTCTACTCACTGGTTATATGTAAAAATGATTGAAAGGTATATGATTCCGAACACAGAAGAGCTGAGCAAAATGCTTCGAGAGACCGGGTACAGGAGTGCAGTTATTTGCTCTCAAACCTAAGGTGTTTAATCCACTGTGCACTCACTTCCACGTGTCAGCCACTTTACATGAAACTGGATTGGCGGTTTATGGCGAGGAACACACAAACACTAGTTGTGCGGGGTAGTGGCAACTTCGGCCGGCAACCGAAAGGGGTAAAGCAAAATGAAGATGGAAAATGTTATGACGTCAATCTTGAGGGATGCAAAAGACACACAATTGATGGACGGAATGCAGAACAAATCAAAACATTCACCCCCAGTCAAGAGATCTGGGTTAAATCCATCATTCTTTTGCTCACCATGCCACCCCAGTTTAGACCTGGCCATATGCAAATCAGTCATGACCCTGTGCCTCATGGGAACAGTCCAGCCCGAACTGCTAAGCCAGGTCCTCCCTGGGCCGGAAAAAAGCATCCTAGGACCAGTTTCAGGGTTTCACCCCTCTTCAGCCAGAATAGCTTGAATCCAGTGGCACAGTGAGCCCGGGACCCACATCTGGGCATACTCGGCACATATGGCTGGGTCTGAACTGAGGTGGTGAAGTGAGATACAGAATGATGATGGATTCAACCCAGATCTGTGACTGGGGGTGAGTGTCTGAAAAGTTTGTGCTCCGTCCATCATCAACTTGTGTTTGATCTTGAGAGATGAGCGTTACTCTCTTCTGCACTCATCTTCCAACTATTCTTAGGTTGGAATATCACAGATATTACTATCAGTATCAGGTGTAACTCAAATGCCTCATTATTGCCTTCCCTTAAACCCACAAAGCACAAGGACACACACAGACCCCGCCTCAATCTATTGTTTCCGCACAACCATCAAAAAAGTAACGTGCATTTCTATTCCACCCCTGGGCATCATTACAGGACTGGTTGCTTCAGGGAGAACAGAGGCAGAGATAACAAAAAACATACATCTTTAACACTATGTAACAGAACTTTGTTACCTGTGCACACCGCTAGCTTAATGAAGGACTGCCTGGTATCAAGAGCAAACCTGAGGATAGCATATTCAAAGCCAGAGCAACTTATTGTTAATGTGCCAAAGTAGGTAAGTCACAATCCCTGAACAGGCATTAAAACAAAGTTCAAACAGCTCATACTAAAAGTGACAACCTGATTGAACTCCAAGGAACCAAGACTCCACTGCTTTAGCGGGTGTTACCGTAAGAATTTTGAAAGCAGTATTGACTTTTATTATACTCTCCTGATTTCTGTCACTCATGCCTTAGTCGCCAGCAACTCAGACTACGGGAACCATCTATGCCAGGATTACCAAGCAACTCAGTAGAAGACTACAAACCATCCAGAACTGAACTTGGCAGCCAAACACATCCTCAACTTCTCACACAAAACTCACATCACACAACACCATCACATTATAGCAGCACTCAGCTTCAGTAGCTGAGAGGCACTATACTGCGTGATTTTGCATTTCGATGCGGTGATGCGGACCACAACACTGAAATGGCTTAAAGAAACGCCTGATGCGTGGCACTTGGCAGGTCTGCTATTGCAATATTATTGTCACAAAATGACATTAAAAGAACGTCAAAACACCTTAAGTACTTACTGAAGGTTACTCACGCTTAAGTACTTATTGAAGGTCACATCCTTTTTCCTAATAAGATCTCAGTGTTGAGTCCATTCCTCATCATATGGGAATGGTCAGGCATGCACGGGGTTAGTACAAACAAGTCTACAAGTGCATGTGAGTGGACATGCACATTCCTTTTACATTGAGCAGTCAACAAAGGCTGCTGGTGATAAGCTTTAATGCATATTTTAACTTCTTCAGAAAGATGTTTATGCTTAGTGATGCCTTTAATGCAGCCAGCTAAAGTTTAAGGGCCAGTCCATTCCTTGAAAACATACAAGTCCTAAAATGCAAATTGTTTTTCGGTAAAATGCCAGGACAGGCCAAAGGTTTCAGGCACAAGAGACGCAACCGGTTGGCTGCCATTTCATAGGCTTACTACACCATCATACACAGCGCACCATAAACAAAGAGTCACATTGAATAAAGTCTCCAATCTTTGGCCAAAGGAATTGCACATGTGCATTTTTTTCCATTTGCCTAAACTTTTTTACCAACAATGATTTGTGTAAACAATACATCACACTCCTCTTGTCCTGTAGTTTTCTATTGTTGTTGTGATCCTACCACGGGTATGACTTCTACAGCTCACTTTCATTGTGGTGAGACAGAATTATGCCTGGTGGCAGTACAGCAGCATTAACTTGAAATGGCATGGCAGGTGAGCTGCTGTCTGTTAAAAGAAGCCTCATCATCTGGAACATGTTCTGCAAGTTATGAAATAATGTTGCATTCTGGAACTTGTAGTTATTTGTAATTAACTGAATAAACATAAGTTGCTCAAAATGCCACACGTGGCAACGTAGCCCATGCTAAATAAATGTTACTTTTCTATAGTTGAAGAACCCGTAGCAGTTGCCGCTAGAGAAGCCAATGTGTACTGTACATATTAACATGGAATGTCTTTACAACCCTGCAGTATAAAAGCCTAATGACAGCAGTTGTTCTGACCAAAAATACAAGCAGGCATGAAATGCATGGCCGACTATTGGTAGTTGTTGATCCACAAGCCGGTTGGCCTGCTTGAACCTCATAATAACACCTCTATGCAGGCCCACACAATTCTGCCAGTCGTGCATTCAGTTTCTGGAATACTACAGTCGCTGATCTGCAATTCACATGTGGCTAGAGCACCCACACAGACATACACAAACTGCCCCCATGCTAAGGTCTCCACAGAGCCATGCCACAGTGTCTGCAGGCCAGGCCAGGCCACATTGAAACGAAAAGCTACAGTAACCTACAACCCGGCAGGGAGACAAATTCCACAATCTATCACAATAAAATAAAGAAACAAAGAACAAATTCCAGATAGCGTTTGGCTGTCTGCTAGACAAGGGGGAAAACACACAATTGTGATGCATATGATTTTACATCCCTTAGGACAAGTATTCTAAGGAAACGTTAATGTAAACGCTAAATGTTATTGTAAACCCTCTAAATAGGCTGAACAAAGTTTGACTTTCCAGGAGCACAATAATGTTACGACATAGCCAAGCTTCTCAGTCCCCACACCCTGCACCGGGAGGTCAACTCTATCTATACTTCTGCTCAACACCTTACTGACTGCTGGCTAAGATGCGTCCAACGTTTGCAGTGGCGCAGGCATGGCTAAGATGTGTCCAACGTTTGCAGTGGCACAGGCATGGCTAAGATGCGTCCAAAGTTTGCAGTGGCACAGGCATGGCTAAGATGCATCCAAAGGTTACCGTGGCACAGGCATGGCTAAGATGCGTCCAACGTTTGCAGTGGCACAGGCATGGCTAAGATGCGTCCAACGTTTGCAGTGGCGCAGGCATGGCTAAGATGCGTCCAACGTTTACAGTGGCACAGGCATGGCTAAGATGCGTCCAACGTTTGCAGTGGCACAGGCATGGCTAAGATGCGTCCAATGTTTACAGTGGCACAGGCATGGCTAAGATGCGTCCAAAGGTTGCAGTGGCACAGGCATGGCTAAGATGCGTCCAAAGGTTGCAGTGGCACAGGCATGGCTAAGATGCGTCCAAAGGTTGCAGTGGCACAGGCATGGCTAAGATGCGTCCAACGTTTGCAGTGACACAGGCATGGCTAAGATGCGTCCAACGTTTGCAGTGGCACAGGCATGGCTAAGATGCGTCCAAAGTTTGCAGTGGCGCAGGCATGGCTAAGATGCGTCCAAAGGTTGCCGTGGCACAGGCATGGCTAAGATGCGTCCAAAGTTTGCAGTGGCACAGCCATTGCTGGCTAGGAGGCGACCTGAACGACAACGTCTCACATTAGCAGCGAGCATAACACAAACTCCCAAAGTTATTTTCCCACATGGGACGTTGCTACCCAGTCCTCCCTCCTCCTACCTCTTACTTTAACTTTAAAAAGCTGCTGTTGCTGTTTTCTCCACATGCCACTCACCTTACAGAGTTTTATAAAGCGCAAACTTGACCTGAATCGGGTATCAGAGCGCTTTACAGGAGCACCAGTTGCATTACATTCATTCATGTTTTTTGTTAGGCACAGAGAGATTAAGTGATTTGCCCAGAATCACAGGATGTTAAGTGTCATTGCTGAGACACGAACCCAGTACCCCAGATTCGAGGTCGACCGCCCTAGCCGTTAAGCTTACTCCTCTCCCCATAGCAGCCAGCTATGTTCCACCCACAGCCAGCAGCTAAATGGTAGTAGAGTCAGCTCATGATAGATTTAACCCATGGAGGGCCCGCAGCAGAATGGGGTCTCCAAGTAGCTTGCATATTCTCCTGGAGTTCGAAATGAGCACTTTACTTTGCGTGACAATTTGCTAAAATGTCGTAATGCGGGAATGACTTAATTGCCGTTAGTTTTATCCCGGATGCGTGGCACTTGCCATGGTCATCCATCCCGCCTTTCATCCATCCATTCATCCTCCCTTTGCCTCATTCATCTATCCACCCTTTCACTCAGCCATCCATCCATCCACCCGTCGTTCTATCCACACATCCCTCCATTTACCGTTTCACTCAGCCAGCCATCCTTTCACTCCCTCATCCATCTATCTATCCATCCATCTATCTATCTATCTATCCATCCATCCAATTCACCCTTTCACTCATCCATCCAGACATCCATCTACCCTGCCTTTCACTCATTCATCTTTACATAATCCTTTCACTCATCCATCCTTTTGCTCATCCATCCTTTTACTCATCCATCCACTCATCCACCCATTTACCCTTCTATTCATCCATCCATCATTTCACTCATTCTACCATCCATCATTTCTCTTATCCATCAACCCAACCTTTCACTCCAACCATCCATCCTGTCACTCACACGCCCTCCCTGACTTTTACTCTTCCATAATTCCATACATCCTTTCACTCATCCATGCATCTATCCATCCACCATTTCATCCATCCACCCATTCTTCCTTTCACTCACACACCCTTCCAAGTTAATTATGCCCCTTTGTCTGCCGAGCTGCCGGCAGAGGAGGCCCATCAAGAACCCCGTCCATAGCTACTACGGCAGGGAGTGGAGTGAGTGCGTGTGGGGGTGGATTGATGATGTCCTTGATGCAGGCAGAAGTTTAACTGCACACTTACTTCTTAGTCCACTAGTGCAATTGTTGGTCGCAGCTGTACTTCCCTCTCTTGGGCCTCTATGGCGGAGAAGGAGCACTCTGTCTTGCTCTGCTCCATTACTTTTTTCTAAGTGAAACCAAATGCAGTACTAAACATGTGTTACTGCCTGGAGAGCAGCCCCCTGGACCCCTCCTACAGCCTGCCCCTGTGATGACCAACAAATTGTTGCCACCCACTCCCTCCTTGTCTCATCATCCTGCCCAACCATTGAAGTGGATGGAGTTTTGTAACTCCTCCCAGGGGCCCTGTTTATGCATCCCCAAAACAACTGGATCACTTGCTTTCGAATTCAGCACTCGCTCTCCTAGGATGTCACTGCTTGTGTCTGCAGGTCCTCGCCCGGCTGGCACTTGCGCAGTAGGACATCAGCAAAGTTCACTAAAGGTCACCCAAGAGATTCCGCACACTGTCTCAGAGCAGTGATTTATTTTCAGCTGCTCTGTTTATTTCCCTGGTCTTGTCTCTCCCCAGAGGATGGCAAGGCAACGCCCTTTTTGCCCATGAACATCAGTCGCCCCTGGTTAAGTCATCAACAGGACTGTCTCCCCCCCCCCCCCCCTCCTCACCTGGCATTTATGTGGCACCTACTTCTCCATGGATTCTCTTGGTAGTGGTGAAAAAATGCCTACTTTGCCATGTGTGCCTTCAGTTTTTCCCTAAAGGTTACCAGACTGATTGCAACGCTGATAGCTGTGGGTAAGGAATTGCAGAAAAGTGGGTCCTGAATTGAGAAAGTTTCACCACACAAATTTGAGACCAGAAGCTTAAGCTCAGTTGAGCTGCAAACCTGCCAAAAAATAAAGCTGATGGGTTGTAGCAGACAGGTAACCTCGGACCTGAGCAAAGTGGCACAAGGCACGACATATTGAATGAAATGCAATGCTAAACTGGAAGCCACTGTAAAAATCGACAAACTGCAGAACGATATAGTAAATGCTCTTTATGTTAAAAAAAAATCGACCTCACAGATAGATGCATCATTCAACACCACTGGTGTCCCCTCTCGTGCTATTGTGTCTGGTGTCAGAAGTAGAGAGGAGCCTTTATCAATGCCAGTGTTGACTTTGGTAATCATATACCTAGACGATGGGTAGCTCCAGCAGAAGATGGTTCTAAAGGAAAGGTTGGAGCTGGTAGTGGTTCCGTAAACAGCCCTACTGGAATCCTAGACGGCACTGATGGAGGACTAAGAAGTTATGCCAGTGGCATGTGTATGGAGGTACTGACCGTGTGTGGTAGGTCGAATGGGCCAAAAAACAGCTTGCAAAAATCTAATAGCAGAGAATGTCACTTATTTGGTTAACAACTTGTTCGCTGCTGTACCACCATCAGTTCACCCCACACAGTAACTTTAATATAGAGCAGGTAAGAACTCCCAGCATTCATTCAGGATACTTCCAATCAGCAAATAGCTGGCTGTCATGGCATCCAAATAGTACCTGCCATCCACAAATACCATTCAAGTTTATCCGTATGCTCTACAATATGCCTGTCTCATGTCCAAGAGGCCTGTCTCCTGTCCAAGAGGCCTGTCTCCTGTCCAAGAGGCCTGTCTCCTGTCCTAGAAGATGAGTGAGGTTTGTTGGAGGTTAGACATAAACCAGGTTAGTTGCTACCAGGGTTCAAGGACTTTGTTCAGTCCTATGTGGGCTTACTTTCATGCCCTCTAGGTGGCGGTAGTGGGAGGGAGATGAAGGCTTAGAATATTTTGCTGTGGATTTCAGTCTAAATTTTGTTATGTGTAAATGAACTGCAATTATTTAATTTGACCAAATAAATAGAAAGATTTGCTGTGACATTCAAATTTGCACGAACCTTGGTAAATAGCTCTACTCCCACTGCATCGGACATCAAAATCAGATTGCCACAAGTCAAGGAACAAGCCACACGACTGAGGCAGGGGCCGAAGTACACACAATGTTGACATCAGAACCAACCTTACCAAATGGACAAGGGTGCAGAAGGCACAAATAACTTAAATCATAGTTAAATTAATGATGTGTTTTTGTGGATTAGCCTCTTGCACTCCCTACGAATATTTCCTAATGAGTACCTGATTGAGGAAAAAGCAGAAGTTAAGGCAGGAAACTCAAACAACCATACAAGATTAGGTAGTCCCAGTCCAAGAGGTACACACAGATTATTTTTTTTTACTTTTAATTAAAAGGTGCTTGAAGCTTCCTAGTGTGTGCGACTATGATATTACTAGGTCGATCCAGCGTTTGCCAATGCTCAAACAGAAACTTCTAGGTGTGACAACTATTAAACTTGAACCATCTGCAGATTTCAAAGGCAGGAAACGTGAAGAAAACAAAAATCCACCAAACCTTCCTAATTACAGAACAATATTTTGTAACTGGGAAAACGTGGATGCTCTACATAGGTCTCTCTATGTTTGATGTTGTGAAAAAGGGAGAGCCCATTCACACAAGTCACAAGACCTACAATAAATAGGATGGATGCCCGAAGACCTCAATATTACTACTTTCCAGGACCTTAGGTCCGGTAAAGGACCCAAATTATGATTTTTTTTAAACTCGTTGTCGGCGGTCACCCTTTATTTGGTCTAAGGCCTCCTAAGGCACTGTCAGATTTAAACGTTGGATTTTAAGTTTCAAAACCATACTTATAATTAATTTGAAATACTGTCTACAGGCACTGTGCACAGAGAATTGATGCTTGAAAGGATGGCATAAACAAGGCAAGCAGTTCAACAGAAGAAAAAAGTAAAAAGTACACACTGTATTGAGACACGGAAATGCTAAATAATTTCCTTTAAGCAACAGCACAATTAGGCACTGAATTAACCTACATTAAGAATACATTTGTGGAAGATACGGATGTCGCTTGTTTGACAAAACAGATATTCAAGCTAAGCCTAATCAGTTGAAAATTAGAGAAATGCACATAAAAGGAAGGCAGTTTAAAAAAAGAAAGTAGAATTTCAAAGCAGAACAAGAACAGGCGAAACAATGGGACATGAACTGGAAGACCCCATCAATTACAGATTCCACAGACTGCAAATATAAAAAGCAGGCTTCCCAAAGAAATAAAAAAATGTTCAATTACAGTATGAACATAACATTATCATTCAGAGTGCAGATAAAATGCAATCTGGAAGAGAGAGTAACTAGGCGAGCAATGAAAGGACGAGTTAAAATTTCATACAACACACTTTATGGACATTTTGAAGAACCAGTTAAGGCAGAAAAAGCAACAAACCACTTTCACCAAACTCTAAAAAAAAAAAAAACACCTTAGGAGAGACCAAATAAATTATACCACAAGTAAATACATTTAAACTGGCCAAACTTGGGAGTGAACTAAAAAGTGAGTGCTTCTTTAAGTAAAAAAAAAAAAAACCAAGAACAGAGGCGTCTCTTCGACAATAATGCCAACACCACCACAAATGCCAGTACTGACACTTTCACACATTCTCTTCAATTCGTGATCACACCTTAATTATTGTGTTCACTGTTTATTTAATCAATTTTGAAAGTATTTTTTGAATAATCTGTTAGACGAAATTCCAAGCAGTTTCAATGCTTTTACATACAGAACAAACATAATAAAAAACACAAGGACAGTTTTTTGGATGTGCATAATCGATACAATACAACAAACAATACAATTAGACAATGAAACATCAACAAATTACGAATCAAAGAATTTGAGCCTAAGTTCTGACTTTCTAAATGCCCTTAAGGAGCACCCTCTATTTTCTTACATTTCTAGATCCTAATTAAGTGGGCCATGATCAAACAGTGCCCATAGGGAACTCGGAGAGAAATTATCACTCCTATCCAAATGGAAAATCTGGTGACACTAAGCTCCAGTAGTACTTTTTTCAAATGCATTTGTTTGGTGGTCTTCTACAATTACAGCATGACCAGAGTAAACCGTAATTATCACTGCCAAAATAGAAAAGTCCCAAAGTGGTGAGAGTGGTCGTCCGTGGGACTTGATTATTAAGAATATTTAGTGTAACGCTATGCACTGATGTTGGTTACACCTACACTCCAGAAATGATATCACTAAAGAAAAAATTTAAGTTCTTCAGATGGCAGAACGTTTACAGTATCAATTTTATTACCTCAGTGGAGTCGTTTTGCTTTTCAAGATGAACATTAGAGGAGGGTACTTAGTCAAGGTACAGTGGGACATCAATGTCCACAGAGGGAAAGACGCCAAAGATATCGATCGACATGACATATCTTGGTCGTTCACAGCAAGGTATACCAGTGATGTACAATGAACTCTGAAGGCTCGACTGAAGAGAACGGGGAGAATTTGACAATTGTAGAAGAATATAAAAGAGCATTATTAAGAGCTGTTAAATTTATAACCCAGGTTAAGTGTCTGCATCAAAGGGGAGACCCCAAAGGAAGAAAACACAGGGCAATACCGCTATTACCATGCTCCATCCTTCATTGGAAACCTTGAGGGGTGTGTAAAGCACTACCAAGTCTCATGGAGCCTCATCACCTTCCTCTACAGGTGACTGCAGAAACCGATTCAGAAGCAACCATGACCGACTGGTAAACATTTGTGGAAGACACTGAGGGACACAAGCCGGCAATTAGAGAGCTCAGCCCCTTTCTTTTCTCCTTGTAAAACCTGAACAACAAAAACACAAACCAAGAACTGTGCGCCTGCTCAATGGAGCGGAAAAAAGACACTCCCTGGATTGAGCACTAAACTAAAGGGAACAAAGAAGTACTGTCAAGAGAGGAGAACCTGCTCAATGGAAATAAAGTCATGCCAGGGACTAAGCGTTTAGTCAGTCGAAGAACATCGGACATCTCAAGGGCAGCAGGCACAGTACCACAGACTAATGCCCACAGCCTTTTCAAGGGCTTCTAGCGGCTTTTTCAACACTCCAATGGCTGTTTTCTATGCTTGGAAAACAAAGGCATCCCCAAGAGTGGATTTTGTAATGCTGTTAAGGAGCCCTCGAAGCAATGATGTTATAATGGGTCTGAAAACCGCAGTGGGCATCGTTAAAGAAGGGATATTATGGAAAGCCTATCACCGTTTATAACAAGCATATTATAGGTCAAATCTAACACTTTGAACATACCTCATCCGACAGTGGATTAGTAGAGCATTAACAACATGTTTATAATATAGTAACATAGTATTCAGAATTCAGGAAGAGTAAGAAGACTATGATCCTCCCGAAAATTCTGCTCTCCGAGAGAATAGGGACAGTGAACACTATCAAACATGTTAATTAAGGATGATAGCCTGAACTTTCGGACGGAGCTCAATGCTACGCCATGACTCCTGAGCTGGACACTAAGAACTCCCTTTCTCCAATATTAACCCAGAAAAAATGTGTAGAGTTTCTGCCTATGTACTAAGTTTCTTCAAAGCTGCACTGGGACCTACGAGCTTCGAAGACACTGTACCTACAAAGATAGTAAACCAGGTTTAGTATTGGTAATGGACAACCACCTGCATTCTGGGAATCTTCTCTTGACGATTCCCATCCAATTACATTTCTTTAGCCTCTCCAATGGTTCAGGGCATTACACTGCTTCTAAGAAGGGATTATTACAAATTATGTAACGCAAAGTCCCTTTGGAGTATGGATGAACAATCAAATGGTGTTATCTAATAGAACACTAAATTTCCTTCCGGACGTGTTGCTAGCCCACTTCTTCCAATAACAATTTATACATTTAAGTTATGTGTTCTTATAAGAAGTGAACAATCCTATCCACAATTTAACACATAAGACTACAAACTAAGTCATACTCCGAGCATGGTTCATTTATCACAGCACAGGTTGTCCCGTATCAGGGATACTGTAAAACCAAGGGGTCCATTGAGTTCAATCAAGTTCCTACCCTAGTCGCCCTGTCCGAAAAAAGTAATTGTTCTCATCCCTTTGCCACCACCTCCTGCTCTTTTTTTCTAGCAGCTCACAGTAGTAGTGGCTTTGCAAGAGGTCGACTCTTGCTTGGAGGAACAAGGCAAGGCCAACACCAATTGGGCTAAAATGGTCATGGCCTATAAGGGAATGCTTTTGGCAACCAACAATTATCGTCCGAGCAGTCTTGCAGTTGCATGTAGTACTGTTACAGTCTGAGGATTTACCTGCGTGGGGAGCCACCACAAAACATGTAATGCTAACCACCGCGCAAAGCTAAAACCTTAGTCACTGCTTCATCTGTGCTAGTGGTGGATGGTGTCGGCACTGACACTTATTTTTAGGGAAAGGACACACAATTGATGGACGGAATGCAGAACAAATCAAAACATTCACCCCCAGTCAAGAAATCTGGGTTAAATCCATCATTCTTTTGCTCACCATGCCACCCCAGTTTAGACTTGGCCATATGTAAATCAGTCTTGACCCCGTGCGTGGGTCCCGTGCTCTCCATGCCACTGGAATCAAACTATCCTGGCTGAAGAGGGCTGAAACCCCGAAACCAGTCCTAGGATGCTTGTTTCCAGTCCAGGGAGAACCTGGCTTGGCAGTTCAGGCTGGACTGTTCCCATGAGGCACAGGGTCAAGACTGATTTGCATATGGCTGGGTTCAAACTGGAATGGCACGGTGAGCAAAAAAACTATGGATTTAGGCCCAGATCTCTGTACTGGGGTGAATGTATGACATTGTTCTGCATTCTGTCCATCAACTGTTGTTTTTGCACTTATTTTTACGGGGCCAGGACTTATTTTTTATCATCAGACTTTTGGCCAAATAAGAGACTGAAAGGCAGAAAAAAGCAAGAGAACCGTAGGTAAACGGGGAAAAGGGAAGAAAGCAGGTATGAAATATAAGCTGTCAGAGTGAGATGAAGAAACAGGAAGTGTAAGGAGGTTATCAAAGAGGCCTGAGGTGGAACCAGGCAGCTTTAGTACCAGCAGTCGGCATCACAGAAGCAGGTTAGCAAAACTTTGGCACACTTTACTTTTTCTTTTTTAGTTATTTTATTTAAACCAATTCAACACCGACCCAAAGGTGTTTTCTTCCTTAACGGGTCGTCTTAACATTAATTCCATCTCATGTGATACTTTTTTGTAGCCGAAAAACTGTTAAAGTAAAACGTATGAGTCTGCTACTTTCAACAAGAAAATACTTTTTTTTTTAAATGCTTCAACTGGAGCTCGCCTCTCGAGGCCGTCTGCCAGGAGCATCATGCCTGCCACCAGGAGAAAGGAATTCTAATAAAGTTTTCCTTTTCGCAAAAATGAAAAGGCTGTGTTTTACCACGAGATACAACACCTCACAAAATCAGCTCTTCAAGACACAAAGGGCATTTTAATCCGTTGTCACTAAATGTCAGATGGATTGGGAACAAAACAAGAGAGCATCTCAAGGGGGTGACAGAAAGACAAGTGAAAAACACTCCATTGCACCTCTACGGGATCAAAGCACGTCTTTTTGTGACAGAGTGGGGCGGACGCGTCGGGAAAGCACATATCTCCCTGTGGAGCTCGCCAGTATCAAGGGACGATGCACACGGATACAATCTGAAGCCAGCCTCAAGAGAGAGACAACGCTTGACAGAACTATCTGAAGCCAGAGTCAAGAGACTACTCCAGAGTGATGCGGCTGATGCCCATAGCAAGAGGGAAGAAACCTGTCCCGGAGAAACCATCTGATGCCCATACCAAGAGGGCAGAAACCACTCCCAAAGGAACCTTCTAATACCCATTCGAAGAGTTAAGAAATAGCACCCGAATGAACCATCTGATACCTATATCCAGAGAGAAGAACCAGCTGATGCCCATGCCAACAGAAAAGAGACTACTCCCGAATGAACCATCTCAGGCCAATACCAAGAGGGAAGAAATATCTACCGAAGGAACCTTCTGATACCCGTACAAAGAGAAGAAATGGCTCCCGAATGAACTATCCGATGCCCATATCCAGAGAGTAGAACCATCTGATGACTGTACCAAGAGAGGTGAGGCGGTCCTTAAGGAAACATCTAATGCCCATATCAAGAGACAGGAGACGACACAAAAAAAGTACTTGATTCCCATGCCAAGAGAGTAGAGCCGACCCAAGAAGGAACTCAACAGAAGAATGGAAATGACTCATGAAGGAACTATCTGATGCCACTCTCAAACCGAGTAGAGATGACACAATTAAGGACTATCTCATGCTAGTATCTAGTGAGATGAGGACTCATGAAGCGACTATCTGATGCTAGTGTAAAGAAAGAAGGAACTTTGTGATGCCGGTACCAAGAGAAAAGCGACAGCTCATGAAGGAACTATTGCATGACAGTATTTAGGGGGAGGAGATGACTTTTGAAGGGACTACCTGATGCAAGTGTAAAGAAAGAAGGGATAACATGCAGGATATAACTCACGTTAGTATCTAGGGAGAGCGGAAAGCACACGCAAGAACAACCTAATGGCTGTACAAAGAGAGAAGATCCAACACATGCAAAAATGATATGATAGTGTCAAGAAAGAAGAAAGCATGCCTGAAGAAACTATCTGATGCCAGTATTTAGGGAGAGGAGATGATCTATGAATGCACAAATCGGATGCCAGTATCAAGGCGATGACATATGCAGAATTAATTGGTGGCAGTAAAAATCAAGAGAGAGGAGACAGCTTATGCAGGACTTATCTGACGTCAGGTTCTAGGGACAGGAAAGGGCGTTAGGAGAAACAAACCGATGCCAGAATGAAGAAACTGAACAATACCCGCAGGAACAATCTGATGCTATACCAATGCGACGGCACATGCAGGAACTATATGAGCGCCAGTATCAGGGGGGAGGAGACAGCATATGTAAAATCTATCTGGTGCCAGTGTCAAGAAAGGAGACGGTGCACGTAGGAACATAAAACAAAAAGGAAGAGAGGCACATGGATGCATCAAAAAAGGTGAGGGACAGTCTCCTGGAAGTACATTTTAAACACAGTTTATTTCTGTGGAACCTGATTAAGTCAGATACATAAGTTGTAAAGGTGCTGTGTGTGGTCATCAACAAGGTCTAAATTCAGACACTTAACACTGTTCCATTAGCAACATTTTAACAGTAGTCATTATGCCAGGAAGACACCCTACTGCCTCTTGTTATATGTACCCAGAGGCCCCTGGGTACCTTAGTTCATACACTGAGCAGAAGATATGTGGTTGGCCAGATGAAATGTCCTACATGGAGCTCGGAGTGTACTGGAACCAGTTTTATGTAGGAAGGATGGTTGCCTTACAGCAGTTCACACCTTTGTTTATCCGCCCAGCTCTGCTACTTGCTGTAGTGATCCGAATTTAGCTGAGGAGAAGGAAGAAAATAAATGGGTTGAGAGGGGTTGGGTCCTTTTTAGGTCTCGGCTAGCGAAGGGCTGCGCTTGCGCAGTCTCGCTCGCGAGATTTAATGTTTTCAGAAGAGGGGCTTGAACCCGCCCCTCTTCTCCCCTCTTCTCCATTGGCTGGCCTCTTAAATGCTGGTCAGCCATTGGAGAAGAGCTTTGTCTCTCCAAACAAGCCCCGTCTTTTTCGGATTCGGGGACGTGTTTTTTACTTTCTTTCTCTCCTCTGGAATGTAAACATTCCAGCCAATGGAAGGAGGAGAGAAAGAAAAACACGCCCCCGAATCTGAAAATGCCGCTGCGTTTCTCCGAGGCATTTCTGCTTGACCTCGGAGAAAGGCGGTGGTGTTCAGGGCGATTCCCTCAATGACTGGCAGCTGGGCTTGCTCACCGCGGTTGTTATTGCAATCTTGCGGATTTTCAAAAACAAAAACCTATCACCCTGTATTCCCTACCCGATTACATCAGTGAATTATCTAAACAAGCCTCAGCTAGTTAGTCCCGCTCCACACTGGCTTCCTCAAATGTACACACTCCGTCGATTATCTGCTAATTTAGCTAAGTGTGTTTTTAAATTATCTTAAAATGTGATTTCAATTGCACCATTTTGAATTCAGTGTTTGGTCCGAATAGAAAAGTGAAGGAGAAGAGGGCTGCGTTTGCACACTGCCAGAGTCGGGAAGCTGATGATGCTTCAGATGCTGCTTGATAAAACCTTGCAAAAGTAGGTGCGCATTAATGAGCCATTTTTTACTGAAACAAGTAGTTTGCTGCGAATCTAAAACTGCTGCTTGCCGGTGCATCGGAGCTCAGAACCAGATAATTTCTAGTGTAGGGTAAACCACTTCTGTCTTGCGCAACGCATTTTGTATACAGGTAGGTGTTAGTCTCTTCTCTCTTTCCATATCTCTGTCACTGATGCGTGCCAGTTGAAGGCGGAACAAAGATGGCCGTAGTTAGCTTTCCACCTTACGAGCACGCATGCGCATATTCTGCGTGTTCATACGACAGACCGTTAACACGCCTTCGTAGTACATCCTTCCTTCTGCGCTTGCGTAGCTGAAGCCCACACAAATTTTGAAAATGGAAGACAGGAAGAAAAGAGGGCGAGGTGCAAACTCGGAGTCTCATACAGGTACGGGGCCGGGAGTGGGAAAGAACCACTGAGATTAAGGGGATGGTTTCGCAGATACCGGTGCGAAAGCTGAGGATGTTCTGTGCAGAGACCTTGGAGTGGGGGCACCACGGGACCTAGAGACAAGTACATGGTGAGAGTTGAATACAAGTACATTGGCATTGGGATACTCAGACCTTGACAGTTTCTCCGGAAGAACAGAAGCCTTTCTCCATGGTCATACTTTGATAGGAAGAAGCTGCAGGACTAGAGGTTGGGATGGAGGAGATGAATGCACGGGGCTGGCTAGGACAGAGAAACCGGATTCCAAAAGACTGGGAAGCGCTTCAATACTTGAGGAATGTTAGCAAGCGCTGCATGAGTACAACCTTTTACAGTACAGTTATCTGGGGGCCCTATAAAAGATGGGGAGCGTACATTGCAGTTTTATTTTTTTTAACTGCGTGTGTCATGTTTGCTGGCAGTGTTCTCACATGTGACTGTCTCTGACAAGCACTAAAGCTGGTGTAATGGGTGGCTCTGTGTGTGTGGGTGGGTGGCTTTGTGTGTGTGGGTGCAAATGCAATAGGTCTCGCATTTGAGAGTGTCATGAGCAATGCCAATAGCTCTAACTTTAACAATGCCGAGACCATTGCATTGTAAATGCTTGCTTGTGTTTCCGGTAGTTGCCATTTATTTTAGGCCTATGTGCAGGTGCATGTGTGTCTTCTTTCATAGGTGCTGTGAAGTATCCCACTGGGAAGCATGTTCCCAAATACAAAAACATACAACAATCTAATATATCTGAAACATGATGGTTTATGTCTTGCCACATAAAGGAAAGCTGAAACAGAGCTTTATGACTTGTGCCAAAGGAGCAGAGCAGATCTGGCCATCCTACCTATTGTGTACTGTAGGAACAGCTTTCACACTCATCTAGCAAGATTAGAACAGCTGGCCAGGTGGTGTAGCCCAACCGGTGCCTCGCTAAAGCTCCCCAACAACAGACAACTGACAAGAGGCAGTAGATGGACACATTCAGGGGTGACAATGCAGAATTATGTACTAATAAACTTCACTGTACCGGACTCTGATCCATTACACTATTTGTTGATGGATGTAAAGTGGGGAGGGGCATGCCCCCCCCCCCCCCTTGACTTATACTTAGGTTCTCTTGCCACCCCTGGTGCTAGGATCTTGAAGGTTGGAGCAGGAGCGGAAACTAAGCTGGGATCTCAAAGCTGCCTTTACTTTCTGTTTTTTTCTTGTGTTTTATCTTTGCTCTTCCTCTAACTGCTCATCAAAAAACAGAAGGTTGTTTTTTTGTTTGGGGAGGTGTGGGGTAACCCTATGATATAATCAGTGGGGTCAAAGGGTGCATGATATGAGCTCCAGTACCCCTGGCATTTTGGTTAATCAACTTCAAAGAACAAGGGCCATCATAGCATAAAAGGTAGAAGACAAATAACCATGCTGACGTGGCTGCTTTAATGTATGGAATACAGCATATGTCCTGACCTCGGGTACAGTAGTCATAAAAAAGGCTCCTCTCGCCTCACTATTCTGGCGATAATCTACACAATTTATAGGAGAAATGATTGAAATGTGTGGATCTGACCCTTAAAATTACAGTGAAATTGTTTTAAAGCGACCTCTAATACCCAGAAGGCTAACAATGGTCTCTCTGCCCTTTCTGCAGTTATTAGATTCTCAACTCCCATCATGCACGCTGCATTCATATTTCCAAAGGATGGTCAGGCTTCGTAATCCTCAGCACAGTGCCGCTGGTAAATCCTGAGAATGTCCAGTCTTCTTCTAATGAGCGGACAGCAGCCACAAGTAGGGACGAACTCTATGACCAGTGCACCACCAGAGAACATCCATGCAAATATGTGATCTGCGATACTTAAGGCCTACCAGTGAGGCTGTTGCATATTGGTTAAGATATCACACAACAACAAAAAGCAGACTTTGCAGGAGAGTTCCGCAATGTAATTACTCAATACAGCTCTGGTTTATTTTTTAAAAAAAAGAGTGAAAATATATACAATATTGTTTCACTAGTGTATATAGATTATATATATTACCTACTGGCAGCAGGTTGTTATAGTTAGGACCAAAGTTTCCATAGGAAAAGCGTTTTTTTTGTTGTTGCAATCATTTGTTCTGTCATCGGCACAATTCGGTAGGTACAACTCCATAATGACAAGTAGTTACCCAGATCCCAGTCTGTTTTAGCCCTGCTCACACTGTTACCCAGCTAAACAGCTATGGAGAGCCAGTCAGGCAATCCCCTTACGAAACTCAAAAAAGTTGTGCCTGACAGCACGAAGAGGGGAATTGCAGCAATACGTAGTGAACAGTGTACTTTTATGGATGATTGCTCGTCTTTGTCCGGATCCATTCCTTCTACGGCCGCTGTTGGGCCGGTTTTCCCCTTGCGAGGCTTATCATGCTCCCTTTTCTTCAGGAAATGTATTACTTGTTTTGGGTCTGTAAAAATATGTAATTTCCCATCTACCTGAATACGCAATTTAGCGGGCACATCATGTTATAGTCTAGATTCAGGTCACATAGTTTCCTCTTAATAGGCAGAAATTGTCGACAGGCATCCTGGACTTGTTGTGACTTGTGTAAAATCAGGGTATAACGAAATGGCCATGCCTTCGTATTGTAACTCCTGAAGCTCCCTGGCCTTGCGAAGGGCTGCATCCTGATCCCTGTATTTAAGCAGCTTAGCTATGATTGGTCTTGGAGGGGTCCCCGGGACCGGCCTGGGGACCAATGATCTGTGGGCCCGTTCTACAATGAACACTATAGAGAAGGGGTCTCTGCCAAATAGGGTGACTAAGAGGTGCTCCGCGAATAGTTCCATATTTGGAATGTTGGTGGATTCAGCCATACCAATCAACCTAATGTTATTGCGCCTGGGTCGCACCTCCAAAGATTCTGCCTTACTTTGTACTACTTGCAGGATCTTGTCAGCCTTGGCCTGGGCGAGCGAGCACGATGCGGCTACATCTTCTGCATCGGAAACCCTTTTTTCTTCAGCATCCAGTCGTTCCGTATGCTTGTCGAGGCGTTCAGACATTCTGTCCATACGGAATGTTAGCGCGTCGATTTTGCCATCATTTTTGGTCAAACTGTAAGCGGCATTGCCGATAGAATATGCTTCAAGTCCGTCTTCGATGTAGAGCCGCCCGCCTCAGAGCCAGATTCCGAGGCCTTTCTATTCAGCTCTTGCAGTCTAGGCATTTTACGGTGTTCGAACTGCAGCTTAGATTGCGAATTGTCCGTGCGCCCCTTTGTATTCCAAAGCTATGCGCACCCTGGATGGACAGTTCTTGCCAAGGTATAAGGTATGGGCACAACTAGCTGCTCGCTTCCAGCAGATCAAGTAATCAATGTGTCTGAATGCTCATGAGCCACCAACAGGGCTGATTATTCCTCAGTGACAGTCGCTGATCATTTAGCAGCCATGGCCTCCCCACAGATTGGGGACTCGCACACTATTGACTTGTTGGACACAGCGACAGGACCCTTTATTTCGACCTTGAGCTTCCTGTGCGGAGACTGAAGATTTGGAAGGGTATATACCTCTATATTCAATGCACCCTAGAGGAGGGGGAGGGAGCACTCACAGTAACACCCCGTAGACAAGTCACACAGAGCTTACACTTGTAATGTCTACTGGCATTTATCCACTATGGGTGGCCTCATGTATCCCATTCGCCAGTCCGTGCAGTCGATCCCAAGGGACCAAGCCCCCGACAAGGTTTGTGCTGACTGTGTCTCCCCAGTGACCATACCACACTAAGGCGGACACAGACCGTGCTTCCCAGCGTCCCGTAGGTCTCAAAAAGAGTGCTAGGATGGGGGTAGGTCTCTATTGTTGCGCACCTCCAGCGCAGCGCGAGTCCCCATATTGTGCGCCGCAATGTCGCTGTGTTGATCTCCCTTCACCAAGGGGCAAAAGTGATGGGCTTAGTCTGGGCCAGGGTACGAGCCCTCGAGGTCCCGATCTTTCTGTGGCCCTCTGAGGCATGCAGGATCCCAGTTCGCGGTGGCAGTCGATTTACCTTAGCAACGGCCTCTGGCCAGGCGATATGTCGTACCCTCCGGCAATCTAGCTAACTCGCCTCCGGTAGCTGATCGGGGATGGGAGGCAGGATTCCCAGGCAGATGAGGACTGCAGGATTCTTTGCACGGCGCCAGCTCGTACTGACACAGCGCTGGCGTACGCCGCTTACCCGCCTCACTCCGTCGCCTCGCACCAGGCTGCCGAGAAAGCTCGATCGCAGCTCACCAGTGAGCCTGAAAAGCCGAAACTGCGGGATTCATGAGCCACACTCGCCTCTCAGTGTGCTCGGCTTAAGTTGCACTAATTAATTCAGGCTGAATTAAAGGATCATGTAGTGTTAGTGCCGGGCTTACAGAGTTGCATTAGAATGCGGCCATTTTGGAGCCAGATAAGCTCCGCCAACGAAGTGAGCAGAGTTGTGCAAATTCTGCTTTATCCCTTCTCTGGCCAAAAAGAATTAAGCACCTTATGAACTTTGTTGCGATACGCTGCTCCACCTTGTGAAGGAAGGGTAAAAGGTATTTATGGCAATCTGAATGGCCAAAGGACCAGTCCATCTGGTTGACTGAAAATCAAATGGTCCAAAAAAGGGGAAACTTGCCACTTCCAGAAAAATTCCCCAGAGTGCTGAAACAGGTTCTGATGCTCAGTTATGCATGACTTGACAAATCCATTCCCCCCACACCTAGCTATCACAAGATCCAATACAAGATTCCAAACACTATGATGAAAGGTGTTGTTTTAGTGTAACCCAATCTTCTAAGTCCGACCAGTTGGATAAAAAGTAGTAACTACCTTTGGTGCTAGAATCATACTCATCTCCCACTCTCCACAGGAATGATGTATCCTTGGGTTCAAGGAGCAGCAGCAGAAACAAAGGACTGGCTATGATTTCATCTAGTAAAGAAAATCCTGCCTGAGCAGCATTATAGTGCATTCGAAGTACACAAGCAAAAGAAATTCTCAGCGCACGTCTACAGTGCAACACCACTTATAACTGCAAAATGTATGCACAAATATTAACACAGTGTTATTAATGCTTTGTTTCCTTTCTTTAGTCTTGCATCACATCACAATGTCCTTTGTCAGCCAACACGTGTTTCGTTGCATACAAAGGGAAATCGTCCCGCGACTTTCTCAAGGCTTCAATATCTTTGGTAAAGACTTTCCTTATGTGGTGATAATTCCATCCCACACGGTAAATGAGTAATATCCGTTCTCAGAGTCAGATATCCAGCTACACATTTATGATGGATCTTCGTACGATCCCAAATCGCGAGCTCGTTTAGAGACTAATTCGTCTGTAAAGCAGCCCGTCATATTGTGATGTGACGCAAGAATAAAGAAAGGAAACCAAGCATTAATAACACTGTGTTGGTATTTGTGCATACATTTTGCAGTTATAAGTGGTGTTATACTAGACGAATGCTGAGGATTTCTTTTGCTTGTGTGTTGGCCTCGGCCGCATTTTGGGGGAGGTTGGTGGTTCTCCTCACTTTACAGCACCGTCCTCCGATATTTTATTTCTATAACCAATATATGGGTTACCTCCCCTGAGGGGCACCAATTCACCTAGTATTATACCACTGATCGTTAGAGTTCCATTGGAAGTAAACTTCTGATAAAATCAGTCTCAATTGTGTCCCCCGAGCATGCAAATAATCACAAAATAAGGCACACTAATGATCTGCTGAGCCTCACTACCAGCTCCAAGAATTGTACAATGGGATCTTAATTCAGCAAGAACCTACATTAAGTCAATGGGAAATGGAAGAGTTTTGGAGGAAGGCTGTCCTGGAGGCAGTCCCTATTTGGATAATACCCAGTAAGACAAAAAGAAAACATTTGTAAAGAGATCGAAAAATAAAATGCAAAAAGAAATCCCTGCCAACAAACCAGGTTTCGCTGCTGTCCCTCTAATGGATGGAGCGCATTAGCCCAAAGCTGGGCACACAAGCGCCTGCTAGCGCAAAGGCATTGGGTGTTGCGAGAACTCCCACCACTGTCTTTCTAATTAGCTATGGGAAAAACAAAAGTCAATAGAAGAGAAATTAAAGTTACAAATCTAACTGAAGCCAAGCTTGATCCCCAGTGATTTTTTTCCTGGGGTAATGTTTATCTTATGACATAATTTTATTGAAATCCTATATCTATCCATGGACTTTTATTGTTTCCAGCTCCATGCTAGAGTTATCACAATTTGAGTCTCAATGTTGCTCGGAGGGCCTGGAAATCCCCTCCCCTTTTATAAACAGGCTGTAAGCGTCTAGTTTATTGGCCAATAAATCTGAAAACAGCCTCACTCCACAGAGAGTTGCTTCATTCAGTCTTCAGCGCATCCTCCTAAAGGAGCAACACCATTGAAAAGGGAAGAAAAAACTGAGCGAGAGGCATGGTTTTGTTATTAGCAGTACAATAACTTCAAGTAGACTGTGATAATGCTTTTTAATGAACAATTCTAATAATCTAAGTACACAGATCCAGTTCATTTCCACATGAGTGATTCCCAGTCATTAAGCCCCGAAAATAAGGCGTGCCGCGTGCCACTCCCTTCCGCACCCAATGGCTCTCAAAAAGCTTTCGCTTCTGGAATTACAAATCTTAATTCGAACAACTGATGCTTTTATTGCCCAACCGGGGAAAAAGCTTTTTTAGGTCTCGTCTGAACCAGCACATGCTTTGTTGCTTGTAAAACTATTTACTTACAGGGGGGGTTTAGAGCTCACCCATTGCTTTCCATTTGGTTGGCTTTGTCACACATTTCCTTCCTTCTCTTTGGTTAGCGCGTGCCAGCTTCACGTCCTCCTTGTGTGTTTGTTACTCCCATAGAGCATGGCCCAAATACTGCTTCCTTGCCGAGTTTCCTTCCACTGCTTGCACTTTCAGAACACTGTTTTCTTTTGAGTTTCAACACTCGCATGTGTTTGCAGGCTGTCTTCCCCCGGCCATCCCGCTGTGCTACTTGCCCCCTCCAACTCTGTAATGTTGCTTGCGCACGTTGTTGCTTCCCCCTCACTCATCGAGGGGTTTTGCTTGCCAGCCCCCGTCCAGCATTGCTGCTTTCCTCCCTCTCCTCATTGTTGCTTGCATTGTTGCATTAACCATCTGTCTCACGTTATTTTGCTGTCCCATGGCACCTTCCCCCTCCAGTCCCACGTTGTTGGTTCCCCATTGATGTGGGCCTCCTCCCACCACACATTGTTGCTTCCTCCCACTCTCCTTGCAGAGCAATAGAGAACCCTGTAAAAGGAGCCACAATTAATCCGGAAGTTCTTCCTACCTTAACAAATGTGCAGTCACCTGCTATTAGCACCCATCAATGGAACAAACAATTTGCTGCTTTTTTAATTATATATACCTATTAACAACTGCCTTCACTTAAAGGTCACCTACAGCAAAAAAGCATTGAAATAGCTAATAGGTCACCTCTAAGCTACCTATTAGCTTTATTTTTAAACTTATTGCACAGCAGCGAGACTTCTGTGCAGCATGTCTTAAAGTTAAAAGATAAAAAAGCGCCAAGACACAGCCAGCTCTGACAGCAGAGGCCTTTTTGTTTTAAGATTGCTGGCATGAGGACAGGTAGTATATATATAGGCTGTCCGGTTTTAGGTTTAAACCTATAATAACTGATAAAACCCCACCGGAAGGGAAATAGCCCTCAACAGTGTAAACATATAAACACTGAAAAAAAACCTGCACAACCACAAAATAAATGCCATTCAAAGCAAGGAAAAGGAGAGTGAAAGAGTCATTTTTATTTCTTCCTGAATGGACCAATACTATGTAACTTTGTTATATAGAGTAGCAGTAAGAGAGACTGGCCTAACAATATTCTGCTTGAGTTTTGTTGTTTAGGGATGTCACTAAAATATTGTTTCTTCATCCGTTTTTCAGTTTTGTTGTCTTTGGTCTAAAGATACAGGGGTTAGAAGCATGTTTTAGGTGTTGTTTATTTTATAAACTGTAGAGAATCAGGAAATATCGAAGTCATATTTGATTTTTGGCTACGTTTGAGTCTTTCACTGATAGGAAAAATGTAGGTTTCATAAGAATCTTTCCCGATATGTACCATCGCATTCTTAGATTTTTACAGGAAAGCATGACTGCTGTAGAGGACATAATTAAAAAAACTAGAGTCTGAAAACACCCTTGTCTGCCAAGTGTTCAGCATCATTTGTGTAGATGTGAAACATCTCCTTGAGAGTAAGCTGGGTGACACTTTTATTGACTTTCGCACTGCAACATGTTCCATGTTAGAGTGCTTGCCACTTGGTAAGCAAAGAAATGTTGAGGACCAATTCAGGAACTTTTATTTTACAATGTATGAGAAATAGCCCTTCAACAACCATGGCATTTGAAGCCAATGAAGCCTCACTGTGGTACTCTGCACAAGTTATAGATCCCTTCCGTAAAGGAACATTTTCTCTGGAGTTTCAAAAGTGCTGCCTCATTTTTGACCGCTTCAATAACTCTAAGGGCATATGCGCCTAGTTCAACGCATATGTTGCAGAGCCTGTCACAGAGAATCACAATCTTCAGGTGCACCAGTATTGGCATGGAAAGCTATGCAAGTGGCCAGAGTTAGCAAATTGTGTACTGGCTATTTTGGCGTTGCCTGTCTCAAGTGCCAATGTTGAGAGGGCCTTTTCACAGATAAAAGTTTACATGAGATGGAATGAGCGAGCTTGCATGACCCAAGACTCACTGAAGAAGTATTGTATGGTGTACTACTATAAGTTTGATTTGTAAAAATGCATTTAGACCTCATATACACTGTACGTACACTGTCTATATACCATGCAATATCCGTGCAGAAAGCAAGCAAGAATAAAAGCAAAATGTTCCATAAACACTGGAAAAACACTCTTTTGTTTTAAATGGCGCTACAATGTGTAACCACTGATAACCACTGTTTTTTTAAGGTATTGAAATCACTGGAAAACACTGAAAAAACCCCACCAGAATTTACCAAAAATAGAAACTGAAAACAGGAAAGCCTATATATATATATACTCTCCGTGTTGCACACCCTCCATCTGAGATACCTTCTGCTGCCCCCTCCCGCCAGCAATTAAAAACAAAATGATATTTATCGGCCAGCGCAGGCCACGTCATAGCGGTTTTTCCTTTTAATCTTTCAGTGATTATGCACTGTATTTGTGCTGCTGAGCAACAACGCAGCTAACATTGACAAAGGCAATAGTGTGCATAAGCACGACCTATTGGCTTTGCCAATACTTGCCATGTGAGGAGTGGGTTTTTGGGGCGGGGGCAGGGGGGGATTAGAAGTTGCCTACTGGCTAGAGCTGCTGAGTTCGAAGATAATGAATCCTGTTCTCTGCCCAACATCCTGTGATTCTGGGCAAATCATTTAATCTCTACACAAAACGAGCTCCAATACTGTGCAGCCGAGTTCATTTTATATAAAACTTAATGTTCATCAAAAGGAAGCCTGAGAAGACTGTCTATTGCTTACGCTGATAAAACTGGTTGCTCCAAATCGAAGGCCAAATATTCAGTTTCTTAATTATTAAGAGATTTAAAACACCAAATATCCGGAATTAACTTTTGTAGTGCAGTATAACTTGAAAAAAACTATTTTGAAATACCTCTGTAGAAGCACATGGGTGCCACAATTTTGAGGGGGGGGGTGGGGGGGGTTGCCTCAGTGTCCTGCACAAATCTTAGTAGCCCCAGCTCACATTCTACTTACTTTTGCAAAACAAAGCAAACAATTAATTTTTGTTTACGTGAGGGGTACCCTTTATAACTTCACATACGCTATAGGGCATTTTTTTGTCACTTCTCCTTACGATTTCAGGGTCCAGCGTGTGGCGCTTTTACTTCCCATTTTTTAAATGGGCAGCAGCACCAGTCCGGATTTTTTTTTAGGTCTCCCCTCAGACAGTGCATGTGCTGTTACTTGAAAGACATTTTGTTATCTTAAAGGGGACTTTATAGCCCATTGTCTACCATTGGTTGGCTTCATTGTCACTCATTTCCTTGCTTTTCTTGGGTCGGCACATGCTAGCTTAACTTCCCATAGAGAGTGGCCCACGTACCTTTTCCATGCACGTGTCCTTCCACTGCTCGAGCCTTCATGGCAGGGCTTCTTCTTTCGTTTTGTGCAAGCATTCCATAAGAGTCCATGTTTTTGCAGGCCAACTCCCTCTTATTAATCCAACCTTCCCCCTTTCCCTCTCCCCCCTTTTTTCTTTTTTTCTTCTTTTTATAGAGCATGAAAATCAGCCCAAAGGCTTTGGAGCACTTTATTTGAGCACCAGATTGTGTTCGACAAAGTCAGATTCATTTTTTGAGTGTTTTTTGTTGCTGTGTTGTTGCTAGTCCCCTCCCATCTCCTGCATAGTTGTGTGACCCCCGCCTAGCCCCTCATTGTCACCAGCCTTTCTATTGCTTACCCACCCATTCTCCTGCCCGCATTGTGTTGCTTCCAGAACGCCCACCCACCATCCCGTTGTTGCTTCAAGTCATCGCACCTAAACATTGTTGCTTCCAGCACTCTCCTCTCACTCAGAAAAAGCAACGCGACTTACTGGGTTTGTCAATGATTGAGCAATGTTGCACAGCAGCACAACTCCTGCGCAGCATGGCTGAAAGTTTTTTTTTTTTAAAGTGCTATGATGTAAGCTGTGTCTAGCACTTTCTATGTCCAGGCTCGACAGTGCTTGCGATATCTGGAGACCCGTTGTATACACTTTGATGGCTTATATCCCCCCATTGGATAGGATAGGATGAAGATTTATAAAGTCCACTAATACCCGTAGGTCCCAAGGCGCTGGGCGGTAAAGAAGAGAAGAGAGTTCAGAGTAGCTGACTAAACTGAAAAAAGTCAAGTCTTTAGCAGCTTTTTGAACACCGGGAGCGATTCTACATGGGGGATCGAAGAAGGTAGGGTAGTCCAGAGTTTTGCGGCCACCACAGTGAAGGAATGGCTGCCCCATCTGGCTTTGCGGACTCTAGGGGCGATCAGTTTTATCTGGGAGGAAGATCTCAAGGCCCTCCTAGGCATATACCATTTAACCCCCTTCCCCGCTCATGACGGAACCGCTCCGTCATGAGCCACGGTTGCCGTGTGCTCATGACGGAGCGGTTCCGTCATGCCACGACCGTTGGCGGCCGCTCCACCCACGCGGCGCTGTTTCCCCGCCTGTGCGGGGGGGACAGCGCAACTGGGCGGAGTCATGACGGAACCGCTCCGTCATGAGCACAGCTCAACCGTGGCTCATGACGGAGTGGCTCCGTCATGAGCACAGCGCCACCGCGCTGCCCCCCGCACCCCCCAGCGCTGCGGCGGAATTCCCGCCGCAGCGAAAGGGTTAAACAGTTTTTAGCTGCTGCGAGCCTTTGTTATGTGAGGCCTTGTGAACCGTACATAGGGCTTTGAAAGTAATTTGCGTTCTAATAGGGAGCCAATGCAGAGTATGAAGCCCCTCTTTTGCGTAATGCAGTTTGGGGATATTAAGGATCAGCCTGGCAGACGCATTTTGTACAACCTGAAGCCTGTTCAGGGAGGCCACGCTGATATTCAGATACAAGGCATTTGCAGTAGTCAAGCCGGGAAGTGACTAATTCAATGATCGTGGGCTGATGCAGTGCTGCTGGAATATACGGGAGCACCTTTCTGAGAGTCTTCAGAATGTACAAGCAAGTGCTGACAATGCGGCTGACCCGAGACTCGAAGGTGAGGCCCATGTCAAAAATGACCCCCAGCCCCATTTGAGGCCAGAGCAGCCTCCCATTTGGGAGCAGAAGCTTGTTCATTCCCCTGTAGCAGATATGCCTTGGGGTGAAACTTTCCTCCACAGTAGTGGAGGGATTGTGACAGACCTTAAACATAATCAACGAGTTGTCAACCCAACTAAGAGGCTGTACATCTTCAATCATTAGATTGCAGTGATTGGTGAAAATGCCGTCTAAGATATGGCCGGCGATGTGGGTGAGGGATTGAACAAGTTGCTCAAAACCCAGGGATGACATAAGTTCAAGGATGTGCCATGAGTGATTGTCCTGTTTCTCAAGTTGGTGGTTGAAATCTTGGAGAATGGTGGTATGAGAAGTAGTGACTAGTGGCTCCAACATTTTGCAGCAGGATTCCAAAAACCCGGGTCTAGGGCCTGGTGGAAGGTACACTAGCAGGCCGGAGAATATGAGTTTTGGACAACATAATCCTAAAAGAGGCAGCTTCCACTGGTGAAGCAAAGTCCCCTTCAACCATGGTCAGGGTGCATTTAAGAGAGTCATTGCTTGTTGTTACTTGGATTATCCTTCCAAAATGCTTGCTTGCTATTGGTGAATCCTTCCTCTTTGTCCCTCCTTTTTGTTTTCTCCCTTGGAGCAGGGACCAAGTACACCATCTTTATGCTTTCATTGTTTATCTGTTCATTTTTTGGACTATTTTTTCTTTGTTTCCTGCTCGTGTTGCTGTTTGCCTGGATTCAACTTCTGTGCCCATAGCTGCTTGCAGGTTAATGCAGCATTCTTCCCTCAAACCGCATTACATGTCGCTGCATGCCCACCCCCACCTACCCCTGCATTGCGGTTTGTTCAGTCGATAAAATTATTTTGCATTCATCCCGCCGTTGTCCTCGTCTCCCTACGGCTCCTCGTCTATTCACAGAGCCATGGAATTCAAATACCGTTCCACTGAATTCCTGGGAAATTATGTTCTTTTTTTCTTTTAAACTCACTACGTGCACCAATAGCACAAGTTGCAGGAACTGTATGACCCATCATCTCAATCGCTTTCTCACCGCTGCGTTGACATCACCACCATCCTAGCTGTGTGTGCCGGCGTTTAGAATGAGCACTGGCCTTGTTGTCTATGCCATGCTGGTGCCACAGCAGAGGACATACAAATGTCTTCTGGTTTATATGTTTTTTGTTATGGAGGGGCATAAACAACGGGAGGTTAGAGATTGGGAAATAGTACCTGAATTAAAACACGAGCAGGGGACAGACACTAGGGGAGAATCAACAGATTCCAAGGGCAGACTGAGGTTGTTCTGAGAGATGCTGGGGTGGTGATGTGCTCATGCGGTGGTGATTGTCGGGTGACGCTCAATGATACTCAGGTGGTGGTGGTGAGTGATGCGGAGTGATACAGAGGTGGTGCTGAGTGATGGTGAGGTGGTACGTGGTGGTGCTGCACTGGGGCTCAGTGATGCTGTGTTGAGGTGATGCTGAGGTGCTGCTGTGCTGATGCCGAATTGGTGCTGTGTGGGTGCTGAAGTACTACTGAGGTGGGGCTGCACTGGTGCTGACCTGCGGCTGCACTGGTGGTGGTGCACTGATGAGGAGGTGGTTCTGTGGTGATGCTGTTGTGATGAGGTGGTGCTGTGGTGATGCTGTTGTGATGAGGTGGTGCTGTGGTGATGCTGTTGTGATGAGGTAGAGCTGTGGTGGTGCTCAGGAGGTGGTGTGGTGGTGCTCAGGAGGCGGTGTGGTGGTGTAGAGTGATGCGGTGGTGTAGAGTGATGCGGCGGTGCAGAGTGATGCGGCGGTGGTGCAGAGTGATGCGGCGGTGGTGCAGAGTGATGCGGCGGTGGTGCAGAGTGATGCGGCGGTGGTGCAGAGTGATGCGGCGGTGGTGCAGAGTGATGCGGTGGTGGTGCAGAGTGATGCGGCGGTGGTGCAGAGTGATGCGGTGGTGGTGCAGAGTGATGCGGTGGTGGTGCAGAGTGATGCGGTGGTGGTGCAGAGTGATGCGGTGGTGGTGCAGAGTGATGCGGTGGTGGTGCAGAGTGATGCGGTGGTGGTGCAGAGTGATGCGGTGGTGGTGCAGAGTGATGCGGTGGCGGTGCAGTGATGCGGTGGCGGTGCAGTGATGCGGTGGCGGTGGCGGTGCAGAGTGATGCGGTGGTGGTGCAGAGGGATGCGGTGGCGGTGCAGAGGGATGCGGTGGCGGTGCAGAGTGATGCGGTGGCGGTGCAGAGTGATGCGGTGGCGGTGCAGAGTGATGCGGTGGCGGTGCAGAGTGATGCGGTGGCGGTGCAGAGTGATGCGGTGGTGGTCAGGTGGTGTCTAGATGGTGCTGTGGTTGATGCTGCACTGATGCTGCATTGGTGCTGAGTTATTGTTGAGGTGGGGCTCCGTTGGTGCGGAGGTGGTGCTGCACCAATGCTGAGTTGGTGCTGTGCTGATGGTGATGTGGCAGTGCTCAGGTGGTGCTGTGCTGATGTAGAGGTGGTGCTGACTGATACTGTGGTGTGGCTGAGTGATGCTGTTGTGGTGCAGCGTAATATTGAGATAGTGTTGCTGTGCTGGTGCTCAGGTGGTGCTGTGCTGAGGAGGTGCTATGCTTATACTGAAGTGGTGCTGAGTTGCTGCTCAGGTGGGGTTGCACTGGTGGTGAACTGATGCGAAGTGGTGCGGTGCTGATGCGGAGATGGTGCTGAGGTGGTACTGCGCTGATGCGGAGTTGGTGCTGCACTGGTCGTGGTGCACTGATGACAAGGCAGTGCGGTGCTGATGCTGAGGTGGTGCGGTGGCGCTGAGTGATGCTGTGGTGGCGCTGAGTGATGCTGTGGTGGCGCTGAGTCATGCTGAGGTGATGGGGATGCGCTGGTGCTCTGGAGGTGTTGAGCTGGTGCTCAGGTGGTGCTGCATTGGTGCTGAGATACTGCTTAGGTGGGGCTGTGCTGGTGGTTGTGCACTGATGCAGAGGCAGTGCAGTGCCGATGCAGAGGCGGTGCAGTGCCAATGCAGAGGTGGTGCTGTGCCGATGCAGAGGTGGTGCTGTGCCGATGCAGAGGCGGTGCTGCGTCGACGCAGAAGCGGTGCTGCGCCGATGCAGAGAGGGTGCTGCGCCGATGCAGAGAGGGTGCTGCGCCGATGGCGAGGTGGGGCTGAGGTGGAGCTGCCCCGGGGCTGAGGTGGAGCTGCCCCGGGGCTGAGGTGGAGCTGCCCCGGGGCTGAGGTGGAGCTGCCCCGGGGCTGAGGTGGTGCTGGACTAGGGCGGAGTGATGCTGTGTTGGTGTTGTGGTGGTACTCAGGTGCTGCTGAGGGATTCTCAGGTGGTGGTGCTGCTGAATAATACTGAGTGACTAGGACTGGTACTGAAGTGGTGCTGCGCTGATAGAGGTGCTGGTGTTGAGGTGGTGTTACACTGTCTACTTGCAGGCTATATTGTTAAGTAACCTCACTACATGCTGCGCTTCGAGAGCACAAGGAGGTATCCCTTGATATTGGTTTTATTTCACCAAGGATTGAAACCTAAAAGAAATCATCAAAATTTGAAAGTAAGCAGCCTAAATCTGCTTCCATTTTCATAAAACGGAGCAATAACTGCATGTTTACCTCTTTGATCGTATCCAAATAATCACGCCGTCACAAGCACAACTTAAATAGGTTGATTCTACTGTTGGTCGTCTTCTTTAACTACAATTCCATTAAGTAAGTATATTATTTAAGGTTTGGACATTTGAGCTAATGAAACCAAAAATTTTATAGGATGAAAACAACAGTCTCCGGATGAAAAAGCTCCTGTGAAACCATAAACGGTGGAAATCAAGGTAAGGACATTTGCAGCCATCAGCTGAGCGCATTCAGAAAGCCAAACAAGCCCATGCAAAAGAAAAAGTAGTGCGCCAAAACGAACTAATATGGTCTATAATAAAGTGATCCATGTAACAGGGCCAGTCTCCAGGGTGTGACCAAAACAGCAAAAGGAGGGGCAAATGTAAACTATTCACCAACGAAAACAAAGGAATTTCGAAAGGCATATGAAGGAACAAATCGAAACGGATTGGTGTGCTGAAAGCCTATACAGTAGATATAGCACGTCTCGAAAGCCATCGCATGCGCTGTCTAGGCGAGACCTCAAAAGGTGCCTATGATTCTGCAGTGCCCATGGTTCTGTTTTAAATGTATGGGTAGAACTTTAACAAATGTTTACCTTTTGAAATTCCGCTGTCCTTTTCTTCCTGTGGGGATGAACGTAGTAGGCTCAATGGGCAGTGTTGTGGTACTTTATAGTAGCCGTAACTAAGCACTGTACACAAGTCTTAGCATCGCATCACTCCTGCTCCATCCCGCATCATGGGGTTTCTAAATTACCTTGATCTGGGTGTAAATATTGTGATGGTAGAGGACAGGGGTGGTCGACTAGGGGCATGCGGCTAGGGGCTACAGCCGTCTAAGGGAAGGGTGCATACGCGGCCTAAACTATGTCTGCACCGTAATAAAGGGGACACACACACACTCCAGCTACGGTTCCACGGTGTCAGCCACGTGCGCTGACGTCGTCCTTTATTTATACCCCCCGGCTCGTGCCCCTGCGATTTGCATGCTGCTACAATGTAGTGCAGTGGCCGGGTGGCTCACTACAAATATAACCAGTTATGCAGTTGTGTTTTAAGGCGTCATTGATTACGTTCCAGATTTGAACTCAACTTTGCCATTTATTGCCTTACAGCTAAACAGTAATTCAGACATGCAAAGTCATAACGAGATTTAACATTTTTGATGTCTCCTTATCACAGAAAAGTCACCATGAAGATTCATCTAGACTAATCACCACTACAGAGTGTGGTCGCTGGGTTTCTTACGAGGGAAGAATATGTGGTTTGTGTGACGTTCCCGAAAGTGCAACCCAAATAACCAGTCTATGTTTGTAATAGACAAATGTTGAACGTGATGCTCCTGGCTGTCATGAGAATAACATTCTAATTAGTGCTCAGAGGAGTAGGTGGTCGTCTTATTTTGCATAAGATTTACATTCTTAAGTGTTCTAAATGGCAATATAATGAATTGGAGTACATGCGTGTTTAACAAGTTTCATTGTTTTCCAAACTGAATAGTCGATTTATAAAAAAAAATTAAAGTTTGCAAAAGAGCATGCCTCCCATGTCACTCTCTTTACATCAGTTATGCGCATTAATCACGTGAAGGATTTCAAGCAATGTCTTATTGTGCCCGTTTCCTTAGCAACGTGCTCTCTTGCATAGAGCTTTTTTATTTACTTAAAACATATCTAAAAACATCGAAAAACACATTTGCCAATAATTGGTGTTTACTTGTTGCAGTGTGCGGCATGTCTAAATACTGATAAGGTCCACAGGACGAGACATATGGGCTATGCCATTGCTTGTTAGGTCGAGCCTAGAACAGCGCATGCGCTGTTGCTCGAATTTTTGTAAGGGGATTTTCAAAGTGCTGCAGCCGCTGGCCTAAAGCCTGCGTGCATGTGCGCGTGAACGCGCGCAGCCGCCATATGTCTCCGTCACGGGTACTGTACTTCATGAAGGCGCTACATCAAGATATGCCAAGAACAGTCCTCACCTGCCTCGTTTCACAGTCCAGTATCTCCACCTTCATTCTTTGCCTCTTCCTGTTATTCCCCTTTTTCCCACCCATTCTTCTGCCACTCGTCTTTGTAAAGAAATAGATGCTTGTTTCTATTTCTTTACCTTTGGTATAACCGCGGCACCGGCGCTTTACTTTTAATGTTACAAATAAAGCGCTGGTGCCGCGATTATACCAAAGGTAAAGAAATAGAAACAAGCATTTATTTCTTTACAAAGAACAAGCATTGGCATAGCCAATAGGTCTCGCTTTTGGGACCTTATAAGTATTTATTTATGCAGCACAATTTCTTTGGTGCAACAACAACTGTTGCATGGCTAAACACAAGGTCCCAAAGGTGAGACCTATTGGCTATGCCAATGCTTGTGTTTTTTATTGCTGGCAGAGCGCATTTACACCCTCCGTATTGCCTGTCCTCTCAGAGATGACTCCCATCCTCCTGCTAGTAATTTTTTTTTTTTAAACAAAACTATATGGCATGGTTGGCTTTGGCCATATTCCAGCGTTAATTTTTGTTATATACTAGGCGCAGCCAAAACCAATACCAAAAACTTTGCTTTTCCCCAAGTAGAAAGATAACAGAAGGAATGACAAACCCAAACCTGACTGAAAGGCCGTGCTGTTTTTTTTATTTTTTTATTCTCTAAAAGATCAGTCAGAAGGTCACTTTAGTGCCAGGATACCTTTTAGGTGAAAGTCGCGCTATATAAATGTAATTAATAATAAAATCCAATAGCACTCATAGGCGAGACATGTTGGCTTTGCCAATGCTTATTTCTGGACGTGGCCTGCCT
Source organism: Triturus cristatus (assembly GCF_964204655.1). Lineage (NCBI taxonomy): Eukaryota > Metazoa > Chordata > Amphibia > Caudata > Salamandridae > Triturus > Triturus cristatus. Next base: position 1,075,421,017 of record NC_140593.1, on the reverse strand, counting down.
ACAGTTTTTTTTTTTTACTTTGATGCCAAGCCCAACTTCTCCACCTTCAGGGCCCAGGTAGTGTTGATCAGTCATATTGTGCAGAGCGATAATGTAAAAGTGACGGGTGCACTGACAATGGGGAACTTATTCACTTTGGCCACGTTCCCAGTGATGCTAAGAGGAGTGACGATGATTCGATACTGCTTAGGAGCCCACCACCCAAACACAATAATTCAATCAACCTAACAGGGAGCTGCAGAGACTACACCATGCATCTTTGTTTGATTTAAAGGGCTGAATGAAACTACTCCTATGCTGATTATTATTCAAAACCTTTTGAATCATAAACAGAGTATGTGCAGCTTTAATAAGGATAAGGAGGACCCCAAAATTACATCACATGGGAGGATATATACACTCTTTGGAGGAGACACCTGACAGAAGCTACCATATGGGGAGATAGGTTTAACATCTACTCAGGGCTTCTCAACATTGGTGTCTGCCTCCCAGGTATTAAGCAGGATAGGGCAAATGTGTGGGGTAAAGTAGCACTTCTTAACACCTACAAACCTGAAATGTACAGGTCAATAGCAGATCCTGCAGGGAACTCACCCTACAATGAATCTAAAGGGAGAAAATTAGGGGGTGCACCTAAACAATGAAGATGTTCATAGTACCTCAATTACTTGAGTAAAATATCACTCTAAAAATCTAAAAGGTAGTAGGTGGGGGTGTTTTTTAACAGACAGTGTCAGTATACATTGAAAGCACAGGGCACTCCCTGATTGGGTCTGACTGTATGACGTACCCAGTGGATCAACCAACTACATTGGATAAACTGTTGCACATTTAGCAAAGGGGGCAGGCCAGCCGCGCCTTGCCGTGAAAGCACAGGAGAACGTGACCGGCGTAAGTTTCTGAGCAACGTACGGTGGCGTACATTTTACAATAAAGGCCTTGATACCCGGAATACACATTTGTCTCAACGAAATTAGCGTTACATCGTCTACCTACGAATGATGCTACCAAGGGCCTATTTACAAGTAGCCCTTTAATATCTGATTTGGCTCAAAATGCTTCTTTGAGTATCATTTTATGTGAGCAGTCATGTGCAAATTTCGCACTGACCCGCCACTAATTCCTTGCAGAAATTTCTCAATTGAAAACATGACTATTTATCTGGGGGGAAATGTAAATTCACAATTGCAGTTTTTGCAGCTTACAGCAGCTTAAAGCCAGAAAACGATACAGAATTACCATTCTAAATTGTACAACTCTGAAAGTTGCAGCCCTACTCGGACTTAAATTTAGAGGGTAAATGCTCACCAAAAGCAGCACTGCTCACCTCAAAACCATAAGAGTGGCAGGCAGACAAACCAATGGCAAGGCCTCAATCTTTTTTTTTTTTTTTAAACACTGTCAGCAAACAGGGTCTGCCACAAAACTCCTATCTCCCCTCTCGATCCAGCGAAGTCACAAGGACATTAGCCATGTTGTTGTGCCTGCTCTGTCAGCCAGTGTACGAGTGTGTTCAATGGGGAAAGGCAGATGAGTGCCATTGTTAGCTAGAGCAGTATCCAGTGTGGACTCGCCGAAGGGTGCGACTGCAGTAGACAGAGGAAAGAGGTGTGAGTTGGGTGCAAATTCTGCCCAAGAGCAAGCACACACGGGCAATAGTAGGTTTGGTGACAGATTCACATGCTTGAATATTCCCCGTCGTCGAAGTGGGAGTCCCACGGTATATATAAAAAGCAATAAGTATCATGTATATATACATATACACATACCTAACCACATAAGAGTATATACATACCCAAATAAACATATATATATATAGTTCAAATAACATATCAAGTTAAAAATACCATAGGATAGCATTGAGACATAGGAAAGCATTGAGAAAAAGAATCACTTTGCTAACATATCACTGTCACTTTATAGTCCAAACTCCAGCCAATCAGGCGCTAGCACCCTCTAGAACCTTCTCCTCAGAGGCTCAGGCCCTCAGATTTTCGAGCACGAGAGTGACCATAGAGCCGAAAGAGGAGAAGAGAGCCTCTGAGGGGAGGAGGGTGGGTCGCATGTGAATCTATGAAAGACACCAATACTGGAGAACCACAGTTTACAGGTAAGTAACATTTGTTCTTCTCCAGTATTTGGGGTGTCTTTCATAGATTCACATGCTTGAATAGAATAGTAAGCAGTAAACAGTATTCGGCTGACCAAGCCGTATTGATATTGCATGTAATACAAACAATGTATTTAAAGCGCAATAATAATAATAATACCCCAGGAGGAGGGAAGTAGCAGAGGCTCACCTTATTTAAACAGATTTCGTAGAACTGCCTGTCCCACAGCCGTGTCTGCTTCGTTAATGGATTCCAGACAGTAGTGCTTCGTAAACGTGTGCCTGCTGGACCACGTAGCTGCCCGGCATATTTGATGGATGGGCACACCAGCGAACAGGGCAGTGGAAGATGACATAGCCCTCGTTGAATGGGCTCTCACTCCCGAAGACAGAGGCTTACCAGCCTTTTGATGGCAAAAAGAGATTGCTGATGAAACCCAACGGGCAATAGTAGGTTTGGTGACAGATTGTCCTTTGCAAGCATGCCCGTAGGCCACAAACAGCTGGTCAGATTTGCGAAAAGACTGAGTCCTGCTAATGTAGAATTTTAGACATCTCTTCAAGTCCAGAGAGTGTAAGCTTTGCTCCGCCGGGGTTTGTGGATGCGGGAAAAAAGTCTTTAAGAGCACTGGTTCGTTAAGATGGAAATCGGATGGCACTTTAGGTATAAAAACCGGATTAGTGCGGAGGATGACACAATCCGATCTGAATTGAAGGAACGGTGGCTTTATAGTAAAGGCGTGAATGTCACTGACTCTGCGGGAAGAGGTCAGAGCAAGGAGGAGGGCCACCTTCCAAGTTAGAAATTTGACATCCGCAGAGTGGATGGGTTCGAAGGGCGCCTTCATGAGTTGAGCCAGCACGATGTTCAGGCGCCACGTGGGTGGAGGACGCCGAATGGGCGGGAACATGCGGAAGAGACCCTTGAAAAATTGTTGCATGACTCTGGATGAATAGAGAGAGGACGATCCGTCTTGTCGGAAGCGAGATATTGCCGCTAGAAAAACCTTTAAGGTAGAGTGCGATAATCCAGACTGCGCTAGTTGTAGGAAGAACGGCAGAATGTGTTCTGGGGGAGCGTGCACAGGATGAATGTGGGCGGAAGCACACCAAAGACAAAATCGCTTCCATTTGAGTTTATACGTTTTCACTGTGGATGGAGCTCTTGCCTTCGCTAACACCTCCCTGCAGGCTGGAGGAATGTTCAAATGAGCAAATTCAAGGTGCTCAGGTTCCAAGCCGACAAGCTGAGAGATCTGGGATTCGGATGGCATATCCGACCATCGTTCATTGTCAAGAGATCCGGCTTCAGGTGGAGAAGGATGGGCTCGCTTTGGGATAGGAGAAGCAACTCCGAAAACCATGCTTGCCGAGGCCAGCGTGGAGCTATTAGAAGAACATGGCACGGTTGTTGTCTCATCTTCCGCAGCACTCGCGGGATCAACGGAATCGGCGGAAAAGCGTACGCAAATATCCCGTACCAATTGATCGAAAGGGCATTTCCGCACGACCCTTGGTGGGGAAACCAGCTTGCGTAGGTCTGGCATTTTGCATTCTGCGGGGTTGCGAAGAGGTCGATTGTCGGGTGACCCCAAAGGTTGAAGACAAATTCCAGCGTCGGTTGATGTAACTCCCACTCGTGGGTTGGTGATGCTGACCGACTGAGTGCATCCGCCAGAGTATTGGAAATGCCGGGCAGATGAATTGCTTGTAACGTCATCTGATGGAGTATGGCCCAATTCCAAATCCTCTGCGCCAGACGGGAGAGCAGGGGAGATCTTGTCCCGCCCTGTTTGTTCAGGTAGTGCATGCACGTGGTGTTGTCCGTCTGAATGAGGACTGACCTCCCTTGGAATTGTAGGCGGAAGGATTTCAACGCCAAGAAAATGGCCATCAGTTCCAGTCTGTTGATGTGCCAGCAACGTTGAGCCGCTGTCCATAGGCCCTTGACGGATAGATCTTGAAAGTGTGCGCCCCAACCCTCCATGGATGCGTCCGTGGTAAGGACGAGATCTGGGGTTGACGACAGAAAGGATGTTCCTGCTGCGATGTTGGCAGGACGAGTCCACCAATGCAGCGCTTGAGCCATGCGGGGCGACACCACGACCTGATCGTTGAAGGAGCCTGAAACCTGGCGCCACTGGTTGTCTAACTCCTCTTGGATGATGCGACTTTTTAGTCTGCAGAGAGGGATCAAAGCGATGCATGAGGACGCCATTCCCAGAAAGGATTTTAATATGCGGACTGAAACTGACTGCTTTGCTGCGATGGAGCTCGCAAGCTGTAGAATCCGTTCTTGACGCTCTGCTGAAGCGAAGGCCATGGCTGTGCTCGTATTGATACAAGCGCCGAGAAAAGTCTTGCACGTAGTCGGTGCGAGTTGAGATTTCTGTACATTGACCGACAACCCCAGGGACTGGAACAGATCGAGACAGCGCTGGGTATCGAGGGCCGCCTGGTGGGAGGATTGAGCTTTGATGAGGCAATCGTCCAGGTAGGGGTATATCTGAATACCCTCTTGTCGTAAGTGAGCCACCACCGGGGCCAGGAATTTTGTAAAGACCCGCGGGGCTGAGCAGAGTCCGAAGGGTAGGACTTTGAATTGGTAGTCCCTGTGGCCCACTCGAAACCGCAGGTATTTCCTGTGACGTGGCAGAATGGGCACATGGAAATATGCGTCCTGCAGATCGATCGTTGTCATGTAGTCCTGTTGAGCAAAGAATTGGAGGATGTCCTTCAATGTGAGCATCCGAAAGGACTGAGTCTTGAGAAATTTGTTGAGCAATCTGAGATCGAGGATGGGACGCCATTCCCCTGATTTCTTTAGTATGAGGAAAAAACGGGAATAGAATCCCAACCCTCTCTGATATTTCGGAACCACTTCGATGGCACCCTTGTTCAACATTATTTGGATTTGTTTGAAAAGCTCTCTTAGATGGGCGGGTGGTGGCCCGGATGGAGGTGTGCGTGGAGGAACCTTCACAAACTCTAGGGCGTGGCCCCTTGAAATAATATCCAGGACCCAGCGGTCCGAAGTGATTAATGACCAGGTTGAAAAGAACTGGGAGATTTTTCCTCCAACAAGAACTTGAGGACAACTGGGAAAAGGAAGTTCTTTCCGTACAGAGTCACTGCTTCTTGGTTGAATTTCCTCTATAATTCGACTTTCCTCTGTATGACTTGTTAGTTTGCTGTCTGTAGGACTGCTGCGGTTGTGAATAGTACCGCTGTTGCCCTTGATTGTACGAGCGGTATTGGGACGAGGAGCCACGAAAGGATGATGTTGAGGAGGTGCCGCGGCCGCGCGCACCTCGAAAGGGCTGCTTCTTAAACTGTAGAGTGCCGAGGGAACGAGCCGTATCCGTATCCTTTTTAATGGTCTGCAAGGCATCTTCTACATGCTGGCCGAATAATGACTCCCCGTCATATGGCATGTCCAAAATCTTAGCCTGGACCTCTTGCCGAAAAGAGGTTGATCGAAGCCAGCCCTGTCTTCTTAGGACGGCTGCTCCCGCCAATTGGCGAAAACCGGTGGATGCGATGTCAACAGAGCAGTCAATGATCTCGGATGACGCCCTCTCTCCCTCTTGTAGGATCTTCTGAGCTTCCGCTCTTGAATCCTCCGGTATAAGCTTGACCAATGCAGCCATGTCCGACCACATCTGTCTATCATAACGGCCGAGGATAGCCAAGGAATTTGCAGCTCGTACCGTTGTTGACGCCATGGTTGAAAACTTCTTGCCTATGGCATCCAGGCGGCGGCCGTCGCGGTCCGGAGGCGCCGACATTGGAGATGATGGGTTCTTGGAGCGGCGCTGTGCCGCTTGTGTGATCACTGAGTCCGGCTTAGGTTGAGACACCAAGCAGGCTGGGGAAGAATCCGGAGCTTTATATTTTTTCTCCAGGCGTGGGAGCACCGCCGGGATAGAATTAGGTGTCTTCATTAATTTTAAGCCTTCATTCCATATGAAGTCTATGATTGGCACCGCTCGTACTTGTTTCTGAGGCTGGGATTTGAAGTCATATAAGAAACAGTCCTCTTCCCTAACCACCATGGGAAGGTGAAAGCGTTGTGCTGCTCTCTCCATCAGCTGATGGAACCCTGTTATGTCGACAGGTGGCGAGTTGACTGGTGACCTTGGCGGTGATGCGGGCGAATTGATTTGGTAATCATCCCAGTCCGCCATAGAATCGTCCTCTGGGAGTTCGCCCTCTTCCGTATCCGGATTGTCCATATTATCATCTTCTGCATTGGAAGGCAGTGCAGGTGTTGTGGGCATGGGTATTGTTGGCAAGATAGGATGAGGTGGAACCTCAGATGGCGCATCACGTGGAGTATTTTGAGGGGACGCTGGAAAACGACGATTATAGTCTTCCAACATATATTGAAGGTTGGAAACAAGCTGCACAGGAAGCTGCATCATAGGAACCGGAGCAGAGGGATCTTGTTCTTCTTCCTGTTCATAATAATCATCCTCCTCAGACTCTTGGCACTTTATATGGAGCTCCGAAGGACTATGAGCATCCCGAAAAAGAGACTGATCACCCTCATCCGAATCGTCCTCATCCCCTGAGGGAAATAGTTGACGAGGTGGCCGTGGTCCAGGTGGTAACATAACTGGGTCTATCATGGCCTTACGACGTACCATCAAGCAGCTGTCCTCAGACCCCGTTGCTGGGGTTGACATTGGCACCAATGGCATTGTCACAAAATTTGACTCTACCGTCGTCGAGGCGACCGTCGACGAAGCAATCGTCGACGGAACTACCGTCGACGGGACTGTCGTCGCCGGGGTGACTGCCGTCGACGGGGTGACTTTCGTCGACGGTGTGACTTTCGTCGACGGTGTGGCTGTCGTCGACGAGGATTTCGTCGACGAGGCTGTCGTCGACGGGGCTGTCGTCGACGGGGCTGTCGTCGACGGGGCTGTCGTCGACGAGGAAGATTTCCTCTTCTTCTTCTTATCCGTCGTCGACGGAGTTGTAGACGTCGACGGAAGCGCCAGCTTCCCAGTCGTCGACGAAGAAGTGAGTGGTATCGTCGACGAGACGGTTCTAAGAGACACACATACCACCGTCGACGGAGAAGACGTCGACGAAGTCATTGTCGTCGACGAAGGATATCTGCTCGATACCGTCGTCACCGTCGTCGACGAGGCTGATGAAGTAGCCGATCTCGTCGACGGAGGGGCCGTCGACGGGCCCGTCGACGGTTTTGAAAGTTTCTGACTGGAAACATGTGCTGACGGAGTCAAAGACGCCTGAGAGCTACGTCTCGGGGGCGCAGACGTGGAGACAGAGACTTTGCCTGTAGACACTTCCTCAAGGTGAAGTCTCTTCTTTTTCAGAAAAGGGGATGGCAAGTCCTGGACACTTCCACGCTTTGAGGAGACTCCTGTCTTGACAGAGGCTACACTTTCCACCTCAGAAAGGGGGTTGTCTGTGTCCTTTAGTTTTTGAAGCCATATCAAAAGGCGACCTTCTCTATCTTTCAATGTTTTTTGAGAGAAAGTTCTGCAGATCTTACAGTTGGCCACCTTATGATCAGGATACAGACAATAAATACATTTCTCATGGGGATCCTCAGAGAAAAGTCTTGACTTTCCGCAAGATGAACAAGGACGGAAAAGAGATTTCTTACTTGCAGACATGATGAGAGATAAAAAACCTCAAACCAGATGAAGAACTGAGCAGAGCTCAGGGAGACTCCCTTCACACGACGTGCGGTAGAAAATCTGAGGGCCTGAGCCTCTGAGGAGAAGGTTCTAGAGGGTGCTAGCGCCTGATTGGCTGGAGTTTGGACTATAAAGTGACAGTGATATGTTAGCAAAGTGCAATGCAAAGTGTGCATGTGTCAGCTATTCTGTCTGCTCCTAATAAACAGTATTGATCTACAAACGTATGCCTGGTTTTAACTATTAAGGACAACGAAAATATATGCTACACTCATCATAAGGGGTTAATCTCTGGTACATTTGTATCCAGTCATGGAATAGTGGTGGTAATGGCATAATAATGGCCGTACTTCATATATATGGGCATTCTTGGTCTAGTTATGAAACCACTGGCCGCCATCATTGACATATTAAGAGCACAACTGGCCTAGTTTTAGCTAACCCTCACCTACTGATGGCCACCAGTTGCATAATAATGTAGGCACCTGGGCCATCATGTTCATCCTCATCGTGATGGTGATCACGGTATCGTGGTCGGCATTACTGGCATCCCACAGGCACCCATGCTGTTGTGGCGAGCATTCATGGCCTAGGATTGTAATTCAAGGGCATGTGAAGAAGAAAACATCCATGTGAGTCCTTGATGACGATGCAAGCCGATGTGTGTGCACTGGGGTACTTGCTGAACATCAAAACGGATACAAGTGATATTTTTTCAAAAAAGAGTTTATCCGGAAAATGGAATTTGTTTGCCCAAAATATAAAGGTTCGACTAGGGAACAGAGAGAGGCTGCTGGCAGCTACGCCTGAAAAAGGGCAGAGTGATGATGGGCGCAGCTAGGCTCCTTTCATTTCCTGACGTCAGATTAGCTTTGAGATGCCGGCCAGTAAGAGAGGCCTAATGGAGGTGGAGAGCACATGGCGCCGCAGGTAACTGTGGCATCGGTTGGCTATCCTATGCGACTGAAAGTTGCTCCTGAAGAGAAGGAAGCATATGTTCTTGCAAGTGGACTTTGCCGGCGCGTTATTGAAAAACCTGACTGCGGCTGCCATGAGATCATGGGAGGTGGCGGCTAATCGGCAGGCTAGGGGTTCAGCTGGGGGAGTAGAAGGGAGAAGGTTAGGATTAATGGTTACTATTGATTTTGTTTGATTTTTAAAGTTACTCTGCTATGCGCATTATCACTTTGCCTCACCCTTCCCCCCTAGGCCTAAAATGGTCCTCTTGTGTCAATTTGGGGGGGGAGTGCAGATAGCTTAATTTGAAGTCCACCAATATATAGATAAGGATGGGATTACTTGTTAACACTCTTGATGACTGCGAATTTACTGTTCTATGACCTGCATATAGTAAAAAGATTTAAACCCAATAAGTACTGAAATGTAAAGAACTATGTTGAAAGTTTTAATTAGGTGGATGGCGTTCGGGGATGCTTGTGCGTTAGCAAAGTAGGCTGGTCACAGTCCAGCAGCAAGTCCAATACTTAAGAAGCAGATGTCCCAAATATAGGACTAGTCATTAAAACCAGATGGCGGCCTCCCCTGCAGCCCAGGCACAGTAGCATCCGATCTTGTCATTTTAAGACATGGAGGTGATCATCCCTCAATATAATGTAAGTGATATTGGGCCGCAAAGGAGCCACTCCCTATCGGTCTACTAACCAGCCAGGTAAAGGGTTAAAAGCAGGGTAAATGGCTGCATGGCCATATGTCGTCAAATTAAACTTATTTACAGCCCTGCTGTTTGAAAAACAGAGAATCCAAACGTGCCAGCCTGGCCTCCGACCAGCAAATTAAATTGTCTTGCGGGCAGGTCGCCCACGATGCTTAGTAAATATGGTTATTAAAAATAGTTCTGAAATAAATCTCAATGTTTTCCATTGTACAATAGTTCCTGACTCTGCCTTTTTGGAGCTCTGCCTAGAAAATGGTCTCTTTTCATATCTGTGTTAATGACTCAGACTAAAGGGAAGAGGGTCCAATCTGCGGTTATATCAGTGCTACTGCTTCGGCGCCTCCAGCTACTCATTCAAGCTTATTGCGAAGTGCAGTGATTCAGAACCCGCGTCCCACAAACCGCTCCCAGCCCTCACGCGCCTCCACGCGCTGCGCAGGCCGAGACCCGAACGCAGCGCCTAGTCCGCCAATGGCGTATCACGCCTCTCTGTTTATTCCCGGAACAGGAAGACATTACCTGCTGCACTACACACTATGCTAATGGGACTTGGAGTGGGGGGGGCTGAGGGCAGGGGGGCTGAGGGCAGGGAGGTCTGCCGCCTCCCACCCCTGGGGTTTTGGGGGGCTTGGAAAACACTGCAGGTACTATTGTTACAGTGGGGCGATAGTGCAGGTATGCTGCAAAACTGCCCCCCCCACCCTGACGGCCCACTAGGGAGACGCCCAGTGACCTCTACGCCCAGTCCGGCCCTGCTTGTGGCCCAGGCGAGTAGCCCAAGGGAAGAGGACTGCATCAGCTGACTTGCGGCAACTTCCCGGCAACTTGGCAGGCCCCCTGGAAGGTAAGCTGTGGCGGGACAGAGGCGTAACACAGGCCCCCGCGGTGCGGGGGGACCTCGAGCTGCAGGGGCCCCATGAGCACAGTACTCGGGCCTGAGCTCCGGATTAAATCCAGGGCGGGAGCCCCTCTATGTACCTTGCATGGGGGCCCCCTCAACTTTAGTTACACCACTGGGAGGGGGCTGCAGTGACGAGCCCTCAGAGTATGCCGCTGCCCGCGTCCCAAGCAGTGGGACATCAGCAGGGCAGCATTCTAGTGGCCGCCCGTCGGAGCCTTCCCCCTTGCTGCCTCGCGCGTGAGGCAACGCCCACTAGGGTTATGACCCCCAATAGTGTGGAGCTGGAGGCAGGCCGTGGGGGGCGCGGTTTGCCCCCTCTACTTAGGAGGCCCTCTCGCCCAGTTCCTCCTCTGTTCCCTGCGCGCCGCTCCAGCCTGGACACGCGCCAGCCACGAATTACCTATAGCACAGCAACACCGGTATAACAAGGACTGTAGGCAAACCTTTTTACCCTTTCCAGCAGCAATAAAGTCCGAAAGCTAGCTTCTATTCATCAAGCGAGGCAATTGGATACGCTGTCCCAGCGGAGAGCAGGAAAAGATTGGGATGGTCAGCGGGACTAGTATAAGACTATCGTCCAATTTAAGGTAGCTTAATTTGCAAATAGAAAGGCAAAAACGAGGAAGATGTGGCTAAGGTATGGGTCAGTTTGCAGTAAACAATAGGATAATACCATGGGAAAGGAAGCAAATTTATATCCCCGTGATGTCAGCTTGTTTTTTATATACGTAGGGAAAGGGCTGACTCACACGCTACATTCACCCTGCCGGTTGTGCTGTAGCTGTTGGGAACACAATTACAAGCCAGGAAGGCACTAAATTTGGCCAATTGAAAATCTTAATAAGATTGCAGGTCCACAAGTGCCCAATTCACCTATGCCTTGTTACCAATGCCACATTTCCCAGCGTGAGAAACAGATTTAGGTGTTCTCTTCTCGCTCAGCCTTTCCTGGAGCCAGGGAGTTGGGAAACATTCACAAATTTGGGTCCCCGAGCTGAGAGATGTATTCTTCGGCAGCTCAGTCAGTCATATTGGGAGTCATGATAAAGGCGTCCGATTAGCAGTTGCGTAAAAATGGTTTTGCCCAGCCGAGAAATCATGCAATCCTCGCAGTAGCCGCAGCAACTCAGGAACCATGACGCTATCAATACATCACCTTTGTAGATAGAGTGGAAATTAAAACCTCCGTGCTAGGATATGAAGGGAATCGATGGATTGAGGAATTCAGCTATGGTTCAGTTCTGGCTCCATATGCAGGTGCTAGATCTTCCCATAATTACGTTAGGATGATCTGCTGTGGCTTCGCTTAGAAGGTTAGGAACACCAGTCACGTCTAAGCTTACGGCAGTGGGGCCAACAGACATCCTTTGTTCGTCTGCCCTGGGGCTTCTGTGAATGTTGCAAATTAATGCCGTCTTTTACGGGTTACAGAACAGGACCCCTAATTTAGCCCATTAAGCCGGCTCGCAGGGGCAGGGCACATATAACAGCAAAGGGAGGAAGGGGGGGCTCTGGCAGCGACGGTAGCCTCCCCAGAGCTGTGGCGGAGTTACAGGGCGATCTGGATGCAGACGGGTACAGTAAGGGTACCTCTGCGACAGGCGGTACAGTAAGGGTACCCCTGTCCGGCACAGTAAGGGTGCCCGAGCCAAGGTCCAGGAGCCGAAGGGGGTTCTGGGAAGACCGCGACGGCGCCCCGTTAGTCCTTCGGGCGGTTGGGGGGCCTGACCAACCGGGGGTGTGCCACAACACGCTCCGCCCCTGTCGGAAGGGGCGGGAGTAGGAGACAGATCACGTGACCCAGTGGATGATCTGTAAATAATTATGTGCCACACTGCCGGGCATCGACCCACCGTGTGTGCTGGCTCACCAGGCGGGCGGAGCAGCAAGGGGCTGCCTGCCCTGGATCGCCCGTAAGATAACCCAATTTTATTATCATACTGTGTTGTATGAAATAAACCTGCAGCAGTTCTTCACCCACAAATAAAGTGTCAGTGTAATCATTGGGTGACGTCTGTGTATGCGTGTTGACTGAAGCGAATGACGGTGTGGTCACTATGCCGCTGCCCGCGTCCCAAGCAGTGGGACATCAGCAGGGCAGCATTCTAGTGGCCGCCCGTCGGAGCCTTCCCCCTTGCTGCCTCGCGCGCGAGGCAACGCCCACTAGGGTTATGACCCCCAATAGTGTGGAGCTGGAGGCAGGCCGTTGGGGGCGGGGGGCGCGGCTTGCCCCCTCTACTTAGGAGGCCCTCTCGCCCAGTTCCTCCTCTGTTCCCTGCGCGCCGCTCCAGCCTGGACACGCGTTATCCCACCCTTTCCACTTACCCCACGTGTCAGGCACAGCGCGTTATTGGAATGTTTTAATGTTTTCTTTTTGCGTTGCAGGCGGAGTTACAGGGCGATCTGGATGCAGACGGGTACAGTAAGGGTACCTCTGCGACAGGCGGTACAGTAAGGGTACCCCTGTCCGGCACAGTAAGGGTGCCCGAGCCAAGGTCCAGGAGCCGAAGGGGTTTCTGGGAAGACCGCGACGGCGCCCCGTTAGTCCTTCGGGCGGTTGGGGGGCCTGACCAACCGGGGGTGTGCCACAACACGCTCCGCCCCTGTCGGAAGGGGCGGGAGTAGGAGACAGATCACGTGACCCAGTGGATGATCTGTAAATAATTATGTGCCACACTGCCGGGCATCGACCCACCGTGTGTGCTGGCTCACCAGGCGGGCGGAGCAGCAAGGGGCTGCCTGCCCTGGATCGCCCGTAAGATAACCCAATTTTATTATCATACTGTGTTGTATGAAATAAACCTGCAGCAGTTCTTCACCCACAAATAAAGTGTCAGTGTAATCATTGGGTGACGTCTGTGTATGCGTGTTGACTGAAGCGAATGACGGTGTGGTCACTAATAGCACAGCAGGTAGGAGGGGCCACTCCTGTGTAGGGAGAGCGGCCCCAGGGAAGCAGCAGCAGGTCTCGGGTGTTTCAGGAGCCCAAGTGGCCAGGCCACGAGTCGAGTGAGCCATCCCAGGTGGGAGGGGAGGCCACCTTTCAAACTACAAGGGGCGGGTCGCGGGTTATGCGCACGCGGGTCAGGGAAAGAGAAAGGGAGGACACATTTGCTTCAGTGAAGGCAGGGGTAGTGTGGTTGGCTCCGCCATTACAGCAGCAGTGAGAGCGAAGAGGAACGGCTGCAGGGTTCCACAGAGTCAGCAATTTTTAGGAGGTTAAAAGAGGGTAGCCATATTTTATGCACAGATGGGGCACATCAGTGAGAATTACAGGGGATATTGGTGTCCAGCTTCTGGTGCCAGGCCTAGGTGTTAACAGGAAGGGGAGTTGGTCCCCATTCCACTTGGTAATACTAGTGGGCTGGAGGGGGTGCCAGCTGGGGACAGGACACAGTGGTCCAGGAAAAGACAGAACAGGGGTAGTTCTTGGAGAGGGGGTAGCGCTATCAGTGGTTCATGCAAAAGGGAAACATGGATATCTATGGGTCGAGGTATGAGGACAAGGGACTTCAGAATAGGGCCCAGACAGCTGGGGTTTGAGGTCCCAGGGTGCCCACAGCAGTGTGGGTATGGGGCTGTATTGGGCACACGTGGATTCACAGCGTTTGACGTAGTCAGGGGTGGTTTATAGGAAGGGAAGAACCAGCACACTGGGACTCCCCCCTCCCCCCCTTTTTTTTCCTGTTGGATAAAGGAAGATTCTGGAGTGGTGGACTCGGGAGAGCTTAATGCGGCCCCAAGAGGAAGAGATGGGCAACCCCCAGCAAGGCGTCCTATTGTGGGAGGGCAATGTACAGCCTCCCATGGGACTGGCCGTCCCGCATCGGTGGAGACGTTGGGAGGGTGAAGTATGGCCCAGTATGGCCTCTCAGCATATCCTAGATCATGGTAGCTGTAAAGCGCAAGGCGCATAAAGGTGGTGAACACAAGCGGATGCCCAAGAGGCGAGAATTAAAAGGTCTTGGATATGTCAGCAAGGCAGCGGGCTCCAGAGTGGGCACCAACCTTGGCGCAAAGTTAGATTAGGCGGGGCACACTCTGTCAGATGGTGTACATTGGGATCGAGGAAATGAGTCTCTGGACAGTGGGGAGGCCTGCTTATATATTAAAAAAACTGTTTATACGTCACGGACCCTGGTACTGGGCAGCAGGAAGGCACGCTTAAATAAAGTTTACAAGTCAGTGACTCTGGTTTTGGCGCTGATAAATACGGTTGCGATTAGTGGCAGTCCATTGGGGGTATTGGGGAGCACAAACAGGTGGTGAGGGCCACTCCAATGTAAAGGATAAGGACGCGTGTAGAGAGTAAGGGAAAGCTGGCTGGCTGGAGGTAACGAGTAAAGTTAAAAATTGCCCTATATGGGACCTGTAAGCCGTGGGGAGCTCAGTTCATGTGGGTCACCGGAGGAAAGTTAGTAAAGGGGGAGCAGGTCGAGATGCTCAAGCTGTTCTGTGGAGTCCAAGTTAAAAGGAGGAGGAATTTGAGCTGCTCTAAAGACTGCAGTGCCAGCACTGTGGTGACTTAGTATGCAGCCGGGGAGAGTTGGGGGGTCAGGCACACATGAATAGTCACTCGGGAGCTTGATGTGATATCAACAAGGGTATCTGCACTAGGGAATACTGCAAAGCCGACACGAATGCTCGTAATGTGCAGGCAAGTACGCCTTGGTTAATTGCTAGGAGTCTGGTTCCCACTTAATTCCGCAGCAGGGCACTGGCAGTAACAGATGAGCACTGGAACATTTCATCAAGGGCAGGCAACTAGTGTAAGGACAGGGAGGGGCGGGCAGAGACCTAATGGGTTATAGGCTTGATCGCCAATTAATGTGGTCTAATTTAAGTTTTGGCTTTCACATTATGGTAGGAGGGTCAACACAAGCGTACTGTTTTAAGGGCTCACAGGGGGTTTCAGGCTGGGCATGAGGGCCCGGCGGGGCAGTGGTAGTGAACAACTTGTAATCCGCTGACGCACGCAAGCAAGCTGTGAGGAACAAAACTAGCTGTGGGCTTACAGGTAGGAAGGAGGTACCCCCTCCCACCATTTAGATTGGCTTATGGAGGACTTCCTTGTTTTTCGGATAGGAGTGGTCCTTGAAGCCCCTGGTCAGGCACATTGTCAGGACATTTATATTGGCAGAAGGGTCATTTGAGGAATTACTTAATTCGGGGAACAGTTATTGATCTCTTTCATTAGTGGATGTGGCCCTATTCTTAGTGGAAAGAGAAGGAAAGGTGGCGTTACGGGTTATAAGCATCATTAAGGCAGCTCCCCATGTGCGGCCAATTTTCAGCTTTAGGGTATACAGCTTGCGAAAAAATGGTGGTGCAACTCCCAATTTTAGAATGGTCGTTTACACGGTGGATAGGTCATCTGCATATCACTCATTATATGGAAGATTCCTCTTTGTGGGAAACCCGGTGCCACGGACTGCCAGCTTTGACTAGCAAGTTCACAGAAGCTCATACAGGAGCTTGGGGCACAGCTGGCACGGGAAGGAAAGTAGGACCCAGTTTGATGCTGTTGTTTCCTGGTAACAGATAGATTTACAGGCTAAGGAAGCCTGTTTTGCCAGAGGTTAAGAAATGCTGATGCAGCTGCTATTGGATGCTATGTTGACTAAAGCTAAGATTAAGTTAAAAGAAATACAGGTGCTTTTGAAATGTCTGAAATTTACATGCAGGGTGCTGAGAGTGGGGAAGGTCACTTTGCTGGAGATTGGGATGGTCGCTATCTGGTCTGCCTTTGCCATATCCTCAACTGAGCATAGAGGCAGGCATGTCATAGTACCAGAGGAGGTGGCAATATGTCTGGATTCTTTTAATGAAATAACTTGCCTTGAGGGAGATAGACTGGGATGCACAGATCTTTTCAGATGTTGCAGGAGGTGGGCTTTGGGCTATTTGACAGGAAAATGGTGCACGTAAGATTGGCAGGTGGAAAGGAAGAGGAGTGGAATCAGCATTACATTTATGGTGTTTCTTCCCTTGGTGGTAGCGTTGTTATTCTGGTGAGACAGACTGGCACAACAGGGGGCTTTGTTTGGAATAGATCATGCGTGGGGTAGTGGTCGGTCAGCTATTCATAGGTGTGTCAACGGGTCATTGTTCTGAAGTGTTTAAACTAGGATATTGTTTTTGGAGCCAGCCATTTCCTGATGTGGATATTGAGGATGCTTTGTCTTGTTCGCAGTGGGGAATTTTCAATGGTTGGCCTCACAGCAGACAAGGTCAGTACCTGGATGCCTCAGCAGCTGTTTTCAGTAGGAGAGGTTGCTTCAGTTGGGGGGGGGGTTCCTCCATTTTCTACTTGTCAGAGTTGGGGAGGAGGCTTCCGGGGGGGCTACGGCAGAGAGCTGACAGAGTGGGTCTGCAAGAGAGGCCCATGACTTAATTAGCGGGTGCTTATGGTATGACCTAGGATTGGCATAAAGAAGAGGACAGTGTGGACGTCAGTCTTGATGTGTTGTATGTTTGGTGTACTTCGAGTACCTGTGTTTTTGGGGGGAGTGGGGGGCTCAGGGAAGAATTTTGGTGGTATGGAAGTGTATAGGTTTGCCTGTTCAAGTCGAAGGCAAGTCAGAGAGGCCAAGGTAGGAACACCTGTTGTGTAGCTATCTAATAGGCAGTTTTTGCCTGGTTCGCTGAGTGTCAGCTCTTTGGTACCTGAACACTTTAGGGTAAGATAAGGTTTTTCCCAGCAGGATAGGAGTACGGTGTCGGCGTTCCACCGGTCTTTAGTTTGGCGCAAAAAGCTAGTGCACTCATGTCCGGATGCTCAAGGGGTTTTTCTTTTTGGGCCCATCTCCTTGAGTATAGGTACGGCAACAGAAACAAGGAGGCAGGGTTGAAATCCAGACAACTGGATGGGCCTGGGCAACGGGTATTTTGTCGGTTTACTACGATGTGATAGAGGGGGGAGATCTATTCTATAAGATTTTCTTTCTGGTTGTCAACTGTTGTTTTATTACCGCTGGTCCAGTTAAAGGCCAGAGCCTGCCAGTTTGTCGAATTGGATCGGGGTCACTTTTCGTAAAGTGGGCTGAGCCACATGCCTGAAGCATCAGGCATTGTGCTTATTTGGGTCTTTATGTCAATATGAATCCTGTGGGTGAGCTCAGTAATAGGGGGCATGCGAGGGTCAGAGCTGTTGTTATGTGTGCAGTCGGTCAAGAGTCAGTCCCTGGTGACACTGTTGTTGCATTCAGGGGAACATGACCCGAATGTACATGATCTGTAGTTTCTGAAGACAATGAAGACATATTTGAAGGATTTTAGACAGCAAGGGTTGGGATGTCTTGTGATAGGGACAAGTTCACTTCCAAGAGGGTCTGGCGTGGGGCCCTACTGGCCGGCCGCTGTAGACAGGGCCAAGGGGAAGATTAACAAGGAGATGAGATTCTTTGGCAGGGCCTTCGGTCGCGTAGCATAGGTTATTTTGTTTCCTGTTTGTTGATGGAAAAGTTTCCCAGGGAGGAGAGGTCTATATGTCATTCCTGAGGATGGAATTGCGTCGCTGCAACTGAACCTGGTGTTGGTTGAAAGGCTGGCACATTCATGTAGTCAGTGTACTGGAGGGGGCAGAAAAAGTCACACCTGGGACCTTTTCTGGGTGGCAGTTGGCTGAGAAGTTGCCATGGTTTACCTAAGTTTATTGTTGACAGCAGCAATTTAGGCGCAAAGGGAACAGGTAGACAAGCTCACACCTGGACGAGCCAGGAAGTTAAAGGTTCTCTAGGAAGTTTTGTTACTCAGAGGTTAACAGTTGTACTAAAGAAGGGGGGGGACTTTAAATGTCGCAGTTGATCAGAACTAGAGCAAATAGACAATTACAGAATAAAGTTGCTTTGGGGGGGATATTTAGGGGTGGGGTGTAGCTTAACATAGGTGAAAAACTTAGTACAGTGAGGTTTTTAGTATTGTAAGGCGAAGGCTTGTGTTTTCAGATGTGCACCTGTTTCAATAAAAGCGGCCTTTTTCACACAAACATGGTGTCAGTGGTCGGTGCTGCTCCCCGTCTTTCCCAAGGGGCTGAGATGCACACCAGCACTACCATCCCCTCTTTATTAGATTCACTACTGGGTAACTGAAGCCGTCATCAAGGGCTAAACTTTGAGAGTGGATGAGTAGCGACTGTAAGTAGTTGTCTGTACTTTCATTTCCTTGGGAGAACAGCTGAACCACGCGGACCAGTGTAATCCACTTTAGGGACAAGAAGAATCCACATATCCGTGCAGGTGGAACCACATACAAGGGGAGGGGGGGGGGGGTGATTGGTCTCCAATATTACCCTTTGAGACAGCCCTACAAGTACCACGCATCACTTGTAAGAGTTCACATTTGAGGTAAAGTTCCCGTATCACTGCAAGGACAGAGACTATCACACAAATTAGGTGAGCAGAAAACGAAGCGTGTCATCTCTCTTGCAGTAGTCAGTTTTACGGTGTTTGTAACAGTGACGTTGACCGAATGGCTCTTAATAGCCAATTAACTGTCTGGTAAGTTTTGATGTTGTTCACTCCGGATTGGACAGTTATTCTATAGCCACGCCCACCTTGACGCCTGGAACTGGTGCTTGCATATACACAGTTGCCTCTTACCTAGGGTTACCAGGTGTCCCGGATCTGCCAGGACGGTCCCGTCTTTTTTACCAGCTGTTCCGACAGATTTCAGGAAATTTCGCTCATGTCCCGAGGGTCGACTAAAACGGCGCGAGGTGCTTTTTTATGTTTTACAACTCAGGGATAGTTAGCAGTTGTTTCAAGGAAGCAATTTAATTAACAGGCAAGCTAGTGGGTTTAAAAATTGCGTTTTATTTATGTTCTAACTGCCTGTTCTGTAATTCTCTGCTGAGAAGCGCCGTCATTCTGTGTGCTCGCTTGAAGTAGTCCTTCTGTTTTTGTGAAATGTCCCTGGTTTTGGCTTTAAAATTCTGGTCACCCTAATCTTACCCCACACACTTGCGGCCTGGTGTGCTCTTGACACAGACGCAGATCGACACTTGAAAGGAGCCATGCTGCCGCTCGGCAGGACCAGAGTGTGGCACTGACAACTTGACAAGTACAAGGTAAGACTAGTCATCATTATGGAGCGCTCGAGGAGGACAGCTGCCAGTGCTATTGCAACCCGAGAACGTCACCCCTGAGAAATCGCTTTTGGGGACTGGGAAGCAGAACTCGAGCCTAAGGAACAGTTTGCAGAAAAAAACGACGAAAGGCCAATTATAAGAGCAATAAGGAAAGCATGCCAGCGTTTACCTTCCTCTGTTCGAACCCTCAAACAACAGAGTAATTGCTGATATACTAGTGTAAGCACACAATCAGTATAGCAAACCAGGAAAGGGGTGGTAATGCATCGATGGCATAGGGCTGTTTAAGGTGTTTTGGGTGTTGACTTGAAACCTTCCACTAATCTCATATAGGAACTATTTTTTCCTGCACCACTTCGTGGGATTGTACGTTTCCTGACCCTAACTCCCTCGTGTGCTGCTTCCCTTCTTAACTCTGCGTCCTTCCACACTCTCCACGCCCCCCAGCTGCTCCAATACTCCAGTCCCTGCTCTGCTTATGTTTTATGCTTTTTATACTCACCCTCTGTTGCTTCCCGTGTCCCTACCTACAAGGGGGCGCCGCTCATCAATTACTTACTCTTCTACCTCTCCTGCTCTTGCGCTGTTCGCCCACCTATCTAGATTTTATTTATTTCTTTTTGAAAGGTGACACCTAATATTTGGGTACACACATTACCGTACGCTGTCAAATGACACTCATTTAAATATTAATGGTGGCATTACAGGCCTGGAAAGTTCGCTACCCTCCTGGCGGACGCAGCCATCACCCCTTGGGGGCAGGGGGGCCGTTAGCAGAGTGATAATTCCCAGATGTTTGTACGCACTCCAGGGCATGATGCGCCTCCTACCCCATGTGTTTATCGGAGGATTGACACAAAAATCACTGAATTACTGTAGGTTTAAACTGAGTACACTCGAACTCCTGCATGAAGAAGGCGGTATGTCACTCCCAGGCTTTGGATATTATGTAGCCTCCCAGCTACAACACCTTCTGCTTTGGATGGTGGAGAACCCCAACAGGAAGAGAACACTACTGGAAGGCGGTTACCCCTTGGGAAAACTAGGTGCGGCACATATGGACGTGAGTCATGAACCCCAGACGGGACCATAACCAATAGAGTTCATGTCCCAGATCTTTGAGCGTCTTTTGGAATTGTGTAGTGAGGGGCACTTATTTTGCGTCCGGCGTGGAGAGAATGACCCACCCAAGATGCCGTAGTTTGAAATGGGTAGCAAAGACCGCAGGATTAATGGAGGGTGGATGTCAGGGGATAGGAGACATGTATCAGGGGGAGTCGTTCATCACGTTTGAAGAAAGCAGGGACTCATTTCAGATGTCCCCGAGTCAATTTCTGACATTAGTCAAACTGACTGCAACAGTATGAAAATGATGGACTGGCTTTCAGGCCCGAGAATCACACACGTCGAATGCCATTGTGGGAGTACAAGATTGGGGAAGATGAGTCCAGATTTACAAGGCATTATTGGGAGACAGGGTGCATGACCCCCTCACAATACAGAGCAAATGGGAGCATGATATTAGTGAACTAGTCACAGGCCTGGCCTGGGACAAGGTGCTAGAATACCACACGGGGGTTCCAAGCAGTGCTTAGTATCGCCTGCTGCAATTTAAACTCCTGCACCAAGCCTACATATCCCACATGTCCTTAGAAAGATGTATCCAACACACACTGGAGGCTGTTCAAGATGCACACAGGGTGAAGCAGATTTCCTTCACATAAGTTTGTGCCCGGTTGGGGCTGGATGACAGAGGCTCGACTACAATACTGTCATTGAGGGGATGCTGCTCCTGAGACACTGTAGACTAGGCCTACATCCCAAGCCCAAAAAAAGCTTTAAATCCAATATAGGTTTGCATCATTGGTTCTGCTGTTAGCTAAACCTAGAATGATACACTTCATGCAACTCAGAGGCACCCAATGAAGCGGTGGTAAAAAGACGCCCATGGGTGGCTGTTGCCTGGAGAAATAAGAATTAAACGGATTCGAAGCACATGTTACTTACCTTCGGTAACGATATATCTATAAGAAACATTAGTTAGTTAGATTCCTTATCTTAGAATATCCTCAGGCGTCAGGCTGGATCCGGAAAGATTTTTCGTCAGCAGTACCCCTGCGCGTCGGTAGGCGTCGTCTGCGGCTCCGCGTCAGTCGTCGGCGTCGTGATCGCCGGGATGACATCGGAGTACTTAGACGCCGCCCTCGCGCGCTGACGTCGGCTCTATACATAGCTTTCCGTGCCAGGAACGCAGAGCCATGCAAGAAACAGACTCTGGTGCCATGAAACAAGGGCCCAGAAAGGGATGACCTTAACCCTAGATATCGGTTCGCAGAACGGGGAGGATGGGTGGGGCGGTAAGGAATCTAACTAACTAATGTTTCTTACAGATATATCGTTACCGAAGGTAAGTAACTTGTGCATCTGAAAGAAACGCGCTAGTTAAATTCCTTACCTTAGAATAGATACCCCAGCAATACCAACCCCGGTGGTGGGATCTGCGAACCAAGATCACACCAGGAAGTCCTGGAGAACAGAACGGCCAAAGAAGCAGTCGCTCCGGACTTGGCTGTTCAGGCAGTAATGCTTGGCAAACGTGTGCAGCGAAGCCCACGTTGCTGCCTGACAAATGTCCTGCAGAGGGACTCCCAGTCCCAAGGCAGTAGTAGCCTCTGTGGCCAGAGTGGAATAGGCCCTCAGCCCCACAGGAGGATCCTTCTTAGCCAAGGAATAACAGACCTTAATGCACAAAACGACCCACCGAGAGATGGTTCGCTGGTGCACTGCCCGCCCCTTCTTAGCGCCCACGTAGCCAACGAAGAGTTGGTCATCCACCCGGAACTGTTTTGTGCGATCCAGATAAAAGGAGAGGGC
Organism: Triturus cristatus; assembly: GCF_964204655.1. NCBI lineage: Eukaryota > Metazoa > Chordata > Amphibia > Caudata > Salamandridae > Triturus > Triturus cristatus. Next base: position 1,075,398,694 of record NC_140593.1, on the reverse strand, counting down.
ACGTTTTGGGTCCAGACAGTGGAGCCTCTCTTCCTCTTTCGAGGGATGCGGAAAGAAGGTGGGTAAGGTAATGGACTGCCTGATGTGAAAGGCAGTAACCACCTTAGGAAGAAAAGAAGGGCGAGTCCTCAGAACAACCTTGTCTGGATGGACAGAGAGGAAAGGAGGTTTAGAAGAAAGAGCCTGGAGCTCACTCACTCTTCTGGCAGAGGTGATGGCAACCAGGAAAGCAGTCTTGAGAGTCAGAAGACGAAGAGGACAGTTATGAAGTGGCTCAAAGGGAGCGCACATCAGATAAGTTAACACCCGATTCAAGTCCCACTGAGGCATTACAAATGGAACAGGAGGGAACATGTGAGTAATGCCTTTAAAGAATCTATTGACAGGGGACTTGAAAAGAGAAGGCTGATCAGGAAGCCTCAAGAAGACTGAAACAGCTGAAAGATATCCCTTGATGGTGCCCAGAGCAGAGCCCTGCTGGGCCAGGGAAAGAAGAGGAGAACCTCAGAAAGAGGGGAAGAGTGGGGATCCACAGCCTTCGCTGTGCACCATGCCACAAATTTGTTCCACCTGCAGGCGTATACCGTTTTAGTGGAGGGACGCTTGGCTGCCAGAATGACATCACAGACTTCAGGAGGCAAGTCAAATGGCATCAACTGCTGCCGCTCAACCTCAAACACATGGAGGTGGAGGCTGGACAGGTTCGGGTGGAGGACCGTCCCCTGCTGCTGCGACAGAAGGTCCTCCTGAAGAGGCGGTCGATTCAGGGGATAGATTGACAGAGTATCTCGGGATACCAGTATCTTCGTGCCCAATCCAGAGCTACAAGGATGACTTTGGCCCGGTCGTGCCTGATCTTCTTCAGCACTATGGGCAGAAGTGGTATAGGTGGAAAGGCGTATAACAGGCTGCAACTCCACTCGCGTCGAAAAGCGTTTCCGAGCAAGTGCCGCCTTGGAAATTCCAACGCGCAGAACTGATGACATTGCACGTTCTCTTCGGTGGCGAATAGATCTAACCAAGGCTCTCCCCACTGCCAAAAGAGCAGAGTTCAGACGCCACTCTTGTTCCATCATGCACCTGCGGCTGAGTTCATCCGCCTTGGCGTTCAGAGAACCCGCCAGGTGTTTTACCACCAGGGTGATGCCCTGATGTTTCAGCCATGTCCAGAGGCGCAGAGCCTCCTGACAAAGGGTCCACGACCCCACCCGCCCTGTTTGTTGCAATACCACATGGCGGTGGTGTTGTCCGTGAACACCTGCACTACACTTCCCCAACTGAGGGAAGGAATGCCTTTAGTGCAAGCCGGATGGCCCGCAGCTCCAATAGGTTAATATGGAGCCGGGACTCCGCCGGAGACCAGAGACCTCTGATCTCCACCTCTCCCATGTGGCCCCCCCATCCCAGGAGACACACATCCGTCACCACTAAGTGCTCCGGTTGGGGAAGAGAGAGGGATCTGCTACTGACCCAATCGCGGTCCGTGAGCCACCACTGCAACTGTCTTGCAGTGCCCTCCGAGATCAGGACGTGGTCGGACAGGTTGCACTGATGTTGAGCCCACTGGAACTTCAGGTCCCACTGCAGAGCCCGCATCCGCCACCTGGCGTGATGTACCAGCAGGATGCAGGAGGTCATCAGTCCCAGCAGCCTTAGGGCCATCCTGACCGAAACTCGGGACAAAGGCTGAAAGATCGGAATCAGAGCCTGAATATCCCGAACCCGCTGTTCGGGAGGATAGACACGAAACTGCGCAGAGCCCAGAAACGCTCCGATGAAGAGGAGCTTCTGGGAGGGACTTAGATGTGACTTCGGCACGTTGATGGAGAACCCCAGCTAATGCAGGAGGTCGGCAATAGTCTGGAGGTGGGAGATTGTTCGGGGCGATTCCGCCTTCAACAACCAGTCGTCGAGATAGGGGAAGACTGGAACCCCTAATCTGCGCAAATGAGCTGCGACCACCGCCATCACTTTCGTGAACACCCATGGGGCACTGGTGAGGCTGAAGGGGAGCACGGTAAACTGAAAGTGCTTGTGGCCTACCGTGAATTGCAGGTAACGCCGGTGGGCTGGCAGAACGGGGATGTGGAAATAAGCCTCCTGCAAGTCCAACGCTACCATTCAGTCTCCAGGGTCTAGGGCAGCCAAAACATGAGCTAAAGTCAGCATCTTGAACTTCTCCTCCCGGAGGAAGGCGTTGACGCTCCTGAGGTCCAAGATAGGGCGTAGACCCCCTTTGCCCTTCTTGGGAACCAGAAAGTAGTGGGAGTAACAACCCCGTCCTACTTCTGGGCCAGGAACGTGCTCGATGGCCCCCTTGGCCAAGAGGGCTGTAACTTCCTCCCGCAAAAGGTGCAAGTGATCCTCTGACATGCGGTGGTACTGCGGTGGCATGGCTGGAGGGGTCGCCTCAAAGGGGAGAGGGTAGCACCTTCGGACGATTTGCAGCACCCACCTGTCTGAAGTGACGGTATGCCAGTGGAGCAGGTGATGGCGAACTCTGCCTCCCACTGGCGTGGAATGGGCCTGAAAGCTCGGACTAGGAAGGCTTTGAGGCAGATGCTGCGGGAGCAGATGTGGACTGACCGGCTCTCTGTCCCCCTGCTCCGCCACGGCGGAATCCACGTCCGCGACCGCAGTGAGGCTGGTTCTGCGGCCTGTGGCTGGACAAACGTGCGGAGGCGCCCCTTCACTGGCCACGAAAGGGGCAAAAAGCAGAAGGTTGCTGGCGCTGGGCCGACAGGCCCAAGGACTTGGCCGTAGCCCTGGAGTCATTAAAGCGCTCCAGCGTGCTATCCGCTTTGTCGCCAAAAAGGCAACTGCCATCAAAGGGCACGTCCATGAGAGTGCTCTGGACATCCCCTGAAAAGTTTGTGGACCTCAGCCAGGCGTGACGACGAATCGCCACCGTTGTTGCAATCGCTCTACCCAGCGAGTCCGTGGTGTCAAGTCCACATCTGATGAAGTACCGTGCTGCATCATGCCCTTCAGCAAGAGCCTGGCGAGCCGTGTCCAGACTTACTCTGGACACTGGGGCAGCACGTCCGCCACGTATCACACAGAGAGTGGGTGTAACGGTCCAAAAGGCATGCGGTATTAATGGACCGCAACCAAAGACTGAGGGAGGAAAACAGTTTCTTGCCAAACTGTGCCATCCTTTTGGATTCCCGGTCCGGAGGTGCGGACGGGAAGGCGGTTTGGGACGTGGAGGCCTGGATAACCAGACTCTCAGGGGTGGGGTGTACGGACAGAAAGCAGGGGTCGCCCGGAGCTGGCCGGTAGCGCCGGGTCACGTTCCGATCCACAGGAGAGACTGTGGAGGGCTTGGACCAAGTGCCCAGCAGAACGTCGGTGAGGGCCTCAAACTGCAGCAGAGGCTCCGAAGAGCTTAATGGCGGTTGAAGCACCTCAGTGAGGAGGTTAGTCCTCACAGCTGCTGCAGGGAGCTCCAGGCGCAAGTCCTGGGCTGCCCTGCGCAGCACCACAGCATACGTAGCACCCTCCTCCGTCGCCACGGAAGGAGGCAAGATGAAACCAGTGTCAGGCGAAGTGTCTAGACCACTGGCCTCCCCCAGCTCATCTGCCCAGTCCTGACTTAACTGGCACTGCTGTGCCAGAGGGTCCTCAGACCCCTCCCAGTCCTCCCCTTCATCCGTGTCCTGGTAAACAGATAAAAAAAAGGACGGAGCCGGGTCATAGACTAAATGCTCACCCATCGACGCCGCCGAGCGGCACCGGGGCTGAAACTAGGGACGGCGGCGCCGGCGCCAGGAGTGACACCATTGGGGTCGTCGCCGGCGGAGGAGTCGTGAGGTCAGCCGGCGTCGACCGGGATCCAGGCCTGGATCCCACAGGGGCCTGCGGCGTCAGGACCGAAGTCGACAACGGCGCCGAAGCCTCCGACTCGCTAGGAGCTCCAGTCGGACCTGCGGGGCCCAGAGGCGCGCCGGCAGGCCTAGACGGCAGAGAGTCCTCATGGCCACGAGGAAGTCTCGAATCTGGCCTGGAGTCACATGAAGCCCAGGGACCGGAGGGTATGGGGTCGGATGCAACTCCTGCGGCTCCGGCCGAGCCGCGCTGGAGGTGCCACCCGAACCCTCGGCCGAGCCGCGCGGGAAGTGCCAACCGAACCCTCGGCCGAGCCACGCGGGAGGTGCCACCCGAACCCTCGGCCGAGCCGCGCGGGAGGTGCCACCCGAACCCTCGGCCGAGCCGCGCGGGAGGTGCCACCCGAACCCTCGGCCGAGCCGCGCGGGAGGTGCCACCCGAACCCTCGGCCGAGCCGCGCGGGAGGTGCCACCCGAACCCTCGGCCGAGTCGCGCGACGGAAGTCAGAAGAGCGATGTTGCTTCTTCGACCTTTTTGCCATGCCTCGACTTACCTGAGTGCGAAGACTTGGATCCCGACAAGCGGTGATGACTGCGGCTCCGCGACCGGTCCCTCGAGCGGCGTGGAGCTGACTGCCGAATCTTGAGGAGCTTGCGGGACCGCTCCCGTCTAGCTTTTGACTTCAAGGCCCGACAGTCGGGGCACGACTTGTCATCGTGGTCAGCCCCAAGACAGTAGATACACCGACAGTGGGGGTCGGTAACCGACATTAGTCGGTGACAGACGTCACATGGCTTGAATCCGGGCATCCTTACCGGCACCAGGAGTCGAAGTCAACTCGAAAAAGATAGACAAAATGTCCAAAAAGTTAATTAAAAAAATGACTAAGGGTATGCTCTTCCCGGATCGGCGCTTGCTGGCGCGGAAAAAAGAAGAACTGATGTCAGCGCATGAGTGCGGTGTCTAAGTACTCCGACGACGTCATCCGGGCCATCTGACGCCGACGACGGACGCGGAGCCGCAGACGACGCCTACCGACACGCAGGGGCACTGCTGACGAAAAATCTTTCCGGATCCAGCCCGACGCCTGGGGAAATTCTAAGGTAAGGAATCTAACTAACGTGTTTCTTTCAGATCTGATCATATAAAGGATTGGTGTGTAATGTCAGACCAACTACTGGAAGCGAATCTGAGCTTTCTTAGCGCAATCCCTGAGCGTTGCATGATCTCAATGCTATCTAATTAAACACGTTTTATTTTTTGTTACATTTATTACTGTCCCTGGAGCACTAAGGACTAGGCCCATTGCCTGCACGTTATTTTCTATTGTGATCCCGCAAACAAAGCTATTACACCGGCTGTTTTGTCACTCTTCAATGGTTTCAAAAAAGATTTTTAAAAACTTAATAAACAAAGACATTTTGCCTTTGCCAATGCTTTTCTGTTTATGTCCTTTCATAAAATATAAATTCACACAGTTTAAATTTGGCAGAGTAATAAAGAGTGAATTTATAGGCTGATATTAGATGGATAATTTGTGTCTATTCCATTTTTCCAAGAAAGATACCCATTTGTCTTCTTGGGCTTAGCATGATCTCTCTCCTGCCCTGGATATAACCAAAGCCTTTTTGGATTTTAAAACCTTTCAACAAGAAAGGTCCCGGCAGCTGGATTTAGGAACTAGTAGGATGAGTTCTATTTAGAGTGTGGGTTATTTCTAGATCAAGGTAAATCTAAGAACCCTAATATTAATAGTCTAAAGCAGGGATACTCAAAGTACGGCCTGTGGCCCTCCTGACCGTCACATGGCCACTCAATGTTTACTTAAGAGATCACTAACTTTCAGAATGATGATAAATAAACGGGCAAGCGTTTATTTACAAGATAACCGAAGTAAAAGAGTAAAAGCAAATAAAAAGGTATCCTGCACCACTTAACTCTCGGAACACATTCATTTCTAAGACATCTTGCAACTAATATGTTTAAAAATGACAACGTTTCTTCAAAATTCAACAACTTTTCTTTGATATGAAAAAGCATTTCACCTTCGTACATAAGACTGTGTTAGTGCATTTAGAAGTATTTTTTAAAAGTCATAGTTTTTAAAAATGAACATAGAAAACATTTATACCTCCTCCCACCCTGAAAACAGTACCAATGTGAACTAAAAGGCAAGTCAGTTGTCCTGTCAAACTCTCTGTGTGCCTTTGGCTCCCTTACTATACATGGATTACATTATAGATTATTAAATCAATGACATTAGGATGTGGATGGTACAAAACCTTCTAAACATGGATTTTTAAGGTGATCTTACATGTAAATTGAAGAAAAAGAAGGCAAAGTGAAATAAAACATTTGCCTAGGATCACACAGTTTGGTCAAGTGGAAAGCCGGGATTGATCGTAGGTTTTTTGGTTTCAAATTGTGCAATTCATTCCAATTCAAAAATGAAGTTACTTCTTTTCTTACACTTGACTTTCTCGAGGCAGTGATAGCAACTAGAGAAGGCTGGCAAAGGAATAGCGTTTCAGATTTTTCTTAGCACAGTATTGTCAAATCTATAACTCGTCTAGAGACTAGGGAATTAATTTAGAGGACAGTATGGACCGGAAGCCTCAAAATAACTCCATGACTCATTGACCACACTAAGTATATGCTTCGATTCCCCAACACCCACCTTACCCTTAACGCGCCAAGCCCCGTTCTCGTCCCGCTGCAACCAATGCGGTCCTCGGGTACACCACAGATCATATTTTGCGGCCCCTGGGGAAACGTTTGTGAGTACTCATGGTCTAAAGCCATGCTCTGAGTTAAGGTTATTCTAGGAATTACCGGTAAGTATGAACCTTTTACATTACAGGAACTCTGACCTCATCTTCTAATACTAACAATAATATTGAATAATAGGCCACAGTCAAGGGCTTTGCTGATTGTCAATTGGCCTAGATTCAAACTCATTGCCTCAAGGACAGAGGAGGGAATCTACACATCGATACTGTTGGAGGAACAAGGGTTTAATGGTGGTGTAAGAATCCAGCCACTGAGGGCAGAAAGATCTAAACACAATCCGGAGAAACAGAAAGAAACTTTGGAATGCTTAAGCCAACGGCTTATAGGAGCCATTGTTCAATCTCTGCGATGTATTTCCTTCCATGGAGCACACAATGTTCTAATGTTGTTGTTATATCTATATCCATAATAATAATAGCCTGTGTCTATGTACTGCGGCATACTATATTGTTGGCCATTTCTAAGCACAGCAAATTATAGGTATGTCTATTACCTTAATTAACAGTACTCGATTTATCAAACGCAAAAGGAGGAATGGCTGAGCTGACCACGACTTAACTACAAATCTGGACCTGCAAGTCACATCGGAAGTCAGCAGTGAGCAGTTAAATTGCGTAAACATCTTGCAGGCTGTAGGTTTTCTGCAGTCTTAAGCACTAATGGGCGAAGGAGATCCGAGTAGCCACAAGTTCTAAAGACTATGGGTTCATGATGGTCTCATGTGTGCCAGAACATCATGAAGACATGAGAAAAGGAGGTGCAGTTGAAGGGGACACAGATGACTGTCCAAGCCTCAGAGACACAATAGAAGATGCCAGCTTAGATATATTTCTAAACTGTCGGGGAAACCAGTGTACATATTTCATTCAAGCAGTAAGAGAGAGAATGTCATTTGCTAAATTAGAACATTGGAATGTTGGAAGCGCCATTGAAAACAATGGAGTGCTCCGGGCTTATAATGGCTGGTATAAGCCCGGAGCTCCAACATTGCAATGTTTCTTTGTTCACAGCTCTGGCTGTGAACAAGGGCTTCAGGGAGCCTGAGGGGATTTGAATCCCCTCGCGCTCCCTGAAGGCTTTGTTTTATTTGTTAGAACATTCTGCCCTCTTGTGGCAGAATGTTCTAATAGCCTTATAGCCCTTCGTAGCAGGGCTATACCGGCTATTAAAGTCCCGCTGCTTTGTTAAAGTCCCTCGCCTTCGGCTCGGGCCTTTAACGCTGCAGCGGGCCTTTATTAGCCGGTATAGCCCGCCGTAGGCTATAGTAAATCCAGATACCACGAGAGACACTAGTGTAAAGGGGGCCTTGGTAATCTTCTGGGTAAAATGAAATCAGAACGACAATGTGTAAAAGTCTTCGGAAAGTAGAAAACACACCAGAAAGAAGTCCTGAAGAGACAAGATATCAAACTAAAGATCAAAAGTAGTCTATGAAAGACCACAGCAGTGGTAAGGGGAGTACTTCTAAATAATCTCACACTGCTTTACGGGTGTGCGGAAGGCTTTATGGAACATCAAGAGTGAATAGGGTCACACCTCATGACTTCAGAAGTGGACTCAAATGAAGCCCTCTCACCATACCCAAGAACTACACATTTCAAGAGTACTGGGGAAAGAAAAAAATATTCTAGGAACGGGAGTAGAGAAACAGACCAGGAAACCTATTGAGCAGTCTCTTTGTTACTTGTTGGCAGCGCCTAACTTGAGCCAGTGGTTGCTCGTGGGCCAACTGGCAATTTTTTTGGGGGAACTGCCACTTATTTTTCCACATTAGACTTTGACCCAGAACAAGAGTGAAAACACACAAAAAGAGGAAATGAAGAAACAGATGGAAACAGTGACAAAGGGAGTCAGCAGGAATGACACAAACTACAAGAGTGAGATAAAGATGCAGGGAGTGTCTGGTGGTGGATGAAAGCGGCATGAGGTGGCATCAAGACTCTGCTACCTTGGTATTCAGCAGCACCAACTGTGGACTCCATTGAAAAATGCAAAGTACCAGCTTTTATTATTGTACAAATTAAGCTCTGGCTTTAGGAAACTATACAGTGCAGTCTCCCTAAAGTAGGGCCTTATGGTGCTGTTGCCTGGGGTGCCCCAGTAGGCATTCTGGGAGTCTGCCACAGAAAGTCCACCTAGTGGAGCAGGTGAAGCTCAAACACCCGAAAAACAGAGAGGTCAGACTGGGAATGAAGAAAGAAGGGAACTACTACTCCCAACAAAGACCACAGAAAAGGTTTCTTCCATAAGATGTTTCATACAATTCACAATAGTGTGCATCTAAAATCCTCCCAAAATAGAAGCGGTTTTCAGTCTTTTTCTGAAAAGATGGTATTGATCTTGTATAGGAAAAGAAGATGTAAGCGGGGTTCGATTATGCCTCAAGACGGACAAGGGAGGAGCCCAGGCTGCGCCTCCCACTGCCTTGAAGAGCTCATTTGCAGGGCTTGTTCCATGCACATGGGATGGGTAAGCAGCATTTTCAAATGAGTCCATCACTACCATAGCTCCTTCAAAGCCCTTATTCGTTGTTATTGGGCTCTTTAACATACACTGTAATTGGCCCATGCAGGCTTCAGTGAGCACACTGACAGTCCACAAAGGAGCGGTGCTTGGGAAGAGGCCATTTGAGAAACAGGGAGCAGACTAGGTGCTTGGCTGGACACTTTAAAGGCAGGCTCCAGGACCTTCGCCCCTCTGCATTTGCAGGCTACCCTTTGAAGCTGCATCGCGGTGCTATTTTCTGGACTCTGACATTACCTTGGAGATTAAAGCTTCTCCTTGCCTTCAGAGAGCAGCGGAAAAGGTTTTAGAAATTTTTAAAGGGCACAAAATCTTCCCAGGAGATGGCATACGTTTGTCGCTATTCTGGGCTCAATTAGCTTCTCAAGACATGTTTTGTTCAATGAAAGAGCCGCCCTAATTAACTATTCCCCTGTCACTCGGATCCCTTGAACTAGATGTCTGTCTTAAGTCCAATAAATAGTTAAGTGTAGGGCAAAAGTCCATCCAGTGTACTGGATTAAAGGTAGCCTTGAACCGTACAGCGCTCTTCTCTTCTCTATATGCCTCGTCTACCTTCAAAAAGGGAGACCATTTCCATCTAGTGCGAGCTCGAGCTACCAGACCTAGGAAAAGTTACAAAATGAGGGGTGCTGTTTGACTGGGAGTTCCAGTCTAGCCATAGGACATGTTTAGCACAGGGAACTATAACAAGACTAACAAGTGTACTCTACGCACTGTAATGTAACTTGTGCTGCGATGACGCTCTTCAATGACACTTAATTGCCCCACCTTGGAACGGCACATGACTGAGCTGGGCTAGTAAAATTTCAGATTGAGGTTGGAGGTTTGTACTCAATCATTATTTGATTACCGGAATAATAATTTCCAAGAGTCATATCTCATTAGATAGAGATTGCCATTTCTTTGTTGTTTATTTTGACAGTGATAATGTATGCAAAAAACAACTACAGCCAACATGTGTTTCACCCAGTCAAAGTAACGTAGTCTCTGCGGTCCCAGACTTTTCTTCTGGGACCGCAGAGACTACGTTACTTTGACTAATAATTGTTCATGACCGATTCGTCGCTATGTTGCCTTGAAAACGCCCTCAGCCAACCGGCCACTGGGCGAAACACGTGTCGGCTGTTGCTGTTTTTCGCATACATTATATTATCACTGTCAAAATAAACAACAAAGAAAATGGCAATCTCTATCTAGTGAGACATGACTCTTGGAAATTATTATTACGGAATTCAAATAGTGATTAAGGGGTACAAACCTCCAAACTCAATTTTAATTACCCTTTTTTCAATGGCTTTTGGGTGTAGCGTGTACCGTCACTATATTGGGTCTCTATAACGGTAGCGTGAATCTCAGATTTACTCACCCTGTTTGGCCCCTAGTAAAATTTCAGACCCGTGAACTACAGCAAGAATCATACGACTGGCATCACAAACCACTAAAACTTGTAGCAAGTTACGTTATTTCTGGAGTGTGTTATAGCATTAGAGCCAGCCGTAGCAGGATCTACCAGCCATTAAAGGCCCACTCCAGCATTATTGGGCCGAACCAAATGCGAGGACCTTTAATGGCCCGTAGAGCCCGCTACAGAGAGCTCTAAGGCTATTAGAACATTACACCCCTATAGGGCAGAATGTACTAATTTGTAAAATAAAGACCTCATGGTGCACAAGGGTGTTGAAATCCCCTTGGGCTCTGTGAGGCCTTTGTTAAACATTGGGATGTTGATGCACCGGGCTTCTATCGGCTATTAGAAGCCCAGATCGCTCCATTGTTTTCAATGAAGCGCTTAACATTCCAATGTTCTAATACACTTTGGACCACTGATGACTTATCAGTAAGTGTGCACAATGTGAGGTGGGGATCAGATATTAGCACAGTGCTCAAGCAAACTTGCACTAGAACACATTGGTGTAAGTACTGAATAACTATTGTGTTCACACTACAATATTTACCACAGAGCCCATATGAGCAGCGACCATGTCATCCTAAAGGTGATGAACCACACACTTTTTAGGAACTATACCACTTGTCACCACACTGTTTCCACTAGCCCGAGATGATTCCAATATGTCCGCCAATGATGTGCACACTGCGGTTACATGCATAGAGATTACACTCTCAGAACCCTGACCTACCACGCCCCCCGGGGACGTCATTTCCGCCCACCTCCACTTCGCGTCCATAAAGATGGCAAACTGGCTCCTTTCTAACCACCGGCAACTCACGAGCAGAGGGGCAGGCAAGGGGCCATCATAGGGGAGAGTGATTGTATGTATCTTCTGGCTGACTCCAAACGACATCCAAGGTAAAGACTACTTGATGCACAATGGGCAACGGGGGTACCAATAGTTGACGATCTCGCCATTTTTATGCATTTACAGAGACTCATCCTCATTACCGCAGTGAGCTCCGACGAGGCCAACCATTCCAAATAGAGGGAATGCTAGAGAGTTTGCTTACGTGTGTTGCGTGTGTGACATCGCGTTCTTTACCACCGTCACCGCTACTGGCACACTACTGAGACACCTTGATAAGGCTAACGGACTGCCACAAGCACAACAGCAGCAATGCCTTTATTTCATTGATACAGCTGTGTCTTCAACCTCCAAACCATTGGGTTCATTAACAAGATTTATGCATGCAATATACTCATCGCCTCTGGCCATGTCCAGCCAGTTGATGGCGATACCACACCTGTGTTTATATTACAGCACAGATCACAATTGTGAGCACAAGCTTGGCACGTAAGAGCACATGGCAGTATGTCAAGGGGGGCATACTACACGGAGCATGTCCTTGAGTATGTATGCCAACTGTGACCACATCCCAGTCCTAGCTATTGCCATCATTAACATGTAAATTACATGTTTATCTATAGGTTTGTCTCTCTTTTTTATCCCTTCTCTTCTCATTACCAGGTTCGGTAAAGGAACTCGATCCAGGCATTCCAATTAGCGCGTAGACACATTGTCACCCGAATATAGGTACAGTAGGAATACGGGGTGCCTCTTCCCCGATTCCTAATCTCACTTTCTTTTATTTTTCACCTCATGGTCCTGACGAAGCGCTCCTGGATCCATTAGGGACCACTCCGAAGTGCGAAACATATTGACATAACTTCACCTATCACAAACTTACACAGATATTGAGAGCAGCAGCAGGACACTCATCCCACCGACAAATTTGCTTATAGGAGGTGCCCCCCCCATCCCTTGTTTTTATACCTTATCTTCCGGACCCCTGAATAAAAATTGGTTCTGGGTACCGCAAGGTTATTTTTTAACTCACTCACTCACTCACTTTTTTTAGGCCCACACACCCACATGCACAACTGCGGCGTCTCCTTAAAAGATCTCTGATAAAGAGCCCTCTCGCGAGGCCCGTGGAGGACAGCAGCGCCACCCCCACCAGGTGCAACGCCCGATAATGAAGCATAACACTCGTAAGGGTGTGTGAGGGCACTATATCCAAAAGGAGAAATCACCTCCACCCTCAACCGAACCTAAACGCTTTGAGAAACCACTTCGACAGTTTTTCAACCATAATAGGTTGTCTTTCCTTCTCTCTTTAGGAACATTTACCCCTTAGTGAGTACGACAACAAGAATTAGCCAATTAAAAAGGCTAAGAAAAACAATAAGGGATAGGAACAGGAGTGTTTGAATGAACCTGGCGACGTTTTTGTTATTGCTGCCCCCAGGATTACATCTGTACTGATCTTGAAGGGAAATCACTTTAGGCTACATTGAGCTATACATTTTGCATGTCATCGGGCCAAAACAGCTGTATTGGCCAATCCTAGAAACAAAGATATTTGACGGCCACAAAACAATCAAGAAGTGAAAAAAGAGTATTGGGATAAGCATGGAAAAGCAATATTGGTTGTCGGTGTCCTCAGATGCTGCTGCTGGGCTTTTATGCCAGAGATTTTTGCACACTACTATCAGAGTTATGTGTCAAAGACACATCTTTGGCACCAATAAGGATGGTTTTTCAGATGTTCGTGCGGGATAGCCCGTTTAGCAGAGGTCGACCTGTAAATAAAAGCGATGTGTGTGGCGACTTACTGTGATCTAGGAGGGTGACCTATACCATGAGCAGGTAGTACTCTATGCATCTAGGTAGCATGCTGGTAACAAACCATGGTCTCAAAGGTATATACAATGTTTGTATTTAATTTTCTAGGCCTGCCACCATGTAATGAATAAATACACTTTGGACAGAAGAGCACCTAAAAGAATACAAGGTAATTTGTGAGCCTCCTCCACACCTCTTATGCAGGGTGGATAGCTTTCCATTAAATCATTCACTGTCCTCGCCTTCTTTGGCGATGAACCTTTGAGCTTCGATCGGACATTTATTATCACATACGGTAACACCTTGCCGTGGTTCCCACGTCAACCATTTTTCACACTGTTTTTAAGTATTTGGCACACACAGAGATCCACTTATGTTTTACAAATAGAATTTAAGAGGACCCAGTCCCGAGGAGATCTGCTGTAGCAATCAAAATGAATCAATTGATATCACCAAAGATGGTGACGGGGCATGCAACACCTATTGAAGCAGACACAACATCCTGGAACTTGTTGGAACACCGAATCCCCCCACCACCCTACCCAGATACAGTAATTTGTTTGAAACCATTGAAAGTAATTAATGTCTTGTTACAACTATATTTTAATTGACTACGGACCTGAATTTTTCTAAGAAATGTATTCATCCCAGACCTAAACCAAATCATTTAAAAAAAAAAATCATTCTAGATGAGTAATAGACTGAAAAATACATGAATGTGTTTACAAGTGGGCTCATTATCCTTTCAAGGTGACTGTTTTCTTTTTGCACTCTGTTTCATGTTGTAAACAACAAGTTCACCAATACTTTAAATGCTACTTGAATCTGTATCAATGAATGAAAAGAAGAAACTGCATAATTTGTCTGTGTATGTGGCCTCCTCCATTTATTTAAGTGTTCCAAATTGAATTGAATTGGTTTCCATGGAAGTCTCTCTTACTGTGTGTGGATTTCCAATTTTAACGTGGTCATGTCAGGCCCGTTTGTTTTAAAAAAACTTTAGTTGCTCCTGTAAGGTCTCAAATTGGCAGCGGTAAACCAAGGAGGGCTTTTGTTTATCCTAATTTTCCAGGTCTTTCAGCTTCGTTGTTTGCTTGCCTACTAATCACTTTCTCTCCCTTCTCTTAGCTGCCATCACTGCTATGATATCGCATCTCAGGGTGGCTATACAGACATTCCTTCAAGTCGCCACGGTTGACTCCTCTTCTGAGTTGTGTTAGAAGAAATCGGTTATTCCCTAAATCAGTTCCTACTTTTGAACAGTCTCTAAAGAGTTCAGAATTAATTAGCCAGTACATTCCCGGCAGTATGATCTATGATCCCATAATATACTCATATGACCATGGTTTGACATTTTAAACAGCTGATTTGTCTGCTGAATGTCACCTAAGTGTTAGGAACTGGGATATAAAGAGATAATATATACAGGATTAAATCATATGCATTAAATCGTATGTTGATACGGAGAGAAACTGATGTCAGCGCATCAGGGTGGCACCTATATAGGCACCGTGCATTTACCTTCTATAGGCACCGTGCATTTAACTTCTGACGCCGTTGACGTCACCTACTGGCACACAGAGTTACTGCTCAAGATATTCCAGGTTCATTCCGATGCCTGTGTAATGTTCAAAGGTGAGGAATCTGCGGTTAGAAGTCTCCATCAGAAAGGGAATTCAGTGAAGGCTAACTCATTTATGTATTCAATATGCAGCATAGAAAGAAAAGATTTATAAACTTTGCAAGGGAGCGAAAAAGTCCGAAAGGGTCTTCGGGCAAAGCGTAAAAAATATTGAGAAATCTTTGACATCAAGATGTAGTGATTGCTAACTGTTCTCCAGTCCCAAATTCTGAATTCACCTACAGAGGCCTTGAGAAGCCACTCTTGTTGCTGATCCACCTGTGTTAGTGCTGACAAGCTTAGGCTGGAAAGCCAAGTCAGAATCTACCCTTAAGATGACGTTCTTGTAATCCGCCATTCTTTACCTTGTTTACTAAAGATTGCAGGAATTTGTCTTGTGCACTAGTCAGTGCATAGATGCTTATGAGGGTGACTGAGGTTTGCATAACTTGTAAATTAATCTAAATCAAATGGCCTTTTATGTCTGTGGTCACTTTGAAAGTTTATCAGAACAGACTACAAGGTGGACTGACAGTATTGCATTTTTACACCACAAACCAACAACCCTCAAATATAGACCAAAACAAAGATTCATGTACACCTTTCATTCTGGCCAGTTAACGTTTTAAAGAACAAGTTACTTCGTGTTGGTAACGCTTTTTCTAGTAGAGCCTTTGTCTAACTGCAAATTCTTCACCTTAGAACAGGGTTCTCCAAAGTCTATGCCAGATTTTTAAGATAACTAAATTTATCTAAATGTGGATATGCTAGAAATCTGGCATGGATCCGGCCCTCCAGGACAGACTGTGGAGACCTCGGCCTTAGAATATTCCCTAGGAGTCAGACTGGAGCTGGAAAATCTTGAGCAGTACCTCTGTGTGTTGGTAGGTGGCGCCGGCTACTCTGTTGATGTCACCTGTGTTGGAAATTAGAACACTTAAGATATGTTAAGATCAAATGAAGATCCCACTGGGGCATAACAAAAGTGTTACGTTGGAAGATATTGTAGGTCCTTAAGAAAATGTGTAACAACCAGTTAATTAAACAGGGAGGCTGATCCAAAAAAGGAGAAATTGCAGTGCCCAGGGCAAAGCCCTGCTGGGCAAAACACATCACAAACAATAGAAACTCTGACAGAGGCAGAAAGTGGATCAACTTGTCTTGGTAAGTGTCAAGCTACAAACTTGTCCCAATGGCAGGCATACATAGTTTTTGTTGAGGGATTCCTGGCTACCAAAATAACATCGCAGATCTGAGAAGGAAGATTGAAAACACTCAGCTGTCTCTGTTCAATATCCAAGCATGAAGCTGGAGAGTGCGCAGGTTCGGATGCAAGACCCTGCCCTGCTGCTGAGACAAGGGATCCTTCTGAAAGGTCAGCCTGATCGGAGGACAAATGCTTATGTTCAGAGGTTCTGGATAACACACCCTCAGTGCCCAGTTCAGTGCCACTAGAATGACTTGGGCCCGGTTGTTTCTGATCTTCTTGATAACTCAGGATAGGAGAGGTATTGGCGGAGTCCCGAGTTACATTATAAACTAAATACGTCTCAAAGCGAGAGCCGCTTTGAAAACTCTAACATTCAGGAGTGCTGACATCTTGCATTCTCGGCGGTGAATAGATCGAGCCAAGGTTCTCCCTATTCAAAGAAGAATTGTGCCACCTATGTAAGCAGCCGCTATTCATGATCCGTGAGACTTTCACAGCGGAGTTTGTAAGCCCTTGCATTCAGAGAACCCGCCAGGTGTTGTACAAACAAGAAAATGTCCTGGCGGTACATCCATGTCCAGAGGCACAGGGTCCACAACCCAACTTCCGCTTGCCTGTAGCAGTACTACATGGCAGTGGTGTTGTCCGTTAACATCTGAACTAGCCTTCCCTTGATGGATAGTAGGAAGGCTTTTAATGCCAAAAGGATGCCCCCCACACCCCCTCCCAGCTCTAGAAGGTTGATGTGGAACTGTGCCTCTCCCGGAGAACAGAGTCCCCTGATCACCACCTCTCCCAGATGGCCACCACTTCCCAGAAGTGATGCGTCGGTCACCTCTGTCAACTCTGGGTGGGTAAGGGAGAGGGGTCTGCCACTGACCTAACCGTCCAGTCATCACCACTGTAGGTCTTCTGCAGTCTCCTCCGAAATACTGAGATTTGCCTGGTGCTGTGCCCACTAGGACTTCAGGTCCCATTGCAGAGCGTGCATGTTCCACCTAGCATCCGTCACTAGCAGAACGCAGAAGGCCATCAGAACCAGCAGCCTCAGAGTCATTCTCACTGAGATCGAGGACTGAGGCTGAAATTTTGGGATCAGACCCAAATGTCATGGACTTTCCACTCCGGAGGGTAAGTGCAGACCTGCAAAGTGTCCAGAAAAGCTCAGATGAAGCAAGCGTTTAAAAGGGGTCAGGAATGACTTTGTCACATTGATAGTTAACTCCAACAAATGAACGAGGTACTTCTTAGCCCTGGCTCTACAGGAGGAGTGGGGGAGCAGGACTTAGAAGCACGAGGTCAAGAGGGGGTGGTGGGAGACAAAGAACGCTTCAACTTTTTCATGTTGTGCTTCTCTGGCTTACCCAACTTTAATGACGACTACTTCCACTTTGAAGACCGACTCCGTGACGGGAACAGAGATCTCCTGTGTGATCCAGATCAAATTGGAGACTTCTTGTACCACGCCACTAGGAGCTTTATCGCTCAATCCCAGATCGTCTTTGGGTGCACAGACCAGCAGATGGTGCAGACCCTGAAGTCATGGACTAACCCCAGACACCAAAAACATATCAAGTGGGGATCAGATACAATCAATCAGGGATTTTATTAAGCGCGCTACTCACCTGTGAAGGTCTCAAGGTGGGGGGGGGGGGGGGGGGGGGGGTTGCAGCTCTGGTCAGTCGAACAGCCAGGTCTTGAGGTTCTTCCTGAAGGTGTGCAGGGTGGGGGAACGTCTGATGTTGACTGGAAGCTCGTTCCAGGCTTTGGCTGCGACGTGGGACAAGGCTCTTCCACCTGCTCTGGTTCTGCGGATGAAGGGGTCTCTGAGAGGGAGAGAGAGGGAGGGGGGAAGGGGAGGGGAGGGAGAGGGGAGAGAGAGAGATGTGTGTATGCCAGGTCTGGTGGCTCAGTGGAAGAAGGCGTCTGCTGCAGGGACCTGTGTTCAACTCATGGTCACAATTTTTTTTTGCTTTAGCCCCGCCCTTCCCCTCTGACCCCGCCCCCAACTGGTGCGGCCCTCGGCCACAAACCACACTGTAAATTTGGCCCCCGAGAGAAAGTTTGTGAGTACCCATGGTTTGGAGCTTGTGTAGCAGAGTTCAGTTGACTCCAGTGTAGAGGGCATTGCCGTAATACAGTCTGCTGGTTATGAGTCCGTGGGTGACTGTCTGTATTCAGGGGGGATCCATTTGAAGGCACAGACTTCAAGAAAGTTTGAAACCTGTAGGTTTATTAGGGGACATGTCCATAGCACACTGGGAGAAATAGCTCAAAGGTCGATAAAAAGGTAAAAAATGTTGGTAAAAAAAAAATCGCCGAGGTACCGCAACCCATCCGCGCTGTTGATACGGAGAGAAACTGATGTCAGCGCATCAGGGTGGCACCTTTATAGGCACCGTGCATTTAACTTCTATAGGCACCGTGCATTTAACTTCTGACGTCGTTGACGTCACCTACTGGCACGCAAAGTTACTGCTCAAGATATTCCAGATTCATTCCGACGCCTATAATATTCAAAGGTGAGGAATCTGCGGATAGAAGTCTATCAGAAAGGGAATTCAGAGAAGGCTAACTCATTTATGTATTCAATATGCAGCATAGAAAGCAAACATTTAAAAACTCTGCAATGGAGCGAAAAAGTCCGAAAGGGTCTTCGGGCAGAGCGTAAAAAAACCAATGTAGGCGGCTGAAATGAACTAGCCCCCTCTGACTACAAATACGCTCTGCTGCCTGTATCGCATTTGTTACCAGGCTGAATTACCAAATCACGGCGCTAATGACTGAAAAATTACTGCCCGTCTGCTCTAGATGTTTCAAGGCAATCATTACCTGCATGAATGGGATTAAAAAAAAAGTCCCGTCGTTTCCAGACTGCTATCAGAAACACAGAAGCCTTCTCTGGTATCCCCCCGGTCCTTCCAAGCACGCTGCATTCTTCACAGCATCTGACAGGCTCTGCTGGCTTGGCCTGCAAGTTCAAGGGTCTGCCATCAGCCGCTGATGGACACCTCCGACGAGCAGGGCCGCTTCAATATGCATGCGCGGGCACGGATCAAAAGAAATCATTATTCTTGATAATAAATTAATTGCCCGCGCCGCACTCTAATGCCGCCCATCTTGAGAGGCATTTTACTGTTATTTACTTCCATTACTCAGCCAGAGGATGGAGGAGGCAGGGGGACCTTCTTGGATGAGTCTGGCAAATAATAACAGGACGCCACGACAGAAACACCAGGGCTGAAGAAATCAAACACTGTCAAGGCCAATAGCTCTGGCTTCCATATAGTGAAAAGTAGTATTTCTGGCTTCAGTAGGCACAGCACAAGTACCACCTGGGCACCATCGATAAAAACATCATTCGCACGTGCAACAAGCTTCCTTCACACACAACAGGTACAACTTGTGCAGAACATCCTCAGCAAAACACTTAGTGCACAAGTAGCAGCAATGCAAACTGGACCCACAAACGGATAAGAGCACCACATTGACTGCATCCCTCACAACCAAGCACCGCAAGCAGCAACAACACAGTTCCTACACATGCTCAAAAGGGGTATCCCTTTAGCATCAGCAGTACAAGCAGGTGCTACATGGGCATCCGAGAGCAAGATTTCAGAGCACACACATGACTAGTACCACATGGGCGACACCAGTGGAAACCACACTGACGTACAAGCACACACACACGCGTGCATGCGCCCATAAGGCCCCCCCCAAATCCAGTGTCTTTAAATACCTTGCCAAATAGAGGATACATGTACTTTCCAGCTTTCGGACATTATCAGCCCATAACTGGTTTCCTGTTTCCTTGCTTATGGGTCATGTTGATCCCATCAGCAAGAAAGGAAATATCAATGAGATTAATCTAAGCAGACTGGTTAGTTGTGTTACTCTACTTGACACCCAGGGTAAGATCTACTCAAACATCACTATGGTGGTCCAGAAGCTCTGATAGGGACTGCAACAGATCACCACGTGCAGTCTACGCCTCAGGCAGGAAATAAAGAACCTCTGTATGTACCTTTATCGGACCAACCCCCTGGCCTTTCACCTAACAAAAAGAACATTTGTAGCCAGCTGTCCAATCTGAGAATGAAAAAGACCCTCTATGACTGGAAGAGATCATACTCATCAGCACAAGTCGAAACCAAGGAACCTGGGCGCAGCTGCCCCTTTCAATCCACACTTAGTGTAAATGAGGGTTGTTTCCTACCCTGACCCCTTTCAGTCCTGTTATCACTGGATTTGATGCTCCATAGTAACTATCTGGAGTTGGCTTGGTTTTGATTGCAACCCTCCAAACAGTTTCCAAGTCCACCCACAAGTGGTTGTGCATAAAACCATCAAGCAATGAATACAAATAAAATAAGGACCAGGTCCTTTGGATGAATTCTGGGAAGGGAAAAAGCTGAACAATTCATGCCACCTGTAAAATATCTTCTAGGACCTTCGAATGAATGTTACCAGAGACGGTTGGAAGCGCAGTCCAAAGATTGGAAGAAGAAAAGCAGAAGCTTTTGGCATCCTGTCTCACCTGAATAAATGGATGTAGAACTACAACCAAGGCTTAGGAGCTTTCTAGCTTAGAAAACAGAACTAGTACATTGACTTCGCATTTAAGACTCGGCAATAGCCAAGAGGCAGCAGTCCATTCGATTCTAGTTCTAGGTTCCCATTTGTGGCCAAAGGGCTGATGGGGGTACAAATTGGAGCAGGATAAAATCTCAAAAAGAAGGACATGACATTAATGACGGGCTTAAAGAAAGGACTTTAAATGCACCACCCTTCGACCACCAATCCTCTATCCTATCTAAATTTGCTATTTCAGCTTTTTTTATTCGCTAGTATCCACCCATCCTTTTGGCCCATGTAATTGGGTGTGATTTTTGTAATGGTTAATGATTCTTTTAAAGTGTATGTTTGTTGTATTGTTTAAAATATTTTGTCTATCGCACTGGGTGGTAATCATCAAAAACTAATAAGTATCATTATTATTGGCACAAGTAAATACGTTAACTGGTATTTTGGGCAAGGCCACCTTTCATTAGCATCTTAGTTTGTTACGCTTTACAGTATCAAGCCCTTCACGAAGGTTAATGTGAACCAAGGCAACTTTGTCCTGTTGACTCAGGATACTTGACATTTTCAGGAATAAAGAGTGGCATGATTAATTGGACTTTTTTTCACTACTCCCTGGCAAGTTCTTTTATAGGCCTCTTTATTCTAGGTGTTCCCATAGAAAGTCCTTAATTTATTACAATGCTCTGCAGAATGTTGAACTCAAGCACACTGGATGACATTTTACAGAGTTATAGTTTTCTTTTTTTAATGTAAACTATGCCATACTGGCTATAGTCTAGTACTGTTGCATTTTACCCATCAAAGACCTTTATTTAAAAAATAAAAAGTGAGCTTTCCGCCTTGCCCTTGTAGTATTCAGGTCATGGTGCATTATTTGTCTAACCCAACAACGAAGGCTGGAAAAAAGAATATAAGAACATAAAAAAAAACAGACCAAGCCGTTACACTGAAAGCACTTATAATTACTGTGAAAATCTCTAGGCCACTAAGTACAAGGGCCTAAAGCAAATCTGGAGACCTTCAATTGAGGGCAGAATATACTGTGAAGGACATCTTCGTTTATCTGGTATACCTTTTATTATTAGGTTATTAAGCTATATTATTTTATTTATGTTGCACTTGAAACATCGCCTAATCTATTAATGGTATTTGATAATGATGAATGTTATATTGAAACAATTTCAGTCGACGATGCTAATCCTATTATAAATATTGGGACGGTCATGTTTACAAGTTCGTGGTTTGTGGCAAATATAAACGCCAATAAAAATATATAAAAAAAGAACTGATAATATAGGAAATCCCCATAGTTAAAGATCCTAAGAGCTTTACGTTGTGCAAGTATTTGCGCATGACAAAGAAAGCATAGGTGTTAATGGCCTAAATTGATTTTCAAAATAATGCTAAAACTGCAGAACTGGGAAGGACAGACCGGTATCCAATGTAGTTAGTACAATATTATTTGAGACGTTCAGTTTATTAACTGGATCTTTCTACTTCACTAAGAGAGACACTTGTCAAATTTACTGCAGAAATCCTTAGCTCAAAAAGTGGATGCTATATTTCTGGAAAGGGAATGTCCCCTGCTTGGTGAAAAGACGTACCCCTGCCACAGACTGCATGTGAACCCGGTATTCTGACTTTTCTTTTGGTCCTCATCACGCTTATCTAATGTGAACAAAGATGTCTAGGCCGGTCTGTGACAATGTAAGCTCTAAGACCATTCCTGTGAATTGGATTGGCATGCCAAACCTACCTTCATGGCAGAAAACAGAACACCGACCCTTTTCACGAGTGCCTCATGTAAAGTGGTGATAACAGCATACAGTGTTTATTATACTACGGCCAGATAGTTGTTAGGTCTAGCCTAGGCAGCGCATGTGCTGTCGCTTCGAGGCATGCTGCATTCACACTATGGGCTTACAGCTCGCTTATTGCCTTTTTAGTCATTCCTTCGATAGTCGTTCAAAAATCCTTGCTTGCTAGTGGTTAATCCTTCCTCTTTGTCCCTCCTTTATGTGTTTGGTTTCCTCCCAGAGAGCACTGCCCAATTAATGTTAGCATTACGCTGCTGCTTTAATGTTATGATTTGGAGGACTATTATTTTCTTTGATTTCTGCTCGTGTCACTGTTTGTCTGTCTTCGGTGGATCAACTTTGGCACCTGTCACTTAATCTCCCTGTCTCGTTCAAATACCAAGATGAAATGTCAGATGCTTCATATTTCGAAATTGCCTCTTTACTTTTCTCTGACTTCAAAGTGCAAGGGTTTCCCCCAAACCTCTCACGCTTTGCTGCTTGTTGCTTTAGAGAGCCTCGGTCACCAGACCTTCAGCAGGCAAAACTTGCAACACAGTTAAGGTCAATGCTTGGCAACTCCTGTTGCACTTTCTTTGACGCTTGTTTATATACTGTGAACTCGAGTGACCCGAAGGTGTTGGAGCGCTTTATATGAGCGCAAGTTACATTGCACAATGTCAGATTTATTTTGGGAGCATTTTTATAGGGCTTAAACTTGACTGACCCAAAGGTATTGAGCAATTTACAAAAGCACCAGTTACATTACACAAGGTCAAGTAAATACTTTTTGTTTTTAGGTGCGCAGAGATTACGTGATGCCGACACCGCCCCTGTTGATTACTTCGCCTCTACCTGACAAATGGGAGCAGCATTCGTCCCTTCCACCTTCTCCCATGTCGCCGCATGCCCGCCCGCTGCCTCTTAATGTCATCCTCCTCGTCTTAGAGCTCCTGTTTCAAAGCACTTTCACAGCAGCTCCCCAGGGACTGTGACACATTTCTTATTATATAGTGTGAACTCGAGCGACCCCGAATGTGTTGGAGAACTCTACAGGAGTGCTAGTTACATTACACAAGGTCAGATTAATTTTGGGGGCATTATTATAAAGCGCAAACTTGACTGACCAGAAGGTAGTGGAGCACTTTACAAAATCACCAGTTACATTAAACATGGTCAAGTTAAATGTTTTTGTTTTTATGTGCGGCGATTAAGTGATGCCGACACTGTCCCTGTGAATCATCATTTCCATTCTAGCTGACAAATGGGACCATTTTGATGTTGTTGCTATGTCCAATGCTCCTACACCCAGGGAGATGGGACAGACGGTGGGGCTGGGGACTTTCTGGTAAACGCATGGTGCGAGCAGTGTTTTGAATGGAAAACTCTGGAGAAGGGTGTATGGTGAATAGAGGCATGGGGGAGGAGGGATGTGACGTCTCTGCCATTGGAAAGTACTTCATTGCTTTTTTTCATAGGCCGTTTAATACTCTAGTGATGCAGTCGCACACAGAAAGGTATAGTGCTGTTGACTTGCATTGAGGCACTTGTCTTTCTGTCTGCCCATTAAAAAACCTTGGAATGTGTCCATAAATGTTTCCGGAGGCAAGCATGTATTCCTGAATCACACTGCATGACCCAGTGTGTAGTAATTATATAGCGCTTCAATCCCTGGTGACACAGCACTCAGGATAATGTGCTGCATGACTAAACGCGTATGCCAATGCTTGTTCTGTGCGTCAGTGAGAGCGTGGTCAACTGATTTCTCTTGTGTAATGTTCCATTGTTACGTGAAGTGTCAGAACCTTGTACTGACATCCTGTATTCATGTATTTGTTCAGTGAGCGTGTGATACCTGTATGGAAGTAGGAGTCTGAATACTGAAGTCTCTGGCATCCATTTGGATGACCCTGGTTTAGTACGCCACAAGCTGAGGTTTGAGAAAAGCTCCCCTGACAGTGAAAGTCTATTGCCTGTATTTCTGTGACTGACAATGAAACGAGGAGGGTGGCGAGAGAGCTACCTTTTGAAATATCATGAAGATTTTGTTAGCAAGAAGCTTCTGATTAGTTCTTTCTGAGCACTTACATTTGGTGGCTGGCAGGGGTGAGGATTGGAACTGCAGCTATATTATTCAAGGTGAGGATGTTTCTAGGCTATGTCTGCCCTTTTCCCTGTCTTGGATTACTACACCAGGAAGGCTGATGATAAACTTCCTCAGGGGTGCAGAGATCTCATGCTTCATTAAGCTCCTGTTTTAGGTACTCCTGCTAGGAACCAGTCCCAGTGCTAACCGGTTTGAAAAGCATAACTTCACACAAAGGCTGTATCTGGACTGCAGCCAGAGAATGGCACTTTAAAGAGAACCACCTCGAACTGGTTTCTGAATTTTGTGAGTGTCTCTCCACATCCAGAGTCTGGTAAATGTGTCTGTGATCCAGACCACCCCACTTTATTCCAGTCCCGAGTTCCTCTTGATCAAGGACGAAAGTGCTTCTCGGAGTACTCAAAGGCAGCTATGTAACCACCAGGACTGGTGTCTTCCAGCCAGCCAAAATCTCAAAGTTAAGGGCACATCTCCTCAAGTCTGTACTTTCTGCTGGAAGAGAGGAGGGTCTGCCTATTGCCTAGAAGCCTGCCTACTTACTGATAAAGAGGAGTGTGCCTGGCCCTGCAGTAGCAAAGACTGTTAAGGAGGATAAGCCCCGGGTGTTCTCAGTGTGAGGAACAGCGAGAGAAAGCAGACTAAGATTGAGGAGCAGTGCACAACAAAAGTGGGTCTCCTAGTCTCACTGCACAGTTCCTGCAGAGAACTGCCCAAAGCCTTCACTAAATCAAGTGTGGTCATGCCTGCAGACAGCCACCATGGGTACTTCCAATGCCAACATGAGAAGGAAAATAGAGGCACTGCTGGTAAGTGGATCCAGCATGGCCTGGGAGGCCGCAATCACTTAAGAAGCAGTACAATGAGTCCGGGCCCACTGTGCTGCATTCATCTATAGAGACACTATTGGCGAGGGGAGGCTAAACACGAGTATGCAAGGTGTGGACTGCACCAGTCACATCACCAAAACTGTGAGACCATTACGAAGGTATCAAGGCTTCGCCTACGACTGCAGCAAGAGACGGAGACATACTCCAAGGAAATTTGTGTGCGAGGACTAGAGACAAACTGCCCAAATTATCCAGAAGTACGAACTACTGAACTGAGTAGAGAATTTAAACCTGTGGGGGGTAACAGTGATATAACCTGCACCTTTCCGAAAATATTGCCACTGGCAAAGGATACCGTGGACCGTAGCTACTAGGATAAACCTGGTGGGGTGAAAATACTGAAAGCGCATATTGAGATCCCAATCAAGAATACAACCCTGTAATCTAATTGAGACAGACAGACAGACAGACAGACAGACACACACACACACACACACTCTACTTTGATACCCTAAGGGCCAAGCACAGAAAGGCCAAGGTTGCACAGCCATAGCAGGATGGACCCAGGGATACCGGTGGTAAACGACCACAACCTCACCACGGTGTGAGCCCAGCAGCCCTCGACGGTCCTCTGCCTCCCCCTTCCTGAACAGCGCCCGACATATTCTACATGTTCTTAACTTTAACAATACCAAAGAGCTCCATGTGTTTTCAGCTGCGCTGTTCAATGCTATTAGCTAAGACCGACTTCAAAGTTTGAGGACCATTGTTTGGTTCGCAAGGGAAAATGTGTCTTTGTAGCATAGTTTTAAAGCTTACCTACAGATAAGCTGTTTGCAAGGCTCTCTTTAAAGTTCTATTGTATTTTCTGGAATAACTCTTAATTAAAAGAGTGCTTTTGGAAACAGTAAGAGGATGACTTAGTTGCAAATATTTCAATTAACTTTTAAACACATGGCCAGAGCTACGCCTGAGTTTGTTACATCAAACAAGCAAGACAGGGAAGATTAACTTAATAACTGCAGTGCAGTAAAGATATGCTCAACCACATCTGTTCCTTGAGACAAAGTAAAAACTAAAAAGTGTCTTTACAGTGGCATGCAATGCCTGTCCCGGGAGGAGTGTATGTATCCCTCCAGAAAATGATGTATAGGAGTACCATCAAGCTGAATATCTTATTCACCACCTGGAGGCTTAATAATGACCATTGTGTGAGCCGGCGAACCACGGTGAAGCTGTGCCCATGCTCAGCAAGAGTCCAGCTTCACTAGATGTGTCTTCAAAGAGGTGTTGATGTGATACCTCCTCGCTCCAGAGGGACATTCAAGGGCTGGCGGGAACTGTGTGGAGCACAGCCAACCCTCCCAATTCAGTCCAGTCGGTGGAAAACCCTGTTACAGGGTGCCAGCAGACCAAGCAAGCTGACATCTTAACTTGAGGAGTCCAAAGCGATCAGTCAATCAATGAAGAGGAATGCATGTACCAGCTTGAACTATAGAACCTAAAATACCAATAAAAAGGTCCTTCCACAATGGAGGTTGGTGAGAATACTGTCGAGTGTGATGCAGAATGAAAATAAATTAATAAACGTGAACATATGCACTTTTCAGATCATTTTCTTTAAGTCAGAGGTGGCGGACTGCAGTCCTCAAAAGCAATGAAGAGGGTGGGTGTAAGGGTCATCCAACATGATTCCGTTACAGTTCAAATGGTAATTCTTTGTATATTGAGTGATTACCATTCAAACCGTCTAGATTTCTAGATTCAGGCCCAATGATGCACTGCACTCTGCACCTTTACGCAATATGAAACCAGTCAGGAGGACACGTATCGTCCCTGGTAGCAAAGCACGAATAAACCCATTTCCTTAACACATTTTGTCCCGCAAGAGCGAAGGACATCCCTTTGGTTGGAGTCGTCGCAACAGAAGAAATGAAAAAGCCCCAAAAACAAATAGGAGTAGAGCAAAGAGAAATAACACAAAACGGGCACAAGTGGAGGGTGCTAGAGCGCACACAAAGTCCAGCCACTATGGGTACAGGGGAAGGTCATCACCTTTAGCGTGTGGTTGGAGGAGAAGGTATCTGTTTTAGTGGGAAGCAAGCACTGGTGCCCCACAAAGGTTACATATGTTGACTACAAGAATACGGTACCTCTGAGAATCGCACAAATGACGCACCTTAGACCTCCAAGACAGAAATGTGAGAATGTCTCATGGTTTGAGTGAGACGTGACATCTTAAAAACAACACAGTCAACAACAAAAGCAATACACTTCTACGGTGGGACCCATTTTCATAACATATTCGTTTTTAATAAAGGGCTTTGTTAGAAATTAGGTTACTGGTTGACTGGGGTGTGAGCCTTGATCAAGCAGCAGCCACAATATTGTTCAGGGTAAGAGGCAGGCACATCTTAAATTATCCTGTGCCCACCCTCTGGGAGCTTGGCACAGAGCAGTCAAGCTATACTTAGAGGCAATGTGTATAGTATTTGTGCAACACTTCAAAGAGTAAAACAGTGAGCTGTCGTCGACGAGGGATGCGAGAACCTGGGTGAGAGATGCCCCGTGCCATCAGCAATGCATCGGTTCCAAAGATGCGAGGTTAATGCTAACCTTCTGCGCCGGGACGAATCCATGCAGCAGCAGTGATGTGTCAGTTTCTTAGTTGCAAGGTTGATGTAGACCTCCTGCGCCAGGCCCAATCCAGCAGCGGCGGCGAGTTGGTTTATCTCTAGGATGCGCCACTCAGCCAAGGAGATGCACTGGTTTGGCTCACGGATGCACAGCTAAGCAGAGAAGATGCATCTGTTCTGCTGGTAAGCACCTTAGGCCCACTTCCAATGGTCCAGGACTGGAGTGGCACCACTTGGCAGGGCAGACTCACAGATGGCAGAGTAATTTAGAATCCAACTTCACCATTAAGTTAGGATTTTAAATTAGGATTTCAGAGACACAAACCATGAACCAGTTATATCTTCCCATTTAGAAATTACACTTGGTGACATAGGTATTAAACAGGAAGGTCTGGGCCCGGCAAGAGGTTTAACTTGCCAGGTCAATATGGCACTTTAAATCTGCATACACAGGCCTGAGACATGTTTAAGGGGCTACTTAACTAAGTGGCACAATCAGTGCTCAATGCACACTAGTAGCATTTAATTTACAGGCCTTGGGCACATGTAGTGCACTCCACGAGGGACTTATAGGTAAATTAAATATGCCAATTAAGGATATGCCAGTCTAACCATTTTTAGGGAAATGAGCACTAACACTTTAGCAATGGTTAGCAGTGGTAAAGTGCACAAAGTCCGCAAGCCAACATAAGCACAAATTCAGCAAAATTGAAAGCAAGCAGGCAAAAGGATTGGGGGAAGACCACCCTAAGGCTGTCTAACAGGCATTTATCACAAATGGTTTACAAATAACATGTTTTCATGTACTAATTTTTTACATTTCCGTCTATTTATTCATATTTATTTTTTGGCCACCTTATTGTTATTTATCCATATTCATTTTGTATTTTGAGAATAAAAAGAGTTGTAAAATTGTATATTTCGACATTAACTTTATGATAAATATGCACTCACACTTTTATGACTGTCGTATTTTAATAAATTAAATAGCCAAATCTAGTGAAACACTACACCCACAGGTAAATATCAGGATTATATTACAAATATATGTTAACATACGCCTGTATTTAGGAAAATTTCAACGTGTATTTTTTTTACTTTCCATGTTGTCTATCTGCTCAGCTGTTGTCCTGGAAATCATGAAGATCGCATAGAGAGTCACCCACATAAAGAACAATTTTCCGCATTTTTACTCTTTTAAAAATATATACAGACAGGAAACACATTGTTTTCTGTCTGTATTTATCTGTAAAAATCAGTAAAAACTGAAAACTGGGAGCTTTAATTATTATCCACTATAACATTCTAATGTTTCCATTGAAATTGAGTGAGAGACTTGCACAGCGTAATATCCTCGGTGGCATTTTGAACTAGGACTCAAAAACAGAAGGATTTTAAGAATATGAAAAGATCCACAATTGCATGTCTCAGGCACAGGAATCAGAAGATGATTCCAGAGCTGCAGGGTCAGGACAGAGATCCCTCTTCCCTCCCCATCCTTTAACAGCTTGGACTTCAAATACAGGTTTGCTCAAGACTGGCCTGACTGTCATGTTTTCAATGGCTTGCAGTTTACGAATTATCCCAGAAGGAAGCCTTAAACAACAAGAACTGGCGTAGGACCGTGTAGAGAGTTTCTTATCCCACTTCCAGGGCTCGCAGCTGTTTTGACAGGGAGGGGAGGATCTTACATAGCATACTCATTTGGTAGCAAACTGAAGAAACCACTGAGTTCAACTCCTTCAAGTACAACTCTCGGTCAGTGTCAAATTAGTAACTTTTAACCTTGGCCAATGGAAAAGATAGATTCCCATCTGGGCCACCCTGAAACCAGTATTCCACAAACTGCTCAAGGTCTCTGTGTTGCTAGCACTGAGCTTCAGAATATTCCTGCTCATCAGGTGTGGACGAAAGCAAGAAAAGCCTGTGGAGGCTGCTCAGGCACCAAAGTAGCCCAGTCATGGCGCAGAACCCGCTTGTTATCATCCGTATAAGAGATGGGCTCCCCTCTGAAAGATCTTTTGATGTGGGCCACAGGCTGTAAAATGCTGCAATGTAAAGCGGCTGAGGTGACAATTCACGTACAGAGAGGCCCACAGAAGAGGGATTAATTTGCTGATCTTTATTCTAAAGAATACAAGGGGTGTAATGCCAAACCCAAACAAATGACTATTAGATGGATTAACACATATACTCAATGTGACAAGACTGGACGCTAACAGGGCCAATAAACAAAAATATTGGAATGTCAAACCACAAAATAAATCTACTCCCAACAAAGTCAGGGTTGTAACGTTACTTCCGTGACATCACAGCACGTTGTGTGTAACAATTAATGCCACAAAGTTTATTTTTCAGGCCACGCCTCCTGGAGCACAAGCTATCACGTCCTACACTATACGAAGGCAGTATGCAGAAGAGGAACACTAGGGTTTTCCATACACAGGAACAGGAGAAACTTCCTGCGGGTGGTAAAGGGATAGTCAAGAATCACACAGAGCAATCTGAGAAAGATCCGGTAGAGAAATTGGTATCTGGTGCCTTGACGTCTATCACCCCGACACCATGTCAGAGAGACCAGTGGTCCTCAAACTTTTAGAACCACAACCCAATTTTTACGAAGACAAACGTTTGCGCTTCACTTAGCTTTAATGGACTTGAGGCAAGTGATTTTTTAATGCAGCTTTTTTTGTACTCTAGCACACCGTTATTCACGGACATTTTCCATTGAAATGGTTAGTAAATTTGCACAGACGTAAAGTTTACTGATAAAACTATATTGTACACAAATGATCACGTGTAGCAGTCGGCTTTACGGAATATTTATCATGTGTGCACCCACAAGTAAAGTGTCTTGATTTGTTTTGATACTATTAAAATCTGTTTTCCGTCACACTTCAGAATTACAAAAACACATTTGCTTTATTTTTGCTTTCCTAACTGCTGAATGTATACAGTTCATTTGCAGGTACTTACATTTTGATGGGCGTTACAAAAAATGACATCTTACACCCCTGCAAGATTGTCACATAATTTCCTTTCTTTTTCTTTCTCTGACTGCAAAGTGAGAGAGGAGTTTGTAAACACCAATCCTCATTTTTTAAAAAAAATACTCCAATTTGTCAGCAGACAGCCTGACATTTGACCTCTTTTTCTAATGCTTAGCAAATGTGACAAGATAAAATAGCCTTTAAATTCCGTATTTATGTAATGCTTAGACTTTACCACTCATCAAAAACTGGACACGCTTGCGGTCTACGTCTCGCAGAGCACGGTAGTGAAACTGTTGCTGTCCATGGTTCTGAAATCACAAGTGGCTCCGTTATTGTGGCCAACGCTTGTTTTCAGGGCCCTGCCAAGGTCTAAACACCATGCATTAACACTACAGGGCCCTGGTTATTTGGTGATCCAGTGAACTGCATAATGGTTTAAGCACCTGCGGTAAACATCTCGAGATCATCTGCTTGGCAAAAGTTTTAATCCTCGCAGGGTAAATTAAGAGGAAAACGGTTATTCTTCCGACATCGACTAATTTGGTAAGTAACACCTCACAAATGGAGTGCGCGACATCTGAAGGGTCATTATTAGTGTAAAATATTTATACCTAGGCACCTGCCCAAGCTCGCACTCACGTCAGCTCTGCCTCGCGCTCTAAGTATTGAAGTTGGAGAGCCAAAGCCAAAAAGACTGAACAATATTAAAAACACGACTTCGCACAGCTACACTGTCAGCCTTATTGTTTTTATTAAAGGGCAATGTTTGTCCTATGTACTCCCCCCTGAAAACAATACGGTGTCATAGGAAAGAGCGTCAGAGACCAGCATAAACTTAAAGGGAGCAATGAAAACAAATTTAGAGCAGGTGTTTTTCACCCGAAGAACTGTTGATTAACATCACGGGTGTGGCCAGGACCCAGGTTCAAGGGCGCGCCAAGACTCAAACTCAATGTATGTTTAGAAATATTGATAGAAAATAGAGCCGATAAAGAATATTTCATCAGTTAATATTCTGTTACTACAGTATTTCTGAGTACACAATATGTATATTTTATTGGCAGAACAGTACAACTCTCTTCCTGTCTTAAGGAAGGGTGCATCATGTCCAGGCTACATAGCACATAGAATGCTGACGCTTCTATCCATGGTATTACATGGTGACCAGGAGTTCCTGCTACCAATAAATATCCACAATTTGAATATGATTGGGAACTGCTGCATCCTAAATAGCCAATCAAGTTTTAAAAGACTGTAGCACTAATAACACAAGCAGCACAGAAATTGTGCAAAAAGAATGACGATCCATGGTGTCTCACACTACAGACCGACCACAATTAGCGTTAACCTGTTAAATCACGCTTAACATTTGTATCCCTGTCACCGCTCATGCTTTTCCTGGACTCCAAGTTCATGGAGGCAGAGGCCTGAAAAGAAAAGAAATGTAGCTCTAAGCAGCTTTTGCCTCTAGCTGTAAACTGGGTAGTAATGCTGAAGGTTTTCAGAAGCTAGAGCTGAATCAAGGGCTACACCATATACAAATATTGGAGGTCAAAGTGTGTGTGATGTCCTTTCCACTGCCGCTGGCATTTTAGTGAATTGACACCCACAACAGAACTGAAACTCAACCTTCGACAATACCATTGCATACTAGCAGCAGACAAATGTTCAACAGGATCAGCCTTCGTGAAAATATTTAGAAAGTGTGCATGAAGATTTACTTCTACATCTTATATATGAAATTTGCATGTATGTTTTCATAGAGTATGTTTAAGTGGAATTCTTGTTTGAAGAAAAGGGTTCCTGTCATAACATTTCTTGGGGGAATACTCGGTATTGGAATAAAAAATATCTTCCAAAAACAATGGCAAATGCATAAAAACAGAGGGATTTCTAACAGGAATGATGGGTTAAATTAGAACACTTGAGAGGTTTGTGATAAACAAGGCTAATGTGATAAAAAGACTGAGTTGCAGACATACTACTGTCTAATGTGTGGCAGCAGGCTTAAACTTGGACTACAAACCTAACACCAACCACGTTTCATTTTCAAAGATAGAGCACTGTCGCTATTAGTCTAAGACAGTAAATACCCCTCCAGCTAACCTAGCATTCTCTTTTCCACAACCGTACACTATTATTAAAGCCTATATGTTACAACTTGGACTATACTAATGGGGGGGGGGGGCAGCAAGGGGGTGCCCTCTTCCCTCCGGTGGAATCCATTTTAGAGGCCTCTCGTTTGACATGGCACAACATGGAAGATGATGACAGATCCCCCAGACAGTGGAAATGAATTGCCCTCATTACTATGGCTGCAGGGTGGATTTTAAACCTGTCAGACTTAGGGGTGGTCTTCCCCCAAAACCTTTTGCCTCACTTCGGCATATTTTTCTGATCTCTTTTATGTTGGCCATGGTACTCTGTGCACTTTACCAGTGCTAAAGTGCTTGAGCTCACTCCTTAACACATGGTAACATTGGTTTCTCCCCATTTGGCTTATTTAATTTACTTTCAAGTCCCTAGTAAAGTGGTACTACATGACATTTTAAGTTTTACATGACCTAATACTGAAAAACTCTTAAATGTGTGTTTCACTATTGCATTGTCTATCATTGGGGTTACCTTATTACATTAAATAAGGATAACTTCCAAATGGGAACAGGTAACCAGCTCGTGTTTGGTTTCTTTGGAATTGTAATAAAAAATCTTTTTTTATGTAAAGTCAGATTTTGAAAATGCCACTTTTAGAAAGTGGCCATTTTCTTACCTTAGCCATTTAGCGGCTGTAGCCTGTCTCTGTGTCATATGCCTGGGTGCAGTTGGCAGTTCTTTGTGTGTTTTTCCTAGACAGCCACTCACAATAGGGAGCTTAGTGGTGCTGGATGGGCCATCACCGGCAGGATGGGAGGGCAGAGCTAGGAACAACCCCATTTACACCTGAATAGGCTGTTTCCTGCCTTCTCACAAAGGATTGCCTACCCCCTGTAGTTAGTCTGGAGCCAGGGCTGGGGAGGCAGGAAACCTGTGCATTTCAAAGGGCATCCTCTAGAAGTTTCTCCCATGTCAAAGAAGGCACCAAGTATAAACATTGTACCTCAGACACTAACTCTTCAGCACATTTCTGGACCTGTGGAAGACTCTGCCAGGAAGGACTGATGGACTGCTGACCTGAAGGACCTCCAGCCTGCTTACCACGTGCCGGGGTGAGAATGACTGGACCTGCAACCTGTACCCAGGACCACTAGAGACACTCCGAGGGCTAGTCTCTTGTACCCTGGACCTGGACTCTGCAACTGTGAGCTCTACCCTGCCAAGTGGTGCCACCCCAGTCCTGGACCATTGGAAGTGGGCCTGAAGGTGCTCTGCCAGCCCATCGGTGGATCCAGAGGAACAGGCACCTCCTCTACTACGCCGGGCACCCCGACCAGAACAAATGAGTCGACTCTGCTGTGAGGATTGTTCCAGCGCAAGTACTCCGCATCGGCTTTGCAGCCTGCGGCCTCATCAGAACCGCCGTTGCATGACACATTCCCGACGCAGGCCCTCGCATCGCAAGCCTCTCATCGACCGCAGCCTCAATGACAACGCAGGACTTCACATCTCAAGCTTTCCTCATCGACGGCCTCCTCAATGATGATGCATGAACTCGCAACACAGCCTCGCAGCTCCCTGGAACCAACACAGCATGACGCATCTCCGACTCAGACCTCGCATCGGCTTTGCGATGCATCCTCAACACGGGACCTTGTAGTGCTCTGTAACCAGGATTAAAGGCACTCTTGTTCAGTGGACGTAACTGGGTCCCTGTAACTTGCCTGTGGTGCTCAATCACGGTAAGTGGACTTGCGATTTGCCCCAGTCTGGCATGACCAGATATACACAGTTGCTTTTGATTATTTCTTTTATTTGGCACTATTGTCACTGAAATCGTTAAATCTGAATAATTTTGGTTCTACCGATTGGATTTTAGTCCATTTGGTCTTGTTTTAATATTAAATTGTGTTCTACTTCTATAATTTGGCGTGGAATTCTTCTTGTGTTGTGTTTATACATTATTACTGTTTGAAGTGTTGCACAAATACTTGACACATTACCTCTAAGCTAAGCCTGACTGCTCTGTGCCAAGCGACCAGAGGGTTGAGCACAGGTTAATTTGGGGTTTGCTTGTGACTTCACCCAGACAAGGATTGTGGTTGCTTCTTGAGTAGGGTTTCACTCCCCTCGAACAGTAATCTAATTTCTTACAATGTATATCTAGACACTTAAAAGAGGAGGATGAAGGAAGCGCTAGCTATATATTCAGTGAACACTCTCTAAGTAAAGGACTGCTGGCTGATTAGTTCTTCTTGAGCACTACAATTTGGTTGATAGTAGAACTGAAGATCAGGACTGCATTTTCTGTTGGGCAAGATAGAGACATTTCTAGTACATGATTGCCTTTTTATCTACTCTTGACTAGTGGTTAGAAAGTCTGGTGACAGACAAATGAGAAACCTACACCTGAACCTGCCCCCGTCTGTCTGGTTGCTCCTTGAATGGTGTCTGACAATGGAAATAAATATCCAGAAATCAGGTCAGTCACCTGCAAAAGATCATACATGCAGTCTACTATAACCTTGCCCTGTGTGCTTGGTAGGTGGGTGGAAGTAGTTATGCTCTGTCACAATTGAGAAGCAAATGTCATAGGTGTGAATGCCGCTGATGCATAGCCCACTAAAAAAACAGGATTTAAGAGCCTGTTGGGTGTAGACTATAACACTAAAAATATTTCACAAAAGTATTGCAATACATCAGCTAAGGTGCTTTTTAATAAACCACATCATATTTACTACACAAAACTATTGATTCTGACTGTCCACCTGCAGTGCTTGACAGCACATGGTGCAAATCTGCCTTATTTAGGAATAGTTATAATACCTTTTCATTTTTGTAATAAAATTGCCTTAACTGATGTGCTTTTGTGACTTTTATTTGGTGTTGTATTCTACAGCCATTTTTACCTTGAACTTCGTGTGTACCTTTGATTATTCAGCTAACAAATGTATATAATTTTGTTTTCTACCAAGCACTTGCCCAGTGCACAATTTGTAGTTTTACAATTCAGTAAATGGCACGTGTTGTCAAATCCGTGATATCTACAAGATTAATATCTGAAGGATGAGCGGCAGTACTACCCTCCTGAGAATCAAAAGTAGACAATAATAAAAATATTTGCAGAGGGCACATACTGGCACAACCTGAATAAAGTTGCGCATCGAGTATTAAATAGAGCTAACAGTGGAGTTGTTCATGTTATTTTTGTTAACCCTATGTGAGCATAAAATATTACTTCCGCTCTGCATTGTGCATTATGAATGACATCGTAACAATTTAAACAAATAATACAAACCACTGCTACAGTATGTTATGTTTACATATGCCATTATAACTACATATTTGTACTTTGAAAAGCAAAAATGATTCAGCTTTAGATACCACTGACTGCCTTTGGCCTTTTAATGGCAGCTTGTATCTGTCTATTGTTGCAAAGGGGTGTTGCAGGTAACCCCTGTTGTTTTTATGCGAATAATGAGGTGTTTCTCAACAGCAAGTTTCAACCCTGCTGTGATTTCGCACTTGTACTAGGACACATTGAATATCCTAAGTTACTGCTCCTTACCTCTGGACAGAAACGATTGAGCACTGACGACACGCCTTCCACCTTCACAGAAAGAGGGGGGCGGGGGGGGGTTAAAGATCTCTTAGCCCAATGGGTGATGGCCCTGCGTCACTTCCGACTCCTCTCATGGTTGAGGGCTTGCGTTACGGAACAAGCTGTTGGGTCTATTTTGATATGCCAAAGACGGCAGCAGGAGGGTATTTAGTGCCCACAGAATGATTCACCTCAGGAATTGTGACCTTCAGACCACATAACAAAAACACAACTGGTTCTGGTATCTTATGGGATGTGAACCCGTGATCTGCAGCACTCCGAGTAAGACTATTAACACTGCTACTAAACTGCAAGAATGAGGAAAGAAACTGCATTAAAAAATACATTTTCTCATGGGGAGGGCTTAAATTCAACCTTTTGCTTGTAGTTAAGACTCGCCCCTATTAATGGAGCGCATGACTCCATAGTGACCATGGGCACCGCCTGACTGCATAGTAAATGTAGGTGCCCAGAGGGGCAGTGGGATGGAGACCCAGAAAAGGCTGGCGGGGGGAGTCCAATGAGCTGTGAGGGTAGAGAAAGGGGAGCTGTGCTAGAGAGGAATGTTTAAAAGCTCTGGGGGCACAGAGGAGGGACCGAAAATCCTGAAGATGAAGGCAAACAGGATATTTGATGACCTCTGATGTTCAACAGAGTCAGAAGGCAGGTGAGGTGCTTAGAGTGCTGGGTTCCATCAGGAAGGAGAGACCCCAGGCGCCATGGCGGCTGGAATTGTGAGGGTGAAGGTCTGTGAGGGATTGGTCGTGTCAAGTTTTTGACGCGGTTTAAAAAACAGAATTGAGAGCACACGTGTTTATAGAATAAGGGAGAAGCATCAATCCGGAACTAGTCCTGTGGACGTACGCAAAGCCTAGCTGTCAAAATACTATGACTCTACAGTGGGCCCTAGGTAACATTGAAAAGTGTGGCAGCTACATTTACCCTCATCAGAACCCTACGATGCTCAACCCACGCAGCACCGAGCCCAGGAACTAGAGGCCCAAGTTTGTGCGTAGTCGAACCATCAATCTCCCCGTAGAGTCAAGCATGTCTTAATTAATAACGGCTCTAACACAGAAGTACCCTTTAATGACTCTTATGAAGGTCGCCCAAGCCAATTTAGCTGAGCCAGGCATATATCCACAACTCCCAAATGCACTTTAAAAACGTCTTAAGTAACGCTTTTGGCCCACTTGTGCGTTTTAAAACAGTTTTTACCGGGCTTATTTTTAGCATCCGCTGGAGGTTACCGCCGTTGCTCAACACCAAATGTACCCTGAAATTTAACTTATCAAAACCTGGAGGTCATTTGTAATATACATTTTTGACATTGTATGCCTTTGTACATGTAATGATTTCAATTAACTATGCATGCTAAACAAATAAACGTAATAATAAGGTCCGTGAGGGTCAGGTAAAAGCCTTTTAGACGTGGGTGCGGTTAGGTGCGGTTCTTTCAGGCTGATTTTAGTCTCTTGAGCTCTCTATGAACCAGCAGAGACTAACTTATGTAGTGCCCGATGTGGTGGTATTTCAGGCCTCTACCTCCCTCACTCCTGCCTCCTTACACTGTTGCAGTTAGGAGCCTCCCCCCCCCCCCCCCCCCCCCCCAAGACTAGGCCTCTCCTCTCATGCTCGAACCTCGTTTGGTGTCTGAAGGTAGGGTGCATTGTTGCCATTTCTGTACCAACTCTGTTATTGTGGGATCGAACATAGCAGGTATGCAGCGGCCCTAATGCAAACAAGAAATTGGCATTTAACAGCAAGTTGGATAGTAAGACTGGCATCATTGGTGTGCAGCGAGCCCCTTCACTCTGCATGGACCGCTGAACAGATTTTTAATCTATTGTGAGGAGAGGGAGGTTGGAACACGCACCAATGAAGATCCTGTTTCTTCTCATATTTTGGGGCATAGCCCTAGCAAATAACTTACGAT
Source organism: Triturus cristatus (assembly GCF_964204655.1). Taxonomy (NCBI): domain Eukaryota; kingdom Metazoa; phylum Chordata; class Amphibia; order Caudata; family Salamandridae; genus Triturus; species Triturus cristatus. Next base: position 1,075,360,066 of record NC_140593.1, on the reverse strand, counting down.
TTATAATGCAATATGCTGGCTAATTCAAGAATCACCACAAGTTGTTTTTCAAGCAGTTCTTAGTCAGTGCTCTTTCTGTAGTGATTTCATTATCTCTAGTGTTGGATTCGAATGTGCTACGTATAATTCCCACAGCTGCATCTTGGGGGATGTTTATGTAGTGAGAGACACTACCACCACCTGTTTCACAAGGTCGAACCTAGTGCCGCCACACAAGTAATGAAGTCAGTGCCGTCTCTTACACGTCATGGAATCTTTAGGACATAAGGTTTAATGTAAAAAACAGGGCCACAGCCAGAACTTGGAGGCCTCCCCTCTGATTCTAGACTATTTTGGGGTCTTTTGGGCAAGGTGTATGTATATCACAGGTGTTCTAAGGTGAGGTATCTTCAGAAACTCGCACTCCTTTTCATTTAAACAACTTGCTCCCAGGCCTATGTCCCTAATGCCACATATTTCAACCTGAAGATCATGCAAGGGGTAATTCTGATAACTGCCTGTAGAGAGCGTCATTGCTCAGTTGTAGCATAATCTAATTTACATAGCTTTCGGTGTTCTATATCACAACAGTGCTGCTCTTGTTGGCCGGTTTGATAGTGACCTTTGTTTTCTGGGTGAGAGAGATTAGGTACACTGTTTCAGACTCAGGGATATTGTACAGCAGTTACTTTGTTTTTCTAAATCATTAAACTGTCAAAATGTCAACGGGCATCAAGTTAGTATGCAGTAAAGGAGAGATAGATCCATGTCCCTTCTTTGTTATTGATGTTAGGTCTGTTTCTGAAGGATTGTCTCAATTTGACCTTCCTGAAATCTGATATAGTTGTCCCACTATTCTTTTTTTAAAAAAAAGGCGTGGTCTCTCTGATCACGAAACCAAGGTCTTACTCGAGTATATTGACTTCATTGCGACCCAGTACGACTAGAAATTTTCACTGCTTAGGCACTAGATTTTTCCCCCCGTCTTCTGAACTTTGCACCTACTGCCAGCAGATACACTGTAATTGACAGTATTCGTCCGCTCCCTTATAAATACATGTACCCTGTCTTTGAAATCGGACCATTGTAAATCTATTATTGATTTGTGGAGCTAGATGGGGTGGGGGAATTTATTCCTGTGGTAAGTTGAATAGGGCAATCGCCGTGCCACGCACCAGTCACTCCCAGCCTTGGATTGAGGACTGATTTATATTGGGCAATTTAAGTGAATATGAAACGTGCTCATACTGTATTATTGCAATTTGAATTCACAGTCAATTGCCAGTTTTCAAGGCTTGTTCATCGTGGAATCAGATGTCCACTTCCTCTAGAAGTGATAGAAACACTATGGAAGGAGGTCTCCTACTATCAGTTTCAACATAGATGAGTCATTTGATATATCTATTTTACATTTATGCTAAGGGACTTTTCTGTTTCTTCTGCAGGTTGTTGCACAGATTGTAATGGTTCCATAGAATGATAGTTTAGGGCCAAAATGTCAACATTACTTCCGGGATTGTCTCATTGAAATATCTGGAATAAGCACCAACCATAGATTGTGCGGACTCTAGTCTCCATCAAATTCTATGACAACCTTGAATGTATCCGTGTGTGATTTTGTTTAATTCACATTATCACCAATTTTGAGCATCGCACATTGTGCAGTATTGTACGTGTTTTCTACCCATGGGGTAGGTAACATGAATGCAGGTTTCTCATTCCTGAAAGGCTCTGTGTAAAAGTGTCTTGAGTACAGGTTTAAAATAAAGATGAATTCACGCAGGCTGAATACACATAGCATACCTGTGAAAATGAAGCCTACAGACCCTTTCTGCATCATCTCTTCCAACTATTGAGTGCATCAAAAAAACCTATACAAGGTCAAGAATGATGGATGGTGAAGGGATTTCATGTGCACAAAGTATGGTATTGCTATGCAGATAATTATGTTATCTTTAAGATAATACGTGCTTGCAATTTCGTGAAATGGTAATGTACATAATGGGACTGAAGGGGAGGGGGAGGAGTCATACGCTTACACAGTATTAGGACTCTAGAGCAATGTTTCCTGACATCAATTTCCAACAACTCTCATAACAGAGGCAAAATTATTGCCAGTCTATGGTTTTCCTTCAGAGCACCAAATTTACACCCTGAATTATCCTACACACCTAGAGGCAATTTTGCTCTCATATGGGACCAGGAGAGCAACTTTTATTCGCTAGACAATTCTCTTAGGCACCTAAACGCAATTTGTTTCTGTGTGGAACGAGGAGAAGCCAGTCAGTGATAACTTTATTTCGGTCGAACGACCATAAAAGTGCACATGCATACATCAACAATTACAAAGACATGATAAAACAATAAATATACATATAAAGTTAAAAAAGTTAAAAAGAATTAAACTTGAAGTTATCATACAAAGATAGTTAAGTTAAGAAGGTTTGTCTCCTACGCCACATACTGTGCAAATAACGGGATACAGCAAAGACAATGTTGGGATGAGTATCATAGATTAGTGACCTGCAAGCCTGCTTAAAGTGGCGAAATCCCAAATTCCTACAAATAGGAGTCAACCAACATTTCCTGATTGCATAATAGGCTGGACAGAAGAGTAGTACATGTGCAACAGACTCTGTTTTATAATTACAAGCAGGACAGCTTTCCTGATTTTGAGTCTGCCACTTAGACGAAAAGGACCGAACCGGTAAAGTACCAAATCTTAGCTGGATATACAATTTTCGTGCCAATGGGGGTTCTATTTGATCCATGAATTCCTCTAGTTTAGAATCTTGCTTAACCATGAGGAATTCTAGGGACAACCTACCCAAAGCTGAAGAGCTCGAAAAGGAAGAAAAATTCTTCATGGATATCAGGGCTAGAAGTTTTTTCCTTGTTATCCCAGGGCAACTTGCTTCCGGGTTTGCCCACAGATCTGGAAGTCCTAATTGGATACAACCTTCATTAATATGTGTAAGCCAGGGGATCTCTTTATATTTAAGAGCAGGCCAAATCTTTGCGAATTCTGACCTATAGGAGGTCAATTCAGGCACTGACCACAGCCTCTTCCAATACAAAATTGGTCTCGCACTGATGATCTCCTCTATTGGGACTAGCCCAAGATCAAGCCTAAGGGGGATCAGCGGAGTGCTAGAAGGAAGCCCCAAAAGGGATCTTAGGAAAGACTGCTCAACCTTGAGGAGAGACACTGTCTGCTTATGCCCCCAAAGTTCAGCCCAATAAATTACTGCCACTCTTGCCTGTCGACAATAAATTTCAAGGGCAGGGGAGACAGGTTTAAAAGTTGACTTTTTAAAAACTTTATTTAAACCCCCTGTCAATTGGGCAAGTTTGAGCGTAGACTTAGCAATTTGGGAATTCCAGCTAAAGTTCTCCGTTAACGTAACGCCCAAATAAACAAAAGTTTTGACCCTTTCAAGGGGAATATCAAATAAAACTGGGTTAGGACGCACCCGCTTAGGGGGGTTAAAAATCATATATTTAGTTTTCCCCAGATTTATTTCAAGTCCTCTTAGCTCACAAAACCTCGCAAAACCATTCAGTATGTTTTGTATGCCCGATGACGTTTTTGACAATAACAGAGTATCGTCTGCAAACATCAATGCGGGCACACGACCTGACACCAATTTAGGAGCGTCATTGTCTACCACACGGTTTAGGTGGTCGACAAGACCATTTATATAAAGGCTGAATAATGTCGGGCCAGGACACACCCTTGGCGAACGCCTTTTTGAACAGGGAAACGTTCAGTAAGCTCACCATGCTTGCCACACCTTACTTGGGCAAAATTGTTGTTATGGAGCCTAATTAGGACGGCCAATAAGTAAGGTGGAAGGCCCAGTTCTGCCAATACTTGCCACAGTTTAGTTCGTGGGACTAGATCGAATGCCGCCCGCAGGTCCACAAACACTAGGTAGAGGCTGCCACCCTCAACCAAAGCTGTTTTCCAATACAAGACCTGCAGGCGGAAAATCTGATCTAGGGTAGAAGTACCAGCCCTAAAGCCTCCCTGAAGTGTGGAAAGAATCCCATTCTCCTCAATCCATCCCAAGACCCTGTCCAAAAGAACCCTCCCCATTAATTTTTGTGAGGTGTCGATAAGGCTAATAGGCCTATAATTGGAGGGGGTTAATGGACAGCCCTTTTTAAAAACGGGTACTATTTCGGCCCCAAGCCAGGTGTAAGGTACTTCACCCCCCTGTAGGATACGATTAAACAGGACAACCAAGTACGGTGCCCATATCTTTGGTTGAGCCCTAAATAAGTCCACTGGCAATTTGTCCAAGCCTGGAGCCTTATTTGGGAGCATTTTTCCAATTGCTGTTTCCACCTCAACCAAAGTGAAAAGTTCAGATGGGGCATAGCACCCTGGGACTGGTAAAAGATCTGGGGTATCAATAGACAGACTATCAAGGTTGCTTGCGCCATAGAGATCACTAAAATGACGTTCCCAAATTGAAGCAGCTATGTTAGGGGCAGGGGTGTGGGAATGCCCACCAACTCCAGTTGCAACAATGGTCCAAAAGGATTTTATGTCCTTGCAGCCAAGCGCACGTCCCAACTCTTCCCACAGTACAGCCTCCCCTTCCTTCTTCGCTTTGCTGATTGCCTTTTTATACAAAGAACGATTTGCTCTAATTTGCTCCCTGTCCTTAATTTTTATTGCAATCAGCAAGTCCTTTTTGGCTGTGCGGCAGGTTTTATTAAACCACCTGTCTGTTAAGGCCCGGGACTGTTTAACCCTTTTAACTGGGTATAGGGTGTCCTTTAATGCAATAACCAGATTACCATGGATATCAGTAGGGCTACCAAGAGGCCCAACTCTCCCCATCTCTTCTATGAATGGTATTATTGTTCCATACAGCTCCGCCAGCTTACTAATGGACATTTGAAGTTCTGGCCACTTTACTCTCCTTCTACAATTTGTGATTGTCAATGGGTCAATCACAAGATGGTCACCCGGAGCAGGATTTTTAAGTCCAAAACTTCCTGGTTTAAGGGTCAGGGCTAGAGCATTGTGATCACTATCAGACCTCTCAATGACCACAAATTCATGGAGCCTGTCCCAATGTCTGGCTTCAATGAAAATGTAGTCAATTGTTGAGGTATGATTTGCTCTATTAAACGTTACATTACCAGGTCTATCTGGCATCACCCTACCATTGCATGCTCGCAGTGATGTAGCTAGGGAGAGTGACTGCAATTGCAGAACAAGGGGGGTCCATACCTTGACCAGAGGGGCCAGTGGGTCAGGAATATTCCATAATGCATCTACTTCATCACGTTCTCCCGTATTTGAGTCCAGAAGAGGCTCAAAGTGGCAGTTAAAATCCCCGCCCAGGATTAACACAGTAGAGGAGTCAAGTAACTGTAAGAGTTTAGACATTTCAATAATAGCCTTTGATTCAAGGCCCCTCTTAATAGGCCTTGAGTAGACATTTATCAGGGCAATGCTTGGGCCGTTCACTACATCCAATAATACAAGTTGTACATCCCGAGAATCAGTTGGAATATCCTTCGCCTTAATCCCCAGATGGGAGCCAACCCATATAGACAGCCCCCCCGATGGCCTTCACCTACCACTCTTACATGCTAGAATGTCAAATGTTGCAAAACCCGGGGCCGCACTCTCTTTAAGCATCCAGGTTTCTTGCAGCATGCAGATGTCAAAGGAGGAGACGAATGTAACCCACTCAGGGTTGGGGAGTTTATTTTTAAGGCCTGCCACATTCCATGAGATTATTTTAATCCCTTCAACGTTGGGGGTTTGCTTAGTTATTTGAGGTTCCAATAAGTTAGTAGAATAACTCAAAGTTAAGGGACCAGCATCCACCCTCTGTTTGATTACGCATTCTAGAGGGGGGCATGGGGTAGCGGGAGGGACAGGTAGTTCTGGGGTCAAGATCCTCTTCAACGGACTTTGTCGTTCAATTTGTCCGGGATTACCATTTTGAAGCAGCCCGAGATGTACAAGTGGATCAGACTGGGTAGCAACAAGGGGAAGTTTGGTCGTATGTCTCATCTGTCAATCGCAATCATCAAGATTCGAAAGAACCTCATATCGATTCGAGACATCCAGTGGTGTAAGAGGGATCAAATGATCCGGCCTCCCAATACGATTCCCATAGCTCCATGGTAGTACAGTGTCCCACCCTGGAATGCTATCAAGGAACATTGGTTTGGGATTAATTTCAGACCTTTTATACTCTTTTTTATGAAATAGACAAGAATTAGTCAAAGAAACAGAAGGAACCCCAAGGTATCTTGTTCTGCTCCCTTGGTTTCTGGGGTAAAAAAAGGTTAACTCCAGGGGAGTAATAAAAGTACCAAATGTCTCTGCAGGCCAATTAAGGATATACCTTACAGCCGCAGGGTCCCTAAAGTTAATAAGAATTAAATCCCCCTTAATATCCTTCTTCCTACTTCCCAACCAATCCAGTCGGCGAACGTGAAGAATTTCGCCATTGATGATATGGGGGAGTGGGCGATTTTGACTCAGCCAATGTACAGTCTTATTTTTAAGCTGAGCAAATCCCTCCCTCTTACCATCAGGCAGTTTAGGAACTCTCGCCAACACCACCACATAGGGGACTGCTTCAGGAGGTAATTCAACCTGGGGCTCCCTGAAATGTTTTCCCCTAGCAACACTGGGACTCACGCGCTCATTAAAGCCCACATTTTTTCCATCTCGTTTATCCCCAACCCTCTGAGTTTCATTTTGGGCTTGTACGTCCAGATATCTTACAGATTTAGGGGTTAATTGGGACAGCTCTTTAGCGCTAGTAATCGTTACACTAGCTCCGGCTGGACCTTCTCCTGCGACAGGACATGGAAGTAGTTTAGTTACAACAGGAGAATGGTCCAACATTACTATATCTCTAGTCTGTCCCATTTTATAGTTGATGGCCGATTCTATATTCCCCAGTCTTTCCTCAACCCTCTTTAACCTCTCAATAATAGGTAAAATGAAGGACCTTATAAGGTGCTCAATACTTTCAAGGGGGTCATTAAGTTGTATTTCCTTAGGAGGACAATGTTGGGGGGTGCCTACCTCCACCAGGTTTAGAGCAGAATTCGAGGCAACCTTTTTGGTTTGTTCAGGCAACGAGGGAGCTTTAGGGATAGTAACAACAGGTTTGGTGATAGACGTATCACTTCTCCCAAAATCAGTGTGACTAATTTTAGGTCTACATACATCTCCGCCCTTCTTTCTCCTTTTTTTGGGTGGTGGGCCGGGAACTCTAGACTGCACTGAAGGTCTAGTCTTCCTTTTAGTAGGCTCTTTACTTGGCAGGGAAGAGATTGGTAACACTTCTGTTCCCGACAGAGAGTCACGCGAACAAGAGATAGTTATTACATGTGTAGAATCCAGGGAATTAGGTGGGGAAGATGGGGGAGATAACTCCCGAAGAAGTGCAGGGACACCATCTAGTGAGGTCAAATCATCGTTAGACGGGTTTACAACCGACTGGGTATCTTGTTGTAAAAGGTCAGTAGGGGGCCTTTTCTTCAGGCATTCAATTGACTGGCGGCGCTCAGCCCTTCGCTCAGCTAGTATGTCCTCCCTCTCTAAGTCCATAGTGACCTTACTGAAATATCGGTCCAATGTGCCCTTAGCCAAACCACCAGACTTTATAGATGACGAGAACTCTTGATTCTCAGCCATAGTGTCTTGAATAAGCAAGCGACCACTACAAAAGAAGGGGAAAGGAGTAGACGACCCCAAGCAAAAAAATGTCACACAAAATATGAGTCCAGGTAACTCCCAATCAAAGTCACTGGCCCACGATGGGCCTATCTCCAACCGAAGACAATCCACAGAGAGTGACAAAGTGAATCCTGATAATCAGGTGCTACTAATATAGCCAGTCAGGGTAGGTCCAATGATGCAAAGCAGAAAGGCAGTATACAGATGGAAAAGATGGCAGGAAAGGCCAACACTTTCAGATTAGTAGAGATGACAGAGGGTATGCCCAGCCCGGCCTCGAGCGGTCCTTGACGGGCTAGGACGGGCTAGGACGGGCCCGCCCTTGGCCCGGGCGCAGCCCGCGCGCGTCCCGCGCTGCGGTGGTGCTGGGGGCCTGAAATAGGGCCCGGGCGCTGCAAGATGCCGTATGCAGTGCGCGCCGGGCGCTGAGGCCGCTGGGAAATGTAGTTTCCGCCCGAGCCGTTCCCCTCACGGCGTGGATGTAGGCAGAGGCAGAGGCGAGGGTAACAGGGCTTGATAACCCCCACAGAAGAGCCGTTCCCCTCACGGCTGACTCGGATTATGGAAAACAGGAGCAATCAGGTAAGCGCGCGTCCCGCGCTGCGGTGGTGCTGGGGGCCTGAAATAGGGCCCGGGCGCTGCAAGATGCCGTATGCAGTGCGCGCCGGGCGCTGAGGCCGCTGGGAAATGTAGTTTCCGCCCGAGCCGTTCCCCTCACGGCGTGGATGTAGGCAGAGGCGAGGGTAACAGGGCTTGATAACCCCCACAGAAGAGCCGTTCCCCTCACGGCTGACTCGGATTATGGAAAACAGGAGCAATCAGGTAAGCGCGCGTCCCGCGCTGCGGTGGTGCTGGGGGCCTGAAATAGGGCCCGGGCGCTGCAAGATGCCGTATGCAGTGCGCGCCGGGCGCTGAGGCCGCTGGGAAATGTAGTTTCCGCCCGAGCCGTTCCCCTCACGGCGTGGATGTAGGCAGAGGCAGAGGCGAGGGTAACAGGGCTTGATAACCCCCACAGAAGAGCCGTTCCCCTCACGGCTGACTCGGATTATGGAAAACAGGAGCAATCAGGTAAGCGCGCGTCCCGCGCTGCGGTGGTGCTGGGGGCCTGAAATAGGGCCCGGGCGCTGCAAGATGCCGTATGCAGTGCGCGCCGGGCGCTGAGGCCGCTGGGAAATGTAGTTTCCGCCCGAGCCGTTCCCCTCACGGCGTGGATGTAGGCAGAGGCAGAGGCGAGGGTAACAGGGCTTGATAACCCCCACAGAAGAGCCGTTCCCCTCACGGCTGACTCGGATTATGGAAAACAGGAGCAATCAGGTAAGCGCGCGGAGAAGCAACGGGAGTCTTTCAAACACACCACGTGTTTGCACAGTTAGCAAGTAAGAAAGTCAGTTCTGCAAAGTCAAATTCAACCTCCCTTGCCATCCAAGCCACTACACATTAACACAAATCTGTTACTCCTCAATACCGTACCTCCCAATCTGCTGCTAGTACAACACCTCACCCGGGGGCTTGTATCCTTCCAATACATATCTAAAACCACCCTTCAGTAGACCTCCATCCAGACCAAGACTTCCAAAAGCTTGTGTATCTCATAATATTACCCATCCCTTAATTCTCTTTTGATGGAAGCTTGCATCCTCCGAATTTGTTGTGGTAGAAAGCACTTGCAGCAGAATTCCCCACCCATGGTAACCTATCAAAATAAGAGTCAGCACACCAGAATTCCCCCCCACAGGTGTGGACCAGCTGACCCTCTTGGTGGCCCCCTAAATCCAAATTTGGCCCTGCTGGTCAGTGAGAAAGCATGCAATCACTTAGGCATGCAGGTGAACCTCTTGAGCAGGGTTCACCAAGACTTGGAAGATCACGGTAGAAGAATGGCAGCCAGAATGGGAGAAGCATAAAGAAAACTGATGAAAACACAGCACTACAGCATCCTCAGGAGAACTAGCTTTTCATACAACAAACAATTGTCTTCGGTTGATAGACGGCAGCATGTCAAAGAACGTTCCCCCATCAATGGGTATGTCGCGAGTGTCTCTTATGTCCTCTCCTGTTACAATCAGCTGTTAAACTAGCCACAAACAAGTCAGCGAGACTCCGTCATGGTAAAGACACAAAACACACGAACCAGGGAGAGAAGGAAGGGTTTTTTCAGTCATGACATCCCATTCACCATTATTTTCGCTCTGTCTTGCCTGCCAGTCTAAATAGGCAAGACACATCCACCATGTGTTAATCAAGAGTCCAAGATAGAGTCCCTACAATTTACAGGTCCACATTATTTGATAATCTGATCAAACCCCTGACTACGAAGGAGGGAAAATGTAAAGTACTCTGTCCAGCATCTAAACTCTCATATTCAAATCTCACCTAGCCTTTGGAATGGTAAGGCTACACGTGCAAAATGCTTTTGGCTAGATTTTTTTTTTTTTAAATACATTTGTTTTTTTTTAGGTTGATAGCATATGGCTTTTATTTATGCAGACAAATTCTGAGCCTCTAAGACCACCTCAAGAGGTGTTCTCAAAGATGTGAAACGCCGGGTGAGGGAAATAATAAATAGCCATAGTGTCTAGGACAGCTGGACCCTTGGTACAAGCTAGCCTCTTTGATTTGGCCTTTCACTGTAATTTAACCGTTTTAATTCCTGCACCACAGGTACACTTTCCTCTTTCATACGGTGACAGCACACTACAAAAAATATGCTGCTGCTGATGACACTGTGGCTATGCTTCATGAGCGACTTCTTCGCCGCCTTTAATATTTTCATACAATACGCCAGCAATACTCGAAGGAGGGAGCTCATAATCTTTCAAGGAAATCTAATAAAAAGCTCAATACAAAGAAAGGTCCTTTGTAAGAAAAGGAAATACCCTGAGGTATAAAGAATCAACAAGTGGATCTTAAAATAGATTTATCGAGGACTGGCGCTTTCATTGCTTCACGTGTTGGAGAATGATCAGAGGCGGCCATTTTATCAGACCAAAGTCAGAGATAAACACATTCGTGAGGTCTTAAAAGGTCCAGCTTCGCTCTCCGGTGCATTATACGGTGATATTATGAGAAGCACGCTTCCCTGAAACCATCTTGCCCCCGCCTGAATAAGATCAAACACCATTCACCTTCAATCAGCAAACTGCGACTATACTCAGCAAAACCCAGAAAGCAACAACTGGAGATCTCGAAACAACGGAGAGAAAGCGCTGCTTGGCGAGATTCATCCACTTACCAAGCATGGTCCAATTTCCTTTCATTCTTCCTCAAATAAACTGTTCTCGTCTTTAATTTCAAACAGATCAAAACAGTCACAAGCTTCTTGTAATGCAGGCAACTTTTATTCAAGAAAGACAGCAGATGGGCCCGCCAAGATTAAGGCGCAGGATATCATGATGAGAAAGCATATTGCTGCAAACAAATTCCGGAATAATTACCAGGGAACATTGAGGAACTAATGATGGTGTTTCACTGGTCTCCTGAACAGATTAACCCTGTTGTGTCGAGAACACATCAGGACGCAGCACTGGGTCAAAGCTTGGAGTTCATCCACAGGGCAGGCTTAACCAGGCTCACCAGAGATTGGTCTTTAACTCTGGAGCCACTGAATGACCCTACCTCAAGAGCACACCGGGGAGGGGCAACGCCAGTAAGAGAGTTCCCTGGTATGCTGTCACTGGCCAGGGAGTCACTAACGATACAGTCGTGCATTAGGAACACCAGCCTACATGTGGCACCAACAGTGATGGAGATCACGGAGCCACAGATCCCGAGAGCAGGAGAGAGACTCTCTCTTAGCTCAGTTAGCCTTGAACCTTTGCTCTCTGTAGCCAAGCAAGAGCCACAAGGCTCAGCCTGATGCTTTTATGTGTTGCTGAAATGTACTGGCTATTTGCAATTGTATTTCAGTGTGATTTTATCAGTCTTATTCATTCAAAAACCGAGTGTAAAGCTTTTAGTGAAAAACTACACACCTTTCCTTCGTTTGGGGCCTTACTCTAGTATGCATCAAGGGCGCACCCAGCAGCCCCCATCATGATCCACATGCAATATCTAAGGCCCTGCCTCCATCTTGGCCTCAATAGCACAAAGTGGCCTTTAGAGGCTGATAATAACTTGACATGCAAGCTGGAAACACGCAGATCAACGCCCTGCTCAAGAAACCCAAGGCAGACCCAAAGGACCTCAAGAACATCCGGCCGCTCTCCCTGCTCCTGTTCCCGACGAAAGTTATCGAGAAGATAGTCAACAGACAACTGACCCAATTCCTCGAAGTGAAAAACAATCCGGATTCCGCAGCAACCACAGCACCGAAAATGCCCTCATCGCCACCACCGACATCAGGGCTCTGCTGGACAACGGCGAAACCACGGCCCTCATCCTCCTGGACCTCTCGACCGCCTTCGACACGTCTGCCACCACACCCTTTGCACAAGCCTCTACAACGCAGGGATCCGTGACAAAGCCCTGGACTGGATCACCTCCTTCCTCACCGACAGAATCCCTTTATTCCGATCCTTAGCCACCAAGATCACCTGTGACGTACCCCAAGGATCATCCCTCAGCCCGACCCTCTTCAACGTCTACATGACACCGCTCGCCAACATCGTCCGATCGCACGACCTCAACATAGTCTTGTACGCCAACGACACCCAGCTGATCCTCTCCCTCACCAAAGACCCCGTCACCACCAAAACCAACTTCGATGAAGGCCGTCGCCGAGCTGCCTGAAACTGAACTCGGATAAGACAGAGGTCCTCATCCTCGGCTCCACCCCTCTGCCTGGGACGACTCCTGGTGGCCGGCCTCGCTGGGAACTGCGCCGACACCCACCGACCACGCTCGCAACCTGGGGTTCATCCTGGACTCCTCTCTGTCAATGACCCAACAAGTCAACGCCATCTCTTCCTCCTGCTTTAACACCCTCCGCATGCTTCGCAAGATCTACAGATAGATCCCTACTAGAACCAGAAGAACGGTCACCCAGGCCCTCAACAGCAAGCTGGACTACGGCAACGCCCTCTACGTGGGAACCATGGCCAAACTCCAGAAGAGACTCCAACGCATACAGAACACCTACGCATGCCTCATCCTCTACATCCCCCGCCACAGCCACATCACCGCCCTCCTGAGGGACCTGCACTGGCTCCCCGTCAACAAGAGGATCACCTTCAAGCTCCTCACCCATGCTCACAAGGCACTCGACAACACCGGACCAGCATACCTCAACAACCGACTCGACTTCTACACCCCGAACCACCAGCTCCGCTCCGCCGACCTCGCCCACGCCAACGTCCCACTCATCCGCAGAGTGACCGCCGGTGGCCGATCATTCTCCCACCTCACCGCCAAGACATGGAACACCCTCACCACCCATCTACGACAGACCCAGGACCTGCTGACCTTCAGGAGACTCCTCAAGACCTGGCTGTTCGGTCAGTAGCTGCTCCCCCCCCTCAGCGCCTTGAGACCCTCACGGGTGAGTAGCACGCTTTACAAGTGATTGATTGATGCACTATGTTCTGGGAGTCCAAAATAATCACTTTATTTAGTTCATGAACAATCATGAGCAGACAGCCGTTTTGCCTATTTATGAGAAAATGCATGTTCAACTTTTAGAAACAGTGAGTGAGGGCTGGTGAGGGGGAACAAAGGCAATGAGCCAAAAATGTCTACACTTAGGCCACCGACTACCCACGCCACGCTGACTGGTAATAAAAAGAATGAGTTAAAAAACTTACATTGCATGACCCAGGATTAAAATGCTTCAATTAAAATGGGACTATTTACACAGAACTATTTCTAACTCCCTATTCACACAATTAAAAGGTAACACCTCCCTCTGCTTTACACTTTCTTCCAATCCTATATGTCTACTTTTCACCGACGTTGTTTCAATATTTTTGCTCTACGCACTCTTGATGTATTTCCGATCTTCTTCTCCTTCATTAAAAGCTAGTGGAAGACAATTAGCTATTGCTAACATTACAACCCTAAAGCCTATTACCTCAACGCATCTACTAATTTCTAGGATGAACAGTCTCAATCATGTTTCTAATTTACAGGCAAGTTTTGGGATGCACGTGTGTGTCCAGCAGGAAGCACCTTAGTCTTGAATTATTGAGCATGAGAAATATGTAGGTCGCTCCAATAAAACGTGGATCAATGTTTGAATTCTAAAAGTCTATATATCTTTAGAGGACTAAGTACAAAGGGTGCATCGTGCATTGACCCCCTCAATATGGCATTGCTAAACCCATAATAAAATGGGATTAAGTTACATGTTAGTTAGGGAACTAGCAGCCTGGCATAGTTAATCAGGTTAGGCTGAATGACGGAATGAGCAAAGTAAAAGTTTTGTTTCCTTTTTTTATTAAAAAGATTTCCTCATAGTACTTACCAGCATTGAACTGGACCAAGTGAGCAAATCCCTACTTTTTATTCTTATATAAATTTTCTCTAAAAACAAACTTGTAAATGGTACATTTTACAGCACATTTTCACACAAAGCACCCCAAAATCCAGAGGCTGTGTATGTATATGTGCAGAAGCTATCTTTTATCCCATTTTTGGGGGGGTATGCCAGGCAAGCCGTACCCTTGACTTTGGAGTTGGGGGGGGGGGGGGGGTCACCCTTCCCCAAGAAACATTTGGAAACATATAGCGCCTTCTGTCGTTCAATATTTCCATTCTGAATTTCCTTATGGATTCCGAGTCACCCATGACTTATAGGCGATGGTCTTCAGCAGCTCTCCTGAAGGCCACCTTACGTGACCGGCTCCTCTTGTGAGAGCTCACACCTTTGCAAAGCCAAGGACCAGTGCTCCTACTGATCCAACGCCATGTTTCTTGTGCCTGGTATGAGTGATAAATCCCATACAGCTGGACCGGAGCTTGTGCCCAGGGGAAAGGAGAAGCTTTTTATGGCTAATGTTGGCCTACGGCCGGTAACATGCGGCTAATACTTTGTAGATTGCATACAAAGCTTCTAATCCATTTATTTGCTCATTGGGAGCCACTGCAGGTAATTTGTGGCCTGGCTGAGTCCACTTTGTTTAAGCTCAGCAAGAGCTAGGTGATGTGGTTTCAGAATCTCATTACCTTCCAGGGTGTCTTTCTTAGATGCCACGATGCACATTTATGTCACAGTAATCTACTAGGGATATTCCCAAAGCCGTGGGGAATTTGGTCCTATGGTCGATCTGGAGGAGCAGGAGACATCTTCCTGACACTGTTTATTTGGGTTTCTTTTTTTTACAACAGCGCACACTATTTGCTGCACACAACCACTTCCAAGCATCTGTGCTAGTTAGCGGGCCCTGCATAAGTAGCACCGCTGCCACAAGGAGTTCTCTCAAAGCAGTTGGCATGTTTTGAAACCAGCTCCTTCTAATTACCTGCTGGCAGAGATAAATAAAAGAGGCGGAGGGAGGGCATTTTCATTGCTTTCCTTTCTTTTCGGCAATTACAAACAGATCAGTGTAGTTCCCCTTCTGCCAATCCTATCATTAAACCTAATTAGTTTTAATAAGTTGCTAACACTTTTCGAGCACTGGAGACTACAAGTACTGTGACAGGTTAATGCTGGGAGCTAATGCAAGCGGTGAAAACATGGTTCTTGTTCCTTTGCAAGCTCTACTTCTGATCAATAGATTGCTCAGACGTGATCTTAAAGGGACCACTCGGCCAAAACAGAAATAATTCAGTTCTCTTTATCCACTACTGCCTCAGCAACAACAGGGACACCAGGATAGCCCTATGAGAAATTAGATTTGATGGGGTTTTGAATAGGGTTCCTGATAGACCTGACCTATTTGGTGCAGTATTTCCCCATACTTTTTCGCCTTCACTTCTCCGCTTTTGCTAAATTCGTTTTTGTTGGCATTAGGACTGTGCATTTTACTACGGATAACCAGTGCCAAAGTACTTGTGCTCTCTCCTTCAAATATGGTAAAATTGGCCTACATAATCACAAAAGCCCCAGGGGGGACCTAGGGGAGGGAACCAGAGGCAGGGGGTGCTAGGAGCAGGCAGCCTTCAATATATGAGTGTGGTCAACACGTTTCTGCCTGTTGGCCCAGAAGGGTCCATGGCATTCATCAGGACCTACAGATAAGTAGGGCTCCACTCTTACCTGGGTTTTGGTGAGAGGGTTCCACTGTGTGGGGTGATCTAGATCACATTCCACTTCGATCATCGAGGAGGGGAGGACAACACAGCTAGGTGCAGAGGCGGGAGACATACCATGGAACACATTGGACCACAGGGGTCTTCCTCCCTCACCCTCCTATGGAGCATTTCGACCCCCCTTTCTAGGGTCTGAACACACAACCTTTAAGTGGAACGTGATCTAGATCACACCACACAGTGGAACCCTTTCACCAAAACCCTAGTAAGAGTGGAGCCATACTTATCTATAGGTCCTGATGAATGCCATGGACCCTTCTGGGCCAACAGGCAGAAACATGTTGACCACACTCAACATGGTGGGGGGACAATAAAATCCCCAACACACCGATCACTTGTTTTATTAACCATATAGATGCCAGTCACATTAAAATTATTTATGACATCTATAATGGCCTTTTTATTTCACAGTTTTTCTTTTAGGGCCCCCACGTAGCTTAGAAGTGCATCCCTGTCGTCTGGTGTATGCCCGCCCTCTATCAAACCAGGTGTTTAGAGGGCGAGGACTGGTCAATGATGAAGCATGACACCAGGTGGTGTGTGAGACCAGTCCTTCACTTTTTGTGAGATGCCTGCACTCACAAACTAACACTGTAGCACCTTGGTTCCCTAACTAGGAGTGGACCCCGTTGTGCCTAACAAAATTGGCCTACACCCAACTGGCACCCCAATCTAAACAGCGTGCACATTAACCCATTACGTAAAAAA
Organism: Triturus cristatus; assembly: GCF_964204655.1. Taxonomy (NCBI): domain Eukaryota; kingdom Metazoa; phylum Chordata; class Amphibia; order Caudata; family Salamandridae; genus Triturus; species Triturus cristatus. Next base: position 1,075,343,466 of record NC_140593.1, on the reverse strand, counting down.
GTGTATTGTCTGTATGGAATAAGCTTAAAACACTGGATTTTGTAAATAAGCTCCTTTGTCTAGCCTAAAATGTCTGTTTGTTTTGTATATGTCTTTTTTTCCCAACGGATACAGGAGTGTGTCCCACATATGTTTTGCTGTTGATTATAGTTTGTGTTTCATTGAAGAATTAAACTGGGTTTCCGGCTGGACATTCTTAATATAGTTTCGATTCTGTACTATATTTATTCCCTTTATTCCTTAAACTATTTGAGGACCACTGTTTGTTTGAAATTAACGATTACCCAAGGTCCTCAACTACCTTTTGGGTCCCCTTGTTTTGTTAGAATATAACAAAATTGGCCTACACCCAACTGGCACATTTAATTTACTTGCAAGTCCCTAGTAAATGTACTAAGTTTACCCAAATTCTGCTAGTGGGCATGCAGCACTAATTATGCCAACCACTGATAATTTTTGATTGGGAGTGGATAGAGCTATGTTGTTTTCACTCAAATGAATCCCAATTTAAAATCCTTTTAAATGGTAAAGTGAGATTTTAAGTCGCAATGCTGAAAATGTCCGTTTTAGAAAGTTCTAAAGTACACAAAAAATGATGGATGGAATACTTGAATTCATCTCAGCCACTGGTAATTTACTTGGTCCGCATCGCAGTTCATCGTTATTTTGCACAGCATGCCACCCCAGTTTGGTCCCACCTCTATGCAAATCAGTCTTGACCCTTCTCCCCGTGGGACCAGTCCTGCCTAGACTGCCAAGCAAGGTCTTTCCTGAACTGCAATACAAGCCACACAGGACCAATTTTTGCCTTGTTATGGGCTCATCAGGCGGATATAGCTTGGTTCCAGTGACAGTGTGCATGGGACCCATGCAAGGGCATACCAGTCCCACTAAAGGTGCACTGTGCCCCTGGAACCAAGGTATACCTGGCTTAAGAGACCAAACTAGGGTAAAACCAGTCCTAGATTGCTTGTGTTCCAGTTCAGCAATAACCTGGAAGATGCCCTAGGTGCGAGAGGTGTGTCCAGACGTGGGTCCCGTGCTCACTGTGCCACTGGAATCAAGCTATACCTGGCTGATAAGCAACCTAAGGCCAGTTTTACCCTAATACAGCCTGGCTTGGCAGTTCAGACTAGACTGTTCCCACAAGGAGCTGGGTCAAGACTGATTTGCATATGGACGAGTCCAAACTGAGGTGGCATGCCAGGTGAAAAACAATGGATTGGGATGTGGTTGTCGCCTGAGTGGGGTTTCCACCCCCCTCAACCAATAATCCCATTTCTTGCAATTCATGTCTGATGTCACATGAATACTTAATTTCCAGTTTGTGAAGGAGTCAATACCCCAGAGAAAGCTTGTTGTTGGTGTGGCTTTCAAAGAAGGCCTCAATCAAGAGCACAGGTTTCAAACTTCACTTGTTTAAAGCTCTGGGAAGCTGGGCTTGAAGCCTGTACCCCAGAGGACATTGGTCTCACTTTCTCCAGGTCTCAAGAGAACCAAGGGAGGTGGTGGAATGGTTGTTGTTAGTCTCGATTCTCCTTGGACCACAGAGAGGTGGGGGAATTCCAACTACCCCTGTAGATCCACGATGACAGGATTCCAGCTCGCAGTGATTATTGGCACTCAAAGAGTCACTGTCAGTGCAGCAGAAACTCTCTGAAACGTAGATTCAGGTGGGAAGTGGGGAGGAAAGCTGTGGAGGGTCTTTGGAGAGCGCAAGAGGACACAGAGTATACATTTTTTAACTATTGAGAGGGGAGAAAATTACTGAGTGTAGTGTGAGAGCATGCAGGACATCGCTTTGTGAATTGGGATGAAGAGAAGGCCCTTCTCAGAGGCTTGGTGGGAGAAAATGGCTATAGAGAGGTGGGGCTAGATGTCAGGACAGCAAGTGTATATTGTGTTGAGTACAGCAAGAGGGTGAGGCATAAGGGAGATGAGGCCATGATGTGCAAAGCTCCCTCTGAGCAGACAATCCCTCTGCGGCAGATCCATGGAATGAGCATTGCAGCAGAAAATAATTGGTCGGGGCATAAACATAAAACTGTAAATAGGTGGCCATCAACAATATGCAGTTTTCAGTATCTGTATTACAAACAACATCATTAACAATCCAAGCCTCACCCTCTAGCTGTATCTGACGTGACTTGAAAACCTTCAATAGAAAACGCCTCTTCAGAAACCCATCCATAATTTCATGTGCTTAGCAGTAGTAACTGTTCTCGACGGAGTAGTCACACAGGCACAAGAGTAGGCTCATTGCTTGGTGGAAAATTCCCCCTGAATGGCTTCTACCCAGGATGGCCGGGCCTGAGTGATCCAAATGCATGTGAATCTGTTTTTCTGATTTTTACCAGCCCAGTTATCAAACTAAACTACCATTGGCTCTAAGGCCTAGACCGGTCGGTGGTAATGCTACAGCCTAGAAATGGTTGTGTGACATGGCATACTACGTGTCGCCTCTTTAATGAAATGAGACTCTTGTTCATGTCAGGGGGTTTTTAACATGAAGCTGAGGTGGGAGCACACAGATTTTCATGAATAGTCCTGTACAGACCTGTTTTAGCATCACAAGGAGGGTACAGACTGCACTGGATTAAAAGTTCTGTGTCAGTGTAGCGCCCAGACCCTTAAACTGACATCCAGTGTGAGCTGAGTGTGTGTATAGTGTGTATGAGTGGCACATACATGACAGAGAATGCGTAATATCAAAATGTTTTCTGGATTAAGTGCATTCCATTTTGGATAGCCCCTGATTTAGCATGGCACAAGATGGAGAAAGGATACAGCTTTCGCAGACAGTGGAAGTGCATTGCTTGCATTCTTGGAGCAAGCGGGTGGAGACCCAACACTGAAGAGATGGAGAATTGTGGTGGGCTACTGATAGAAGCTCCTCATGGAACTTCTAGCAAGGGTTTGCGGATGAGATTTTCCTCAACACAGCCATTTGGTAGATAGTTGAGGATAGAGGGTGAGTTTGCAGATTCTGTGTTTAAAGATGGGGAAGCAGGGATGTGGAATTCCTATAGCACAACAACCAGGACATATTGTTTGGGGTCAAGGGCAAAACGTTTTCATGTGCATTTTGTCCTTGGGACAAGTAGACCCAACCCCCTACAGCACAAACACTTTGTCTGCCAGTTTACCGTACCATATTATAGATCAGGGAAGGGCATGGTCTGAAGTTAAGGTAATATTTGTGTCCCTGTGGTAATGCTCTTCAAACTTGTATTTATGGTTCATTAATCCAAATCCTTTATTATTTGGGTGAGCGCTCTAAGTAAATGTTGTAAGCTCGGACTGCACTACTGACAGTGGTTCCAGTATACATGTGTGGACACATGTCTTCATAGATTAGCAATATGAGGCTATGTATAATGCGCCCAGAATGCACTCTGATTATATGCAAATATTTGCAGAAGCTTGAAAGCAAGATTGTTGATTATTTGCTTTCAAAAATAAAATGTTCCCAAAAAATTTCAAGTAGGACAAAAAACATTTTGCTAAACTACTGTAAATGTTTAGGTACCATTTCATGCAGTATCATTTAGTAAAATGTGTTGATGTATGCTAGTATATCCCAAAAATATTCATAATGGCAAATCAGTGTAACCAGTTTCAAAAGGAGTATGGAAAATAAAAATAAACAAGCATTGGCAAAGCCACGAGATCTGAAATTGGTGGTCAGCCTTTTGACTTTGTCAATGTGCGATTTGTTTTGATAATGGTTTTTGTAAAATCTTTTTGGTGTGGAAGATGCCTGGCCCTCACTATTATAGCAAACATTGGCAAAGCAAAAATTGTTTTTGGACTCAAAAAGGAACACATTGCCACATGTGTTCCTGGCACTGAACAAAACTACTTTGTTTGCTGATATGCTCTTTGTGAAAGAGCAGAATGTGGTCACTCAAAGTGAAGCCAGCCGGTAGACAGAAAGAAGGTTAATCAACACAAAAGATCATGGTTAACGCCAGACCAAATTAGGATGCACTATTATTTAAAAAAATCTTAAAAGTGCACCCATGGTTTATGTCCTTGTATTAAGTGCAGAAATACGGCTTTCGTGAATTCTCAAGAATTTATAGAAGTAGGCCAAGATATAGTACTCCTAGAAAATATTTGTGAACTGTATTTTAGCATGAGCAAATATGAGTGTGTAGATTTGCTCATGCGAAAATCTAAGTGTTTGCAAGTTCACTTTCCCTCCAACCACTTTTTTCCCAACCCTGGAAGAAGCTGCCATTGTCGGGTATAAATTTCCAATCTTCTTCAGTATGGGAAAAGATTAGATAAGAGTTGGTGAAATCCCTTAAAACATGCACGTTAGTAGGTTTGCACAGACTCAACAGGAAATTCTAACCATGGAACTATTGCTTACCACTATCTTCAGTTCCAGTATGTTGATCTGTGGAAAAGTGGCAACATAAGGCAATTGCTAGTATTGGACTCTACCATGGTATGAGCACTGGCATAATCAGAGAGCCTATATCAGAGCTCTTATATAATGAGATTGCTGCCATAATTTGTCGCCCCATTGCATGGCACAAAAGGGACTAGTGGATTTTGTTACAGGACAAGTAGATTTATTAAGCAATCTGCCCAATGGACAAGTAGATTCTTTACTAAATTCCGCACCCCTGGGGAAGGTTCTAGCCAGGACCTGCCCTTTTTTACATCTCAGAGTAGGAAGTCAGGAAGGTTGATGACAGCCAACTGCAGAGACTTCACACTTTATTGTGCCCAGGGTTTAGGAAACTCCTGCTTGAAGTCAGCATTATTAACACTTGCTGTGAAAACCATCACAAAAAACAAATGTGTGCAGTCAGAAAATAACATTTAAAATGTAATCACCTCAAACCGGTTCTATGACCCTAGTGAGTTCATCATCCCTGTATGGAAAATGAGTATAAAGGTGGGCACCAAGCCACCCCACTTTGTTCCCGTTCCAAGTTCTTGACCTAGCAAGAGAGTGCTCCACAGAGTGCTTGGGGAGCTGCTAGGAGACCAGGGCTGGAGTCTGCATGACAGTAAGTCTCCCAGAAGTGACAGGCCATTACCTGAAGTCTTCATTTCCTGGGGGAGGAGCTGAAGTTATGCCTGTTACTTAGAAGCCAGTCTGCCCACTAGGAAAGGGAAGAAGGGTGCTTGGCACTGCAGGAGGAGAAACTTTCACCTAGTAAAAACTCAGAGGTGTCCCATTGTGCACAATAGGTAGAGGAAATGGACTCTTCAATGGGAGCATCACTGAGATCGGCCTATGCTGCAAGAGGTCTTCCAGTCTCCCCGAGCACAGTTCTAGTGGTGAACTACATGAAGAACAGCAACTGCACAACCCCATACCAAGCAGCACTTCTACTGTCAGATGACTGGTGCTGCTACTCCCAGACTGCAGTGCAACCACAAGGGAGCAGTAGCCGCTGAAATGGTAAAACAGCTAGGTCCAGAGGCTGCACCTGCCACCGAAGACTTGCTGACAAGCTGCACCTGCCAAGGACTCCCAGCTAAAAGGGTGCTTCCTCTGAAGGCCATCTGTCATCAGTTCCACCTGCCAAGCCAATAACCGAAGTGCATCACAAGAGAGATAGGACCACAGCCACACATGAAGAGATGCTACAGAAAACACCGACCAGCGTATGCCATCTAGCACCTGGCAGGCTAATGCCTTTGCTGAGCAGGCAACAGCGAGGCACAGTTTACAGAAACAGATAGGAAATGTGAGCAAAGCCACACACTGATAGGTATTCATCCTTATCTAATTGTGTAGTATTTCACACCCCTGTGATATCAGTGAAAAAAACAAAGACTCAAGTGAATTTATATTTAAGAATGATGAGCTCTTAGCTTTCATAATTTGTTGGGTTTTTTTTAAACACAGAAAAAGCAGTCCGCCCCCCGCGTGCTGATAACAGTGGCAACTAACTGGAATTAAACTGTTGAGATTTATCTTTCAAGAATGAATTACTAACAAAACAATGGACGGTTATAGTTAACTGATGAGATGAGAACTAACATTTGAAAACCCCTCAAATTCACCAGTTATAGTTTAGTAAAGTAACAAACTTGCACCCCTGTCATGCACTGTTTATGACCTCACACATTACATCACTCATGACAGGTTATACGGCATCACTGATGACCTCTCAAATGACATCATCCATGATACTGCTATTCACATTCCACTTACATCATGTAAAAAAATAAATAAATAAAGTTGTTAGTAAAGGGCATACTGTCATATACATATAGTTACTTTGTGTACATCTGTCGGTGTATAGAATGGAAACAGCATAAGCCCTAAAGACAAGAGTGGTTGTTCATGTTGAAAATTATTTAGTGCTCAGTTCAGAAACCAGTAAACTTTGGGGTGCAAGTAGTACTTCATGTTAAACAAAAAAAAAAGGCTGAGCACATGGGTTGCAGAGGCATAATTCAAAGCAGGTTGTGGCTTGAGGCCAAAGCGTGTTGCAAAAAAACCTAACCTGTTTTAAATTGCACCCTCACTACAATACATCTACACAAGCCTAGGCCCCTCACCCCACCATACGGCAAGGAACAAAAGATCTCCGCCAAAGAGCCCCATCATTGGGTGCCCATCTGGTATTGCAGCGCCGACCCGACAAGGAGCAGTCCCGATGATGAAGCATGACACCTAGCTGGCTGGGTGTGTGAGGGCACTAGTTGCGAAAGGAGGAATACCCCCTCCTCCACCTTCATTTACCTTTCTGCAGGATACCTTTTCCTAAAGGGAAGTGAACACTGCCCAACTCTCTGTACTCATCCCCTTGGGTGAACCTCCCCTAGGAACTGCATACCCTTCATGTTTCTGGTTCACTTGGGCAAGTATGCTGGACCCGACCAAAAGCCCTTTCTAATCCCCTTTGTTGATAAAAAAAGACCATTTACTGCTGTCATAAGCATTCCTGCACCCCCTCCCACTTTGCTGACCACGTAGTCATCTATCTGCCCTTGTTTGCCGATAGCCATTTCTGTGTTTAAACTTGTTCTTTCCATTTCTGTCCTTATGCTTACACTGCAACTTGACTATATAAAAGGACGATGGTTTGTGAATCCAATGTGCCTCCTCCTGCAACACTTGAGTGTTGTGTGGACGTGGTCCCACTCATGAGTGATTAATAAACTTGTTATTTACTCCAACTCCAGTGCCGATCTCCCTTTTGTCAGTCTTCGGACTCGTGGACGAGAGGGTGCCCACTTTTAGGCACATTTCCACAAAAGGGCTGAACGTAATTATTCCAATTTTGGCAGTAAGTAGATCTTGGTCCGGAAAGCTGTCTTTTTATGTGGAGTAAACCTGTTCAGTAGTTTGGGAGAAATTACGGTCAACATTTTATAGCTATTTGGACCGTTGGCCCAAAAGTCAAAAATGTAAACAATTTGATTTTGCTGGGAGGCTTTTTCAGAACAAGGGCTCTGCTTGGCTGGCTGCAACATTAAAAGAAATGTCGTGCCAGCCATTACAAGATTCAACTGTGTTCTAGAATAGCTTTTTTTTTTAAATGTAGGGAGACAGGATAGGAATAACCAGCCCCACTAGCCCTTGTGGAGCACAGTTTCCCAGGGTCTTAGCCTATCCCCAACCCAGGCTTATTTATTATTTTAAGTGTTTTCCCCAGGGGTCCGCAGAGGTTGGGATAAGGGGCTGCACACCTGCCACCCATCAATAAAAGAAAAATGTCCCAGGAGATGGGACTGTGGGCACTGCAAAGGCTCAGTGAGAGGGGGGGGGGAGGGGCTGCCTCCCTCTCCTTCTAAAATCAGAAAATAACATTTGCGTGTCCTTTGGGCATTGGGACACCCAAAATAAAGGTTTAAAAAAATGATAAATTAAATAATAAATTCGCGTCAGAAGCCACTCATTTGTTATTCACTGCTCCTACGAAGGTGCACTCCACAACGCCCTAGAGCATTTTAATGTCCAATATTTTCATGCTTGTGGGGTCCCTAGAATAGGTAGGGCTACGACCAAGTATTTTTTTCTAATTTTGTGGGGGGCTGCAGGAAGTGAAGATGTCAAGATATCATGAGGGTGAAATACTTGCCCAAAGTATTCTTCCTCCTACCTGAAATCGGCATGCTGACACAGTGTGCCAACTGCAAGGTAGACTTAAACGCAACTGCTGCATGGTGCCCCAGAAACCGGTTGTGACCTCCGTCATGTTGTACCTTAAGGGCTTACCACACAACTGTTGTTAACCACAGACAGAGCGGTACTAAATCATGATGTACCTTTCTGCCAAGGAGCAGGGCCACAGGCATGCCAAACAGACTAAGTACACCATCAGCTACTACGCAAGAACACTGACCACAAGTATCAGAATTACCTGCAGACGATCTAAAAACCAGATGCAAAGCCATTCATCCATCATTCATACAGTAAGACTTAACGAATGGCCAAACAGAACTTTGACTTTATGTTGCTACCCAGACACAGCAAGTATGCAACACCGCTAATGTGCCAAGTTATGCATTGACACTTTGTTAAGCGATAATCAGGTCCCTGTGCCAAACTGTTAAAATCCAGATTGTCTTCGTTTGTATGTGTTGCGCACCATTCAAGTGTTTTCTATGTTTCAGCATTTTACACTTTAACCACCCTTCTAGATTAAGTCTTAACTGCTCATCAGCTCTACTGACAGTCAAAGCCTCTCAAGGAGGCTCTTGGGATTAGTAAGCTTGCAGTAGTGTCTGCACCTTGAGGCTCCAGTGAAAAAAGAAAATCCTAGATATAAGGACTTGTCAACCATAATTCTCCCTTCCCAGAGTTCCCTAGGCTCCAAAGAACTGTTGAGTCTGCCAATTTCTTAGCTGGAAGGCAGTTTATTAATGCAGTGAAGTGTTTAGGAAATAAATTAAGGCGCTCTGCAAAGCAGAAGTAACAGACAAGATGATGCACAACATACTCGTAGTGACAGTATTAACTTGGTATGAAGGAGAGGTACATGTCAACCTTTTTGCAATACAGAGGGTGAATAAACCATTGCAAGAATCAGCTAAAGGTCGTCAAGGAGGGCCAACCTAGTCCGGGCAGGAGGCCACAACTTGGTAGGATCGGAGCATCATGAGCACACCTGTGCAATAGCTGAAGTTATCGCAATCGAGTAGGTTTGTGAGGAATGCCAGGTTTTAAATGGAGGAATGACGATTGGCTCTGTACTTGTGCTTTCTTTGGGAGTTAGCGTCGATGACCAAGAAGGATGCTAGTTCAAGTTTAATGCTCGGAGGATGGCTCAGTAAGCTGTACGCTTGCTTCTGACAAATATGTCCTGGAAATCATGAGTTAGTAATCCAGGCAAGGCACCAAAACCTGTCCATACATCCGAGGTAGGTAAATTGAGTACCATAAATGTATTTTAGCTGAATATTAAAAACAGATTCATATTTACTATTTACATGTAGTCTATGGAGAGAGCCAAAGCAATGCGTAGGTCCAGGAATCTTGTAAGCCACGGGTTGAAGAGGAGGACGTGTGTTGTTACCAACGATTTGGTGGTAAACAGAGGTGTAAAAAGCAATCCTTATCGAATTTGGAAGCACTCCTTATAGCCAAAACAGTTAATTCCACGAGCCTTTACAATTCTTAATTTCACATACGTTTTGAATACCTCACACATCAAGTAGATCTTAAGTAATCTTAAGTAATATGGCCAGAATGCCGGCCTTTGTACTCCGCTTGTGTCAGAGTGGCCTTGGCAAATTGCGTCACTTCCAGAAAAAAATAAAGATAACACATGACACGGTCTGGCATAGCTTCAAGGTGAGGTTTGTATTAATAACAGGGAATAATGTAAGTGAGGCAAGTGAAAATACATCCTTAGTTAAAAAAAAAAATCGAGCCTTTCCACTAAGCACACAATACAGAATTCCAATGTTCGCTGCCACTAGTCACTCTTATCCCCATCAAATCTTCCCATCCATATTAATAACCCCTTTCTTGGATAGTCCCTAAAAATGATTTAATAACGGACATTTTCAGTGAATTGCGAAATGAGATTTTCAAAGACTATATGTTGCTATTCGATTTTGAAATGGAAATGTAGAGCACTGTACATGAAATCGAGATGGCAATATGTTCGTTATGCGCACATAACATACAAATGATTAAACAAAAACTTAAGACAGTGGTTTAAAAAATACATAAAAATGCCTAGACTCCCCTTAACAGAGGCGGGAGCCCGTGACAGAGCAGGTAATGTCTAGGCTGCGAGCTGTCCAGGGGAATGGCCCGAGACAGGCTTCTGAAGGCGGCGCGGCAGGGAGCGGGTGTGGAGAGCCGCGGCGCCGTCTCATTAATCTCGCGTGTCAGCGTGGAGGCGCTGCACGTCAGGCGGCATCAGATCAGCAGAGGCGCGTGGCTGCCGTCGGCCGGCGACCCTCGACGCGTGCGCTTCGCGCGCACGTTTAGCGCTCCGACTTTCGGCTTAAACGAGGAGGTTTTAATGGGGAAGGTGAGGGAATTTAATGGGGCGCCCCTTAATGCATCTCACCGCAGACCCAACTGCCAACAAAACCTATCCTGTCACGCGAAATGATCGATGGAAACATCTGAAAGCGTCCAGTAACCGAGAAGAAATACTCCGGAACTCGGATAACAATCAGTAAAGAGGCAATGTGAGGCGGATGAGCAAGCCCGCTCTCACAGCAGGCCTCGGACCTCCCTTCTGCCATGTTAATGATCGGTGCAGGACAGAAGGGCCCGTATAGTGTCGATAATGGCCCGCGTTGAGGGCGGGAGGATAGAAAGGAGTCCACCCTCGCCATGCTTGCAGCCGCCGACGCCACCTAATTATGTATTATGTGCCAGGGGCCGTGATCTTCAGTGCATGATTGTGTTACTGTATTCTATGTATCACGATCAATGTGACCCACTGACACCTAAGGGTCTAGCTAACGCTATATAAAACTTATATCGATCAATCAATACCAGGAGTGAAGTTAAAAGTTAGCATGCCAACAGACCCGATGCAGACATGAGCCATCCTATTCTTAAAGCCATAAATGTCTATTTTGGCTGTCTCCCGCATGAAATTGCCTCTCCTTCAATAGAAGTCAATGGAAGAAATACGTTTTCCGGATTATTTTTTCCTATTCTAGAATGTTGGCATGTATGTTAGCGGTACTACAAATAGAAGCTTGGGATGTCCAAGATGACACATGGACATTACATGCAACAGGTTATGTGATGGGGCTAATATATAGGTGCTAGTCACGTGCCTGTCCTCCAGTTAAATCCAGTACACTGTGTTTAATTGGTGTAGCCAGGCCTGCGCTATAAACCAATCATAAGACAGGAGGATTAAATTCTAGAGTTGATGGGGCCGATTTGATTGCCTCAATGGCAGCTTTAAACATTTCCCTGCATAAACCAGTAAAAATAGAGCCAAACCTATGTGGCTAGTCAGTATACTCCTTAACAAAGAATACTCAGTGTAGCACTGACGGGAAGGTTATCCCCAACATGCTAGTGCAAACAGGAGCACATTTTGTGTGCACATCCTTTTGCTCAGTGTGAATCCTAAGTGCAGGGACAAGCCCAAAGTAGTATTTTGCTAGGGTCTGGTTTTCCAAGACAACTCTCTCCTTCACTGACAACCAATGTTTGTAGACACTGCAATTAAGGTTTTGACAGTACACCACTTCTGAAGTATGATTGTCAACACTGTTTTACAAAGTAAAACCAGCACTGGCAAAGCCTATAGGTCTCGCCTATGCAAGATCTATTGGCTTTGGCAATGTGTTTTAGCCATTATGTACACCAGTATGGCAGCTGTTCAGCATAGGCAAAAGTTGGTGGGGTAGATCAGGGTCATGTGGATTGCAGTGGGTTGGGGTAGAGTGGGGAAGGGTAGGGTGGAGTAGGGTAGACTGGCGTAGAGTCAGGTACATTGGAGTGGGTGGGTTATAGTAGGGTGCAGTGGAGTGAGGTAGTTTGGAGTGGGGTAAATGTAGTTTGGAGTGGGGTAGAATGGAGTGGGTTAGATCGGGGTAGAGTGGAGTGGGATATATTGGGTAAAATTAAGTGAATTTGGTTAGATTAGTGAACAGTAGCGTGCAGTGGATTGGTTTAGGTTGGAGTGGGGTAGATAGGTCTGCAGAAGAGTAGATTGGAGTGGGGTACATTAGGGTGGAGTGGAATAGATTGGAGTAGGATATATTGGCTGGATTTTAGCGAGGTAGACTGGAGTGGAGTTGGATAGATTGGAGTGGGGTACACTGGAGTAAGATAGATCGGAGTGGGGTACATTGGAATGCCATGGGGTAAATTAGAGTGGAATATATTGGGTTAGGGTGGGTTAGATTGGAGTGGAGTATATTGGGGTAGATTGGAGTGGGGCGAATTGGATGGGTTGATTGGAGTAGGGTAGTTTGGGATGGAGAGGGGTAGTGTAGATTGGAGTGGGTTGAATGGGGTGGAGTGGGTTAGATTTGGGTGGTAGACTGAAGTGGGGTAGAGTGGAATGGATTGGGGTAGAGTGGGGTGGGATAGATTGGGTGTATTGAAGTTGGTAGACTGGAAAGGGATAGAGTGGATTGGGGTAGAGTGGAGTGGAGAGAGGAGGAGTTGGATAGACTGGAGTGAAGTTGAGATTGGAGTGAGATAGACAGGAGAAGAGTGGAGTGGGTAGATTAGGTGGTATTATAAGAGGGTAGAGTGTGGTAGTTGTGAGTGGGGTAGACTAGAGTGAGTTGGATTGGAGTGAGGAGGGGCGAGGTAGATTGCAGTGTGGTAGAGTGGAGAGGGCTGAAGTGAAGTAGATTGGGGGCAGACTGAAGTAAGGTAGATTGGGGTGCAGTGTGATGGGTACATTGGAGTGGGGTGGAGTGAGTTGGAGTGGAATGCAAAAGATTTGAGTGGAGTGCAGAAGATTTGGGTGGAGTGCAAAAGATTTGGGTGGAGTGCAAAAGATTTGGGTGGAGTGCAGAAGATTTGGGTGGAGTGCAGAAGATTTGGGTGGAGTGCAGAAGATTTGGGTGGAGTGCAGAAGATTTGGGTGGAGTGCAGAAGATTTTGGTTGAGAGGCGTGGGGTAGACTGGAGAGGAGTTGGATAGATTGTACTGGAGTGGGGTAAATTGGACTGTGGTAGATTGAAGGAGAGTGGGTTGAATTAGGGTAGATGAAAGAGGGATGGATTGGGTTAGATTTGAGTGAGGCAGATTAAAGTGGAATGGTGTAGACTGCATTGGTGTGGGATAGACTGGAGTAGAGTGGGGTACAGTGGAGTAGTGTAGAATAGATCGGAGTGAAATGGGGTGGAGTGGGGTAAATTGGAGTGGGGTGGGTAAGAGTAGATTGTGGTGGAGAAGGGTAGATTAAAGTGGAATGGGATGGGGTAGATTAAAGTGGAATGGGATGGGGTAGATTAAAGTGGAGTGGGATGGGGTAGATTGGGGTACAGTGGAGTGGGGTAGATTGTAGTTGGTAAGTGGTGTGGCGTTGCTCAAGGTGTTGTAGTGTGTCTTGGAGAGGAGCAACATGGCGTGGAGCGGCATAAGAGTATAGTAAGGTGCGGTAGCGCACTGCCATTACAGATAATACATTTTTCAATTGAAGTGACCATTACATTTGCACTGAAAAGCAGTTTTATTGTACACAAACGATAATGTGTGCAAATGTCATCACCTAGTGTTTTGATTGTATTCAAATATGTTTCCACAACACTTCAGAATTACAAATAAAAACATGCTCCCTTTGTATTAATTCTGATATATTCTGAAACATCAGCATAGATAAATTTTTTTATTATTTTGAGTTAAAAACGTCCTATACCCTCTCCTCTTACGTGGATACTGAGGATTGTCACATAAAATCTCTCACTATGAAATCACAGAAAGAAAAGTAAAAACCATGCTTCCTCGGAAGACAGAGCCTGACATTTAATCTCCGTCTTTGAATGCACAGTAAATATGACAAGATAAGAACAAGATTTATGGTCCCGTTTACAGAAAGCAAGTCTGTGGAAGAATACAGTAAACAAGGTTTGGGCAATGGGAGGGACAAACTAAAGCTGGACAGCCTTAAGCAAATAAAGCTACTAAATGGAAAGCTAGAAAATGTGAGTTACAATCCACAAAGCCAATGATAAGCAACAGGTGGAATGCATTGACAGCTGTGCTGTCAGGTAAGCGTCTACGTAAATGTTTTTTGCAACAAGACAGCTGTGCTGTCAGGTAAGCGTCTACGTAAAAAACTATACATTTTAGGCAACATTATTTAAGATTGCATTTTTAACGTCAAACAATCAAGAAACAGTTGGGGCATAAGGAGAGAAGTATCAGAAGTGCACAAACAAATCATTAGATCATGAAAGTGGTATTGCGCCACAACGGACCAGTGGAGGATGAAATTTCATGGATAATAGGGATTTCAAAGGGGGCATGAATGATTCAATTAGTGGTCAAATAGCTTATTGCATAGTAATTGGCATTAGTCTTCATACAGCACTTCCGCCTTAGATTACTAATGCTGCTCTCTCACAGGTATAAAAAGAATTGACAAAGCCAAAAGGGCTGGCATTGACTGCAGACCTATTGGCTTTGCTAATGCTTGTTTTCTTTGTATTGATTTGTAAACCTTTATTTAAAGATGACTGTACGTGCACACAATAGCACACTCACTGCTGGCCACCTCAGAATGGTTTTTGTAATAAACTTTACAAAAAACATTCCAAGATGGTCAGCTGTGCAGCCGCACTTATGTAATGTCAGCCATCTTTGAAAGGTAAAGTGTACATCAACAACCTTTCAAGCCAAAGAGAGTGCTTGTGTTTTAATTGGCACAAGGGTGAGATCATTTAAAGGATTTTAAAAACAATTCAAGGTTGGGCACTGCTTGCATGGGATACTGCACACTACATGCAGCAGTGAGGGACTGGTAGCAGTGTCTGGGAATTCCTAGGTCCACAGTATGTATTTTTAAGGAACACACAAAAAAGTTAATGGGAGGCTGCTTGCAATACGTCTAACCACTGGCAATCCTTCGGGGTAGCATCCAACCCCTCATTCTTGGAGTTCGGCTGGACTGTTCCCATAAGGAACAGGGTAAAGACGGAGATGCGTTCCATGCCAAGAACATGCCACAATCGATGTAACCATCCCTGCGGTGTTCTGTCTGTGCCCCAGTGTGATAATATATTCTGTAGTGCCGCCCCTAAAGCTATACCTAGTTGCTAACCCTTACGAGATATGAGGGCGAAAGGTAAGCCTATTGAACACTCCCAGGACCACATATGCAGGAAAGCGTAATAGCGTAGTTTCGAAGTGACTATCAATCTCGTCCAGCACCTATGTCCAGTAGGTGGCGAGAGTAGGGCATTCCCAAAACAGGTGCAGGAGTGTGCCTTCAGCATCGTCCAGCAAGTAGGGGAACGGTCAGGGTCACTCTTGTGAAGTCTGGAGGGTGTAAGATACCAATATGTCATGATTTTAGTGCCCGTTTCAATGCTAAATATGTAATGCACGGAGTGTCGGGCTCTGTAATAAACGTTAGTCCATTCTTTAGGGGTCAAGGTCCGGCCAAGCTCAGTCTCCCACTGTCTTTGGCCCGCTGACTTAACCACCTGTTCTGGGGGACGCAGGATGTGGTAGAGTTCTGTGATAAGTCGCTTTGTGGATTGTTTCGAGAGCAACCAACGCTCATACCGAGCTCCCAGGTGGAGTTGGGGTTGCATGACCCAGTGTCTTATTTGCAAGTAATGGTAGCGTTCCGTTTCTGGTTTGCGAAAGTCAGACTTAAAATCCTCGAAGGTTCAAGGGCCTTCGGTATCGAAAAAATGCCCTATACACCAATGCCCAGCTGTATCCCACTGACGAAATGCCTCCCAATCAAGGCCCGGGGAGAAATCCGGATTTTCAATAATAGGAGTGACGGGCAAAAGGAAAGTTGCCAGACCATTACGGAGAGCTGTAGCATCCCAGGCTTTCAGTGTGGAACGTTCCAGAGAGCCTTTTTGCCAGCGCACCCTCCATGAAGAGCCAGCACTTCTCAGATCCTGGTTGAGCCCATTCTAATAGAGTCCACAGCTGTGTCGCTTTATAATAGCGGTCAAGATCGGGGATCCCCAGCTCCCCCTCCTCGTGGGGTCTAAAACCCCAGCCCCTATTTATTCGCGGCCTCTTGTCGGGCCAGACAAAGGCGTTAAATTCAGATTGTAACTGCTTTAAAACACCCGTGGGAGGTTGTACCAGAAGGGTTTGGAAGAGGTATAGGACTTTGGTGAGTATGCTCATCTTGAGGGCTGCTACACTACCCAGCCACGAAAGATTAAACGGCCACCATCATTTGAGCTCCTGCCTTGTCTGACGCATTAGCCGAGAGTAGTTCAGGGATGTCGTCTCAGCGGTAGACAAGGACAGTGAAATACCCAGGTAGGGCATAACCTTTTGATCCCATTGAATAGGGCATGCCTGGGCTAGAACCATGATGGTGGTCTGCTTCAGGGAGAAGCTCAATGCTTGGGACTTGGCTACATTGACCTTGAATCCAGAAGCTGCAGCAAATGACTTATTCGGCCCAAAACGCCAGAACTGAGGTATGGGGGGACTCCAGCGTGGCGACAACATCGTCCGCATACAGGCTAATGTTATGGCGCTCTCCCCCAAAAAGGATCCCCTGTATCCGCTGGTTCTCCCGGACCTGTTGAACCAGTGGCTCCATGTAGAGAGCAAACAATAAGGGGGGGAGCGGGCAGCCATGACGCGTTTCCCTGGTGATATTAAAGGGGGCAGAAGTAAAGCCATTTACTCTGACAGTGGCTGAAGGGCAGCTGTAACCGCTAAAAACCCATTCGCGAAAGTGGCACCCAAACCCGAACCTCTCCAAAACAGTCTCCAAGAAGGGCCAATGGACCATGTCAAACGCCTTCTTGGCGTCTATTGATAGGAAGACACGCTCCTCCGACTGTCAGTGGGACTTGTCCAAGAGATGTAGTAGCCTTCTAGTATCGCTACGCTGCCTTGTTGCGACATTTCTGGCTTGTTTCAGGTCTATTAATCGCGGCATCATAGGCCGCAATCTAGCCGCAATAATGCCTGTGAAGATCTTGAAGTCGATGTTCAAGAGAGATATCGGCCTGTAAGAGGCACAGTATCTACTGTCTTCGCCGGGCTTGGGCAAGACTGCCACTGACGCCAAAAGCATTGTGGGTGGGCCCCTGGTGTCGTCAATGGCATTGAAAAGTCATGTCAATATTGGGGCTATGAGTGAACAAAAAGTTTTGTAGAAAAGGGCGGTAAAGCAGTGTGGGCAGGGGGATTTATGGAGTTTAAGTCGAGCTATGGCAGAAGTAACTTCTTCGACTCTGATGGGAATATCTAGGGCCACTTCCTGGTCAGGAGTCAGCTTGGAGTGTGTTCTGCCATGACAATATCTGGATGGGTTCTGGTCAGGTAAAGACTGTGCAGTGTACAACTTTCCATAAAAATCTCAAAGTGTTTGCTATATCCTAAACCAGCGTGTTCTCCATGCCCTCGTCAGTTAGAATGAGTGGGACTGTCGCTGCCTGTCTTTGCGCGAGCAATTTATGGGCCAATAAGCGGCCGCATTTGTCCCCTCCAGTATAAAATGTGTTTTTCAAACGAAGCGCAGCATGTCCCGCTCTGTCGAGAT
The DNA here is from genome assembly GCF_964204655.1 of Triturus cristatus. Lineage (NCBI taxonomy): Eukaryota > Metazoa > Chordata > Amphibia > Caudata > Salamandridae > Triturus > Triturus cristatus. The sequence continues at coordinate 1,075,325,842 of NC_140593.1, read as the reverse complement.
CAAGGCTGGCTAGCTGCGCCCTGGCAGCTTTTAGTTTTTTCCAGATTCGAGGGGCCCCCGTCCTCTTATGGATTCCTTCTAATTCAAGTACTTGCTTGGAAAGTTCGTCCCTCTTCCTTCTGCGCACCCTATTATCAGCAGCCGATGCAGCTATGAAGTCGCCGCGAGCTACTAATTTGAGGGTTTCCCAAAGGGAGAAAATTGAGGTGTCTTGCGTGTCATTTATAGCTAAGAAGTCTTCCAGTGACTTTGGGAGGCGGGTGACGACTTCAGGACGGTGGAGGAGTGTTTCCCTAAGTCTCCAGGAGTATGACGGTCTAGAGGTAGGGGGTCCGATCACCTTGTGTGTTTAATGTTTTTTAAAGAAAGATTTTTAAAAAAATCTAAAAGTTATGTCTTGGCGAATGCCAGACCATAACATTCTTTAAAAAAAGAAGATGCCCCTAAAACATTACATCTTCAAAGATAAAATTCCCTTTCCTACTAAGACAAAGTACTCCTAAATTGAATAATGAACAGTCCTTTAACTTTGCATTAGAAAACAATGGACGCAGTCCATTTACAGCACACCCTGGTATGACCACAGCAACCCCAATTTGAGACTGTTTCCATGATGCTATAATAATGGTTCTAAGTGCAATCCAAATACCCAGAACATAACATTTCAGCACTCTCACTCTAAAATGTGTTTCACCAACCACAAATAAGTGGGTGACAAAGGAATTACTGGGAAGGGAAAAACATTTAATGCAATCAAAATAAGTTAGCTCAAATGATTATAGACTTTTCAGTTTTTCTAAGTGAATGTTTTCCATCATGATTTTCACATACTTCAGTGCCCTTCTGATTTATATCCTCCCAAGACAGGTGTTGACGGCCTTAGTGTTTTAATTTTATCACCGTTCTGAATATTTAATGCATCTTAGAGTATCTGAATTCGTCAAAACGCTTTGGGAACAAGTTACTTACTTTTGGTAACAATACATCTGTAAGAAACATAGGTTAATTTTAGATTCCTTGCCTTACAATTGCCCCCAGGCGTCAGACTGGATCCGGAAAGCTTTTCGTCAGCAGTATCCCTGCACGTCAGAAGGTGGTGTCGGTCGACTCCACTTTCATCGTTGGCGTCGTGGTCGCCGGGATGACGTCGAGGTAGCTACATAGACACCGCCCTCGCACGCTGAAGTCGGTTCTGTACACGATTTTCCACGCCAGAAGCGCAGAGCCATGCAAGACACTGGCCACTGGTGCACAAAACTAGGGCCCTGAAAGGAAGTCAGTAACCCTAGAAGTCAGTTCGCAGAATGGGGAGGATGGGTGGGGCGGTAAGGCATCTATAACTAACCTATGTTTCTTACAGATATATCGTTACCAAAGGTAAGTAACTTGTTCATCTGAAAGAAACAATTATGGACTCCTTACCTTAAAATAGATACATCAGCAATACCAACCCCGGAGGTGGGTCTGCGAACTAAGTTTACACCAGAAAGTTCTGAAGGACAGAACAGCCAAAGAAGCCGTCTCTCCAGACTTGCCTGTCCAGGCAGTAGTATTTGGTGAACGTGTGCAGCGATGCCCACATTCACCACGTAGCTGCCTGACAGATATCATTAAGGGGGACTCCCCATCCCAAAGCAGTGGTAGCTGCCGTCGCCCTGGTGGAAAGGGCGCGCAGCCCCACTGGAGGCTCCTTCTTTGCCAAAGAATAGCCAGCCTTGATGCAGAAAACGACCCACTTGGAGATGGTCTGTTTTTGCACGGCCCGACCGTTCTTGGCGCCTACGTAACTAACAAAGAGCTGGTCGTCCACTCGTAATGGTTTGGTGTGATCCAGATAGAAGGAAAGCACACGTTTTGGATCCAGACGGTGGAGCCTCTCCTCCTCTTCTGAAGGATACGGAAAGAAGGTGGGCAAAGTGATGGTTTGGCCAATATGGAAAGAAGTAACCATCTTGGGAAGAAAGGAAGGTCTAGTTCTGAGGATGACCTTGTCCGGATGAACAGCCAGAAAGGGAGGCTTGGAATAAAGAGCTTGTAGCTCACTCACCCTGCGTGCAGAGGTGATGGCCACCAGAAAGGCAGTTTTCAAAGTTAGAAGCCTGAGAGGACAGTTATGTAGCGGCTCAAAGGGAACACACAGATATGTAAGAACCAAGTTCAAGTCCCACTGGGGCATTACAAAGGGAACAAGAGGAAAAAGATGAGTAATGCCCTTAAGGAAAACAAATACAACAGGGGACTTGAAAAGAGAAGGCTGATCAGTAAGGCTGAAATGGCCGAGAGGTAGCCCTTTAGAGTGCCCAGAGCAGAGCCCTGCTGGGCCAAAGAAAGGAGGAACAAGAGAACCTCAGAAAGAGGGACGGAAAGGGGATCCACAGCCTTTGCAGTGCACCATGCCACAAATTTGTTCCATCTGCAGGCGTATACCGTCTTAGTGGAGGGACGCCTGGCTGCCAAGATAATATCACAGACTTAGGGAGGCAGGTCAAAACGCGTCAACTGCCGCTGCTCAATCTCCACGCAAGGAGGTGGAGGCTGGACAGGTTCGGGTGGAGGACCGTCCCCTGCTGCTGCGATAGAAGATCCTCCCTAAGAGGCAGTCTGATCGGAGGATCGATGGCCATGTGTAGCAGCACCGGATACAAGACTTTTTGAGCCGAATCCGGAGCCACAAGAATGACTTGGGCCTGGTCGCTCTTGATCTTCTCCAGCACATTTACTCTGGGCAGAACTGGTATAGGCAGAAAGGCGTACAGAAGACCGCAACTCCACTCGCGACGAAAAGCGTCGCCTAGCGAGTGCCGCCTTGGAAATTCCAATGCGCAGAATTGCAGACATTGCGCGTTCTCTTAGGTGGCGAATAGATCTAATCAAGGCTCTCCCACTGTCGAAAGAGACCTTGCACCACCTCCAAGCGAAGACGCCATTCGTGATCGATCATGCACCTGCGCTGAGTTCGTCCAACTGGCGTTCAGGAAACCTGCCAGGTGTTGAACCACCAGGGATATGCCTTGATGTTCCAGCCTGTCCAGAGGCGGAGGGCCTCCTGACATAGGGTCTAAGACCCCATCCCGCCTGGTTTGTTGCAGTACCACATGGCGGTGGTGTTGTTTGTGAACACCTGCACTACTCTTCCCAGGACAGAGGAAAGGAATGCTTTGAGTTCAAGACAAATCGACCGAAGCTCCAGAAGGTTAATGTGGAGCCCGGACTCCGCCGGAGACCAGAGGCCTCTGATCTCCACCTCCCCCATGTGGCCACCCCATCCCAGAAGTGATACATAGGTCACCACTGTGAACTCTGGTTGGGGAAGGGAGAAGTATCTGCCATCGACCCAATCGTGGTTCATTAGCCACCACTGCAATTGGTGTGCACTGCCCTCCGAGATCTGGACGCAATCGGACAGGTTGCCCTGATGTTGTGGCCACTGGAACTTCAAGTCCCACTGCAGAGCCCGCATATGCCATCTGGCATGGTCCACCAGCAGGATAGAGGAGGCCATCAGACCCAGTAGCCTAAGGGTTATCCAGACCGAAACCCGGGATAGAGGCTGAAAGATCAGAATCATAGCACGAATATCCCAGACTCGCTGTTTGGGAGGATAGATCCGAAACTGCGTCATGTCCAGAACCACTCAGCTGCTGAGAGGGAGTCAGGTGTGACTTTGGCACGTTGATGGAGAACCCCAGCGAATGCAGGAGGTCGGCCATAGTCTGGAAGTGGGAAACGACAGCCTGGGGCGGGTCTGCCTTTAACCGCCAGTCGTCGAGATAGTGGAAGACTGGAACCCCTGATCTGTGCAGATGAGCTGCGACCACAGCCATCACTTTCGTAAACACCCGAGGGGCGCTGGTAAGGCCAAAGGGGAGCACGGTAAACTGAAAGTGCTCGTGGCCTACCAAGAACCGCAGGTAACGCCGGTGGGCCGGCAGGACTGGGATGTGAATATAAACGTCCTGCAAGTCCAACGCTACCATCCAGTCTCCAGGGTAGAGGGCAGATAGGACCTGAGCTAGTGTCAACATTTTGAACTTCTTCGAGAGGAAGCGGTTGACGTTCCAGAGATCCAAGATAGGACGCAGGCCTTTGTCCTTCTTGGGCACCAGAAAGTAGTGGGAATAGCAACCACGACCTACTTCTGGGACAGGAACTTGTTCGATGGCACCCTTGGCCAGAGCAACTAAACTTCCTGTTGGAGAAGGGCTAGATGGTCCTCTGACATGCAATGGTACTGAGGTGGTATGGATGGAGGGGTAGTCTCGAAAAGGAGGGAGTAGCCCCTTCGGACTACTTCCAAACCCACCTGTCCGACGTGATGGTGTGCCAGTGGGGGAGGTGATGGCGAATCCTGCCGCCCACTGGTGATTGGTGGCCCTGAAAGATCAGACTAGGAGGGTTTGGAGGCTGCTGCAGAGGAAGCTGTGGTGGACTGGCCCACACGCTGGCCCTGAGAACCACGGCGGTGGTTCCCACATCCCCAGCCGCGTAGGGACTGAACAGCTTGCGCTGTCCTGTAGCTTTTGGCAGGATGTGACGGGGCACCCCTTCCATAGCCACGAAAGGGGCGAAAAGCAGACTGCACAGGTCTGGAGAAGCCCATGGACTTGACCATAGGCCGAGAGTCCTTAAAGCACTCCAGCGCGGTCACTGAGTAGGCGACGGCCATCAAAGGGCATGTCTATAAGGGTGGATTGTACATCCCTTGAAAAACCAGTCGATCTCAACCAGGCGTAGCGTCGAAGGGCTACCGACGTGGAAATTGTCTTGCCTAGGGAGTCGGCGGTATCCAGTGCACAGCGAATGGTAAACTTCGCTGCGTCTCTCCCTTCAGCAACTGCCAGAGAGAGAACGGTCCGGGCACTGAGGCAGCACTTGCACAACCGTATCCCACACTGAGTGGGTTTAACAGCCCAACAGACAAGCGGTGTTTACCGACCGCAGTCCCAAGCTGGAGAAAGAAAACATCTTCTTCCCAAGATGGTCCAGCTTTGTGGATAACTTATCAGGTGGAGCGTTAGGGATTGTGCCATTGGAGTTGGAGGCTTGGACCACCAGGGGTGCGGTGTTGGGAGAGGAAAGTGGGGTCACCTGGGGCCAGGCGGTGGCGTCGGGCAATCATCCTATCCACAGGAGCCCCTGTGTTGGGCCTGGACCAGGTGCCCAAAAGGATGTCTGTTAGGGCTTCACTAAATGGTAGCAGGGTCTCCGAAGAGCTCACTGCCGGTTGAAGCAACTCTGTCAGGAGGTTAGTCCTGACTGCCACCGTAGGAAGCTCGAAGCCTCGGCTGCCCTACACAACACCACTGCCTAAGATGCTCCCTCCTCCGTAGCCACGGTAGATGGAGACAACATGCCAAGGTCCGGTGAGGTATCCAGATCACTGGCTTCCCCCAGTTCCTCTCTCCAGTACGGTTCATAGCCTAACTGGTCAGTTAAAGGGTCTCCAGATCCCTCCCAGTCCTCCTCTGGCTACCAATCTGGTCTCAAAGAGCCAGGGAAGAACAGGGGCACAAACGTACTCTGGTCCGGATCCGTGTCTACATTGGGATGGAGGTTGGGGTTGACGCCGGCTGGGGGACACAACCGGAGTCGACTGCAGACATGGTGCCGGTGGAAGCGGCGCCGGGGGAGTGTAACTAGGTCTACCAGCGCCGATCCGGATCCAGGCCTTGATCGAAAGGGACCCTGCGTTGCTGAGGCTGAAGCCGCCGGCGTTGAATGCCCAGGACCCCCAGTCGAGTCCTCGGGGCCCCAAGGCGCACCAGTGAAGTCGGGCTGCCCAAAGATGGCGTGCATCGCTTCATAAAATTGACGCAGCTGGACGGGGTCATCCCAGGTCCCGGAAAGGGAGGGAAACCCGGAGTCGACACTTTGGGCTCCGCACACCGAGCCACGGGAGGTGCACCACCCACATCCCTCGTCGCGCCAGCTGACGAACAGGGAGAAGTCAAACAGTGACAATGCTTCTTCGAATTCTTCTTGTGCTTCGTCTTACCTGACCCGGAGTGCAAAGACTTGGATAAAGAATGATGGTGGCTCCGCGACCGGTCCCTCAACCTCCTACGCGACCGGGACCTCAAGCGGAGCCAACTGCCAGGGCCTCAAGAAGCTTTCGGTACTGCTCCCGCAAAGACTTCAGATTCATGGTCCGGCACTCGGAGCACGACTTGGGGTCATGGTCACGCTCCAGGCAGAATAGGCACACGCGGTGCAGATCCGTCACCGACATTAGTCGCTACAGGAACCGTAAGCCTTGAAGCCGTGACATGCACCAGGAGTAGAAGACTCAAAAACTATGTCAACAAAAGTCGCCAAAAAGTCAGTCAAAAAGTGACTTGAGGTACCGCTCTCTCCGGATCTGCGCTGGCTGGCGCGGAAAGAGAAAGAACAGAACTGACGTCAGCACGTGAGGGCAGCGTCTATGTAGCTACCGCGATATCATCCCGGGGACCACGACGCCAACGACGAACGCGGAATCAACCGACGCCTCCTTCCGACATGCAGGGGTACTGCTGACGAAAAACTTTCAAGATCCAGTCTGATGCCTGGGGTTAATTCTAAGGTAAGGAATCTATAACTGTTTCTTTCAGATGCTTAAGTTCATTAACATTACATAGTGTTGTGACCTTAAAACACTATGTAAATTTTGGAATCCCAAAAAAGCGGTAACAGAGCCACAGGCCAAAGACACTGGCTTAATCAGATAAATGACGTAAGTTATAAAAATTGGAAAACAAAAATGAAATAAACTATAACCCCCAGTGGATTTGCCTACCACCGCCCCCACATCCCCTCCCTCTTTTACAATTTCTACCATTACTGTAATTGTTAGGTGTAGCATCCCATCAACAGTAAATACTCTTCACTGGTGAAAAACAGTACCGAGACTCAAGAAAAAGGATCTCTGAAGATGGCAAAAACCAAGAGAAGTCCTACGGTTTTATGGGGGTGCTTGGGTTCTCAACTCAGCCATGGCATTACAAGCAAATAGTTGTCAGTCCAAAAGCGATTTTCACGGCTATATTCTTAATAGCCAGTTAAAAAATGACTAAATTAAATATAAAAAAATACGACAGAGTTTACATCGTTTTACAAAACCGTGCGCTCTAATGCCTGCATAACAATGTTGCTCGACTGGTCTCAGAAATCAGGGCAACTGAAGATTGTCACTTTTTGCAGCACTGCCCCGGACCCACCCCTTAAAGGATTATAATTAAATGATATAAATGGTCCACAAATAATAGGCTCAAGGGAAAGGCGTGGACACATTACCCATGTATTGGACAATTAACAACTATTAATGCCTTTACTAGGTGGACACTAACGATATTAAAATAGAACATCCAGGAACAGCATCCTACTAGGACACTTCTTGTTCCATAAAGCAGCAAGAATTGTAAAACATTGTGGCCTTTTGTATATACTTCCACAAGGTCTAACTTAGTAGGAGTCACAGAAAAGTCCCACCGTAACTATCTCTGTAATAAGACATCAGCAGGGCTTTAAGGGCTGAGTTCAACAACTGACTCCACTCTGCTCCCATACTCTCCGAAAATATCAAGGGTAAAAAGAGGCAGATTCTGGGCTCCTGGACCATGATATAAGAACTGGGAGGTCAGACAGCATGCTGAATTGTTGTGTTATTGGTCTCTGAGGCATTAGCATCAACATCTACGGCACCTGGATACACACACAGGTGATTAGCCATGCTCTTCAAATCAGAGTTGATTGATTGAATGATTAACTGATGAATAGCAGCTCAGTAGTGGCCTACGTAGTAAGCAGGGCATAGATGGATAATGGTTAGACCCAGCTCCCCAGATAGTCTCCGTCAAGCTTCTTGTGCCTGCTGTAGCATTACACAAAACTTAAGGAGGAGGCACATAACAGTAGTTCATACTAGCATTCTGAGCCTTCTCGTAGGCTGAACCAAGCTCTCCATTCTGCAGAACGTACTATTATAGATGAATTCCTACTGTCGCTCTATGCTTTGTAGACAGACCAGCAAGAAACGCAACACTGTCTATGTAGACGATTACTAGTCTGGACTCTGATCACAGATAAAAACAATTAAACGGAACTGAGTGAGCTGGGATAAGAGTTTACCGTATTTATCAATCTGGACTAGATTGCATTTCCCTTGCTGCACAGGAATCGCAGCTAATTGCCGGCCTTTATTTGGCAACAGTCATAAAATGTGGCTTTAACATAGCACACGAAGGATATATTCGCGGCTGGGCAAGACATAACTCCATGTTTTATTGTATTCATTCATTTGCGTTGTAGTAAGTACTGCACAAAGGAGATAAAACACACTTCCTGGCCGAAGAGCTCACAGCGTCCAACGACGCTGGAACCCAAGTCTTTGAATGCTGTTCACTAGAGCACAAGTCGCACGTTTGACTGCATGAAATTAAATTGTAATCACCGCGAAATGGGTTTCCAAAGCGGCCTGCCCTCTAACAATCCAAAAAAGATTGAAAAGGAAATATCTTCCACCAGTGCGTGCCAAGTTGGATGTCCCCTGGCCTCGGAGTAGCGTCAGTGTGAATCCTGAGTCTGGCATGCGATGGAGCTCTCGTTTCAATGGTGGAGTCCTAACAAGAGTTACCGCTAGCAGATCTCGGGGTGTTCTTCGGTCTACGCAGCCACGTGAGCGCCTCCGCAGCAAAGCCTTTTCTACAGAAAACAGAGGCTTCTCTGCAGGTTTCAGACACGCCGTAAATAAAACGCTAATCTTGTAAACTGCTCTCGGATTTTCAATCTCAGGACTTCCAGGCAGACAGAAAGGAATGCAGGTTTGGGCCAAGCTTGCGACTGTAGCAGTGCCTAGAAGCATCGGGCATCACTTCTGGCATTCGTTTCTTATAAATACAGAGCAGCTCAGTCAGTCAGGTGCCCCAATGTAGGATCTGATATCCACCAATGACTAAGTGTGGTGGACGAGGGCCACTAACGAGCAGTAGGACTCTCCTGAACACTCCATAACACTACTATCGCGGTCAAGCCATGTCTTTGGAGCGGAGAAGCCCTCTATACATTACTCATGGCCAGTACTTGGGCTGCATTTCAAAGCGGATCACCAAAAGTTACCGACTGAATTCTGTGGAATCGTATTGGCTGTCCAACCTCAACACTTCAAATAAATATGAATTCAAAATTAACACCCTGGTGGGAACATTGGGAGGTGCTCAACCCATCGAAATGCTTCCTTCATCGACCAAAGCTACCATCACAGGCCTGGTGCCTACCCGCCCTCATTAACAAGTAAATATGTCCCTAAAGCTCAAACCTAGCTCTAAAGAAGTTAAACACTTAAGAGGAGTGGGATGCAAGCGCAGGATGCATCTATTTATTGTAAAAAATGAAACCTACAAGGAACGCTTGTGTTATTTTGTTCGCCCGCGTTGTTTCTCTTGTTTTTACATTTGCCTGGGCTATATTCATGTTTTTCTATCTTGTTCTTTCTTATTCACAACACCTGCTTTATTTCAGGTCATGATTCATGGTAGATTACATTTTCTATGCATTTTGATTAAAGCAGCAGTCTAGACAGGCCAAAAAACGACTGCCATCTTTGATGGATGTTTCTGTTTTTATTTACCGTTATACCCCGCCCTGGGGGTGAGATGCTCTATGAAGTAATGATTCCAAAATGCAAGCAAGAAATAACTTCAATTTTCTTTTGCAGCATGATTTTCCGACCCCTTAAATCCACAGAGGCGTTTACTAATGAAACAGTTTTGAAACACACTGCACATAGCCACAAGCGTCAAATGTCACCTCCTGGATGGAGATTTCTGTACAGAATCCTGAAAAGCAGAGTTTCTTCTGTTTCTGTGTCCACCATATACTGAAGAATGAAGCCCTGAAGAAGTGACTAAAGGTGACTGTTATTTACAGTAAACAATAGTTCAGAGTTCAGGGTTATGAACCTTGACTTATCAAAAATATCTTCCTCGTTGTAAACGCTGAGAGCACAGAAGGTGATTAGTAGGGTTATTGTATAGTTGAAAGGCAATCGCTTAACAATAATGGCGCGTTATTGCCCCCTGCTCAGGACATTGGCAGTGGACATGGTGCTAAGTCCTGTTAATTACAACAATTATGATCCTGCGGAAAAAGGCAATTAATATTTGTTAATGCCCAAAAACATATGGGCAATCAAGCAGACTGCCATTCGTCTCCATAATCCCCTCCCAACGTAGGCAAATTCACATATGGATTGTCTTTCTGGTTTAGGTCACTGTAACGGATCCAAGCATGCAGATCAGCAGTAGTATACTGTAAGTATTCTAACCAGCTGATCCAATCTCATCAACCCCAAAAGGATTCTTAATGAATGCATTTAACTTAAGTGATTATTTCATTACAAAATGAGGGTATGCTCCAAAAGTTTAACAATTGTCACTAGTGTGACACAATTGAACGATCTAATTACTCACAGGAAACCAGTCCATACAATTAAGCTTCTACAAACAGTTATTTAATATCCAGTAATAATGTTTCATAAAAATGTACACATCCAATAGCCAAGGTGCAATCCAAAACACACATATATATTTTTAAACAAGGGTTTCGATATCGCTAATAAGTCCACGGAGGACAAGTTCATACGGCCTCTCTGTTGGCGAATTATGAAAACAGCGGTTCTTGTACAGGTAATGTGACCTTTTCTCTCTGGCCATAATCAAAACAAGCACTGGCAAAGTCAATAGGTCTGGCATTAGCCACCAGCCGGTTAGCTTTGTTGATGTTTTCTCATGACTTTTGCAAAACTTTACAGTGGGGGGGGAGCTGTTAAGTTTCCACCGAACTAAAAAAAGAAAATGTGTTTAAAAGCAAAAACTTTATTTTGATCTCAAAGCACACGTTGTTGTAGTAGTTCCAGGCCCTTACGGTAACTAGTATGTGTCTGGCTGTGCTTCTTGGGAAAGGGAAAAACGCTGGGCACCCACAGTGAGATTACTAAATGGCCGGCCCAACTGTCCCATGCTACCCTATGGTGCATGAGATAGTGAAAGAAAAAAAAAAAGAAATGTATATTATATATATATATATATATATATATATATATATAGACACACACACACACACACACACACACACACACACACACACATATATATACATACTTGCATAGATATATGTGTTTGTATATATATATTTTCATGAACTTAGTAAAGAAAAAGGTCTTCACTAATGGCAGACCTAACAAGCATTGCCACTAAAGCTTATTGGGACCTATTGGCTCAATGGCTTTGCCAAAACCTTTTTACCCCTGCTGTACAGACAAGCATGGCGAAAAGCTTTATAATAAAAAAAAAAGGCTAGATGGTGTGGCGCGTAATGTAGTAGACACGTGCATGCTTTATTATGCATATGCACCTACAAATTAACACAGAGCGCCTTTTTTTTATAGACATAGCTAAGATAGATCCATAAATAAAAAATAAAAAGAACAGCAGCACCGCAAAAGCAATTTGCTGCCCTCTGCAAAAAAAAAAGAATATTAAATTTAAAAAACGCAGGTGGGTGAGGGGCAGCAGCAGAGATTGGGAGTAGCAAGAGGGAGGGAAAAGGTGATACAACAATGGAGCTGTGGCAAAGAGGGGCGCAGCAACGGGGGCGGGAGGGGCGCAGCAACGGGGGCGGGCGGGAGGGGCGCAGCAACGAAGGGACGGTTTGAGGGGCGCAGCAACGAAGGGACGGTTTGAGGGGCGCAGCAACGAAGGGACGGTTTGAGGGGCGCAGCAACGAAGGGACGGTTTGAGGGGCGCAGCAACGAAGGGACGGTTTGAGGGGTGCAGCAACGAGGGGACGGCGGGAGGGCCCAGGATTGGGGGACGGCAGGGAGGGGCGCAGGATTGGGGGACGGCAGGGAGGGGCGCAGCATAGGGGGACGGCGGGAGGGGCGCAGCAACGAGGGGACGGCGGGAGGGCCGCAGCAACGAGGGGACGGCAGGAGGGCCGCAGCAACGATGGGACGGCGGGAGGGGCGCAGCAACAATGGGAGGGGCGCAGCATCAATGGGAGGGGCGCAGCAACAATGGGAGGGGTGCCGCAACAATGGGACGGGCGCAGCCAACGGGGGGACGGCGGGAGAGGTGCAGCAGCGGGGGACGGCAGGAGGGGCGCAGCAACGGGGGCGGCGGGAGGGGTGCAGGATTGGAGGGGTGCAGGTTTGGGGACGGCAGGAAGGGGCGCAGCAACGGTGACGGCAGGAAGGGGCGCAGGATTGGGGACGGCAGGAAGGGGCGCAGGATTGGGGACGGCAGGGAGAGGTGCAGCAATGAGGGGGCAGGGAGGGGTCCAGCAATGAGGGGGCAGGAGGGGGTGCAGCAATGAGGGGGCAGGAGGGGGTGCAACAATGGGGGGCAGGAGGGGGTGCAACAATGGGGGGGCGGGAGGGTGCACACCAATAGGGGGGGCGGGTGGATGCACACAAATGGGGGGTGGGTGGGAGCGCAACAGCAGGTGGAGGGCAGCAGCAGCGGGAGGGTGGGGAGCAGCGGGGAGGGGACACAGCAACGGGGAGGTATGATGTTGGGTGGGGGCACAGCAACAGAGAGGTAAGGGTGCATTAACTGGGAGCGGTAGGGTGGAGGGATGTAGCAACGAATAGGAGGAGGGGGGGAGAAGCACTTGAGCAAGAAAACAACGCAGGGTAGAGAGAAGCATACCGGCAAGAGAGAGAGAGAAACATTGAGCACCGTGGGGCGGAAAAGTTGGAGAAAAGTACACAAGGGTGATAGCTGGAAAATATGGACACTCATGTAGTGCTTTACTGAAAAGAAAAATATAGATCCTGATTAAGTATAGGAGACTTTGCCCCAGGAGAGAGCCAAAACACAGAAAGGGAAACCAAGCCCACACAAGACAACGAGAAAAACAAGCATTTGCAATGCAATAGGTCTCGCATTTACGCGAGTTTGAGCTATTGACATTGCAAATAACTATGCCCTTCATTTTTGTTTTCGTTTTTAAAACATAAATAAAAGGCTTTGTCATTTACAATGCCAATAGCTTAACCTCGCATAAATGCAAGACCTATTGCATTGCAAATGCTTGTTTTAAAATCTTTTAAAACACCAGGAATGGCGAACGCCCGAAATAAACTGTTTTATTAAAAGGTGCCAGAGTTTGGAAATGTTTATTATACGAAGCCCAATTTTATGTGGCATGTTCGACACTCCCACGAAATAGTCCAGGAGCTATCCCTATGTGGATCCATTTAGGGAATTGTGAGGTCGGTCTGTCCCAGTGGGAATCAGTGTTTAGTGCCCAAGGTGAGAGTGTTCAGGAACACTGGATCTTCAACTAAATACATTGTTTCAACGTCCTGGCCGTCTTTTTTTAGGTGTTCACAATAGCAGAAGTGCAGAGGCAGGGCACTAGCATACTTTCTCCGCTCAACTAACTCCCTCTTAATTTACCACTAGGACTTTGCTTAAAACAGGGAAACACATACCAGTCAACGTTCTGGGTTGGTCAACCAAATAAAACAAAATTGAAATATCATCGGGCAGTGCACGTCAGGTCTCAGCACCTGGAAGGCTACTCATAAAGAGAAGCACAGAGGAGGCAGGAATACAGTCTGTACGCGTCTCACAGTAAACACAAGATTTTGAAACATGCCTCGAAACAGTGATGGCCAGGACAAGCAGCCAAAATGATGCTGGTGCCTCCCGCTATAGGAAATTTCGCCCCCACCCCTGCGCCTACAGTTCATGCAACCCTTGTGCAAGTCTATCTACCTTAAGACATCTCCATTTCTAAAAGTGTAGCGTAGAACAACGTGCATTTACACTGCATACAACGCTCCTCTTTGTTGTTTTTAACAAACCTTCCCCTGTTTATTTTTTACTTAGTTTTCACTACGTTAGGTTAAGATCACTTCACTGGGGCTCACTTTTCACCATGTCGTGCGTGTAGTGCAATAATGAGATGCAATTGTATTAAGATCTATAATTGTGGTATAAATGATGATTAAAGAATAAACCATATCCACTTCTGCTGAAGTGAATAATCCTTTTTGACGTATTATTTTTTCTTGGGCTTTTTTTTGTATGTATCAATTACAGATATTATACATTGTGATAATTTTGCCGTGACCAAATAGATTTAAGGTTCTACTTTAAATTGTTTATATGTGTTTTGACTAAACCTGATGCAAGTATCTTTAGCTTACTGAATTAACAATGTGGCTTGAAATGAGTTCCTTGTGAACATTGTTTTCTGCTTCTATACAACGATGCCTGGACAGACAGCTTCATGAAATATTTCAGTAAAGAAAAGCACAACATGGCGCCTCCGTAGTTAGCTCGAAACAGGAAGCCGGGAGACTAGCGCTGCGCACAATGACGAGGGATTCTCTGGAACAAACGGTGAGGTCCGAGGCTCCAGCCGTGGTCTGGGGAAGAGGCCACCGTCCCTGCGCCCCCCTGGAGCATGCATGAGGGGACTGCAAGCTGTAGTAGCCCATAGTGCTTCCAGTAAAACACAGTCTGACACATCTCCCCAGATTGGCGCCAGCACACATTACACACCACCCAAACCCCCTGGCTTCTCCATTGTGCAATCTCATTTCACCAATCTTAACAGTGGATACTCAACATTCGTCACAATACTGAACATGCACGAGAGGGTATATTTTTCTAAACACATGTAACATTTGAGATACGTGAACAGGATGTTAAGATACAAACAGGTTCGCAAAGTAACAAACATAAGTAACAAAACACATCTAGCATACGAAACCGAACAAGCTCCGTGGTCGGAAAATATCCTAGTAAAATATTGGCAGCTGAGGTGGCCACTGTAGCCAATGATCTAGCTGTGACATAAAACAAAAAAGCTCTCGCCATTGCGCAAAGGCAGCCGCTTGTTTATATTTGCATCGTTCTTTCACTTTAGCACGATGCAGAAATAAACACGCGGCCGCCCTTGCCAAAAGGCAACTGAAAAAACATAGTGCCTACTGACTAATGAAGGAGACGCCCACCAATAAAAAAGATGGGCAGGGATTCAACTCCACTTCTAAAACCTACCCTACTCCAATATGCCTCGCAGAGCGAGCAGCGCATGCGCGCTGCAACGCTAGGTCTGCGAGACCTAAGAAATAACGAGTGTGACACCTAAGCCAACCAAATGCAAGCATTAGATGTGCTATAAGCCCACTGTAACTTCATGATAGGTTTTTTCCAACCATACATTTTGCACTGTGTAGTAGGCTCTACATAAAAGGGAACCGGACAACGATTGGCAATACAAAAGAGGCCCCAAGCTTGAACAAACATGTTACTAGGTGGTTACTGAAATGAGTTGCAATGTCAAACAGCATTGGCAAAGCTACCAGGCCCTGCCTGTGGGACCTATTGGCTTTGCCAAAGGCTTTTAGCGATGCTGTACAGCTTCCTGTGCAGAATAGGGAAGGAACAATGAAAAATAGCCGCCCACATCGTTTTGTAGGCGCACCCACCAAGCCCAATACTATGGTCCAACACATGGTCTCAGAAGGCAATACTCACCAAATATTAGATTTGAAGAATTGCGTCTGATCTCCAAATGATTAAGTCCGAGTAACAAGTCCCTACAAGGAAAGAGGCATGCACATCCATGGAGTATAGGTAAAATTTGTGATTCCCCATTTGTTGTTTAGATGCTTCTTTCAGAGATCCCACTCATCGAAGAGGTGAATTGAACCCTCTGTGCCAATAGATGATCATACTCTGATTACACCCCACACCCCAATCCGCTCTAAACATTGATCACTCCTGCGACCGCCATGGCACAGAATGAGGAGCTACAATTCAAAGAGATTGTTCATTTTCACTTACTTTTTCTTTAGAGGTCACCTGTGGCATTCCACGGGGAGAAAAATGAATTTCACACTCCAACTCACATCAAAGTTAAGGCTGTTCAGTGGAATAAAAATACTGGGCGTCTGAAAATACTATTACTGCCTCTGATTTACATGGCTTGCTGCAATTTGGTTTTCTAATGTTAACTGAACAAAAAGGTCGAATTAGAATTCTACTGCTTTTGCAGGGTTGGCTCTCAGAAAGGAAAGTGCTCGAAAGACTTTCATCAGGAACCCATTGTGCAGGCATCCAAATGGTGCAAGTGACTTGCCGTCAGATAGTCTTTTGTTCAGTCTCCATTACGAAAACGTGTCTCTGAAATCAGAAGCAATCAGGCTGCGCTCTGGCACCTGCCAGCATAGCATTGTTGGCAGTAGCAGTGCTGGATCAGAAGAAAAGCCAAAGTCAAGCACGCTCTGGAGATGAGATGAATGGGCGGTAAGACAAAGCTCCTGGCACAGCCTCCTAAGCACAACATGGTGTAGATAGGACAAAGTTATTGGCATGGTGATACCCTAGGGAGGAGGCTTGGACAAAGATCCTAGCACCGAGTTTGTATCCTATGCACGACATAGTGTAGGATAGGACAAAGTTATTGGCATGGGGGATACCCTAGGGACAACACAGGGAGAAGGGTTGGACAAAGATCCTAGCACCGAGTTTGTATCCGATGCACGACATAGTGTAGATAGGACAAAGTTCCTGGCATGGTAATACCCTAGGGACAACACAGGGAGGAGGGTTGGACAAAGCTCCTAGCACTGAGTTAGTATCCTATGGACGACATAGTGTAGGTAGGACAAAGTTCTTAGCATGCTGATACACTAGGGACCACACAGGGAGGAGGTTGGACGAAGTTCCTGGCACCGTGTTTGTACTCTAAAGATGACATCAGGTGGGTAAAACAAGTATTTGGCAATGTGTTTGTACTCCAGAAACAACACAGGGGTGTGTAGGACAAAGCTCCCGACACCATGTTTAATCTTGAAAACCGTACATTAAGAAGCCGCTAAATTACAAAAATAAATATTTGAGCACATGTAGGCATTGGGTTCCGCAGGCCACTGCATAATTTGTCAATCTTGCTTCCCACATAATTTTGTGCTCGATACCCATTGCTTGTTCCTGAGAACTGCATGAATGTCACTGGCTAGTTGTGTTTCTCTTCAAGGTATTGCGCATGCGTCTGTCATGTTCTTGTGTCTGGGCCCTCGGTTGGCTGTGTTTCTTCTTAGGTCCTTATCTTTGTGGTCTCGTGTTAGCGGTCTCACGTTTGGGCTCGTGATAGTCCATCTCTTATCCTTTTTTTTTTTTTTTTTTACAATAGGTCACTTGGTGTATTGTGTTGTAAAATAGCTCCATTTACAGAGCATATCCTACTTCTTATCAGGCACCAAAGTGCACTAGAAGACGGTCAGCAGGCCATGCCATGGGGTCGTGCTTGGTTGGATTGCAGCGAGATCCATGTCAGAAGCATCTCAAGTCTGGCATGAGGAACCAGAGTGGTGCTCTTAGCTCAATCATAGACACTGAGCCTAGGGGACCACTGGCAGTAAGGGAGGGACAAGAACGCATTTTCTGTCCTTTATTTTTTGGGTCTCTATACACATGAGCAACAAAGGAGGAACCCAGGGCATACACTGAACACAGGCGGTCACAGCAGTGGCAGTATTACACTGTGCCAGGGGGCCACAGTATTATTACAGAAGGGGCTGTAGATGCGTCTGCCGTCCGTTCTGTAATATAGATACTGCAGGCACCATCTTCCCTTATATGACAGGGGACATGACCCAATGAAATGAGGGAAATACTTCGCCTCAGTGCACGCAACACATTACGAACATGGGCGCAGATGCAAAGAGGCCATCAGGGGGCACGCTAACTGGACACCAGTGAGTGGTGGTGCTCAGTCAGTACAGGAGCACTTATAGGTCCAGCATACATGCGCCTCACTAGATCAAATGTTGCAACAAAAGGGTATTGAGTTCGTTTAGCAGAAAAATACAGAATGTGTGGTCAGTTATGAACTGGAGACTGGGCAGGTCTGCCCGCGTACACTGCACCACGAAACGCTAATTAGCGTTGGCTCCGCTCTCACTCGAGGAGGCAATACAGTCTACCTAAATTGGTTATGGTTCTTATTATTATTACATTAAGGTATCTACTTATATCATATTGGGTTACTTGTGATTGGTAAGCTTTTGGATATACACAATTCTAGATTCCAGCCACTGTGTAGATTAAGAAACTTTGGTCCTGATGAATTGCCACAAGATTATTTTTGACTTATAACGGCAAGAAACATGCAGAGCCATTTCAAATTTTGAACCATCACATTACATTGTCTTTGCTTATAGCCACCACCATTTTAACTAGACATGTGGCCTCACCTATGAAACTCTTTTGAGGACCACTTAGTCTCTTTTAATATGAACTTTTCACATGTACACATTTCCTACACCAATCTACACCAGAGCCCCACAACCACACTTCCCATACAGCATAAAAAGAAAAGCTCTCCGGAAAAGAATTTCCTGCAGGTGCCCGTCGGGCATTGCAGCGCCCCGGCCCGACAAGGAGTATGCCCTATGATGAAGCATGACACCCTTTGGGGTTTGCAAGGGCTCTTGCTCCTGCGGAATCAGATTCCCTTGTCCGATTAACCAGTTCTTAACCGACCGCACATTCTTTATCATTCTGCTAAAGGAACTGCATACCATTTGTTGCAACAAATAGTCTTTAAAAGTCATCAAAGAATGATAGCCTCGAAATCTACAGGCA
The DNA here is from genome assembly GCF_964204655.1 of Triturus cristatus. Lineage (NCBI taxonomy): Eukaryota > Metazoa > Chordata > Amphibia > Caudata > Salamandridae > Triturus > Triturus cristatus. The sequence continues at coordinate 1,075,307,198 of NC_140593.1, read as the reverse complement.
TGTGAAGGTTAGAGGCAGCAAAAAACCCAAAATCAGTCAGAGTTGCAGACCCATACTGAAATAATCTAGACAAACATGGCAAGTCACAAATGAAGGGAGTGTATGCACTAAATCTCAGTTCATACGAATATATGCATCCTTTTTGAGCCCACCATGGGGAGGTGGAGACCGTACCTAAGGAATAACGTATGTAGCATTATAAGGAGTCTGCGGAAAACTTCTAGATTCGGAGGAGGGAGGATTAGGTTTACTACAGGTTCTTCAGCAATGGAATTATAGCATCTACCCATAAGTAGTGATGGAGCAAGTCAAGGAGCTTCAGGGACATTGCTGTAGAGGTCTATGCGGTCCTCCCAGAAGCAATGAAAGTTCAACCCAAAATTTAGGTGAATGTTAAAGAAAGATATTTGGATTAGTAAGTAACAAAAATGCAGGGGGAGAAAATTCAAGGTGGATGCGTAGCAAAAATGGCAACATTTCTACTCAATGGAGCCATCCATCATACATTTGCATTTTGAAGGAAGGCAACTCATGAAGCCACTGAACTCAAACAGAAGTGACTAAATCCAGCTATTTGTTCCTCACAAGCAAGTATGTGCAATCCTTGAAGATTGTAGGTCACTTGCCTCCTTAGTGACAAAGCTGTAAGACAACCCTTCCCTTCCGCAGTTCCCTCCCATTACCCTGGAGAAATCCATTGCTTTAATAAAAGGCCCTCAAATCCGGAGCACCTACGGACCTGTGTCCTGCTAAAGTACTGGCATCCATTGCAGAGGGGATAAATCCGGCGGTGAATTTAGTCTTAAATACTGCCCTGCAGGTGGGGCAAATCCCGAAAATCTGGAAAGATGCAAAAATTCTTCCTCTTAAAAAAAAAAAAACACAGCCGACCCTTTGATGGCAAGTAATTATAGGCCGATATCTCTTCTGCCCTTCTTCTCCAAGGTTTTAGAGAGATATGTAAATTCAGTGACCACGGAGTACGTGAGGGCCAACCATCTTCTACATTCAAGCCAATCCGGTTTTAGGGCTAATTTTAGTACAGAAACTGCCCTATTAGAAGTAGCTGAAACTATTAAAACCACACTCAACAAAGGGGGTGATGCTGTTTTAGCGCTGTTGGACCTTTCCACTGCCTTCGATATCGTGCCTCACAATGGACTACTAAGGCTCGAGGAGGGCAGTATCGAAGGCACAGTAGTTAGATGGTTTGTCTCATCTTAAATAAACGGCAGCAAACTATTTGGTCTCCGCCTTTCTCGGCTCCCATCCCCCTCATGAATGTTGGGGTTCCTCAGGGCTCAATTTTAAACCCAACGCTGTTTAACTTGTATATGGCCCCTCTAGCACTTCTAGCCGAAAAACACGGAGCCAAAATAGTGTCATATGCTGGTGACACACAATTGCGGTTTACTTCTGAGAAGGGCACTGAGCTAAATGGCAATCAGATTAACACCTGTCTGTCAGAGGTGTTCTCTTGGCTTAGGCAAAATCAATTGAAATGCAATTCAGAAAAGTCAGAGATTATGTTCTTTGGCTCCCATCCTTGTGCAACATGGCACAATCGGTGGCCGCAAGAAATGGCACCCCCTGTTACGTCTGTCAACGTAGTGAAAAATCTTGGGGTCAAATTTGACGACTCTTTCAATGAAGGCACAGATTCAATCAGTGGCTGGGACCTGTTTTGGTCTATTACGAATGCTAAGGAACTTTCTCACCCTGCTGCCAGTCTCACATAGGAAGACGGTAGTCCAGGCCTTGATGGCATCAAGACTGGCATACGTAAATGCCTTCCTGAGTATTTACTTGGCCGCCTACAGATGATCCGGAATGTGGCGGCTAGAGCTATACTCTTGGTAGGGCCAAGAACACATGCAACCCCCCGTCTGACCTCTCTACATTGGCTTCAGGTACGAAAGAGGATTCATTTTAAGGCGTTAGTACTGGTCTTTAAAGCATTACACAAAATAGGGGCCCCGTATCTGAGGGAGATATTCCAGCTCTATACCCCAGACCGAACTCTGAGGTCTTCTTCCAAGTTACTGATGAAGACCCCTAAGATACGGCTGTCCCGGATAGGCGGCAGATCTTTTCAGGCAGTGGCTTCACGACTTTGGAATGACCTGCCCCTCTACCCAAGGCAGGCCCAGGATCTCCTCACTTTCAGAAGACAGCTAAAAACCTGGAAGGTGATGTATTCTGCTCTGTGATGTCGAGGTTTTGCTTAGCGCCGGGACACTCTGTGGAGTAGCCGTGCGCTTTATAAATACCGACTAACATAACAACCAATAATACCATCCCCAAAATCCTTAGTCTTCACACAGACAATGAATCTATTATTCTGGAAGAGGCCAACGGATGGCTTAATGCAATTTAGAGCACAATAATGTACCCCTCCAAACCGACCCACCAATGGCTCTCCACTTTTTACATGGGCAACTCTTCCTCGAGAGCTTTATTGCTAAAATACAAACGACAAAAGCAACATGAGTTACAAAATGGGGCCAGACCATGTGTAGATGCCATAAAACAGATTGCCTCATCCTCCTGCAGGGCTGTTGTTGGAGAAGCCTGCGGCGCCCAACTGAGAAGATAAAAAAGTACCAATACTAAAAGGAATTAAAGTTACACCTTGAGTCAGGGCCAGAACAAACGCCCAATCAAATTTACCACCATCCTTCTATCACACATTTGCATCATCTGGGCGGCATGAGTGCAGGTGAAGCTTTGTAAGTGATATGGTACAAGACTCTGGCCTCAGCCATCAAACTCGCAAAGTATGAGAGACTCTGGATCCACCCATCAAACTCGCAACTTACGAGAGACTCTGGCCTCAGCCATCAAACTCGCACCTCCTTAACGCAGATACGTTCACCTAACAGACATTCTTGCTCAATCCGGTGACCACGTCTTATGAGTGACCACATAAATCAAAATAGGACACTGGTGTGTCGTAAAAAAGGTGGAATCAGAAATCCAGTGATTCTATATCAAAAGTAGTTTGCATACTATACAAATGTCAAACACCAATAAGACAATGTAAGAGTTCCTACCGTCCTACATCTAAATTCCCGCAAAGCTGATCGTCCAAGAGCACATTATCCCATTCCAGGCGCATTAGGATGGCCAGCCTGGATGCGATGCTTGTGTTAAGGTTAAATTAAAGACTTAAACAGATGGCTGCCCCTCGAACAACCAAGAGTGCTTGCTCAACACTTGCCGACCACTCAGGGCCGCTCCATGCCATGCCTTTAATGTGCACTTTAGTAATCTCTTTTAGTGAACGGGGGGAATGTGTGTGAGGTTGTCAGTGATACAAGAAACGCTGGTCTCTGCTGGAAGTGAAAAACATTGTGGGCGGAGTGATAAATGCATAGCAGAGACTCTCACGAAGTATGGCCGGCTTCCCCATCAGCAAATGCTCGTCAAATAAGTTTGTTTCCATCATTGCTTGCCTGCCTGTTTTATAGTTACCTACAAAAAACTATTGCTTCCCTATATTACCTACACAACAAAAATCCTTTGGCTGCAATTCAAGGCCTCTGCTCCTGGGTGACCGAAGTTTGTGATCTGCTCAGTGAATCACATTTACAGCCCAACAGACATCCATCACCTCAATCTGGGGTTAAATAAATGACTTGTACCTGCAGTCGCGCTTATTGCCTCGCTTGCCCTGTGCAGTGATTTCCAATTCATCTGGGCACCGTGCAGACGACCGAGCTGACGACAGTACTTGAAGGGGCCTCGCCACCCTCTGTGAGGCTGCCAAGCTCTCCGACTTTAATAGCACACAGATGAAGCATTAAGGAACCTTTGCACGAACGCAAGGAGCAGAGCAGCATATGCTTGTGCCGAAGGGCTGAAATTCAGAGTCCAAACAGATACATGAACTACGGTAGTACACAGCTGCAAGGCTACAGTGGCCAGTGAGTGGAGGCACACCCTAGATGCCCACTGGCTGGCCGGGTAAACAAATATTGATCTGTGCCAGCTTCTTCCTCCCTGTGTGCGGGATATATTAAAGAGGCAATCAACTCATGCCAGAATACTATCTATTTATTTTTGTGATTTTATATAGCGCAGACATGTCCCGTATGCGTTAGAGCGCTTTATAATAAAGCAGAACGTATCAATAATAAATCGAAAATACAAGTCTTGAAGGTGAAGAGAACACCAGGTTAGCCTCCCCGTGCGGTAGAGCGCTTCACACATTTTCACTGTAAACCATAGCAGCGACAGGCAGGTGGTTCAGTACCATGAGCTGGATAACAACGGTTCGTGTTGGCTGAGGTTAGTCTGCACTTGACGGGGGTGTGAGCGCGTAGGAACAGGTTAGGCTAAGCGTCCTTCAAAGACTGGAGCTTTGAGATCTTTTTTGAAGGTGGCATGAGATGGACATGCAGAGACTTGGAGGGGGTAGAGAGTCCCATAATCTTGTGTGGGCCTTCCAGAAAAGGATAGTCTCATGTATCGCTCGCGCTTGAAAGTGGAGTTCAAGGAAGAGCAATTTAGCGTTTCAGGAGTCTTGGCCAGCACCTGAGATTTTCAGTGTCTCGGAGGTACGAGGGTAAAGAGGAGTGTAGGGCTTTATGAGTGATGAGGCCGTTTTACATTGAACTCTTGCTTCTATGGGAAGTTACTGAAGGGAGCGAATAATGGGGTAGAGGAGATCAATTTTTGTATCCTGTCACGAAGAGTGCTGGTGCATGTAGGTCTGCTCCAAGAAGACCGAGCTGAACTTTGGGAATGCCGGAAAGGAGTGAAATTCCATAGTTGAGTCTGGAGAGCACAAGTGCTTGCTCAAGAGATTTAAGGTCATGTGCAAGGATGAGATTCCTTATTCCACTAAGAAGCCTTAGCTGGAAATGGGCACTCTAAGCCATGGACGAGATATGGTTCGGGTGGTTCAGACATCTGTTGAGGGTGAATCCCAGAGATTTGACACACTGAATGATAGAAGGGCGGCCGTCCATGACCGGGAGAAGAGCCATCCAGCCTTGAATGGATTGGCTAGCTTTCTCTGGAGAGATGAGAAGAAAGTCTATTTTCGTTGGGTTTAGTTTGAAGTGGTTGTTAGTCATCCACGTTTTACTTCTATTCAGGGAGTTGGATAAGTGGGTGCAGACTTCCGGGCATGAGAACTTCAGGTAGATTTATGGGTCATCTGCATAAGAGAGGAGGAGGACTCCTGAGTTCCTGAGGACTTCACAGAGGGGTTTGAGGTAGAGGTTGTAAAGTGTTGGGGGGAGAATTGAACCTCGTGGGACAACTTGTTGCAGGCTGACTGGATCTGAGATGGCATTCCCAATTTTTACAATTTGGTAGCGGTTAGATAGGTAAGAGGAGAACCATCTAAGGACAACACCATCCGTTCCCATTCGATGCTTCAGGGTGTGCAGTAGCGCCTGGTGGTTGTGTCAAACGCTGCAGCGAGCTCGTGGATCACAAGAATACCAGTATTGCCAGTGTCTAGGATACGGAGGGAGTCACAACAATCTGCAGAACTGCAATCTCAGTGCTGTGGTTCTGACACAATCCGTCTTGAGCAGGGGCAGCTCCTCTGCAATGGAGGAGGAGCGTCGCCCCACTGGCTCAGAGCCAGCAGGTGAAAAATAAAACCATATTCTATCTTTGCTTTATTTTTCACCTGCTGGCTGAGCCAGCGTTCGTACGGAGGGCCGGGCTATGGGAGGAAGACTGGTTTGTGCACTTCTAAGTGCGCATGTGTGTTTGACTGACTGTCTCAGGCCAAACACACATGCGCACTTTGGTTTCTCCAACCCATCTGTATTGAACAGCCGAGTCGGAGAAACAGCACAGACTCCCTGTCCTAAGCGGAGCGTCAAACCAGGCCGCTCAGGCCAATCCCCTTGCTGCTCTCACAGCGAGGAGCGATGCAGCCGGCAGATTCAGGCAAGTTTTTTTTTTTAATTATTAAAAACACCCCTCCCCGTGCCCCCTCCACCTCTTCATTGTGTCGGCCACCACTAGTATTGAGGAGAGTCGAAGAGGTTGTTGTCTTGGATGTGGGATGACAGTTTGGAGACTAGACAACTTTCAATCCCCAGGTCTAGGAGAGCTGGGGTGGATACTGGGCGGAAGTTGTTGATGTCGTTGGGGTCCAGCAATTGTATTTTTTAAGTGGGGAGAAATTTGAACCCCTTTTTAGACAGTCTGGGAACAAGCCCTGAACCAATGAGGAGTTAACCAGTGTTGTCCAAATGGAGAGAAGCAGTTTGGCTAGGGATTTAATGAGATAGATAGATAGATAGATAGATAGATAGATAGATAGATAGATAGATAGATAGATAGATAGATAGATAGATAGATAGATAGATAGGATATTTATTCTGTTTCCATCCTTTAATCCTCCATCTCAGGGCACAAGAAAGAGGCGGCACAACTAAACGATTGAACCAAATGACAGTTATTTATTATATTCCCATCCACGAGAAAGTGCAGTGTGCAAGAAGAATGGTCAAAGCATTTCGACGATTTTGCCTTCGACCGGACCATAGAATGCACCTCTCGAAACACCCTATTTAAAGTTACACATGCAAATAGTACTTCTTCCAATTCCCAAATAAACTAGAATGTTAAAAATTAAACAAACCATGTTGACCGCCGTCTATTCTATCTTTTTCAAGAGAGACTTTCTTCAGCATAGATCTTCTCTTTCTTTCTTCAATATCAAATGAGTCCACAGTATTCCCATTTTCACAATTAATTGAAGAATCCAACCCAATACAAACAATTGCCACCCCTTTAATGATTTTACATTATTCACATCTCTGGTCGTCTTCAAAGTCCAGTTGGGTGGCATAATGTCCTAGCATTAATTAACAAATGCATAATTTAGAATATTGATCATCACGAGAAACAGTTACTGTAAAGTATACATTAATCATTCTGAAAACAATAGTGCTCATCTGATGACCCACATTAACCCTATAGGATTCATAATTTGATTTCTTTTACATTGTGGAACTCAATTTATACTAAAGTAAGCATGTGCTCTCTCTTATGATGGCGTAACATGGGCAAAGAGAGATACGGCTTTAAATTGATATATACCAAATAGGGTCTTTCAAGAACACTACACTATAAAACACAGACCAAAAAAACATTCTACTGTGTAAAAATTTATAACATGTGGAAGTTCTCCAAATATTTTAACTAAGTACAATTGCAGGTAACCCAATCAGCACCTATGAAAATGCTAATGCTAAAGTCGCAATAGAGATAATAGTCATCCTAATCACTGCCCATCATAATGCCAGTACTAAAGTGTTTGTAATGACATCCTTATGTGTATTCTACCTACTTACTTTCACAGCACCACTCTCCAGAGTATTTCAACCATATCCTGGAGTATCTAATTTTAAGGAGCCACTGGGCAATTTCCAACACTGTGGATAAAGCATCTAAGCTACCCTTATTAAATAGCCCAGTTTAGACCCCAGGTACCCTAACAGCGATTGCCCTTTTCCTTGGCTCCCTTTCCCCACAAAAATCATTGGAAAGGACTTGAATAATCCCTTTGCCCTGCCTTGTGGAGTCCCGCAGGGGTCTTCATTGTGCCCGATTCTTTTTAATATTTATGTTAAGCCACTAGCAGCTTTGATTAAACCATTTGTTTTTTTTAGCATCATATGCCGATGACACCCAAATTGTGGTTTCTTTCTCGGACTCTCCCGACAGCACCAGTCATAGATTTCACAACTATATGCTGGCTATTTACGACTGGATGGATAAAAACTGTCAAACTAAATTCCAGCAAAACAAAGGTTCTTCTTTTCGGAAAAGATACCTCTTTTTGGACACCATTCTGCTGGCCACTTGAACTAGGTAAGTTGCACTCACCAGCCAAGAAGGTAAAGATTCTAGGTGTCCTTGTGGATAATAAGCTTGCTTTTGTGGTTCATGTGAACACCACTATCCCCATTTCTTTCTATATACTCAAGATAGCGAAGAAGATTATTCCTTATATAGCCCCATCATTGCAAAAAACAGTGGTGACAGCCATAGTGCTGTCAAAACTAGATTACTGCAATGGGCTTTATCTCAACAATTGCAGTTTGTGAACAAGCTTCAGTCCCTTCGAAATGCTTCTGCAAGGATTTTGTTGGGAATTCCTACGTGTCAGTCAGCCAAACCTGCCTTTTGGAAGCCCCATTGGCTTCCAATCCATCAAAGAGTTAGCTTCAAAGCCCTGTGCATTACCTTCAGGGCTTTGCATGTTTTTGGCCCGGAATTCCTTAAAGACAGGTTTAACTGGTATCATCCAGATAGGCTTCTCCACTCAAGAGCAGCCAAGTACATTGTTATTCCTAAATTCAAGCGCTCCTCCTGGGGCGGTAGGAGCTTTGTGGCAGGGGCATCAAAACTCTAATAACCTTCCCCCTGCACATCAGGTCAATGCCTGATCTATCTTTTCGAAAGGCATTGAAGACGTGGCTTTTCAATCTTTAGTTCAGCTGGCTTTTCTTCGCATCACAGCAGTGCCTAGACGCCTCCGGTTAATTGTTGGCGCTATACAAAAGTAGTTAAGATAACGAGCAATGGGCTAAACACAAACTCGCTGGAAGTATTTGTATTGTACACAGTAGTTATTTGAACAACAAACAGCTACAAGCTGTCTGTAGGCGGGACCACAAAAGCTGCTAAACCCGTTCCAAGGGCATGATTTTAGAGCCAGATAATGCCTCCATCGACACCTGGGCATTAGCAACACAGAGCTCTCTCTGAGGACAGATAAAATACCAATTTTAGAGATAAATTTCAGCCACTGCCTCAACCTCTCAATGCCACAACAATAAAGACTATTACAAATCAAGGGTACCAAAAGTGGCCTGTGGAAAACCACTCGTGGTGCTTTGCCCAACAGTGGAGTACCAAGATGCAAATTACAACATATGCCTTCGGTCATTATTGGGGAAATGCCACCGACTACAAATGCAGCCAAAAACAAAGAAAAGCACTATGGACCTGGTTCCTGTGGATCTCCAGAAACGAGTAAGGTACTCCATTATTTTCCAGTGACAGAAACACTTCTTCATATTAATTCTTGAAGTAAATGAACCTAGGATTTAACTCCCATTCACGGTGGAATTTATGAAATAGATTATCCCGGTCATCAACGAAAAAAGATTTTCTAATAACAGTGGGCCAGCACTATTCTCTCCTTCACATCCCCATGATGCAGACTAACGCTTTGTTTAGGAGGGCTGGACGGCCGGCCGTTTTCCCAGTGGGCTGGAAGGGTGGGGGCAGTTTATGTTATTGGGGGCCAGTTTTGCAGTAGTGCTGCAATATCGTACCCCTGTAGCAAAAGCAACAGCAGTGTTTCCCACCAGCACTGCCTCCCACCAGCACTGATTGCAGCTTTTCGCTGATGCATAAAAGAGCTTTTTACAGAGTACAATCCATTGAGAGATGGCCCCCTTCTGCACTGCCTTGACCTTCTTTACTCCAGTGAATAAAAAGAAAAGCTGATCGTCCTTTCAGTTCTTGGTACAATCAATATAAAAACAAAAGACACTCTTTGGGTACAAACGATGGAGTCCCACCTTCTCCTTAGAGGGGTGATAGGGAACAAAGCACTTTGGAAGGGTGATCATCTAACAGACATGAAAGAGGGGTTGTCACCTTTGGCAGAAAGAAGGCACATATTTGAAGAACCAATTTGTCCTGGTAGAAAGTAGTATATAGTGGTTGAACTGAGAAGGCCTGAAGCTCGTTCACCTTCAGGGTTGATGTAATGGACACTAAGACCATCATCTTAAGAGTCAGAAACCTGAGAGGAGAGCTATGCAAGGGTTCGAAGGGAGAACAAATCAGATAGGTCAAATCCAAATTCAAGCTCAACGCAGAGAAAACAGAAGTCCGCATCCTCAGCTCCACCCTCTCTGCATGGGACAAGACCTGGTGGCCCCCGCCCCCGGAAACCCACCCACCCCAACGGACCACGCAAACAACCTCGGCATCATACTAGACTTCACTCACCATGAACCGCCAGATCAACGCTGTGTCCTCCACATGCTTCAACTCCCTCTGCATACTTCGCAAGACCTTCACATGGATCCCCCCCAGACTCCAGAAAGACCGTCACCCACGCACTCACTACCAGCAGACTAGGCAGAAAAGCCCTCTACGCCGGAATCAACAAAAAACTCCTCCACAAATTCCAGACCGTCCAGAAGCCATAGCCAGACTCATCCTCGACATCCCACGACACAACCACATCACCAAACACCTCGGCAACCTCCACTGGCTGCCGGTCAAAAGAAGAACAACCTTCAAACTGCTCACACATGCCTACAAAGCCCTCCATAACACTGGACCCCAATTCCTCAAAGAAGTAATCTCCTTCCGCGCACCCAAGAGAAACCTCCGCTCTGCCCAGCTCGCCCTAGCCACGGTCCCTCGCATCCACAGGGCCAGAGCAGGTGGCAGATCCTTCTCCTACCTCGAAGCAATGACCTGGAACGAACTCCCCCCTCGCATCCGACGAAGCCCGACACTGCACCAGTTCAGAATTGACCTCAAGACTTGGCTCTTCAAATAACCAATGGAGCTGCTCGCACCCCACTCCCCCACCACACCCCAGCACCTTGAGACCCTCATGGGTGAGTAGTGCGCTCTAAAACCCCTCATTGATTGATTGAAGGCCCACTGGGGTCTAATGAAAGGGTAAGGTGGAAACATGTGCTGCAAACCTTTCAAGAAACTAAACACAGCAGGTGACTTCAACAGGGAAGGCTGATCGAGGCAACCACAGAAAGGCAGATAGAGACCCCAATAACCCTTAACAGCGGCCAGTGTCAGACCTTGCCAGACCAATGACCAAACAAACTAACACTTCAGATGTGAAGTTGGTCAACATGCTTGGTTAAACACCAAGCTACAAATTTGTCCCAACGGCAGACGTATATAGATTTTGTTGAGGGAGCCCTGGCTGCCAGAATAACATTGACTACTTCTGAAGGAAGATCACAGATGCTGCTGCCTCTCAATCTTCAAACATTAAGATGGAGCATGCACAGATTTGCTTGCAGGACCCTACTCTGCTGCTGGGACAGTAGATCGTTCTGAAGAGGCAGCCTGATCAAAGTGGAGCACAGCAAAATAAAAACGCTTCGATCTCACCGTGAACTGCAGTTAACGTCTGTGGACCTGAAATACGGGGATATGAAAGTAGGTGTCGCGCAGGTCAAACGCCACCGTCCACTGCCCAGTTTCCATGGTTTAGGGCAGACAGGACATGGGCAGTAGCGAACATCTTGAATCTGTCTTTTCTCAAATGGCATTGAGAGGATGAATGTCTAGTATACAGCAGAGGACATGGTCCTTTTTCAGCACCTGAAATTAGCGGAAGTAGCAACCATGACCTACATCTGCTGTATGCACCCTCTCTATAGTTTCTTTGGCCAAAACAGCCTGCACTTTCCAACAGGCTCCCCTAGGGGGGAGTAGTAGGTGTTGACTTTGGCTGCTGAAGCCTGCACCATCTATCAGGGGTGAGGTGCTGAGTGATGAATGTTGGATTTCCTGGCACAGGGCAGTGATAATGGGCAAACGACCGGTTGACTGGTACCCTAGAACAGGGTGTTGACCAGGCTCCCAAGAGAACATCTGTGAGGGGTTTGTTAAATGGGAGCAGGGGCTCTGCATTGGATTGCCCTGGCTGAAGCTCCTAAGTTCACACATCAGCTTTAACCACCACTGACGGGAACTGGAAATCAAAAACACTCAGCAGCCCATCTCATGATGATTGCAGAAGACACACACTTCTCAGTAGCCAGTCCAGGTGGTGAGTCCAACCCAGTGTCTGGAGAGGTGTCAAGTCTGCATGCGTCACCCAACTCCTATACCAGTTCACTTCAGGGAATGACAATGAAAGTAGCAGTAGGGTGAAATAGCCCACACTATGCTTTTTCCTCTAAGTCAGCGCCAAAGGGCAGGGGCACCATGTCCGAGCCCGAAGGTTGCCATTGCCCGGTTGACACCAGTCTCAACTTTGAGCCAGGCTGTTGCATTGCTGCTTCGGGTCGGACAATAAAATCGGTTCTCCTTCACCTGGTGTCTGCCTTGAGGAGCCAAATTCGGGCGAGGGTTGTGTAGCTGGAATGATGCCCCGAGTTGGACCGGATCTGGGAACAGATCCAGAGGGCCCCACTGGTATGAGCGAGGTCCTGCCGACAAAAACCCAACTGGCTTGGCTCCTTGGGGTCAGAAGGCACACCAGTGGGGATCAATTGGACAAGTATGCGGGCCATAGCCTAGTAAAACTTGAAGTTGGGTAGGAATCACTCTGACTCCAGGAAACTCAGGGAGGTGCTGGTAGGGATTGGGGCCTGCTGCGCAGTGGAATGCAGGAGCCTAGAGGCCCGACATGGCACCTTCATTCTGTCCAGGGACTTGGAGGGATGAGGTCAAGTCAACTTCGACTTCTTTTTAGACTTATCCCATGACGATTTGCACTTTGAGGACCAAGGCAATCCCCAAGATTGGATACGATGCTAGTTTTTCCATTACCACACCGTGAGGAGCTTCATCTCATGCCTTTGAGTGCAAGGACAAGCAGCCAGAACAAGACTTGGAGTTGTGGCCCAACTATAAGCACTAGAGGCAGACTAAATGGGGGCAGTCCAAGGCATTTGCCTGTGACATTTACCACAAGGTTTAAAACACAGGTTTTGGAGGGGACATCCTAGCAAATTGGAAACAAGTAAAAATACTTTAACAAAAGTTGAGAAACATTTGATCAAAAGTGACCAACGTAGCTCTATGGATCGGTGACTGCCAGCGAGGAAATAAAGGAACTGACATCAGAGCGCTGAGATGGTCGATATAGGCACTGTGCACGTCATTTCTGTGCAGATGTTGTCGACGTGGAGCCATCGGGGCCACCTACAGGCGTGCAAAGGTACTCCAAGATTATCCAGATAGAGTCTGACATCTGGGGAATATTTTAAGTTAAGAAATATGCGGTTAGAAGTCTATTCCAGAAGATCTATTTAATAGCGGCCCTGTTTTGGCAGGCATATAAGGAAATCTGTCATCTATTTATCCTCCAGACTAATTAAAACAAGGATTAGTTTGTTAAATACAGCCTGCTGTCTTTTAGCAGATATGTTGTATTGGAGCACAAAATTGCTAAAAGCTTGATGACCCGAACAGGAAGCAGTGCGGCAACAATGGGCCATTGTACAGGTAAACAAAGTAACTGCAAAACCCATAACAGATATGGCTGCAATAATACTTTTCAGAAACAACAATAAGCTTCCCTTTACCTCCAGTCAGATGTCCTTGTTGGGGAGAAACGAAAATTATCCACATGTTTCGGTGTCGAGATAAAATAGCGTACTAAAAACCCCGTAAATCTGAGAGCGTCAACAATCCATGTTCCCTCCACCCACTGCTCACAAGCAACAGTGGTACCAGCTTTCATGATGATATCTGATTGATTTAGATGCATCTCGTTTCAATTTTAACAAGCGGCTCACATTTAACCTTTAAGAAAACACCTAAGATCAATTATATTGACAGTAGAATTAAAGTTCAAAGACTCTCCCAATTACGTGTCCTCTACAGACTGCCCCATTAGCATTAAAACCACCTTTTTGCCAAGGGGTCGATAGCGACGTTGCAAACTCTCATGCCCAGATTCGGTTATGTCTCACTTAACGCAATATCTGGTTACTAACTAAAGAGCGCATGGACAGGGCGTACCGGATTGCTAGCTGGATTATGCTGATGCTGCAAGCCTACCAGCAGCTCATTTGTTGTTGTGACTGGGGAAGTGATACGTGGGCGACGGAGGAGGAGTGATTGGAATTTGCTGGTGTCCTGGCTAATGCTGGAACAGTCTGGACTATACAGCCCTTGTTCAGACAGAATGAAATGGTGACTGCCGACACGATAGGCGAGGTCTGTAAAATTGCAGGTGTTGTAATGTTGACTTGCAGCAGACATGTCTGCCTGTATTTTATCGCTCAACCACAGCACACAGATGGAACTGAAAGGCGGCATAATCATGGATAATTTTCCATGTTGTCCTTGCAGTTCTCAAATACCTGGCTATATTTCCTTAAGTATGGATGTACCTCTGTTGTTCCTCATCTCAGATGGCAACTCCCATTGCTTCAATGTGCATTATAACCATCTGGTCATCAACAATGTCCATCCAGGGGTCAGATTTTGGTGCAGAAGCTGAGCTTGATAAACAGAGTTCGCCCATGAATTTGTTATAATTATAAGGTTTCCACTGGGACAAAGTAGGGCGAGCAATTCTCACATTTAATCACCACTAGTTCATCTTCCTCTCAGCAAAAAAGCTAAATACCTTTACAGAAGCAACCATCCACAAACCCACTGACAAGATTAACTGACGAGTTCAGTCTCACAATAACATCTATTTGACAGCTCCTAGATCAGACCCTTCTCTTCCTAAGATGTAATCTTCACCTTACCCGTACAGCCACGCTAAAGAGATCCTCTGTCATGCAAGCCAAGCCTTTTTAGGGATTCTTACTACATATGGAGCTAGTTCTCACTTATCTCTAGCCCTTACAAATGCACAGGGGAGGGGTTGGAGAAGTACGAGCAAAAGCAGCTGCTGAAGGTCCTACGTGCTGCCTCATTCAAAGTTTAGAAGAGATGTTGCGACCACGCCTCTTTTCAGCTAAGGCTCTCCTCGTATTGAGAAACGCAGCTATATCTTGAAGTGAACTGTGCGGAAGTCGTCAGTAATCTTCAGCACCCTCTAAAAGTTCAGGGTCCACATCAACAAATACTAGGAGGGCGTTGTGCCAAAATCAACATCCAATATGCCTCGGCCCACATGACCAGCACCAGACAGTGCAGTCTGGCTAAGCCCATATGCGATCAGGTAGAAGAATAAGTGAGGGGGCGTAAGTATTTAGAAAGTCAGTTTATTCCTATTTAAGAAGGCGGCTTCCCTCAAGCTTTTGACAATATGGCTGTCTAATAATATTCCATTATCAATCTCTATTGATTCAGTTTCCGTGTCCAGCAGTCGGCACGTAAGTATTATGAGTTTGCTCGATTTTGGTGATGGACTTACAGGCAGGTCAGGTTGTTCTGTTGCTAATAAAGCAGGAAGACGACTGATTTGCATATGGCTGGCCTCTGCCCAGAGTGACTTAGTGGGCAAAATTCAGTGAGCTGGAGTGTGTTCTGAGCTATAGCCAGACCATCATTTCCTTGTTTATTGCAGAAGGCGTCCTAAGTAAGACCGGTATGCTGTAGGCGCCCTAAGTATGAAAGGTATGGTCTGGTGTGGATCTATGTTCGCTGTGTCAGAGCTCCAACTATAGTCCACGGATGACGGAGGTCGAGACCAGGTCTGGTGTTGCTTATGGAGGGGACCTGGCCTGCCACTGAGTGAGAGGACTGGTGGGGGTAGAGTGAGCGAGGAGTAGTCATGGTAGGGTAGGCAGGGGAGCGCCTTTTGCTCTCCGAGTTGTACTGTGAGGTGGGACAACGGGGAGGGATGGCGGTGGCTGAATTCAGCCCTGGTGTCTCTATAAGCCCGCGGCGGTCCTTCGGTGAATGGGAGGGGAGGAGTGTGGAAGGCATTCTGGGAAAGGGCTGGGCCTGCCAGGAGGAAAGCTTAGTCTGATCCTACTCTGTAGATGTTAGAGCAGATGTGGACTCTGTCTGCCACCCAGTCACAGCCTCAGGTCCGGGGCTCTGGTGTAGCCAGGTGTCTACTGGCACCCAGCACTGTGGCTGGAGACGGCGAGAGGTGAAATTCAGGTTAGAGGTGGGACTGACTGAGGGAGCATTGTATGCTCCATCCGTGCAGCTACAGGAGTGAGACAGGGGTCTTGCCATCATTCTCTGTCCTTGCAGTGGTTTCAAAAGAGCCTTCCAGCCTGGAATTATCATATCTGGAGTTTGGATACCTGGGATTATTGGGTTTAAAAATTTACAAATCGGTAATTTCAGGGAGAAAGACACAGGCCTCATAAATTGAAAGTGGCAGAATTCCATCTAGAGTTACCGCACTGGTCTTTATATTATACTATTGTATATATACTTAGGAAATCAAATGTACGCCTCATACTTTAAAAGACCCAAAGGGTGTGCACACCAGGAAGCCTCTTTATCACCCTTTTGAATACGTTGGTTTGATCCTTCCACAGCTCACATTAAGTGAACTACTTTTGTCTATTTCATTCAGCACTACACAAGAGTCCATGTGTGTTCTGGCTCTCTCCCTCGTGTGCTGCTCAGCCTACAAAATATCCACCTGTTGCACTCTGATGCACTCTGTGATACTCGCCATCCCGGTCACTGGTCTGTTTTGCCGGGATACGAATACAGAGCACACTTCAAGGTATATCTTTGTTGTTTCTCCTGCGCTTCGCATTTTGCATGAATGCACAGGCCTTAGCACACAATGGCTTTTATAAGGCAGGGGTGGGGTGGCTGCTGCATTGACTATGCTGGCATTTGGGGCAGAAGGTGTACTTAGCATGACTGAAAATGAACTGTCTTTTTCGCCTAGAGTTGGATAACTCTCCCTGGGTTACTGAAGAGGGATAAATGGATGGAACATGTTTCAGTTCAGAGTCCTGTGGAAAATAAATGAGGCCTTGGTAAACACTTTCCTTTAAATTCTGAAACTTACTTTTTTCTTTTTAAATTATGATCATTTTCCCGGTGAAATGTATTTGGAAAAGAAAGCAGGTCATTGATAAAGACTGAAAATATTAAAGTATACAGTTTTTGAAATCCTTAAGTTATGCGTTTAATTCTCCTCCAGTGTTTTGAAACATTTTAAACTTTTCTTTTAGAAACACTTTACAAACAAGCACTGACTAAGCCAATAGCTTGGCAGTCGAGTTATAAAGGTGAGACATATTGGCTTTGCCAGGGCTTGTTTATCTATTTGAATACTCGTCACCTTGGCAGTACATAGACAGACATACCGGTTTCACACATGTTCCACTGTACTGCGTGCTTCGTGAACCCATGCTTTTCTTAAAGGACTCTCATCAGAGGTCAGCAATGATCTAGCGCATATGCAGTGAGTGTCAAGAAGTCCAGCAAGCCTTGTAGGAATCTACAGCAATTCTCTAGCTTGCACAGGAGAAACTGACTGGAAGAACCTGCGATTCACCACCTTCCAGGTGGCTTGAAACAATCACCCAAGCAAGGTAGAGAACCATTCCACCAAGAGTAACGTAACATCTAAGGAGAACAACTAGCAAGTGGCTAAAGCACTTCTTAAGGCATGTCGGCACAGTTCACAGATGTATTAACCATGGACAAAGGCCTATAAGAGGAGGGATCCTAACTGTAGGACCCTGCATTGAACATCATGGAAATGTAAGTCTCCCTCATGGATTCTGGCAGCACTCGAGAGCTATTGGCTTCCAGGTAAACTTCCATCAAGCACTGGGTAAGGGAAGGGTAGAAAGACTGATCGAACTCTGCAGGGAGGCCATCGCCACCAGTTTATCTAAAAGTAATCTGAGAGAGCTTCTGCAACGGTCTGCTGCCCCTCTGCATCTTGAAGGATCTCGGGGGCAAGTCTCCATCCCATGGGTAAGTGAATCGCAGGCCCCCAGCTAAACTCAGAGCATCGGGGCATGATCGGAAAGAAAACGGGACAAGTGGGCTGCCGATCTCTCTCACCGGGGACTTAGAACTGGACCTCCTTCGCTTTCAAACATGGCTAGCACAGTGTTTGGAGGACTTAGCCCCGCCTAAGCGTTCCCTTAAGAAATCCTCACGTGCCTCTGGCCCCTGGTTCACACACGCTCTCAATACCAGTAGAAGGCTTTGTAAGAAGGCCGAGAGAGCTTGGCGTGCCAACTATTTAGATTCACTAAAGGAGGCCTATAGGTCCTGTATTAAGGCTTATCATAAAGAAATTTATGTAGCCAAAAAAATGTACTTCACCCATAGGATTGAAGAAGCTGCGAACACTAGCAAGGAAATTTTTGCTATTGTTAAAGAATTTACCTCTCCTGCCGCCAGCTCCCTCAAATGTTCCTTTTCTGAGACGTGGGTTTCTCAATTAGCCAGCTTCTTCTCCAATAAAATCAGGAGTATTCAGGCTACTTTTTCCTCTCTCGACCTGGGAGGACTGTCCTGGCCCAATACCCCGTCTGAGGTGCCTAAGCAGGGGCAACCCAGCCTGATGAGTTTCCCTCCTCTCCAACCTCTTGACTCTCTGGAATTACTCTTAAAAATAAGATCGGGCTCTCCGTTGGACCCTTGCCCTGCCAAGCTGTTGGCTAAAGTGGCCCATGTGCTAAACCCGATGGTGAACCCCATTATAAACCGCTCCTTAGAAACAGGCACAGTTCCTTCCATCTGGAAGCAAGCGATGGTCGTACCACTGCTGAAGAAGCCGTCCTTAGACCCCACTACTCATGCCAACTATCGACCTATCTCCTTGCTCCCAGCCTTGGCAAAAGTTGCGGAAAAGCACGTGCAGTCTGTCCTCTCGCTCTTCGTTGAGTCCCATGGTATTCTGCACCACACTCAATCCGGTTTCGGTGCCAACATGAGCACGGAGACGGCCCTGTTGGAGGTGACTGAGGCCATTAAGGAAGTCCTGGACTCTGGGGGGAAGGCAATGCTGATTTTGCTTGATCTCTCGGCGGCATTTGACACCGTCCCCCATGGCCGCCTTCTAGCGCGCCTTGAGGAGATCGGTATTGGTGGTACGGTACTCAACTGGTTTTCGTCTTTTCTGTCCAACCGCCAACAAACAGTCTGGGCACCCCCACACTCCGCGGTAGTGCCACCCATGGAGGTGGGTGTGCCTCAGGGATCAATCCTGAGTCCTACTCTTTTTAATATCTATATTTCCCCTCTGGCGGCACTTGCGGAGTCTTTCGGTGCCCAGATTGTCTCTTATGCTGATGATACTCAGCTCCTTTTCTCATGCGAGAAAGATATGGACTTCGATGGTGCTCTCATCAAAGGCTGTCTGGAGGCAGTCTTTAATTGGCTTCAAATGAATCAACTCAAATGCAACTCGGAAAAATCCGAGGTTCTCTTTTTTGGCTGTCCCCCTGATACGTGTTGGAAATCCTGGTGGCCGCTGGACATGTCCCCCCCCTCTAATGCAACACCGGTGGCAAAAAATCTTGGGGTGAAGCTGGACACCTCCCTCTCTCTGAAACCACAAATTATGAGTCTGGTTGGCCAGTGTTTCGGGGTCTTGAAAGCACTTAGAAAATTCCTTCCCCTCCTCCCCATTGCCCACAGGAAGACGACAGTGCAGGCCCTAATAGGATCCAGGCTTGATTATGCCAATGTCCTTTATCTGGGCCTCCCGAAGTCTCTCCTCTCGCGCCTGCAGATTGTGCAAAATTCGGCCGCTCGTGCGATTTTTGGTCTTGGTCATCGCGCCCATGCGTCTGGCCTGTTGCAAACCCTTCATTGGCTGCCGATCCAGAGGCGCATTGAGTTTAAAACGCTCACCCTTGCTTTTAAAACCCTTCATGGCATGGGCCCTAGTTATCTCAGAAAGAGGTTCATCCTCTATAAACCAGCCAGAGCTTTGCGCTCAGCGTCTCTATCTCTCTCCACGGTCCCAGCAATTAGGCGCGCCCGCATTGGTGGACGCTCCTTCAAGTACCTTGCGCCCCGGGCTTGGAATGCCCTCCCACTCTCTTTACGGATGAGTGAGAGCTTGCTGTCCTTCAGAAAAGAGCTCAAGACTTGGCTCTTTAGCCAATAAGCCCCCCCCCCCCCTGTTTAGAGCTCTGTGGCTTCGGGTCTGATAGCGCCGGGACACTCGGCTTGAGTAGCTGAGCGCTTAACAAAACCCCGTTTAACATAACATAACACCCATAGAATTTGACACACCAATCTACTGTTTGTGTTCTGAGTAGGCGAACAGCAGGTGAACTCTTCCGCAGCAGGGTGAGTGGCCCTCCATATATCACAGAGCCCCAGATTAGGGACTAGTTCATGCAGGGAGAGGGTCATCTTCAGTTTAGAGGTCAGGCGGAGAGGGAGTCTATCCAACCGACCGTCTAGGACACAATTAAAGCCACCAGCCTAGACCACCAAACCCTCTAGGGCCGGTGAAATGGCCTCCTGAATTTTCGAGAAAATTGCCCGTCATCTATGTTAGGCACATAAGTATTCACGATGGCCATGTCTACCCATCAAGTCTCTCCTGTATCCTTAGGAAACGCCCCTCAACGTCTGCTTCCATGTATGTCAGATCAAAAGGAGCCCCAAGTGCTGTCCAAAGAAGGACCTCCCTGGCTAATGTGAAGTAGTTAGAGTAACCCTCTTCCACCTTTTAGCTAATTTGTCAGCATCCAAGTCGCAGAGATGGGACTCCTGCAGAAATGTGACATAAATAACATTCCATTCCACTTCAGCAATGACAGTACTCTATACCTTTTCGTATAGGTACCCAGACCCCTCACATTCCAGGATATGAACTTATAGGTGCCTGGACCAACCACTGTAACTAAGTGTGGGTGTGAATCAATACAACCAACCCTTGCAACATGATGGCATGAACCTGAACGTCAACACACAAGCATGTATATGAACCCCCAACCCCGGCGGTATAACTGAACATTTGTATACAAGCCCAAATAGTTCTAAGTGTCAGCACGAAAATCATTACACTCCAAATACCCAACAGACATCAAGTGTTAACTTCAAAGGGAGACCCACTCCCAAATCGCAGGGGTCCTCCCCTCCTACCAACAAACTATGGTGTATGTTTCCATTCACCCCACTCAGAGGTATTGAGCACCCCGGACTATCGAGCCCCCGGGAACAGTCATCAGAGGGCTTACCTCAAACCTCTAGGATACCCCAGCTCTTGACCAGGTATTGACAGATCTCCGCCATGCATCCTACTACAGTACAGCTGCGCATGGAACCTGCAACAGACCAATCACCACGCACCTCAACCAATCTGAATACAGAAGAATAGTGCCCCCACCCTTGAAGGAGAATGAAAGGTTAACAGGCATGACATGCAGTACACATAAAATCTACATCAAGGAGGAAAGAGACTCCCCAGTTCATGGCAGCACTGTTTCAGGCACAGTGTCACTGGGGAGACCCAGGAGCGCCACCTCCAGTCGGGGTTGGAGAAATTAGAGTCTCAGGCACCAAGGATTGATCATCTGTGGTGGAGTCTATGGTACCGTCTTCTCTGACCACAATGTAGGTGAACCACCACCAGCTCCAGCCGGCTTCTACCCCCGCCTCGTGGCCATCAACTTCAACCTGTCCTTGATATTCATGAAATGGATCTGCACTGCTGAATGTATGCGCCGGGATACGGTCAGACATTTCCAGCCATGACCATAATGCTTCCTTTTCACAATTAAGAAAGACTTGCACCTCTCATGGATCTTTAGAGTGTAGTCTGGTTGTATAGCAATGCTGTGGTTCTCACACTGCAAAACCAACAGTTCCTTGGCGGCCCTCAGGATGATGTCTCTAACACCGTAGTTCATAATCCTGGCAACGAGAGCACTGAGTAGCCCCCCCCCCCCCTCCCAGGGGAGGCAAGGGGACCAAGGCCCCGTGAGCCCTCTCTACCACAAAAAAACATCTGAGAAGCCTCTAGGGTGTAGTGTGTACCGCAACCATTCCTCAAGAAATTTCTCTGCCAACTGGCCTCCACCCGTTCATGAAATCCAAGTAGTCTCACATTATTTCGACTTGAAAGACCTCCAGCTTCCTTCACTTGGTTTTCCAGGGAATTCGTGACAGCGGACATCTGAAACTTGTTGCTTAAGCAAACAACCTCCATTTCCAGGTTGGTTATTTTGGATTCTGCATGGTCTACCTTATCTGCTACTTTGCGGAAATTTGAGCATAAAAGGTTGACTTCAATGGAGACACCGACACCCTCCAGCTCCACATTAGAGCCTGTATAGCTGCAAGTAGGGCCTCCCTGGATGGCTCTGCCTCGTGCCCCGGGGACTGCTCCGGTGATGCCGCCTGCTCGTGACGAGTTATTCCGGGCTGAGGTTGGCTCATAGTGGTGTATTAGGAGATGGTGTTACCCTGAATCTGACCTAGCCTTCACCCATGGTAGCGGTGCGGCAATGTGCCGATGGCACAAGAACCTCCACCACTGGTCGGGAGGACACACCACAAAAGGGAAGGCCATCGACCCAAGAGCATGTACAGACTTGGTAGATGACCGATGGGGCACTCAAGACAGTTTAAAATGCTAGCAGGCTGAGAGAGCCCAAGATGGCCAAGGCCATGGAATTACCACTGAAGCAGGAGGAACGAATCGAGATAGTGCACTTGGAAACACCTGGTGTGCACTATGTGATTGGTCTGGGGCCCCAGGTATATTACACAGCAAGAGGTCCCGGGGTCCCACAGGGTGGTCCGGGTAAGGTGGAGGCTGCTGGCAAGGTAGATACTATCAGAGAGCAGCAAGTAGACACCCCCCAGCGACGCCAGCAGCAGTAGGACAGCCTCACACCAGGGCACGCAAGACCAAGGATCTGCATAAGGTAATCAAGTGTCTGCACCACGGGCCCTGGACCCGTCACGCAAAGCTGCGCAGTCAGGAGAATCCACCCCCCACCCCACCCCTGGCTGGGGGCAGCCCCCATGCCGTCAGGTTTTCCACCACTGAGCCAGGTTCTGTCCTCCGTCCGGGCACAAGGCAGTGTTAGGCACAGAGCCAAGGGTTCAGGGCCAACGTCTGGGCAGGAGATCACTTTCCCAGCATGTGGCACTCACAGACCTCGCCAACACACTTGATCCAGGCACAGAGACCTCGCAATAGGAAACTGGTGCAGCCATGTTAGTCTTCCACCAAACCGCAGCACCCACAGTCCCCGCAGTCGCCAGTCAATCCTTAGGGCCACAGCGCCTTGTGCAACCAGGCCGGCACCCTTGAATTCCCAAAGGCCCAGGTGCCCCCCGACCACCTCCACTCCAGTCCAGTCAATCGAGGGGAAGAGGACCTACAAGGGTTGTACAGAGGGTCAATTAGCGATCTTGTCTGTTCTCCATCACCCCCGGGGTTGGATGTCCACATGCAGTGCTCCTTTCGTCAGTGCCAAGCTGGAGCACTGCCGTCGAAAGAAGCAAAACGGGGAAGTGAGGGGGCCACATTCACTGAGCTGGTACTCCCCGAAGCTGGTAGGCACTTCCTGTGTCAAGGGGACACAACGCTGATCCTCCTCTCCCTGCAGGCGAGCCTCCACTCTAACCAAGCGTACCTTCGATTGACTCCTCTAGGGCCCAAAATGAACCAAATTTGAGGTACAAACTGACTTTGGTCAATAATGCAGGTTGCGGATCCCTAGTTCTTCTGGAAAGTGAGAATTCCTTCTGGTGAGGTTGTCCAGCACCAACATCTGTTCTCGAGTATAGGCAGAGGGTGATCCCCCATTAGGCACACACTAATTCTGGGCTTGTACACTGGGTTACACTCAAAGAGTGCATTACACTGATGCTGTGTCAGACCAACCTCTGAAGTCAGAAGCAGATGGTTTCTAGAGAGCAGGGAATCCAAAATAAGTGCGAGCCAGTCGATTCATGAAAGCATGTTTATGTATTCAGCAGACTGCCCTCCTGACGGGTCCATCCGCCTTCTGTTTTATAGAACAATGAAACCTAGAAAAAGATCGCATAAAAACCAGATCAGGTCACGGATGTGGTAACGGAGCCACCCGGCCCGTTCAGCCACGCTAAGCACGCACCCACGCACCCGGAGGGCGGGCACGCCCGAAGGCATAAATAAACGGGCGCAAGACCGCTCGTGGTCTTCGGCCCACACCAGTGACCCTGACTGCTGTGTCCTTTGTGGTCCCATAGCTACGCCCTGTCCTTAGGCCTGCCCTGTACCCCCGCCCCCACGATACCACATTGGCGACGAGAGCGGAGCCTAGCCGCGCCTCGCCCCCCCCCCGCGCACCTGCTGATCCGGCTGCTGATCCGCGGAGGCAGAACACGGAGGACTTTCCTGGGCGCGCCCTCGCGTTGGCTGGCTGGGGCCGCGCGCGCGTGGTCCTGGTGCCTGAAGAGGATCCAGCGTCCTGTAAAGTGCCGGTAAGCTCTGTCGGAGGGGGGAGTCGGCCCTCGTGAGCCCGGCCCGCGTCTGAGTGGGGAGAAGTGAGCATATTGCAGCTCTGGTGTGCAAGGCCCCGAGAGTGTGACGAGGGGCAGGGGCGTCCATGCGAGTGCCTGCAGGGAGAGATCGTCTGGATACAGCTTGGTGAAAATAGAAGAAGGGCTCCGTTGGTCTCGCCCTCGCGCAGCACCAGCCAGGCAGCCTATCTGCGTCACGGTGCACAGCCGTTGGTCTCGCCTGCGCGCAGCGACATCCAGCCAGCCTGCATCATCCCTAAGCGGGGGAGGAGAGTGTCAAGGGTCTCGCCTGGAGAACAGACCGGCAACCACGGCCTGTGTGGTGAAAAGGTGACGGAGAAGGGCAGCGAGCATGACCACCCCTGTCACCAGCGGAGGTGGCACCGCGCAGCCACCACAGCAGCGGGCCGCGCAGCCAGCTGCCGCCGCACCTGGACACAGTGCGGTAGCCCCGTTGCCACCGTTCAGCGAGCTGTCGGACCCCTCTACAGCGGCGGTGCGATGGCGATAATGGATCGGACGGCTGGAGCACTACTTTGTCGGGGTGCGGGAGACGGACAATACAGTCAAGAGGTCTCTCCTCATGTGCTACGGTGGCGAGGAGCTGTACGACCTCTTCGAGACCCTACCAGATAGAGGGAACGACAACGACTATGCGGGCGCCATAAGGGCCCTAAATCGCCATTTTGACCCCCAAACCAACCCCGACTTCGAGTGGTTCAAGCTCCGCCAGGCACGACAAGAGGAAACAGAGAGCGTCGACGTCTTCTACGCCCGCCTTCGAAAACTCTCGCTGTCATGCGAACTACCGGACCAGAGAGCAGAGATTCGGGCGCAGCTCATCCAGGGATGCAGGTCGGTCCCGTTGCGGCGCCTAATCCTACGGCAGCCAGGCATCTCGCTGGAGGATATCTTAATCCTGGGCCGGTCTCACGAGCTATCCAACGCTCGGGCGGACGTGATGGAAGCAGCCCTCAACCGGCCGGCTGTGGCCACGAAACCGCCGGCAGTCAAGGAGGAGAGGGTGGATGTGCTGCAGAGGCGGCCGAACCAGCAGCGCGGAGCCGCGAGGGCTCCACAGAGAGACACCTGCGGGAACTGTGGCCTAGGTCACCCGCCTGGTGGGCGGTGCGTCGCAAGAGGACAAACGTGTCTGAAGTGCGGACGAGCGAACCATTTCGCGAAGGTCTGCCGAGGCGGACGGATGCGCGGCGGTGCTGGGGGCCCGCGAGGTGCAGCGGCGAGCGTGCACCAACTGACGGAGGAAGAATCCGCCGCCCTGAAAGACAACACCAAGGCGGAATTCGTGGAAGAGGTAGAGGATGATGAAGTGTTCTTCGTCTCGTTCGTCGGCCGGGAAGGCACGAGGCGAAGGCCGCCGCCCATGTGTGACATCATGGTGGCAGGATCCCCAGTAAGCGCTCTCATCGACACGGGGGCGTCGGTGAACGTAATGGACAGCTGCCAGTATGAGAGGCTGTCGCCACGACCGCCCCTGAGGCCCTCCAAAGCCCAAATCTTCACATATGACAGTGACAAGCCGCTGTCCCTGCGAGGGGTGATTGACGTTGAAGTCGTCAGCGACGGGAGGAAGCTGGCCACGACGTTCCACGTGGCGGAAGGCAAGAGGGGCACCTTACTGAGCTGTCACACCGCCGAAGATCTGGCGCTGGTGTTTTTCGCGAATCAAGTGCATGATCTGCATGCCAGGGAGATGTTGAAGGACTTCCCCATGCTGTTCCGAGGTCTAGGGTGCCTACGCGGGAAACAGTTCAAACTACACGTGGACCCGACAGTCCGGCCCATGGCGCTGCGCCACAGGAGAATACCATTCCTCCTGAGACCACGAGTGGAGGAGGAGTTGAAGAAGTTGGAGGACCTGGGGGTGATCGAAAAGGTATCCGGCCCCACCCCGGGGGTGTCCCCCCTAGTCGTGGCGCCCAAACCCAAGCAGCCAGGCGCCATCCGTTTGTGCGTAGATATGCGCCTCCCGAACAAGGCAGTCAAGGGCGAAAGACACCTCACGCCCACCATGGACGATATTGTGGCTGACCTCAACGGCGCACAGTGGTTCACAAAACTGGACCTCAACGCGGGATACCATCAGCTAGAGCTCCACCCGGACAGCCGCAACATCACCACTTTCTCCACACACGTTGGCTTGCGGAGATACAAGCGGCTGAGTTTCGGGATTTCGTCAGCGGCTGAAGTGTTCCAAAATGCCATACGGGAGACTCTCTCGGGGCTCCAGGGAGTCATCAATTTGAGCGACGATATCTTGGTGTTCTCGAAGACTCTGGAAGAACACCATCGGCATCTTCGGGACACGCTGCAGCGGCTGGCGGACAGTGGCCTTACCTTGCACGAGGCCAAGTGCTCCTTCTACCAGGAGTCGGTCGAGTTCTTCGGCTATGTCTTCTCGAGGGAAGGCCTGAGAGTGGATCCGAAAAAGGCGGAAGCAATCCGAGCAGCCCCGAGTCCCACCTCCGCCACCGAAGTCAGGAGTTTTCTAGGGATGGCAACCTACTGTGGACGTTTCATTCCCAACCTGGCGTCCCTGTCGGAGCCGCTCCGGCTTCTCACGAAGAGTGGCCAACCCTGGACTTGGGCAGCGAAGGAAGATCTCGCGTTCCAGGCGGTCAAGGACGCGCTAATCGACGACAAGGTCATGGCGTACTTCCGGCCTCAAAGGCGGACAGAGGTGGTGGTGGACGCGAGCCCTGTTGGGCTGGGCGCAGTCCTGATGCAGGAAACGGAGGCGAAGGAATGGGTCCCGACCGCATACGCCAGCAGAGCTCTGACGGCCACCGAGATGCGGTATGCGCAGATTGAGCGGGAGGCGCTGGCCATCAAGTGGGCCTGTCAGCACTTTCATCTCTACTTGTATGGTCACGACTTCCGGGTGGTCACCGACCACAAACCCCTTGTCCCGCTCTTCGCTGGCACGGCACGCCTGGGCCCCCCGCGGATCGAGAGATGGGCAGTCCAATTGTAAGCCTACCGGTTCGAGGTCGTCTTCCGACCTGGGGCCAACAACCCGGCGGATTTCCTGTCCCGGCACCCGGGGCCGGCCCCATCACACCCTGATCAGTCGGATGAAAGCGGCACGGAAGAGTTCGTCAGGATGGTGTCGCAGGCAGCGTGCCCGGTGGCACTCACGCTGGAGGACATCGGCAGGGCCACGGAGCTGGATGAGTGCCTCGTAAAGGTGAAGCGCACGCTGGCGAACCGCAATTGGCGGAACTTCCTGGACGGGGTGCAAGCCCTCACCGAAGACGAGAGAGTCTTTCGACAGCAAGTGTGGAACGCGCAGAGTGAGCTCAGCGAAGGGCCGCATGGCGTGATCATGAGAGGCGCAACACTAGTCATTCCGAGGAGTCTCCAAGGGGAGGTGGTTCGGCTGGCGCACCAAGGGCATCAAGGCGTCTCCAAGACCAAGGCCAGGCTGCGGAGCAAGGTGTGGTTCCCTCGGATGGATGCCATGGTTGAGGAAGTCGTCCGCAACTGTCACTCGTGTAACATCACCGGGGGCGAGCCGGCACCTCATCCGGTAATCACGGAAGAACCATGCCTAGAACCCTGGTCCAAGCTGTGTGTGGATTTTGGATCCTTCCCGGACGGGCGACACACCCTGGTGGTGGTGGATTCGCACTCCAAGTTCCCGGTGGTGGAAGTGGTCTCCTCCACAGCGTTCAGCCAGGTGAGAGCGGCGTTGGACCGCATATTTGCCATGATGGGACTACCTGAGGAAGTCCGGTCGGACAATGGGCCACCTTTTCAAGGAAGAGAATTCCACGACTACCTAGCAGCTCGAGGGGTCAGGCATAGGAAGATCACCCCGCAATGGCCCCAGGCGAATGGAGAGGTAGAGCGGTTTATGCGCCCGATGAACCGGGCACTGAGGATCGGAGTCGAACAAGGGGAAGACGCGGATCTATGCCTCTCACAGTTCCTCAGCGCGTACCGCAGGACACCTCACTGCACCACTCAGTGTGCGCCAGCGCATCTGCTGTTCAAGAAGGCCCCCAGGGACAAGTGTGGCAGCCTCGGCCGCTGGGTCAAGGGGCGGCCAAAGAGAGAAGGCGGACATCCAACGAGAAGGCCAGTCGGGCGAGGAGAGCCCAAGCGAGGAGTCTCCAGGTGGGGGACGTGGTCATCATGAGAGACCGGTACCCAAATTGGAAGTATCGCACCCCGTTTGAACCGGAAGTGTGGGAGGTGACCAGAGTGCAGGGCACCATGGTGTCAGTCAGGAGAGGAACACGGACAGTGACTCGAAACGCGTCCTGGTTCAAACAGGTCACCTCAGCTCCCCCTGAGACCGACCCGCAGGAAGAGGAGTTCGAAGCCGGAGAAGGGGGCAGCTCACCAGGAGGGCAGGCGAGCACTTCGCGGAGCGCGCCCCCACTGTCCGGCGCAGGAGAACGAGAGACCGGGTCCTCCGAAGATGTGGGGGTACCCAGTGAGAAGGGAGCCGGTGGGACCGGACGAGGAGACGTTCCCCGGAGCCGGCCGTACGGCCTTCGGCCAAACCCGGCCCCCAATCAGAGACTGAGAGACTTTGCGTGGTGTGCGCAAGAGCCGAACTGTCTGTGATAACTGATCTCTGTATCTGAAAGATTGGAGGGATGTGGTAACGGAGCCACCCGGCCCGTACAGCCACGCTAAGCACGCACCCACGCACCCGGAGGGCGGGCACGCCCGAAGGCATAAATAAACGGGCGCAAGACCGCTCGTGGTCTTCGGCCCACACCAGTGACCCGGACTGCTGTGTCCTTTGTGGTCCCATAGCTACGCCCTGTCCTTAGGCCTGCCCTGTACCCCCGCCCCCACGATACCACAACGGCCATGCAATACTAACTTTAGCATCATTTCAGTCAGAGGCACAAAACCTGACAGGCAAAAAGAGTAAAGCCAAGCACCTAATCTATTCTGTTGGATCATTCACGATGGGATAAAGATAACTGCGCCTTACTTCCGGGATGACAGATGCATCACAGAACGAGAGAGTGTGTTGGTAAACAACTCGGAGGGCTGTTGGCATGGCCAAAACAGCAACCTGTCGCGCCTCAAAAGTTTGCCTCCAACAAATGCAACAGTACACAACTAGGAATTCCACGCATCGCGTGCACGCTGAAAAAACCGCTGTAAATAACTATTATACATAGACATTGTTCGCCATTTCTGCTATGGGGACTAGTCTGTGCTCCAAAAAGCAAACATTTCGAGTGGCGAGAATGGAGACGGTCCCATTACATTTAAGCACTAATTACACCTTCAAAGCGAGCTGGGAGTCACCCGAGTCATAGGTAGGTATCAGCCTCGGCCTCCCGCCCTCCCCCGACTGGTGACACTTCCTACAACCACTCGGAGGAATCCACCAGGCGCTGAGCTCGTAAACTACCCCTCCAAGGAGGCTTCTGCAATTGGTTACAAACGAAAGCGCTCAATAGCTCAATTTTTTCCTAATCTGACTGGATATTTTCCACAACTGGTCCATGTGGAACATTAAATGTTTGATGGGACGCATTAGATTGCCTCCACTTAGTTAATTAGATGCTTTTAGGCATGGCAAGCTCACAGCACCTCTGATGCACCAGGCAGGAACTTCATCGGCCTGTTTAGGCGATGCGAGCAGCCCCTCTGCTCCCTTTCCAGATATTTCACCTTCCTCAATGCCTGCAATTCATGGATATCTGCTTGTTGTGCCTCATGGAAAGAGCCTACAGGGCTGCTGGAGACCCCAGGCCAGCCTCACAGTTGCTCTTTAGCAACGGGTGGGTCTGGGAGAGGGAAGCCACCATCTAACTGCGCTCCAGCTGTGCACCCCTGGACCCCACACTTACCAAAGGCCTTACTTTAAGGCCCGGATTACTATTTTAGTTCAATGAATGTTGTGGGCCACTCGGCTGTGTAACGAACTGCAATACATACACTACTTGTTTTACCGTAGATCAGACACAAATCTGAAGTGTAAGAATATTTGGGTGGCAGGAAAAGAGGCCCAGACATCATTTACTAGAAGAAATGAACTACTGATTTAAATGTGACCAGATTCTGGTACTACTACACAGAATAGGGAGGCGGTATGGCGGCAAGGAACCTGCAGTACGAGAATGCATCAGAAAGAGTAAATTAATTGTTCAGCTGGATATTTCTAAAAGCAGATAACTCACCCTTTGAATAGATACCAAATCAGAACCTCCCAAATGATGAAGGGTCAGAGAAGTGGACTTACACCAGGAAGTCGTCTAGGACAGAGTGGCCAAAATACTCTGCAAAATTGATTATCGAGACAGTAAAGCTTGGTGGAGGAATCCTGGCAGATGACCAACACCACAACATTCATCAATGCTGTCACGCAACCTTGGGACTGGTGTAAGAGCCTGAAGACCCTCAGAAACCGTCTTGGCCAGGGCACAGCATTTGTTTATGCACAGGGCACGCCACCTGGACAAGGTTTGCTTCTGGACCACTCTTCCCTTCGTCGCATTTGAAAAGCCAAAAAGGGCTGATTATTTACATAGTGCTCCTTCCTGTGCTAAATGGAAAAACTAAGCACTCAATTTGGGTGCAGCTAGTGAAGACTATCCTCCTTCTCAGTGGAGCAAAAAAAAAGTCAGGAACAGTGATGAATTGTTCATATTAAAGGCCAACTCCACCTTTGATAGAAAAGAAGTACATGTTTGCAGCACAAGCTTGACCTGCAAGAAGGTGGTTTACGAAGATGGCACTTGTAGCTCACTGCAATGAGGAATACTGTATTAATGGTCAGCAATCTCAAAGCAATTGTGCCCAGGCTTCAAGAGGGTGCACATCAAGAACACTAGGACCAAATGAAGGTCTCATTGATTCATGATAAAAGGGGCAGAGGGAACACATGAGTCTTCTAGAAACGCATTACATCTGGTGATCTGAACAAGACACGGCGGTTGAGGCAAAGGTAGAAAGGCCTGATGAAGAACCTTTAACACTGCCCTCTGCAAGGCCTTGACGGGCCATTGAAAGAAAATGCAGGAAAAAAAGCAGACAAATTGGTCTGGAGTGGGTAAACTTGATGGACCACACACCAGGCTATTAACGTTGCCCAACAACCAGAATAAACAGATTTGGTCTAGCCCCAGGAATAATTCCACTACTTCTACAGGCTAATCAAGCACATTCTGTTGGTGCCACTCAAATTCCACACATGGTGGTGTAGGTTTATGACGACAACCCGGTCGTGCTGAAGTGCTCCTCTGGCGGATCCAGGTTATCAGAATGGTCAGAGCCTGGTATTCCTGAACTCCATCACAACTCAGGAGAGGCAGAGATGTTAAGGCATATAGAAGGTGGAAGTCCCACAGCAGAATGAAATTGTATCCCAGAGAGACGGAAACTCTGGTGAGCAGTAATAGCAAAACGGTCTTTCTCAGTGGTGGTAAAAAGATCTAGCCAAGACCCAAACTACTGGGTAAAGATGCCTTGAACTATCTCTGGGTGAAGATGCTATTTGTGGTCCGCCTTAGAAGAAAATTCTGCGAGTATGCCACGTGGTTGGCTGCTCTAGAAATATTTGAATGGGCAACCAATTCCAGAGTCACAGTGCCTCCAGGTTGTCTCTCAGTAAAGACCTTTACCAGCTTTCCTTTGATGGACAGGAAGAAGGCCTTCAGCACCAACCAAATGTCACAAAGCTTCAATAGGGTCACGTGGTGCCTCTTTTTTTGTCTGGAACGAAAGGGCCATATTCTCCAATTCTCTCAGATGAACAAACAAGTTACAGGCTATGGATTAGTCACTACTGTGAGCTCTGGATAGGTTAGGGAGAAACGTCTGATGTTCAGACTGGTGTTTTAGAGCCACCACCAAAGATTCCAGGTTGCCTCTTCCAAAAAACAGACATTGTCCGAGAAGCAAGTCCAGCAACGCACTCATTGCAGGTGGAGGTTCCACTGCAAAGCCCTCATCTGCCATAGGAATTAGGGACCAGCAGAATGTATGAGGCTACAAGGCCAAGAAGTCTCAGAACCATTTGCACTAAAACCAAGCAGCAAGCCTGAAAAATCAGGATCATAGCCTGAATGTCCCTGACATGTTGTGTGGGTAAGAGTGCCTTGAATGCCAGCACGTCCAAAACAGCCAATCTAAAAGGATCCCTTTGCACAGGCAACAGGTGGAATTTCATGGGTAGTGGAATCTAGGAGGCAGACGTGCAGGCAAGGAAGAGAGAGACAAGGACTACTGTCCCTGGTGGTGGCCGCAGGCTCTGCTACCATACCATTCTATGGAGTTGAGAAAGGGTTGTATTGGTTTTTGTACGGATTGAGCGGGCTGTCTCTGGTGATAGGCAAGACCCATAGAGTATCCTTTAATCTTCCTGTAATGCTGACAGTATTGACAGATGAGTGATAAATATAAAGGGTGGGTCAATAAAGAGCTTGCCTTTTTTGCTAAATAGCCTTGAGCCGTCAAATAGCATATCTATAAGGGGTGTTTGCACGTCACCAAACAAATCTTGCAGGATGCCTGATCAGCACAGTGGTTGCTATGGCATGAGCTTCACAGTCTTCAGGGTCCAGGTCAGCCCTCACGCATACTTAGTGGACGGGTTGGATTAGAGTCCCGCTTGACCTTCTTGTGTTTATGGTACGATTTTGCCCACATGTTCCTCTGCGACTTACCTGAAAGAGGGCACGGGTCTGCTGCTTGGAGGCCGACCTGCCTTGTTTCTTCTCTTTAACAACGTAAACCTTCAGCTCCTACTCCTTGTTGGTGTTTGAGAGCATCATGGAGCATTTGTTGCATGACTGAGTCATCTTAGGCACCACAGAGTGTAAAGATGTACAAAGACGCTGGATATCTGTGTCTATATAGGTAGATTCATTATTAGTAACCAAGTACAGATTATTGTATTTACCTATCTAGATAACCCACCAAGAGCTGGATAGCTTTCTGTGCAGCCTCAGCCTCTTCACATTCACACAAATAGGATGATCTCCTCAACACTCCATACAGAACTGACATTCCACACTGGGCAGCTAAGGTAATCAAGGGCATAGAAAAAACAGATCCTAACATCTCACTCAAATACAAAAACAGACATGTAGAAACAGAACCCAACAGATGTGCAGATCAGATCCATGACCAACATTTGCTTTCTAGAGGTGCAGTACAGTTTTGAGACTATGGGTTTGCGGGGGAAGAGGGGGGGGGGGGGGCTCGGTGGGCATTTATTTTATTGCCCGGCCCATAGAGACACTTTACAAATTATGATCAGAGGCCAGAATCATTTCCAAAGATTGTCACTTCGAGAGAGATGGTGTTGGTGTGAGGTCATCGTAGAGTCCAATGGCACCCCCTATCAAGATCAAGTCTGCCACATGGGAAATTCAACCGGTAAGGAATGTGGGGTTAGAGATATCAATCCGAGGACTCTAGCGCTCTATGCTGCTTCAGTGCTACTGGGCTCACAGGAGATGCTGCAGCAAGGAATACTAGGGAGCATGGACAACGATGGCTTGCTACAGTCTGTGAACCTAAGAGAATGCATACGACTGGAGACAATTTGGCAGAATGACCTTCTGTATCTGGTTGCTCTCCAACTTACACCCAAACAATTTACATAAGAAAAAGGTCCTGCTGTTCATTAATTAAGATCTGGACTTGCAGAAAGCAAATGCTAATTTTCAAGTCACAGTGTGGCTTACAGTTAACAACCAGGAAAATAAATGGGTCTTTGTACATGAGGGAGCAGCTAAGGCATCTCAGAAAACAAGCATTTGCAATGCAATAGGTCTCGTATTTACGCAAGTTTAAGTTATTGGCATTGTAAATAACAATGCCTTTTATTTATTTCTTAAAAACGGAAACAAAAATAAAAGTCATTGCCATTTGCAATGTCAATAGCTCAAACTCGCGTAAATGCGAGACCTATTGCAGTGCAAATGCTTGTTACATCCAGTGATCAGAAATGTATCTGAGTTTCTACCAGTAAGGTTAAGAGCAATAAAATAGGGCCCGCTTTTAATTACTACCGGGTCTGAGGCTTGAGGGGACCCGGCCTACTGAAAGCCCCGATTTAAAAAAGGTTTTGAGATCAGGTTTTTTTGCGTAGTTTCCACGTTACTTCATCTGTGCAATTTCCTCTCTAATATATCTGCAGAAAACTGTGCGTGGACAAGCCGGGGACTGAGCACAATCTGCACACACAAAAAACATTTTGTGCACAAAGTGCATAGTGGGGCGCAACCATCGCCTGCACCCGATTTTCACTCGACACAGGCCTCAAAATGCCACCCCTCAATATTGTGTTCATTTTTATATGTCCTATATACAATGCAAAATGCTATAGTGGAAAGCAATTTGCCCTCAAATTCACAAATGCATTGAAAATGCCTGGATACTTTTGGTGGCATCTCTTCTGCACTTCCAATGTTTTTTCAGTGGGCATGGGGGAGGAAGCAAGGAGGGGAGAAGAGGAACTAGCCTAGTGATATCCATATTT
Organism: Triturus cristatus; assembly: GCF_964204655.1. Classification (NCBI taxonomy): domain Eukaryota; kingdom Metazoa; phylum Chordata; class Amphibia; order Caudata; family Salamandridae; genus Triturus; species Triturus cristatus. The sequence continues at coordinate 1,075,272,616 of NC_140593.1, read as the reverse complement.
AGATTACAAGTTCCCTAAACAAAACTTTAATGATAGACTTGTGCACTTAAGAACGGAAAACTTTGACAGTCACGTAAAAAATGTAGTGTGTCTCCAGCAAATATTTACGAACAAGGCAGCAATCGCGTCTTTTTTAGGGTGTGGCAAAACAACATGGGGGTGGAGGGCTAGGGGGAAGAGCAGCTGACAAAGCTATGGTGGTTTATATGAGAAAAGTAAATGTTTTCTCTCTACTTGTCATTGTTTTCCCTGCAGTTCTTGCTCCTGCACATGTGGTGTCACGTCAGAGAACGGTAAATAAGCAGTCAACACAAACATCAACATACTTTTTTTTCCCCCATGGGCTGGCAAAAAAAAAAAACAAGCGTTCCCGACTTACCCATTTTGTGCGTGGAGTGTTAGCGTTGTCTCTGGCGGGTTCTGCTCGCCTCCTATCCCGGCTGGTGCTAGGGAGGCTCTGGGGCTCCCTCCGACCCATCTCCGATGCCCAATCCCTGCAGATCTGCCTCAGCCCGGGTCCATGTCTGCTACAAGCTGCGAGACAACAGACAGCGGAAGGGGGGGGCGGGAACGGAACAAGGGGGCAGGGGATGTAGAACACGGCCAACGAGAGGGGGGGCAGCGGGAGGGGGGGTGGGAACAGGAAACTGACGTGACGAAGCTTCTGATAAGAAGCTTGGTTGCCATGGACAACGGGAAGCTATCGGCACAAGATGGTGTCGGACTGTCCACAGTCCCGCGGACAAGCGCATGCTGTTTGCAAAGGACAAATGGCGAGAGCAGCCATCTTTGTCCATTGCAGTCGCGTGCATGAGAGCCCTCGCAGAATTGATTCCAAAAGGTACTCGCAATGGCGAGACCAGCGCATGATCTGCTTTCGCCAGGCGAGACCTAAAAAACAGAAAACAGGGAGCGATTTGCTTCGGATTTCTTTGAGTTTTTTATTTTTGTATTTTGCTATTTTTCCCCCAGATATTACTGTGCACCAGTGTTCGACTTCTGCTGAAGCCATGCCTTCTCTAGAACACATCAGAGAATTTCAGATTCAATTCAGTCTCTCGACAAAGTGATACTTATAAATTAAAACGACCGAAGCATTCATACGCCATAAAGTACCTTTCTGAATTTAAAACAAATGTTGCCGGCGAGTAAAATTGCACCGACTTGGACAAGCAGGCATTAATTCACTGTGTAAAACTGCCTTCAAATAAGTAGCTCTTTGAATGCCTGGCTTTGAATTTATTAAGGGGCCTGAGGCACACACAGAAAATTGGTAGCATTCCATCCTTCCCTGGTACTGCTGGCTGCAAACATTCGCTTAATTGTATTTACATACTAGCGCTCAAGAACACCTTCAGCCATCCTACATCAGAGAACATCCCACATGCCTTATTGCAGTATTTACTTCTTACTACCACCCCCTTTAAGTGTTGTCTAGGTGCTAAACCCCAGCTTTTGTGGATGCATAACTGCTTCAATTAGCATTCAGACTGTCAGTTTCTTTACTGCCCCCTGAAAAGAAAATTACTTTTTATGAATCTCATTAGGAAAGGAAAAGGGGGTGTTTGCACTAGAAAGCCTCTGCCCACCCCTTCTTTGCCATGGAGAAATAACGTTCTATAATGCCAAAAACAAACATTAAGACTGAAATCTGACCATATACCCAATTCATCCCAAATACGTAACTCACTGGATGTTAAGGCATCCAAAGGTACTTGCTACAATGAGCTACTTGCCACAACATACAGGTGCCAGGTAGTGGACACCCCTACAAGCCACGGAAACAAGTATGAAGCCTGGTACAGGCCTCTGGCAACATCAGCCAAAAATGCCTCAATCCTCAAAATCAACATGGGCAACCAGCGTCCGGTCCACACACTACCACAAACACAGATCAGCCACCGATCTACCATGGAAAGATTTTGAAATCTCAGTTCCTATTCACTAGAAAAAAGGAATCAAGATTCAAATGGACATGCTCCCCTCCATTCAAAGGCAACTGCAAGCAAGGAACATAAGTAAACAAGCATTGGCATAGCCAATAGGTCTCGCCTTTGGGACCTTATAAGTGTTTAGCCATGCAACAGTTGCGTAACTAAATACTTATAAGGTCCCAAAATCGAGACCTATTGGCTATTCCAAGCGGCCTTGAGGCCGCGAAAGTTAAAGTGATCGCGATTGCGATCAACATCAAAGCGGCGGCAAGGCGAAAGTGAAAGTAATTGCGGTAAAACGCAGCGCGCGCGCCCGCGCACATGCACTGTAGCTCTAGGCTGGCCTGGTAGCACTTTTTGGAGCCCTCTCAATAAGTCTCGCCAGACCAGCGCAAGCGCTGGGTCAGGCGAGACCTAAAAAGGTGTTAGAGGTTTCGTTTCTCGGTCCGTACAGGGCTTAACAGGAACACTTCATGCGGACTAGAATTATTAGTCTTCTAATCGTACACTCAAAAGAAAAGAGAGGGATTACTTTATGTTTTCACTTCCAATTCTACACACTTAGACCACTTGGCCGCTGAGTTAATCATTGTAATATATTTGCAATTTTACATATCGCGGGCATGGCCCGAAGGCATCAGAGCGCTTTACAACAGTAGAAGGATACATGGCTTACGGCAAGTTTCAGTTACAGTACTTAAACTCGGACATTTAAATCGGTAGATGCATGCGGGAGTTACCACATGACACAGTTACAGCCGTTGCTCAAAGGTTGTACACAGTTAAAGCATAGATTTAGATGGTGAGGTCACATAACCAAGGTAGTTCAGGTCCTGGTGGAAAGGATACTTAAGTCTGGTCGAGGGTGATTAACCAAGGGGTCTGCCAAAGAGGATGTGCTTGCGGTCTTTTTTGAAGGCAACTAATCAGATGTTTAGGTTGAGGGAGGCAGGGGGTTCCAGATTCTTGTGGCACTACCACAGAATAAATGGCTCATGTATCATTCTCAACTGAAGGTTGGGGGCTCCAGGAGCAGAAATTGGGATCTGCTTCTTTACAACTGGAAGTAAGAAACTTTGAGATTAAGCAAAACAACGAGTTTCAGAAAGGGAAATAAGGTAGTTTCCGAAATTTGATATTTTTGATGCAACCACAGACTACAACCTCAATCTTCTGTCATCCGAGTTTACGGATTAAGATCTAGTTTTCATTAGGGTTTGCTCTGATTTATGACCCGCTCGATGTATCCCTGGGGTGATGGACCCACACATTTGTGGTTAATATGTTCCATCCCAGGATCTAGCTCCCTTTTATGGTCTTTTCCTCCTCCTTATTAAGGCATTAACAGAGGGTTGTATGAGTCTACTCTTAGCACTCCTGGGAGAAGGGTGATTTAATAACTTGACTCCTTCCTCCTCTTTTGATCAGTGTGGTTCAAACCTAGTGACTCCAACAATTGAGATACAACAGGAAAGCGGCCAATTATCAATGGAATTAACAGTCCATTGAGCAGCCCACGCTTTTTTTGATTCAATAAGCATTCAGTAGGGGCCACCTTCAATACACTTGTCACGCCTTCCCAAATTTCCGCTCCATCATCCAAACAAAACAAGCTCTGAGCCCTTTTCAAACATTGCTGATAACAAAGTTAATCTAGAGGTCAGTTGGCATGGGCAAACTGTCTCTGTCCCCGCAATAGCCTTGGAGGCACAAAGTCTCTTCCTCTACCTTGGGAGGGAGGCATCCACTCAAGTATTACAGGGAAGCAGGCTCCACATTCATTAGTGCAGAATTAGCTTCGCTCTACCAAACACATCTACTGTAAGAGGTATTCGTCCTCAAACCTTCAACATTCTACCTAGAATATAGAGTTGATTTGAATAAGGCACCAATTCCATACTACCGTTCAACTTCCCCAAACCAATGCAAAGGGTGGAATGGTTGGTGAGTCCATCTTATGTATTCTGTTGTGAAAACTCAGACCTGTATTGGAACTATGAGAACAACCCTTACACCCCAAAGTCGTATAAAAGGCTTTTGAAATCGATCACAATAAAATGGACCGAAAATTTACTTTTCTCCTTCCAAAGGGTACAGCCGAAGTAGCTGTAGAATGAACCTCCTCCAGAGTTTTTGTAGATAAAGAGTGGGAAGAAGGGCTTGGATGGTCCTCAGGCGATTACTTCAACATGCTGTTAAATAAGGGAACCCTACAGAGTATGGGTCACTGAATCAAAACCACACCTAACTAAAAAAAAACCTCTAGATAGCACTTAATTCATATTAGAACAACTGTAGTCTTGCATTTGTAATGAAGATTAACACTGTTAAATTAACCCTAACATTAAAATATGCTATCTAGCTTTTTTATGCATTACCAATCAATGTGAGAAGACCGAAAGCAATGCAATCCAAAATAAAAAAAAGATATTTTGTTGCCCACGGAAGAAAGAATAAAAAGGTAAGTAAAAGTAAAGTGGTCAATACAGTAATATTGTATGGCCGTAGATCAAAGTGCACGTATTCTTAAAAATAAAAAAAAGGACATAAAACAGCTCAACCAGGAGCTAGCCAATAATAAACTCTTGTATTTGTCCCATGCCTGCTCTGTGTTTTTTTTTTCCCCTAAAGTCATACTTGAAGTTTCCAGCTGGACCACAAACTCTCCCTGCACACGCATTATTCTCAACTCCGAGAGAGACGTTTCTATCTTCAACATTATACATAATATATTACACTGCATAATTTAAGCTGCAGCGTTAATGAAGTGAATCATATTCAGCAGGATCACAGACAAAATATGCAAAGAAAAAGCTAGAGAGCTACTGTTTCAACAGTTTTTTTGTCTCCAAATAAATTGCTCATCTCATTATTTTCCACTGTTTCCTTGTATTATAATATGCCCACTGCTGACACCTCTCCAGTTCTCGCTGGCAGGCCCTGCATTAGCATGTAAATAGCTGGAAGACACTATGAAAGGGATGAGAGGAACAGCTCCTTAATTAAGTTTAATCTTCTGCAAATCCATCAACTCCATGCAGCAATCTGTTCTGACAGGGTTTGCTTTTAACAAGGGATCTCTGAAGACGTCACTCAATGATGTCGCTCGATCCGCGATAGACAAGAAACACGAAGAGTCAAGCCGGTGGAAAAGCGAAGTGAGGGAGAAGCAAATCCTCAACAAACATTTGCAGATCTGTCACCAACCTGTTCTGCCACAGGCATCTGGCACCCTAAAATGATGTTTCTGCGCCTAGAAGCTAGAAAAGGGCAATGCTGCAAGCTGGTAGATTGCTTATCCAAGCAAAGTTTGGATACCCACCCATACCTACACATCAGGGGTAGCAAGCACTATATAAATGCAAACCTTTTTTCCCTCTTCTATCGTTCTCATTCCAAATAACTGACTAACATATCCACCACTCAAATTACTTTCATAATTCACTATACTAATTCCCTCCTGATCCTTTATGGGTTCCGGAGTAGCGCGCTACTCACCAAAAAAGCAATTCGACACCTCATCAGGGGTAGTAAGCGCTATATAAATGCAATTACAATACAATTAACACACTTATGGGCATCTAACCCCAGTCAACACTGTCAATGATGGATCAGGAAGCAGAAGGAAATCTGGGGTTTCATATCTGCCTGGACGTTCCAGTTGTAGGGCACCACCAATGCTGCACGATTTTCATTTTTTTGAAGGCAAAGAAAAATGTACTTATTGTTTAAATGGCAAAATGAGAAATACCGTTTTACTAGAAACATATATTTCCGCTGTGAATCCCATCAGTTGTTTTCAAACCAGCAGCTTCAGACTATACTTTCTAGAGAAAGAACCTTTGAGCGTCCAAAACTCAGCCGAGCTTTGGGGCAATGCAGTAACCATGTCTGTTAAAAGATCAGAGTTAGTCGCGGAACGGGGTACACATTAATGCCCCAAAAGAGGCACAACAATGAACAAGATAACTGGAAACTATGCAACATGCAGGTAGGAATGCAGACCAGTGTTCCAAAAAGGGACAGATTTCAAGTTCAATAATGAGACCCAGTAATCTCACTATTTGCCCTTCTCCAAAGCCACTAGCAGAGGAAAAGGGGCTGTAATTATCCAAGGAGAGTCCTTATCCACATAGGAAACTTGCTACTTCATGAACGAACGTGCTGCTAAACCACATAGGACATTAGTACTGGGAAATACCTTTTTTCCAACCTTTACCTAGCCGAAGATAGAGCAGCAGAAATGAAGACTTAGGCAACTCTGATAGAGCCAGGAAAATCTGCTGTATGGTTGCACGTCTGGAGGAGGTGGCCAAACTGAAGGTCGTATTGGACGTCTTAGAGAAAAAGATCTTCTGGGAGTGTATTAGAACCAGAAAGCAGGTGCTCAAAAAGCTGCAACACAAAAATAGGTAGCATAGAACAGACACTTCCAAAATGAGTAGCTCATCCCAGGAGCTTGGCGAGATGAAGGGTGTTGGGTTGTGTGGCAAAATGGAAGCGGAATTATCAGGAAACTTCTCGAGTTACATTGCAGGTGAACCTAAATGTGATTATAAAGAGCAATAAAAAGTCTAAATAATTATTACTAGTGCGCTGGGAAATTTATCAGGTTACTTTATATTTTTGATAAAAGGTCCATCGATAAGCATCATAAGAAGTACAAAAACGGGTGAAGGGGTTCTGTAGGGAAATGGAATGAAACACTGAGTATGGTCATTGTAAAGGAAAACAAGAACTCTGTAAAGTGTCTTATTTTAAAAAAATATAGATTCTTCTACGATTATGACAAAACAATTACGAAAAATTATGTGCACATGTCATCACATTTCTTGTAACATGCATTAAACAATACATATTAAAAGCAATAAGAAATCACAGGAAGGATCTAAACATATATGACAATAAGAGGGTGTATTGGAATAGCAATAGTTAAGAAGGATTAGAAACTAACTGGAAAGATGTTACCGTGGAAGAAAATAATAAAAAACACAAATTTGTGCACCAATCACGTTAATTTGATGTGGGTGGATTAGTTTGCCTAAGATATTAAAAAACTTACCTTGAGAGGTCATTTTGTTCTAGGGTAAAATGCTACTTGGACCCTTATGCTCATCGCAGTTATACATATGCCTATGTAATAGGGGTTGCCACAAACTATGAAGGCTTTAGCAATGAGAATGCATTCTATTTTGTTGATTGGGACAAACTCCATTGAGTTTTGCAAAAGGGAGAAAGAAGCAAGTAACTAACAATTATCATCAAAAATGGGAATAGAAAAGGGTCAAAAGAAAGGGATGTTTGTTATTTCCAATTTTGTTCACATCATTTGTACAACTGTTTGCAGTCAGATTAAAACAAATTGCTAAATTCTAACAAAATATTGATATAGATCAGTCTTGCAAAACCAAAAAGTCCATTATCTACTGATATGATCTACTACTAACATTATCAAACAAAAGTGTGAGATTACAAGACCAAAATTGAGTAAAATATTAATTTAAGGCATCCAAGCTTAATGTATATAGGTAAATATGGATTCCAATGTTTTCCCTTTGCAGTCTGCCATTGACACTGACGAGTGTCTGAGTCATCCCTTCTCCCCACCTGCAAAGAAGTCCTATTTACAACCTGATGTCCCCCCACCCTCCCTCCCTCCCTCTTCTCCCACCTACCCAGTTTCAAGTACCACCAGGCAGTGACCTAGTTCTGATTTGCCTTGAGCCCATATGGAACAATACCAATACTGGATACAGTGGCTACTCCCTTACACAAAATCGTTGCAGTTTCAATGTATTTAGGAAGAACCAGCAATAAAGAGTGAAATGGAACATCACACGAAGTAAGAGTTGGATGCAAAGTACCCCAATTACTTCAAAATATTGTTTTATTTACTATATTCATAGAGCCCAACACATTGCCAGAGGGATAATGTGTTGCTAGATCAGCAGCTACATTGCATCCTGTTTCACAACCTCTTATGAAACATAAGGCGGTCCGAAGTCAGGAAAAGATCACTAGGCATAGTGTTTTAATGACTGACCGCTAGATGACAAAAAGATCGTCCATCCATTCTGGCTTTTTTGATGCAGGAAACCAGGAATCCGTCTAAGGTGCCACCAGTAAAGAGGTGCAGCATGGCCTCTGCAAGCATCCAATATGGTCCAAATTGACAGGGAAGAAAGTGGCAAAATGCTACTCCCACAAAGATGACTAAGATCTTTTCGTTGGTCTTGCAGACCAATATTGCTGGACAAATATAAACTTCAGAGCAACCTTCTTACTCCAGGGTTTAAGTCTAAAATCAAACACATTTTTGTAGATGTAACAGTTCTAACAAGTATTTATTTTACTAATCCCACAGGCACGAATGTCAGTTTCTCTCTTTTTACTTTCCTTGCCTTACAGTAGGTCGCCCACCTTCATCCAAAGTGAACTCAATAACTGAGAAAAACCGAGCCCAGTGACAGTGTTTTCTTTGATGTTCTCAAACAGAGCACCAGGCGTAACCACCAAGCTCATAGAAGGTGGCTATAATTCCCGGCAACCAAGCTATGCGGAGAATAGTGGTTGATGCTGAAATGGTAGTACAAGGGCCAGATTCAGATAGGCAGGCTATTACAAAGACAAAGGATGTTACCAAGGGGTTTTCTAGGTTGTAGGAAGCAACCATGTGTGGCTGAACCATGAATGACAGACCCTGCTGTACCGCTCCTACCATCTTCCTAGGTCATCCACAAATACTCAGACATTCACTCGGGACAGGTAAAGTGAGGCCCTACCTCACCTGGGACTCAACAGCAGAGCTAGACCCGACCACAGAAAACAGTGCAGTCATTTCATGACATTGTTCTAGAAAGTGGCTATGCTGAAAAATAGTTAATGAAGGTATAACATGCGGCACCACTAAGTCAATCACATAGGTACATGGCACTACAACAAAACCATCACAGATATGAGGGCAGTTTACCTCCCCTAAATCAACAACATCATTGAAAAGTCCTTGAAGTTCGCTGGTGGTCAAAAAGTGTTCACAAATTCATAGTACAGTAGTTTAGCAAACAGGAAAAGAGGATTTTGCATAAGGAAAGAAAGGCACATGGTGCAGCTCTGTCCTTTCAAATTCAGATGCCTCAGCAATAAACTGACGACTACACGGATATTGATATTATTGACAAGTAGCAACTCATACTGCACATAAACATGCATTCAGTTCAACAGAAACAACGTCGACAACATTCAACGATAGGAAAAGATACTAAAGTTCCTATTGAACATCTAGAAGACATTACACTGGAGCTCACAGTGTTAACAAGTTTTAAGGGCAGTTTGACCTCATTTCAGAGAAAACTGTAAATAGAACCACAAGCCTTAAACCCCAGGCTGATGAATCTCCAATTTGGGGAACTTCCAGGAGGATAACTCTTTTCCTAAAAAGAACTACGGACATTCAAGAAAAACAAACACCGGAAAAGGGAGGCTGGAAAATGCCTGTAGTGCTGCAGAATAAAGGAAGCAATATTAGAGGGGTAGAGATAATAGGACATTGGCAAGTATAGAGAATAAGTAGGTAGATGTAATTGGGTAGAAGTAGGACTCCTTAGGTACAGAAAACAGTAAAGGTGCCTGGGCAACAGTTGGTGGTAAAAGTAGTAGGATATAGGCAGTAGCACAAGTGGCTGTGGGTTGGAATAGAGGACTTAATGTATAGCTAGGAGCAGCGCACTAGGATAAGGATAGACAACCCAGTAGAGGAAAAAGAGGGAAAGACCAGATTGGGACATCGGAAGAGGCATCATGATGGAAGAGGCAGTGGCGTGGAGGTCCCCCGCGCAAACAAGTCAAAGACGCGAAGACCGGAATGAGGAAAGAACACAGTATGCGAAGTACCCACAGTGAAATGGAAACAAAACAGCTTTGTAACCAAGAAAATAATTTATTTTTTTTAAAACACTTTAGGAGGTTATTGCCAACATGAAAGGCTTTCACTGGGATATATACGACATTAAGGGAATGTTATTAATTTGGAAAACGTAAGAAAGTAGGTTTGTTGAGAAAATCTCCACAACAGGTCTCCCAAGTCATTTTTTAAAATCAGATTTACATACAACATTCAGTCTACATGAAACATCCAATGTTATGGAAACGTGTAATAACTCCACTGACTATACTATGAATTAGACTCCTTCTGAACAAGGTTAATTGCCCCTAAATGCTCTTGGTAAGTTAGCAAAATTATCTGTCATTTTCCAAATTGCTAGCAAAGGGGCTTTTGGCCATTATAGGCAATTACTATAGCTAGATGGTAGATAATGCATACACAGACATCAAGGAGGTACCGTCTTCGAAGTGTGGACATCAAACCTAACTCACATTGCGCCACTTCAGAGTACAACACGCATATGTCACATAAATGTCCAGAGAGCTAGTCAAGGCGAATATACTTCGACCTTTATTTTTTTATTCTATTTTTCAAACTATAAAATTAGCATTTGTAACTACCTTGGCCTTCTAATACTGCATAACAAGTTACAAAAGGAGCTATGTTAACCAATATATAATTCCGGTTTATACACTTACAATGTCAGAATAATCATCCCTCACTTCTGGGAAACTAAAAAGCAAGCGGTTTACCCAAGGAACTACCAAAACAAGGTATAGTGGTTCATACCAGAACTACCCAAGGCCTCGAATAAAGAAACCAAGATGCAATTAACCAGCAGAGCATTCTTTAATGTACATATCGATGATGGGCTTTCACACCACCAAAGCACCTTTACAATGATAACATTGCGTGACCACGAGTAAGCCATAGGTGCCAGCTAGAGTCCAGTTTGGAGGCTTCTTGCACCCGTGCACATGACGTGGTCCTCAAGGGTTTGTTTCATACGTTCAAGGAAGGAACAGCACCACGGAAGAAGCAGCAAGTGCACCCAGTCACAGACCTGCCCACACACGGTATCGGCTCCTTTCACACACGGCGAGTCGTCGATATCACATGGTGGAAGGCAAAACAAGCTGAAAACTATTCTAAACAGTGGATTTCCAGCTCGTTTTCGGAGGCTTTAAACTGCTGACATCTATTAAGGGGTCTGAAAACACCCCAGGACATCACCACCAGCCTCTGCAAGCTTTTGTCTTTGGAAGAGGGGGTTTGGAGGCACGGCATGGCTAAAAAGTGCCTCTTGGGTACTTCTATGCACAAGGCCCTGCCCCCTCCCCTCCTCACAAGGACATTTTGCCATTGGTTGGGAGGTCTGTACGCAACATATTGGCGTATAAAAAGTTCAAGTAATGGCCATCTGCAAGTGGACGCCCCTAGCGGGCATGCTCCAAGCAAACAGCCCCTCTGCTTGCTGATGTATTTGCCACCTGTGGAGAGCAGGATCAATGGATGAGGGGAAACAACCTCAGGAAATCACACAGTACTGAAAGACTCCTACACTCATTTCAGGCACAGAACACTCTTTCTACCCCTTACACTACATTTGTCACTTCCTCTCCCCACCTTCGCCCCCACCCACCCACCGCCACAGGCACATTACATGCAAGCTTCTTTACAGAGCCAACCTCGCAGAAACCCAATCTTAATAGACATCTTCCAATAAGTTGGGGATAAAATGAGTTATGTTTTGATTTCATTATATTTTCTGAAATTGCTTCATTCCATCTTCCTCCCCACCGCCCCCAGCTCAGCCGCGAACTGCAGCGCCTGCCGTGCGCATTTCACACATGGTCAGATTGTTAATCACTTTCAAAATGGGATTTCCCAACCACACAGAAAACAAAGGCAGAATATTTATCAAAGCGCCAAATTAGAATAAGAAACAACTTCTAGGAATCGGCGCCACGGTCACACCTGAATGTTATGATAACTAGGTAAGCCTATGCTAATTCAGTGCCTGGCAGAGGAGAAGACACACATGTAGGCAGAAGAAACCCAGAAACAGGGGGTTGTGGAGAGGCGTGCGTTCTCGAATAGTTTGGGGACAGTCGGTGCTTTGTGAAAAAATATAAGTGCAGGGCCCAGGTTTTTTCTTAAGTCTCCACAGACCTTGCTTCTGAATACCGTTGTTGCCACAATCCCAAACCTGCCTAGACTTCAGGCCACCTTCTGCCTTTCTCCCACCACCATGCATCTGTCTAACTCTTGCAGGTTCTTTTTAGGTCTCGGCTAGCGATGGCTGCGCTTGCGCAGTCTCGCGAGAGATAATGACTTGGGAGAAGAGGGGCTTGAACCCGCCCCTCTTCTCCCCTGTTCTCCATTGGCTGGCCTAGTAAATGCTGGCCAGCCATTGGAGAAGAGGTCCCGTCACTCCAATCATGCCCCGTCCTTTTCGGATCGGGGGGCGTGTTTTTTGCGAAAAGTCTCAGGGAGGAGACAACAGCAAAACACGCCCCCGAATCCGAAAAGGACGCTCCCTTTCTCCGAGGCATTTCTGCTGTGCCTCGGAGAAAGGCGGTGGTGTCTTCCGGTGCCCTGTTCCTGTTTACTTGTTTGTATTTAATTGCGTGTGTTTGAATATGTGCAAAAAACGTTAATAAAGTACTGCCTCTGAAAGACATGTTTACTGTTTAATATCACAGTTACACAATTGTTTTACGGTATGATCAGTTTATAAGGGCACTAGGTTAGGGTCCTTCCATTTAGATGCTCTGCAACAGTTTCAAGATCTTACGGTTTCTCGTTAGGTCAAATGGGTGTAATTTTTTAAATGTACGTTTTTCTCGCCTTCGCTTGATTTTGCTCTCGAGAAAGTGCCACTGATAGTAATTGAATGACACTCATAATTACACTGAAATTATGAGAATGTCACACATAAGCGATCTGAAACTTTGGCAATGTTTGCTGTTCCTCTACTCACGCTACCCAGAAAAGCTTCTTTACTGGCCACTTCAAGATGGCTGTTACGACCAGACAAAAGTTAAGTAATTCGTCCCTTTTCCCTTTCTATCTTGGAACTGATCATGTGAAGCTCGGTCTCAATTCTATGTCTATTTCGGATTATTCTCCTGTTAAATTTAAGAGCTTTTCTTCGTCAGTAGACTTCTAATGAGTAGGAATGACATAACTCGACGTCGGACAGCTCTTGCGGTAGCAACGTTTGATGTTGGTACCACCGTAGGAAAGGCACGACTACTTACTCAAATCACTCCTTAATTTCAATCGCACGGAGATTCGCACCGCCCATGCATGGCACGTGATGCGAGGAAGTAGGGTAGGAGGTGGGGGGGTAGATTGGTCTTGAAGTCTCGCGTGGCTTCCGGAGCTGTCAGCCCGCCTGGCTTTGAAAGGACGCACCGGCGTTGAGTTTTCACGTGTGTTGATGCGGTATGCGTTTGGTGCCTGAACCTTCCCTGTGCAAGACATAAGAGCCATGGCATTTCAACATCAGGGATACTCCGAGGCCGAGCTCCGAACATTGGAGGAGGCGGTTATATGTCGCGAGGCACAGGTGTCCTCCTTGCTCAGCATCTTCGGGGAGGTATTTAACATCATCTTAAATCAAACTCAGCCGCTGTCACCCTTTTACTTTTCAGACCCTGTTCCTGAGCTCCCTACCGTGGTCCATGACATGGCCACTTTGGCCGTTTTTGCTCTGCACGGTGCAGACCTTTCCCCTTTACCTCCTCGCTCCCCAATGTCACAGTGCATGCAAAACAACAAGCGATTTTTGAACAATGAATGTGAAAAAATTTAAAGTAATCAGTGACAGCGATTTAATTCTAGTTTTCTTCACGTTTTTTACTTAATCTTAAATTTGCATTCTCTCCGCATGTTTGCTATTTCAAGTTTTGATGTTTCTATTTTTTGGGTGTAGGATATTGCTCTTGTATAACGCAAACTTTTATTGAGTCGCCTGTATGTGTTTACAGCGGGCCACGATTGAGACTCTGGAGTTGAAGTTCAAGGGGTCAGTGCGAGGTTTTCAGTGGTTCAGAAAGGTAGTCGGAATAGATGGTCTTCCAGACCTTGGCGCTTCTGTAGAGCGCACAGCGCAGTGATTATGTTTTCTAATTGCACTTTTGATTATGTGCAAGTGTATGTGAAGGAGGCATACTGTTGTCAAAATACTGATAAAGGAAAGTAAAAGAAAATGCGGCGCTAATAGGTGAGTGGGTACGCTGTTTGTTTGGGGACGGGGGTGAAGTCAAGGAGAAGCGCGCATCTGCTTTCAGGAGAGAGGAGAAACAAGCATTTACAATGCAACGGTCTCGGCATTGGTAAAGTTAGAGCTATTGGCATTGCTCATGACAATGCCGTTTCTTTAAATGTTTTAAAAACAAAAACATAAACAAAAATAATGTCATGAGCAATGCCAATAGCTCTAACTTTACCAATGCCGAGACCATTGCATTGTAAATGCTTGTTTCCCTTTGTAGCCGTTTTCCTATATAGGTCTTAATCCTTCCTTCTCCCCTTGCTGCCTCTGCTTTCTTACTTGGGGCCAAGGTCTGATGATGAAAATACGTTTTGTCCCGAAAAATAAGTGCAGGTCCCCATTACAAACAACCACTGGCACAAATTAAGCACCAGGGACCAAGGTATTTAGTGTTGGCCCAAAACGCTCAAATACATCTCATATTTTCAGCATACCCACAGAGGTCAATTTCATACAATGCATAAAATGGGAATCTTTTACAAGTAGCTATCATGAAAATATAGCATGGCTCCAGTTCTTGTTTAACACCCAGAGTGGATCAACAAGGGTGTTGTGGTCAAACATGTAAAAAGGGTTCAGTTACCTCCACTACTCCCACTCACCATAACTCCCCAACATCCCTCCCCAGGTGGTTATTGAAGGATGCCCATTATTGGGGTAGAGCAGGCCTCTGACTACAGAGGGCCTCAGTGTGAGTGTGCATGCAGGCCTAAAGATAGCTACGCACTCAACACGTGTGTGATAGAAAAATGTCTGAGGAGCTTGGAGTACTCTATCAATGCTTACGCAGAACAGATAACTGGCATCATAGCACCAAAGACAACACCCATGCATTTTACAACCTTTTTTATTTTTTTGGGGCAGTTTTGCATAGCGCAAACTCGACCCGAAGGTATAGGAGCGATTTACATGAGCACCAGTTACATTACACAAGCACACATTCATTTTTTGTTTTTGGTAAGCACGGGGAGATTAAGTGATTTGCCCAGAATCACTGGATGTTGATTCAACGCCGAGACTCGAGCCTGGTTCCCCAATTCAAAAGTGGGTAGTTGTGGCTGTTACGCCACACACTCTTATCTTTACTGTGAAGTAGGTTTAGCAGATTAAACCCGTCGCACAAAAATGGTAACGAAAGCAATTGAGATGTTATTTTCTCTCAAGGTCATGCATCAAGACAAACCTCTCCTGCAGAGTAGTGCAGGAATTCAATCACTTAATCAAGAACTATCAAATCTAAGCGCACTTCAATGAAAGCCGCCTGGGTGCCACGGGGATGACGCTCACGAAGATATGGCAGGATGCTAACTGGGTTAAATACGCGAACAGATCCCGGGGCACTGCCAGAGAAGTGGCATCAGATTCCAGTTGGAGGGGTATGGCAGCTTCACCAAGGGCGGCAGCTTCACCGAGGGCGGCAGCTTCACCAAGGGTGGCAGCTGGTCGGAGCGCCACCGTAAGAATCTCACAGGTTTCACCAAGCTGGTCTTCGCCGTCTCTGCATCAGCAGATGGATGTGCTGTTTCTAAAGTCATTCGAGAGTGATGCGTCAAGTCCTTCAAGTCAAATGTAGTTTTACTTCTGTTTTTTTTTTTTTTTTTACAGAGTTATTACAGGCTAAATGTTAGGGTCAGGAAAATGCATTTGACTTGGGAACAGCACAATAGCCAGGAGTGGTATGACCTGGGCGGTGTAGTTGGTTGGTGTAACTGACCCTATTGTAGGTGGAGTTGGTTATGGGGGTCAAATGGGAAGATAAAATGCTTGCAGAGTACAGGAAATATCCAGGACAGAGTGGAGACTATTATTCTGTAGGTAATATGATAACTTGTGTTTTCTTGCTCCACGTAGGGGGTGGTTGGTCTAAAACAGGATTGCTGGTTTAGTATACAATGTTCAATAATGTAGTTTCCAAGCAAACACCATCTACTTTTCTTCTGAAAATGATGAAGCTTACAAAGGGTTTTGAAAACACCCTTTTAAAAAGTCATAGGGACGAGAATGCAGATTCAAAATCTAAGTTGCAAATGTGTGCCTCCATTAAAAAACTGAACACTATTGGGCAGTGGAAGTATGCGGACATAATGGGAGTATGCACATCATTGGTAACAGTAAGTCTTGAAGAGTTAAAACATTGAACTCAGGACAAGGGTAAGCGGCTTCCTATTAAAAGCATCGGTGTCCACCCTGAAGGACCTCCGGATGTTCTACCATCATACACCAATGAAAGCACATTACATACGCATCTCGTGGAGCAAATTAAACACAAAAGGCATCTGTGAGCACGTGTCTTGCAAAGTTTGGTGCATCTAACCTGCATAACAATTCTCTGACAGGCTACCATATGACAGGTGTACCTAGTTAGTGACAAGGACCATTGGCCAAATGCTTCTTAACACAAGGAACACACGATCTTCACCGCGTCATCCATCCATTAGAACTTGTGCTGGGGGGGGGGGGGTTTAAGGATTAGCAGTTGGATGATCTGCTAAGCATGCTGAATAGCAAGGGGGGGAGGAGATATCCAAAGTGAGCTGGGAGAGGAAACCCAACCAAGTGCTAAAGTCGAAAGCACAACCAGAATAACAGCCTCACAAAGACAGGCTATGTCTAGAAACCCATCGGGGGAACTCTTCCAATTGTAAGTCGATCTGTAGATATGGAACAAAAATATTATGATACCTCACAAATTGTAATTGGCATAACATGCTATACAAATTCTTTCGAGGTGAAAGATTACAAATAAAAAGCAAAAATATCAACCATAAGCTGTCAGCTTCACTTGCATCTGAAAATTCATGATGCTGTTCCAGGGTAAGTGTTCCTTGATTGCGATATGTCCTGGGTCATCTGTGAGGTAACATATCTTAGAAAGGTGAAGGAGGGGGGCAGCAAGCGAGAAACAGACACCGGATTTAAGTAAGTAAGTAGAGAGTAAAATGATGGTGGGATGAAATCCTTCTTGTCAGTCTTACAGGTAGCAACTTCCTAGGCGACACTTGTAGCATATGACATTTTTAGCAAATCTCAACAAAAAGGCTTACATTGACATCGGAGGGCTTTTTGGCTATTAGACACCCTCCCATCAAGAAACATTTAAAATATGTGCAGTTATACGAAACAAAAATATACTTGGGTAACTAGACCAAACAAATACACCTATATTAAATAAATCAAGGAGGGTAGAATAGTGCTAAAAGTCACAACTTGTAGGATACAGACACTCTAAACTAACTCACTTGAAAATATGAGATAACACCTAGTAAGAGTTGGAGGAGAAAGTCAAAGTCAATGTGATCCGTTAGATAGAGTCTGAGACACTGTTTCTAGCATCCTTGTGAAGTCAGAAATGACTTTTGCACATGAACAGCTCAAGAAAGCTTGCCACAAGGCTGACCACCATCCTGTATGATTAGAGGGGGGGGTGGCCTTTAGCATCTACTGTAAAGCCTATATATCCTTGTTTACTATGCTCCATCAATGGATACTGACTAGCATGGGTGTGGCTTACGTTACGCAACCCATTCTATCAAAACCTGCTGTGCTATCCTATGTCCAGGTTCATGAAAATATACATACATATTCATGACGAGCGAAAGCCTCCTTTCAAATGCAATAATGTATTTACAGTGCACTCAAAACCTGATTCACAGGGGTAGTAACTGTGTGCAGAGCACAAGTACTCTCTCGTCGTTCATCCATAACCCGAAGAGCATGAACACGATTTTATTTATAGGCGCAAATAAGAGGAAAACATGATACCCCTACATGAGTGTTAGGCATGCAGTCCTAAACTGCAGGAGGGGGACATTTCTGTCCCTATACCAACATTGAGCCTCTCACCCAAGGAAATCCTGTTCCAGGTCTGGTCTCCTACATGGAGTGGTATGCTGCAGCAGATATGCTTTCCTTGTACACGGTCAGCGCCGAGACACTCCTTTGGAGTATTTGTGCGCTATATGCCATTTTATTCACTCATATGCATCGCTGTGGGATATTTTTGGGTAAAAGCCGAGCTCTGATACTTCGTTTAGTACTCTGGCTGAACTACTGAATCCCCCCTAAAGGTTATAGTATGGTGATCGCTGGTATGTCAAGCCATATTGCTGAGGGACGAGGCCCTTGCTTCACGTCTGCCCCTTCCAGTTTAAATGTACTGAGACAGCATATCACTTGTTAACCTATGGATTTCATATACAATACCTTGGTGGCATATGAGGACAAAAAAAAAAAAAGAAATGCATCGCTGTGGGATACGAGTCGCACGTTTTGCAACTAAATAAGAATTGATGCAAAGCAATTTGCCAAGATGAATCCTACTTCCGGCATGCGATATCCCTTACGCAATTTTAACCATGCTCAAAATCTACTTTTTCCTCCCTCAGCATGTACTCAGATTGAGGAGTCGAGAAGAGTTACATGAAGCTGTCCATTAAGGGGGATGAACAGGAAGATTGTTTTCTCCTGGTGGATCTTCTGTTACTTGAAATGTATTCTGTAACCAATGATTAACAGGCTGTCTTTGTACTAGCAGCGCCCAAGCTGCACTGTAAAGTACTGTAAGTAAGCAGATGTTTAAGTGCAGATTGTCTTTTCCAGCTATGCCCCAAATGACAGAAAGCGTTTAGTAAGTACCAGTCTATTATGCCACAAAGCTTTACACCATTGAAGGTCACCACTGCCACTCTATCCCAAATGGAAAAATACAAGAGGTGATGAGTGGAATGCATGCTCGACACTTTCCAGACCATCATTTTTCCCCAGTATGCCATTTCAGACAAAGACAAGTCAAACAAATTTGGCTTGGTCATGCTCCAATAGGAACAGTCCAAGTCCCTTCAGAGGAGGAACTCGACGAAGTTGAATCCTGTGACGACCATTGAGTCCTGTGACACAACAAATACGCAACCTGTGTCTGCCAATAATGGTCACACTTATTTACACACTTGAACACACAAAGGTCCAGGTTGAAATGCTTGAAACTTTTCAGCCAGTGGCATTCCAGTCCATCATTTTTCCCTCACTGTGCCCCAAAGCAGCAACCTTGCTGGGCAAACACTTTTTTTTTCTTAAGTGCACAAGATGCAGGCACAGCCCCACGTAGGCAGGAACCTCTAAACCAGGCTTTTCCAAGGAGTAGCTGATGAGCTACTAGTAGTTCTACAGCTACCTGTACGTAGCTCTCAAGTGTAGCACCCACCTTCCTAAATTAGAACCTTTTGCTTGGTTGAATATATCTCTCTCTATATATATATATATATATATATATATATATATATATATATATATATACACACACACACACATATACATATATACACACAACAAAATTGAAGAGTATTTGAAATGAAAATGTGTGTATTTTCAGAACTTATAAGTTGATGTTGAATTTCCAGATGGATTTCCAATTGAACCATACTAACCAAGTTGTGCAACAATAAAAATATGTTATTTCTGCAGTAATATACCCTTTAGGGTACACATGTGCAATACAAATCCACATGCTATATTTAAAGCTAATGTTTAAGTAAGAAATCATGCAGCATTGGGGAGACGCATTATTACCTTGGTGCCGGGGGCATTACGCTGTGGCGGTTATGTACAGTCACTGCAAATTGACAAAGCCTTTTTCACATTCCTGCTGGTAACCCTGCCTGAAGCATTGAAGTAATCACTGCTGATCGACAAATGACGTGGCCACTGATGTACTCCTGTCTGATGTGGTCACTATTCCAACGCTAATAACATTAGTAAATCAGGAAGATTTTCACTGAACATAAGTAGCTCTCACTACAGAAAAGGTTGGAGATCCCTGCTGCAAACACTCAAAGAAGCACGGGATGAAGTTTCATCCCTTCTAGAAAGTCCATGGAGCACAGAACTTTAACACTCCCAGTCATCACCCCTCCAGTCAGTCCCAGCGTACCCTCCAACCAAGCCTGCCTGCACACAGGATTGAGAGATATCCGCCACACACCCTAGGTAGGAGAAAACAGATTGAAGAGTGACCTAATTCCACTACCTGTGATAGGAGCTGAACCAGTTTAGTGTCACCTCTAGTTTCGTACCAGGCTGTTATTTGGATCATGTCCCTCTGCCAGACAGGCAGCAAATACTAAACTTAAAATGCAAAACAAGATGCTTCTGGGTTTTACCCTTGCCAAACGGGATATAGCAAGGGCCTGGAAGGCGGCGGCTGCCCCCCCAATATCGGCTTGGAAGGCTGGGCTGGATTTCTGTATGGGACTAGAGGCACCCATTTATGTAGCGCGGGGCTGCCCGCGAAAACACTTTAAAATTTGGAAGCGGTGGGCGGATTACAGGGGATTGGAATTGGAACCCATTTCGGAGGGATGATTGCCTGGGTGTCCGGCGCTCTTTTACATGCGTTTTGGGGACGTGCAACACGTATCTATTGGGTGCTACCGGGCTATATGGCCATGATTTGTAGTAAGGACAGACTCAGTCGCACACAGACTTGCTGTATGGATTGGTTTGGCCGTGCGATGGGTGGGGGGGGGGGGGGGAGGGGAGGGAGTGTTCACTGTTTTTTAATCGAGGGGGCGGTTCTTGTTTTGCACGTCTCTTCTGTAATTGTTATTAGGTACTTTATGAGAAACTTGTCAGAGCTGATATGTTGTTTCTTGATACGATGGAAGTCTCTGGGCTACAGAGCTTCGTGACATGTGTATTTGACAAATAAAAGTTTGTTTACAAAAAAAAAAAAAAAAAAAAATGCAAAACAAGAACACCGTAAAAGGCTTCAAGCTTAAGTTCATTCACAAATGTACCCCCATCTCATGGTGGCGGCTGGAACAACTTTAAAAAGATGCCAAGAAACCGCTTTGTACGTAACTTTCAGGGCCTTTGCTTCAGGTTCTTCTCCTAAAAACGCAAATTCGCCAAAGTTTAGTTGCTTTCCTCGAGAAAAAGAAATACTTTTCAAGCGTGCTCGCCAGAGTAATCATCGGAATGATTTACAAGACCTCAGATCCCTGAGACAATCACCTTTAGCCAATTAAAAATGAAATATTAATTATCTAACAATGAAATGCGTGCAGCAGACATCTTCGAGACACCTGAATTCAATTTTACATTAGCTACAGCCAGGAGGCAGGGGTCAATCAGATACCCAAGCGAGGAGGAGTGATGGAAATAGAGTCTCGCCTACAAGCAAGCTCCCGCGCGGCTCATAATTAGGATGGATGAAAAATTTGCAAAGACGAATCGCGCCCATCTCCCAATCCTTTGTTAAGGGGGATGCTGAGTAAATAAAGCCAATCAAGACATAAAATCACTGCTAATGTCAGATGCGCTGGAACGGAAGGCGGGCACTAATTGCTAGGGTCACTTGGATGGCAAAATCATCTACGTTCCCAATTGTCTCGAAAATTATCTTTATGAACAAAGACATTATAATCAGATTAGAGGGATAGAGCAAAGAGACTCTGTACTCCCTCCTTCTATTGAAACTTCTGAAACTGGTGAACTAGTCCGCTGTACAATAACCAAATGATAGGAGCACGGCCTGCTAAAAGTTTTAATATGTTTTCACTCGATGCTATCACACAGATGAACACGTAACCAGAAAAAATATTACGTTTTTTAATGTTACTCTCTCAAAAAGTTAACTGAACCTGCAACTTTGTTGCTTCGCGTTCAGTGTGAAAGGCAGTCGAACCATTTTCATGCCTAAAACTTTAAGCAATGTCTATCTGCTACCATGCCTAAAAAGTTTAGGAGTAAAAACCTGCATGACAAAAGAAATGTAAGCCTGGGGCAGTGCCAAGAGAAATTCTCTTTTCAATTATGAGACCAAAACTGATAATAAATCCAGGGTGTTAGACATGCAGGACTGTTCTGGACACTTCTGCAAAAAGAACAATTAATGGACAGAATGCAGAACAATGTCATACATTCACCCAAGTACAGAGATCTAGGCCTAAATCCACGTTTTGTTGCTCACAATGCCTTTCCAGTTTGGACCCAGCCATATGCAAATCAGTCTTGACCCTGTGCCCAATGGCAACAGTCGAGCCCTAACTGGCAGGCCAGGTCCTCCATGGACTGTAAACAAGCATCCTAGGACTGGTTTCGGGGTTTCACCCCTCAGCCAGGATCGCTTGACTCCAGTGGCATGGAGAGCACAGGATCCACGTCTGGGCATACCCGACCCACTCAGGGTGACAAATGCAAAAAGAACAATTGATTGACAGAATGAAGAACAATGTCATACATTCACCCAGTACAGAGATCTGGGCCTAAATCCACTGTTTTTTTGCTCACCATGCCTTTCCAGTTTGGACCCAGCCATATGCAAACTGGATTCAAGCTATCCTGGCTGATGATGGGTGAAACTCCGAAACCGGTCCAAAGATGCTTGTTTCGGGTCAAGGGAGGACCTGGCTTGGCAGTTCGGGCTGGAATGTTCCCATGAGGCACAGGGTCAAGACTGATTTGCATAAGGCCAGGTCTAAACTGGGGTGGCATGGTGAGCAAAAGAATGATGGATTTAACCCAGATTTCTTGACTAGGGGTGAATGTTTCTATTTGTTCTGCATTCCGTCCATCAATTGTGTGTCTTTTGTTCTGGTCACTTCGGCATTTTTCCTGGTGGGCTGAAAGCGAGGGTGCTGCTTTCAGAACACCATGAGCTGCCATTATCCAGCCATGAACCCAAGGCCCCAATTTAGTCAGTGCCTCGTTTCCAGTCTAAAACCCCATGCACTAATTGATCATCCCGGGGACCCAGGAAGTGGGAGCGGTGACAGAGCGAGATGCAGGAGAAGAGGAAACCACAGAAGACATTTATTGGCCAACTGAGACATTTTCAGCATCAGGGGAATAAAGGCATTCTAAGTGTAAAAGGCCCAACATGTCCAACGTGGATTCTCCACAAGGTCACAGTTGGTCCATCAAATAATGCACCCGTTGTCATCTGCTGTGCAGAATAAACAACTTCATCAAAGTCGCATTTCTGATGCATCTCTGGTCTTTGAGGCTGCAGCGAATCACTTACATGATTAGGATTGATCTTTCAAAGATACCTTGCAGGGACAATTGGTATAAACAAACAACTGACGCTAATCAATACATAAATAATTCATTGCCCGAGCCTGCCCCCCCCAGCAAAAAAATCCAAGCAGAACACATTTGAAATGGAAAACTCTGTTCTTATACAACTTGTTCAACACAGGCAGTAAGGCTGCAATAGACAATGGTCTGTGACCGCTAAAGGGGATTTAAAGTAGCTTCTCCCGACTCTCAGCACAGTCCGTGATCTGCAAGCAAAGCATGTGCAAGGCCTGGACTGTTGACCTGCAACCGAAGCAGCGCAAGTCTTGGATACAGAAAGTGCACCCATTGAAAAGGCTGGGTAGAGATTCTGGAGACGATCAGGAGCTTGTCGCTTTAGCCCTGATGCTAGACATGTGCTGGGTGAAGAGGACTATGCAGCATTCTCCAGATGCAGCCTGAAGCCTATGCCACTCTAAACCCCCCCAAGTACCAAGGGACATTTAGAGATCACAACATAGTTATCTGTGAAAGTACAAGACAGAACTCGATAAATTTGCCTGGATACATCTACTTTAATTGCCTCCTGAGGTCGGTATGTACTTCATACAGCAGAAATTGCTACATGACATGAAACTGGACCTCTTGTGCATGAGGCTGAATGGATAGTTCTATGCTGCTGACCAATTCGCTGAGAAGTAGGATATGCATCTCTATTCTCATACGCGACACGTAGGTCACTACATTGCTGCGTATTTTACCTGTGCTACAATTCTACCTGAAAAGCTTAGAATCTTAAATATGGGTGTAAAGGGGCGAGCAGAGAAGTAAAAGGCCAGACTCTTAACCCACGACCTTGGCTCTTATCCAGAAGGTCCTCTTGTGGTCCAGGGTTAAGATGATTCTGGAAAATGGAGGGCTTCCACAAACAACGCTGTCGCACACTGCTTTTCAGTTTCTATGGGCAGTGCTTTAGTCACCCCAAAACATTTTTTTAACAAAAAAAGAAAAAAAAACGAGTCAAGCTTCCTAAATGTGATTGTACACTGGCTAGCATCTTATCTTCTAAACTGCTATCCACCTTTTGCCAGATTTCTAGAATTTTGACACCGTCCCTTCATACGACTTCCTTTCAGAGAAAATACACACCTTGAGGGATATTTCAAGTCTTTTGACATCTTGAAGACCGACTGATGTGCCTAAGATTCAATTCTCTCAGGAGCCTGATCGGACACGAGCTGTTGGGCTGATCCCTTTCACCTTATGATTCAGCATCTTTATCCATCCTCTGATCTACATAAGATGTACCACAGCATCCACAACACATTCAGATTCTAATTGAGCAATGAACAATAAGAGAACTTATTACAGCAGGAGAGAGCTTTCCAGGCATCAGTGGGGCAATGAATACCTGGATACTCACCAGCAAGTTACAATCCATAGGGGAAGAACACCTAGGATCCACTCCAAAGGTACTCCTGATGACATGAGGCTCTAAATATCTGCTTAAAACTATGTTCCACTTTTGAGGATGTCACCACGAACAATACAGCTCCTTGATGGTAGACAACGGTGCAGACCTGCCTCCGCGTGGCGCGCAGCTCAGAATGCAGCGAGACCGCCTCGCGTCCCTCCCGCCTTCAGGCTTTCCTACCACGGTATTCTCATTCCACCGAGACACACTGGATTAACCAGCGGCAGAGAAGAGGGCAGATGAAAACCCCGTCTCATTTCTGTCTTCTGCTCAACCAAGAAGCGAAGAGCTGATTATTACTTCCAAAACCACTGATTAGATAATTAACCTTCACGCTGGGTTATAAGCTTCAGAGGTAAAACTATTTTTACAAATATATTATTTTAGCCGAAATGATATTTGCTTCACCTCACGCCTCGCCACCAAAGGTGGTAATAATAATGTAAAGGAACTGAACTGATTTTATTAAGCTCTTTTCTCATTAATGCCGTTGAAATGAGATGTTCTCCGGCAGCGGAAGCCGAGGCGAGCGGCCTTTTTTGTGGAAACCGAAGTAAATGCGCTTCCAAGACCTCTCTGAATCCCTCCTCGGTGTCTGTGGTCTCAGACTGCAAAGAAAAGCCACTGACAATCAATGGACATGCGGAGTAACACCTTCTTTTTCTTCAAAACTCAGAGCTATGACCAGTGGCAGGAACTGCAAGAGTACTATAACCTGCTGCAATAACTGCGGAAAAACACAACCAGCAGCGAGGCTTACCACAAATCACTTCATTGTACAATATCTATATTTCAGGACTAAGGGCATAGAACATCTCAAATGGCGCCATTCATTGATTATCTCCAACACTTTGCTACTGCAATTGGAGACTTGTAACGACGGTTTACATTATTGCCTACCAACGCTATCCACCAACTAGCAAAATGATGGGAAGGGGCCATGGGTAAGAAGCCAGGAAGCCAAGGGCAAATAACATATTTTGAAAATAACCCAACAAACAACTTTCCTTCCTCGAATTAAAATAGAGACATTGGTGAACAAAGAAGCTAGATGTAAAACCAGATGAGACAGAGGCACAAAAACTGTATTCTTCATGTGTGGGGCACAAACAGTAGGCACGCAGTAGCCTTGTAAATTCTCAGATAAGTAAAAGCAAGAAAGTGAAAGTATATGGGTCATCAACAGCGCTCTCAAATACAACACAAAAGACAATCATATATTCACGAACTGATGCACATTACATTTTTTTTTTTTAAATGAGAAGGAAATGGTTGTGGCTTCACTATAAAAATAAAAGTCTGCAAGGTCGGCTCAGTTCAATAATAGTGGACTGCTCCAACAGTCTTCGGATGAGGTAGACCTATTCACATCAGTACCAAAATCCATCATCAACTCTTGCCTTGCAGTACAGGGTAACTATCTCCACCCAGCACTGAGGTGCCACTACTGACCCTGTGTAACCTAAGAGCATCATCCAGAAAGGTCAGTATTACATTTCTAATATTTGCAAATGTAGCAGCGAACCAACTAGTTGTGCATGCCCAAAACCTGTGCACAAATTTGTTTAAAATAAGCAATGATGTACGATGTACGAATTAGGTATTTTATGAGGGGCGGTGGTGCTCAGACAACCTAGAGAAACACCGTGATACCCAAAGTGTTATATGTGGGACCCAAAAGGGTGGATCTCACAATGCGTATTAAGTATGTAACATTCAAACTGGAAGCAAGTAATGACTCAAGTTGTATCAAGAGTAAGTCTTCTAATGAGGTTAGGTTGTACAATCGCTGTTTCTTCCCCCTTTCTTTTTTTTTAGAGTTGTATACAGCGCGAACAAGACCAGAGACATCGTGAATCAGAGCGCTTTACATGAGCACCAGTTTCATTACAGATGAACACATACATTTTTGTTAGGCACGGGGAGATTACGTGATTTGCCCAGAATTACTGGATGTTGAGTGTCGTTGCCGAGACTCTAACCCGGTTCCCCAGGTCCAAGGTCGACCGCTCTAGCCATAAGGCAACATCCTCTCCATTCTTCCACAATGAGACCAAAAACTGTTACAAGCGATGTAGGTTTAACCTGAGTGAAGAAGGTTGTTAGACTTGGCCTCATTGGCATGGGTTTCCCCTGTATTTTTTGCCTTTACCTCCTGTTATGTTGCTGTGTGTTGGATTTCGTTTTTGCTGGTCTAGATGCTTTGGGCACTTTGCCACTGCTGTTCAGTGCCAAAGTGCAAGTGCTCCCTGTAAATTGTTGTTATGGATTAGTGATTCCATGATTGGCATATTTGATATACTGGTCAGTCCCTAGTACAGTGCACCATGGGTGCCCAGGGCCTGTACATCAAATGCTGCTAGTGGGCCAGCAGCATTGATTGTGCCACCCACATAAGCAGCCCGTAAATGTAACTCAGGCCAGCCATTGCAGTGCCTGTGTGCAGGCAGTCTAGTACTGCCATGTCGACCTGGCCAGTGCACCCACTTGCTAGGCCCTAACGTTCCCTTTTCCTACATGTTAGTCACCCCTAAGGTAAGCTCAAGGTAACCCTGTGGGCAGGGTGCAGTGTTTGTGAAAGGTGAGGCATGCCCTGATGCGTGTGGCATGTCCTGATAGTAAAATACTGCCAATTTCGTTTTTCACTATTGTAAGGCTATCTGTCTCCATAGGATAGAATGGGCAGTTTGCTCATAACATCTTAGAGGACTTAACTGCCCATGGGAACAAGATAGGAAAATGAAGTTTGATATGCCTTGAACTCAGAATGTTAAGATGCATCTTTTAGTGACGAGGGATGATTTTTACAATCTGGGTTTGAAAATACCACTTTTAGAAAGTAGGTATGTTCTTGCCTAACCATCCAGTGTGCCTCTGCTAGGTTGTGTACTGACTGTCTGACTTTGTAAGTGACAGGGGCTGGGATGTGCTTTCTGTTCAGACAGCCACTTGGGGAGGTAGGGATAGGTGTGTCCTGCCATTCCAGGGTGAGTCAGGGCTGGGCTGACTAGACCTGGGAAGCATTCCGAGTAGTGTGAGGAGATTTCTTTCACACCTGAATGGGCCTGGTCTGCCAAGGACAATGCTGTCTCCACCTCCTGCCAGGAAGCTGCACCAGAGAGGACAGAACTGGTTTTGGCTGGGCACAGAGCTTCTCTTCACCAGAGAACAAAACTATTTACTGTATAAAAAGTGAGGCCCAGAACCCAGACATTTAGATCATTCTGGAAATCAAGAGGAACCTTTGCCAAGGAGAAGAGCTGGAGAAACTGAGGAGAAGTACTGCCCCTTTGCTGTGTGCTGTCTGCGGTTGACCTGCAGTGGCGGTTTCTGCCAAGGAAACGAGAAAGGACTTTGCTGTGTCCCGTGCTTGAAGAAGATCTCCAAGAGCTTGAAAGATGAACTTGCCTCCTGTTCTGAAGTCTCAGGGACACAAAGACTTCACCACCATCTCCCCTGAATTTCCTTGCTGGGAGTTCAGATCTGCTAAGAGGTGTCTGTTGCTTTTTTAGACTTCTGGAGGCTGTTTGTCGCTGGGAGCTGGAAAAGTAAAGCAACTCCGAGAAGCGCGACGCATCCACACCTGTTTCTGACGCATCGCCAAAGAAATCATCACAGCCCCTCCCACGGCTCAAGAAATTGCCGCACGCCGAATCCCATGCACGAAGTCTGACATCACCGCACTGATTCCGACACAGGCCCTGCTATGCGGCTGCAAGAACCAACAAATTGTGGGACCGCGGCTGGAGAGAACCACGCAGTGTTGTCGCCACATCGAGAACCGACGCATTACTTTCCCGCACAGTAAGAAACCAATGCATCACCTCCCCTTCAGTAAGGAACCGACGCATCACTGCCCCTGCGTGGCATTAAGGCACCAACGCATTACCTCCCCTGAAGTAAGGAATCAACCCATCACCTTCCCTGGGCGTAAGGAACCGACGTATCACCCTCCCTGCGACAGTTTTTTGTTTGTGTGCGAGACGCATCCGAGATACTTTGTGCGAAAAATGTCTCATTTGCAATTTGCTTAGAACAGAACTATTTTTACCTTTTAAAAAGTCATATTTTGCTTATTGTATTGCTGATTTTTGTCGTTTTGGTCTTGTTTGGTTTAGATAAAGATAACTTTTTTTCTAAACTGGTGTGGTGTCCATTTGTCGTATTTTCACTGTATTACTGTATGTACAAATGCTTTACCCACTGCCCCTGAGATAAGCCTGTCTGCTCGTGCCAAGCTACGAAGGGGGTGAGCAGGGGTTATTTTAGAAGTGTACCCTTACCCTGACTAGGAAGAAGGGTCCCTACTTGGACAAAGGTGCAAACCCTTGCCAACTAGAGACCTCCATTTCTAAAAGTCCTTCGGTATGAGATAGAGGACCTGCCCTTGTAACACATGTATAAAATATGATTTGGGGACACCTGGTGCAATAAATAATTATACATCGATGTGGTTCGTGTTGGGGTAACTATTTCGGGCAAATCATAAGAGGGGCCACATAGTGGAAGAAACTAAGCGAAGTAGTTTGTACTGATGCAACCAAAATAGCGCAGGGCAGTTTCCAATTCTGGCTGAATGACAGAATCTGAAACTGGTGTAACTGTGCCATGGAAACAAGGAATGAGGCAGAGGTACAAGTAAAAAATGAGCATGCACTCCAGTGCTCAGACCCCAATTTACAACACTAAGATTCCTGGTCCACCCACTATGACATTGACAGATTCTGCACACCACCAGGTCCTATACACAAGCATACATGTTAAGTACAGTACAATTTGTCTGTTGATTAAAGATGCAAAGAGATTACGTCTTTTTGGAGTGTTTGTCTTTAATAGCGTTTTGCTCAGCTGACCAGCCAATAGTTATCTCGTCAATTGGGTGTTAAACCCTTGACTTCTTCAGGGCTGTAACGCAGCATTTGGTATCATAGACCTCAAAACCGGTGATAATTCCAACCCGGTGGGTCATAAGTAATCCAAATAACGTAATCAAAATGGACTGTCATTTTCTGGCGTGAGTCTTATTTCAGGGTCGGTAACCCATTCATGGGGTATGTCCTTCTAAGATTAGAATGCCAGCCGAGTACGCTGCATATAAAGTAGTCATGTATTTCAATAAAAACTTGCAGGATCTATGGGCTGCAATGGGCTACCGAAGGACTTAACTCTGTTCTGCCACACTCTGCTCCCAAACAAAAAAATGGTTGAGGGACATCACTCCTTTGTTATACAAGACCTTCGGCGGCCCATTGCAGCCCATAGATCCCACAAGTTTTTATTGAAATACATGACTACTTTATATGCAGCATACTCGGTGTCCAGATCTATCACAAGGACCTGGATTTGCAAAGCGGTAATCTCGACAAATGTATCATCATAAGACAAACCCTACTATTCTGGCACAGTTTAAAACTCCTACCCCTGGGTCATGTGGCCATCATTAAAATCATCCTGCCGCAACTTTCATACCTTTTCATGGCCCTGCCATGTATAATTTTATACCTTTTCATGGCCCTACACCTGCAGAGATCCTTCTTACAGGATCTGCGGTCGTTGTTCTCCAACCCGACATGTGGAACCCAACGTAGACAATTAGTGATCAACAAAGCTACAAGTCCCTTGGACGGAGGAGGCCTGGGGGTTCCCAACCTGGAGTCCTACAATATGGGCGCTCAATTTGTATGGATGGAAAGATGGCTTGCAGGAGACTGTGACCCTGAGGGACAGGATATCCGACAGGCCCAGGGCACAAACGCCTCCCACAGATGCAATATGCCAGAGACAGCCCCAGACGCCCCTAGCCACAGGCATTAAGAAACATCAAAACATGTTGGTGTTGGATTATGCTAGCTGATGCTTTTTAACGTCATGTATAAGTTAGCATTAGCTACGCCATTTTTTTTACTCTGCCATTTCTAATGTAATGTTCGAAACCAATCCTGTTCAATTCCGAGAAATGCCCCTTGCTAAGTTTCGTTTCTGTAATGGAGAAATGTCCGTGCCAGCGTATAGCTTTCTCTCGGCAAAGGCCCTCTACCACCTGTCTGGCAGTTTGATGGCAGCCCAGGGTGGAACAGCCTTGAAAGTGTTCTGAGCAGTACAAGATACAAGAGTAGAAACCTTTTTTTTGTCTTTAGGCTGTTCCTCCACATCGGTTTGGAACATTCCACTGTGGGCGTGTTATGGGTTGACCATGCAATGCAAATAATGAATCTTTATGCTTACTGTTCCTTAGTTCCCTCTGTAGCACTCTCTCGGGACTGTGCAAACAGGGCCCTGCTCTGAGCGTATATAATAAATGATTATAGGTGTATATTCTCGACTGTTTCTCGGACTCTTCATTTAGTATGGAAGGTGGTAAGTGGTGACCCGGGTGGCCCGAATCGGGTCACTTCCTTCATTGGGTTATGTACTTTAGAAAATAGGGCAAGTAAGTGCCATGTTTCCCCAGAGTTGCCCTTGTGGTGAACACCCAGCCAAGTGCTAGTGGCAGCCAACAACACAAGCGCTGAAGAAAGCCATTAATGATGCTTGAGAGGCGGGTATGGCGGAGCCGACAGAGACCCTGACCACGCTGCTGATGCCTGGGGTACAACAAAGTGGTAACCAACATGCACCCTGCCCTAGCCCCTGCATATTTTGCACAGACAATGGCCCTGAAAGTTAAGTGGGAGAAGAAGTTAGGTGAGGTTACATCCGATAAAGACTGGAGACGGATACTACAATACAAGTAACAAGTGAACTGGAAGCCCAGGTTCAAATACATGCCACTGACACACCTAGCAAACATATATCCGAGACTGTCTGCCCCAGGTGCCAGGCTGGGTATGTGTCTTTCGTCCATATGGTTTGAGATTGCCTCCATATTAATACCAATTGGCTGACCCTCCTGGGATTGCTGGCGGACCCAACTAGATGCATGCTGCCTGCCACGGCAGTGGTGTGCCTGTTGGGATGATTCCAGAGATTGAGGAAAGCTAAACACACCCCTAGGTTTATAGTTTTAGCCATGCTACCGCAGAAACGCAACATAGCCATGTACTGTAAAGCGTTGAGACACACACACACACAGTGGCATCATGGTTTAGGGATCTAGTATGATGGGCATAACAAAGACAGACTGGACGGGGGCAATCATCACTGAATGGGACACCCTCCTGATGGCAACCCAAGCAAAATCCAACTACCTCCCTCCTTGATTATTAAAGGTCATATAAAACTACACATTCTGGTACAATAAGCAATGTAGAAAGCACACCTCATGGGGCAAGATAGGCACCGCTTGCCAAGAACTTTGTTCTAGACATGCCCCCAAACATAAACTGGACTGGAACAATGACTGCGGGTTGAACTAATGATGATGGAGCTCAGTGGTGGGGACAATTAGAGGCTGGTGGTCACTTGCGACGCCTCTACATAGCTATACAAGGATGGACAGGAAGGTATTACTTGGTAATCGGTTATGTGCGTATGACTCAGAAAGCCGTTAACATTCACAGATGGGTTTGCGGTAATTAAGTTTATACGGTTATTTTGTTCTTGCCATACTATGTTGAAGCTCATGAAACAGATGGTTGTGAACAAGACAGTTATTTGTTGTAGAGATGTTTATCAACTAGTGCACTGTTGAGCAGTGCCCCTGTAACGTTGTGCAATTAAATGAAAAACGAATAAAGAGCCATCAAAAAAAGATTTCCCAATTACACTTTTGTAAACTAGTCAATCCCAAGATTACTGATCTCTAGAATAAATTGTAATTATTATCATCTGAAAGCTGGTAGTCAAATGAAGCTCCTCCCATACATCCTCCTCAATCTTATCATCATGCAAGGCCATCCAAGTAAGAGGCCTCTGAAAATCCCCAGGCTGGACGAAAAGGAACTCTACACAGCAGCTTCCAGCTAAACACTACACTCTAGAGTCCAGCACTGCATTAGGCCTCCTCCTTAAATCCCCAACTCACAAAGCGAAACCGAGTCACTGCGGCATTGCTCGTCTTGCGCAAGTGGAGGAATCAGGGATTCGTCAAACCAGGAAAAAGACCAAAGACCTAGAGGCCTAACCCAAAGCCAACATGCGCTTATTGCTCTAGGACTGAAGATGCTTCAAAACATCCCCTCTGCATTTAGTAGATACTCCATTTTAAGTCAGGACCCCCTCTCATTTTGTTTCCCTCTTCCTTTGTATGCATCCTTATTTTGTAAAATCATACATATTTTTCGTAATTGACTTTATATGTGGTTAAATTATATTTGAAGTTGCCTTAACATTTATTGGGTTAAGACATTGATCTTCATGTACTACTTTCAACTTTGTAACAGTCAAAGTTTTATTGATAAAAAGAGACGTACCTTGCTCAGCAGCAAGACCCGTTTCTGTAGGCGTCGAACTAGAGCTTCCTGCTGTTCCCGCCTTTTCTTCTCCTCCAAGCATTGGGTCTGGGATTTCAGGAGGTCCTCCTGGAGTTGGTGCTGAGCCTTTTCCAGTACGCGGGCACTGAAAGAAAAGAGGACATTATCAAGATTCTGCACTACCTGCTCCTTAATCGGATAGGTCTCGTCGAATGTTTAAGGGCTGAGGTTGTTCAAGCTAGAGGTTTCAACAT
Organism: Triturus cristatus; assembly: GCF_964204655.1. Classification (NCBI taxonomy): domain Eukaryota; kingdom Metazoa; phylum Chordata; class Amphibia; order Caudata; family Salamandridae; genus Triturus; species Triturus cristatus. Next base: position 1,075,239,424 of record NC_140593.1, on the reverse strand, counting down.
CTGCCAGACACGCTGATGGACTGCGCTGCTCTCTCTCGCATTTGCATCTGGATCAACGCAGGCCCTCAGCGGCCAAATCTATTCAATTGCACGAAAGCAAGGTAACCCAGAGGTACCCATCTCACTCTCGGAGCCTCTTGTGTCACTTTATATGAGATGAAAAGTTACTTTTTTAACAACCACAGTATGTTGGCAGCGCCACATATTGATAATCTGAAACACTGACTGTTCAGTTATGCAAATGATCCTAAAATAAAAGTTCCGGGTCTTACAGTAAACCCCCCCCCCCCCCGCTCATCCTAACAAAACTAAACACTGGTTTGGGAATATGCCTTTTAAGACTACACACAGTAGATTGCTAGCCACCAAAAAGCGCTTGTAGATGCAAACCCTTCCCTCTTCGGTCCCTCCACTATCCTTTTTCTATACAAATAAAGTTGCATGTCCACAACTCAAATTAATTTTATATTCCCCTATACTAATTTCCCCAATAATCCTGCTTGGATTCCGGAGTAGCAGGTTACCTGCCGAAAAGTGTTTTAACACCCCATCAGGGGTAGCAAGAGCTATATAAATGCAAACCATTCCATCTTCAATCCCTCCACTACCCTTTTTAATCCTAATAAAGGCCTGACTTGTCCAGTGTTCAAATGAATTTCATTTTTCCTTATACTAATTCACCACTAATCCTTTATGGGTTCCAGAGTAGTGTGCTACTCGCCGAAAAGGTGCTTCGACGCCTTGTCAGGGGTAGTAAGCGCTATATAAATGAAATTACAATGCAGCTAGGGACACAAGATCATTTGGTTTAAACACACATTTCTAACTGGTTTATTCTCGAAGGTTAGTAAAAACATTGAATCAGGGCAATCACAAAGTTTGATCCACCACCTATGTGGACACTTTGGTGAGATCACTGAATGATAACGACTCCCGTAAGTAACTGATACACTTGTTGTGCGAGTACACAACATGATGTGCCTAGATTTCTGCACTTCTTGCAGCAAAAGTTTATTTAGCCCAATTTTGTTGTGGAAATCCTTGGCTTTTCATGACAAGCCTCCAGCATCAGAGGCGGCTCAGCCCCCCCCAATCGCCTTCCTAAATCAGCATTTCTTGGACAAACAGGAATTCATTCAGGATTGCAATTTAATCAAAAAGATCAAGTGTGCCCAATCCTATGATACACAACAGCTGTTCACTCTTGGCACATCAGGGGTATATTATTGGAGTTCTCTTATTTAATAACCCAGTGCATCCTTTCTCTGTTCAGGTCTGTCACACGAACCAGGCTAATTAACGCTGCACCTGAGCACCTTAAGAGCGCCCACGCCCAGGAGCCAATGAATGAAGTTGTGTAGATAGTACAGTGCTAGCGGGGTCCCATGCTGCCATGTGAGAGGACACAGTAGTAGCAGGACGGAACTTTGCATTTTGTAACTAATTGTGAAAACTGACCGGGACACAGAAATGAGGTGAGTAACTTCAAAAAGCAATCTCACTTTACACCGTTTATGCCACATTAAAATCAAAACTACTCCTGCTGCAACTGTACCCAGATGCACCTTTTCTTAACCAAGACTGTTCTACGAAACTTAACTAGTCGAAAACGCACGCCCAATTTGAACCTATGGTCCTCCACTCCTCCACTAAGACGGAGGAGCGTCGCCCCAAAGGAAAAATAAAATGATATTAACACCATGTTATTTTATTTTTCAGAAGGCTCTGAAGGTCTGGGGTGGGTCTACCCACAGAGCAGGGGGAAGAGTGGTGAGAACTTTCGAAGTGTGCATGACAGTTTGGCCGGGTGTCTTGGGCAGGCCAAACAGTCATGAGCACTTAGCATGTTATCCACCCGGCTGTATTGAACAGCCTGGGTGGAGAACATGCACAGGCTCCCAATGCCTGTCTGAGCGCCGAACCACAGCGCTCAGACCAATCATGATGCTGCTGTCATGCTGGTGACAAGAGTATCGTGATTGGGTAGGAGAGTCTGCTTTCTGTGTCGGCCAAAGAGGATGAAGGAGAAGTGGCGGCTGCATGGGCGTCCGCAGGGGGGGGCAAAGGGGGCACTTGCCCCCCCCTGGATCGCTGGTGCAGGCCCAGACAGGGCCGGCGCTAGGCATGGGCAGTGTGGGCAGCTGGACCTCGTGGCTGTCTAACTAGAATGGGCCCCCCACGAGTCCATCATGCTTTTGAAATGGTGCCATTGTAGTTACAGGTGGGCAACCCCCTCCCTTTGTTTCGCAGATTTGGTGAACTGTGAAAGACACAAGGCGGGGTGGGGGGGAGAGGGGGGAGCCCTCTCCTGGGCCCGGCTGCCATGGACTGAAATGGCAACATGACACCGCATCCCTTTGAGGTGCTGCAGACTGGGCAGGGCAGAGTTTGTGGCCGTGATTAGCTTTCCCTTTATCTCTTTCTTTTAGCTTAATCGCTGCATCTGCATGATAACAGCATTAGGCAGACACTTGAACTGGGGTGAGGTGTGAAGTGAGCCCTGCCCCTGCATGAATGGAACGCAGAGCATCCTGCAGGGCTCACAACAAAAAAACAGAGTGACCTCACATAACAATGGGCTCTGCTCACTTCCAAAGAAGGGAAAGGGAGAAGAGCAGAAAACGGAGAGAGAGAGGTGGTTATAGATTTTTTTTTAAATGTATTTAATACTTGTGCTCAATCATGTCGGAGGACGGTGATGAAGTAAAAAGTTTGCCCCCCCCTGGAAACATTTCTGCGGACGCCCATGGGCGGCTGGCATGTAAGTGAATTTTTATTTTTTCTTAATTCCACCCACCTTCCCTTCGCCCCACCACTACTGCCCTGTAGCAGCGACTACAGCTATGGCCTGTTGTTGTACAGGTTCAGGTCATACTGACAACTGGGGAAGATGGCACAGTCCTTGTGGAAGACACAGTCCCAACCTGAGCTATCACGCACCACATACTACCTTTGGTGAATACACAACATTTAAAACCTACTGGTCACTTCCTAATGCCTGTGTTCAAACTCCGCAACCGCATCTAAACACAGTCCGTATTTCAACGGCACGGTGCTGTTTCAATGGCCAATACTATAAAATGTGCACAGTAACAAACTTCTCTGAAAAAGATTGTCAATAATTGCACACAATTATCACTTATTCCTTTGGCCCTATAGCCCTATGAAAATTGGAAAGTAACTGGTTTGCGGGTTATTTGAAATCCTATCATACCTTATTTCATGTGATTTTTGGAACAGTAAAGCAGATTAATAGATATTGGTCTATCTTGGCACCTTTCCACCCCACCAATCAAACAATATATTATACCTCAGGCGAACTGTGAATTTTCCTTTCATCAAATCATAAGCAGCAAAGAAATTGCTATGTAATCAAAATACAGTGAAATCTTAATAGTTTAGTCGTAAATGGTTTTATTTGTGCATGTATTTTCAGAACAAAGTGGCTGTATTTGCAACCACATATTAATATTTCACAAAAGAATACCTGCAGAGCAACATGGAAACAAGAACAAACTAGGTTGTTCAAATTAGATTCAAATTAATTAACACCTCATTCAACTCCGCCTCCCATCGCTTCCCTAATATTCCAGTGGGAACACCTTAGCACCCTTCCACTTTGCACTGTAACCCCCCCACCACCCCCATGCCATAGCTCCATTCCCTATTCTTTGTGCACTACCTAATGTAAAAGCCCTATTGTCTAGAGCACCTATTCATCTCCTCATATGGTTTTTAGCACTATGTTGCTGTGTAGTTTGATAGTTGATGTATAGGTCATACATATATGTTAAGATGGGGCATACGGCAGGCACCCTCAATGGCTGCACATAAGGTTTTAAAAATAGCTAAAATAGCCGTTTTTGTGATGTATCAAGGTGTAGGAGATGTATTCCTATAAATGTTCAGACTGCAAAGTAGCACCAAAGCCCAACTTGCCTTGTTCCATAATGTTGGTCCCAGAAATGCATTAAATTAGCAATTCGGTGTACAGGAACAAACAGTTCTCTCTACAAACTTCTGCATCAATAACAAACACCAACAATAAGCATTATGGAATGTTCCTTTGATTCATAAAGTTGGCTGGGGTATCAAGACATCAGTGGCTGACGGCCCTGGTGAGAAATGGGTTCTGTCCAATTTAATCCCCCTGGACTTCTCGATTTTTGGACTATCAGGTTAATGGCCTTCTGCTATGATGGAGTCTCATTCACTGTAAGGCCTATTGAAATAGATGGACAGCTCTAACTGCCAGGGTCCACCTTTTAAGGTCCGCTGCTATGCAGCCACCATAAGAGGTTCAAGTATGGCAGCACTTGTGTACAAGTGTTAGACTTGTCCCTTTCTGCAGGGTCATTCCCAAATGTTTTAACTTTACTCTCCTGTTTTCTGCAGCCGTTTCTGTTGTCTTATATGACTCTGTGAACTGTACCACTGCTAACTAGTACTTTAGTGCCTGTGTTCTTTCCTTTAAACATTGTGAAATTGGTCTACACCCAACTGGCACATTTAATTTACTTGTAAGACCCTAGTAAAATGGTACTACATGTACCCAGGGCCTCTAAATTAAATACTACTAGTGGGCCTGCAGCACTCATTGCACCACTCACTTAAGAAGCCTTTTTAAACATGTCTCAGGATTTCCACTGCAGCCAGTGTATGCAGTATTAAACTGCCATTTTGACCTGGCAACATAAGCTGTTTGCCGGGCCTAAACTCCCTTTTTAATACATATTTCACCCTTAGGGTAGGCCCTAAACAGCCCATATGGCAGGATGCATTGCATTTTAAAAGTTGGACATGTACTTTTACGCTTTACATGTCCTGGTAGTGAAAGAGTCACAAATTTGTTTTTCACTATTGCAAGGCCCACCTCTCCCTTAGTATAACATTGGGTTACCTTATTACATTTAATAAGTGATAGTTTTTGTTTGGGAGCAGGTAGAAATATCACGTTTGATGTCTAAGGAATTGTAATGTAAAACCCTCATTAATGGTTAAGTCGGATTTTAAGTCCCAATTCTGAAAATGACACTTTTACAAAGTTAATCAACTAAAGAGGGGTTTGGCCCATAATCAGTAAGGCTAGGCCAATATTACAAGCACACAACAAAACACATGCCAGTACTCATATCAGTTGCTCATCATTTCATTAAATCATACATGACACTTGATGTGACCAAAAACCGTGGGTTTTATTTCTTTTCAATCAATTTGAAAGTTCATTTTCTCATAAAAAATAATGTTTTTTAGAGGTTTATCAATTTTCACAGGGACTTGTAAAAACAAATTATCAACAGACCACAAACTTGATTTTGCACATATTACATATATTTAGCATCACAAACTGTATCTTTGGACAAAACAGAAAACAAATTCCACATATTAAATGCAATAAGCTCGAGTTCAGTGCTTCAAAAAGAGAAAACACAATAAAGAACAGAAAAGATAAATGAATAAGTGAAACAAAAATATAAAGCCCAAACAGGTGGACATTTTTTAAGACTGAGTTTTTTACACAACCTTGTTAAGGGCAGCGACCCGACAGTGTACTATTCAAGGCACCCAACATACTTTTTAGGCTATTTGACAGTCCTCCCCAAAGTTTAAAAAAAAAAAAAGAGGGGGTTAGCCTGATAGGGTATTTTCACACACTTGTTTGGTCACATAGCGGTCGACGCGCTTCAAACCCAAATGTGAATTGGTAGGGTTCTCCTCATGACCTAGAACTCATAAAGAGCTCGTTTTGGGATCAACCAATCTCTTCCGTTAAATGTCTCCTAAGTCAGCCTTAATGTTTTAGCTCAAACATTGTGTATTGTCAAACGCCTTTGTGTAGCCTTTTCTTAGTCGGAGTACAGCCTCTTTCTAGGACAATTGCGTTATTTGTTCCTGAAATATATTCTGCCAATGCGAAGGGGGCCGCTTGTGTCTTGATCTTGCGGTGACTCTCTGAGCGAGCTTTTTGGAGGGATGGGCACAACTTTTCAATCTTGCGTTGTCCCTGAAGCTTTTATTTCGCTAGCCTCGGTGCCCGGAAGGACAACACAAAGGTTCTGGGTGACGCAGCTAACGAAATAAAAGCTTTGTGGAACACCGCAAGAATGAAAAATTGCCCCCATGCCTCCAAAAAGCTTGCTCAGAGTGCCTGTTTCCTGGGTCACATTACTAAGTATAGTTGGAGGTTAGCCTGTGTGCATTCCTCCCAGACAGCCACACAATAGAAGGTCTGGTTGTTGGCAGGATGAGCCATCCTGACAATTAGCGGGTGGGGAGGGCGGGGCAGAGCTGTCACCTACCACACTTGCATTTCAAAGGCACTGGCCCAGCACCCTCACAAAGGACTTCACACTAGCTTACTGTGCCCCCAGATAGAATGGGACGAAGGCAGGGAGGAAGGAACCTCTGTAGGGAAAAAACTTCAGAAGCTTCTCCCACTTCAAAGGGGGCACCAGGTATAAAAATGAAACCGTCCAATCCACTCTTCAGTACATTCCTGACCCTGAGGATACTACAGAAGAAGGATGCACGGCTGCTTGAGGCCTACCCTGCTTGAGGCCTACCCTGCTTGCTGAGAAGGAAGTCTGGACCTCTGCCCTTCATCCCAGGCTGAGTGACTCCAGGGGGCATCTGACTGACTTCCTGTTCTGAGCTACAGGGACATACCAGGACCAGCGGCTTCTCTGCATCTGCCTAATTGACCTGCTGCCTGGACCTGCGACTGGAGAGGTCCTTCACAATACAGCATCGACAGCCCTTGGTGATTGCCAAAGTGAATCCCCAGAAACAACTGCCCACAAAGCGGGCAGGATCTTGGTGCTACAGCGATGACTGTCTGCGATGCCCGGCTTGCTCTCCGGGCTACAGCTGCCACCATCTGCGACACTCTCCCTTTTAACCTCCTCCACCGGTAACGGAACTCTTCACGCTGGAGTTTAGAAGGTAACTTTCAGTGGGACTAACCTTATCCCTGTATCCGGCACGCACTCCATCACGGTAAGCTTAAACTTGTGGCTTTCACCCTGCTTGGAATGACCAGGTAACCGCGAGTGGTGCTTTGTTCTTTTAGGTGCTATACTTAACTTAAATCTTTGAAATTCCATATCTCCGGTACTATTGTTTGGTCCATTAAATTGAACTATTTTTCTAAATTGGCGTGGGAATCTTTGTGTGTTCAGTTTTCGTTATACTGCTGTTTGTGTGCTGCATACATAGTTTACACATTGCCTCTCATTTAAGCCTGACTGCTTTTGTGCCAAGATACCAGAGGGTTAAGCACAGGTTTATTTAATGGCTTTAGTTGTTCACCATGACAAGGATTGTGGCTGTTGCTTAAGTATGCGCACACCCCCTCAACCAACAACCCAATTTCTCAAAACAAGTGTCAAGGCTGAACATGTGACACTACTGCTTAAGTCAGCTTCATTATGCACAAGTAACCTGTCGCAAAAAAGAGCCTTGATGGGTTGGCGATGAGCCCGTGCAGACCTTATCATACTACTGAGGATTAATAGTTGTGTGTACATCTGTAGTAACTTATTCAAAGTGTGTGTGCTTCACAGTACTGAAAATTATGCAAATTCTACACCAAACTACAGTTTTGCCATGGTTAGGCCCGGTGACTATGTGGAAAAACCAATATTATGGTAAATCAGGATCTCAAATACATACATTAATTTATACACTTGTTGTGGAACTTCAAGCGTTAACATTCTCTCTGACTCCGCTCCACATTAGATTCTGGACTTTGAATCACCCTGCTGGGCCAAGTTAATTGCTCTACTGGCAAGCTGGGGGATCAAAGGCCTCAACACACAATGGGGTCTTTTGCCACAACAATGCCTGTTCCTGGGAGAGGAAAGGGTTGGGATGAAATCTACGTGTTAGTTACTTTTCACACCACCTGGCCTGGAAAGGCTGAAACCCCCAGAAACAAAAGAGGGTAGCCTATCCTCTGGAGTCAGTCACAGGAGAAACTGCCATTTGAAGTTTTGGAGTGAAGGGACAAGACAGCTCTGCCAGTTGGAGTCATGGCATAGTCTTTCAGAGAATGTTTTTGAACAGACCACTTGATAGTGAAATTCCCAAAATGCTGGGCAGGACGGCTGATGCAGGGGTTGGAGTGATAAGTCCTCCTAGTATTGGGCGCAGATTGCTACCTTATGAAACATTCCAACACCACTTAAAACCCCCTCACCAGAGAGAATTGAAGCCGCAGGAATACCCATTTGGAAGAGAGAAGACACCCGACTCTTGCAGAGATAGACTCCATGACTCTGGGACTTCAGATGGCACACAGGAAGTAAGGTTTGTTCTGAGGGGCAGTGGATCTGGCCTCATACACCCTCTGGGGGACTCTAGAGGGATGACCTGCTGGTGGAGACCTGGAGGGCCCTCCTGGATCTTCCGTGGACTGGTCTTGTAGAAGTGTGACCTCCAGAAGGAGGTGGAGGTCCCTAATATCCGCTGACGCAAGGCCATGCAACCTGGAGGATGCACTCTTGCCTTGGGGGCTTTGGGTTGCTGCTAAGGAAGACCCCCGGTGACAGGAGACATTCAGGCAGGAGACTCTAGTCCTGTGCTCAAATAGAGCAATAAAAATCAAGCTCTACAAAAAAGTGAAAACCTTCTAGGGGCCAAAAGGCCTGAAATACAGGCTTCCAATGACTACAGCTGGACACCAGGAGTAAAATACACCGTACCCCGGAAACGAGTAGTGTCTCTCCCTGGATTAACATGAACTGCCCCAGGGACGGCTAAGGCTCTGGAAGATGAAGTGAGAATATTTTATGGGGTTGGGAAGGGCATGACTGGGCCGCTCCCAGTCGCCATGGAAAAGTCACCCCAGATCTCCATCTCCCTGGGAACGAAGAGGGGACCAACAACAACAAAAAACAATGAGCGCCGCCATGCTCTATACAACTTCAACCGAGGGGAGGCCAAAGAACAGGAGCAAGGCAGTGTGAAGAGAACTTAACTGAAATATCAATATTTGCACCTAGACTGAAATAAAGAAACAGTTCAAACGATGAAGTTGAAGAGAAAGAAGTTTAAAAGGTTGAAAAATCAAAGAAGACTTCATTCAAGATGTATTTATAAGCTTCTTGCATCCGTACATCTCGTTCACTGCTCTTTGAGACCCAATCTAGTTCACTTTAAGCAAACCAGTGAAATTCACAGCATTGCCTTCCACTATGGGTGTGTGTCCTATACCGACGACCCTGGCCAAAAACTTAGGAGTCTTGATTGACCCCCTCCTGAGGATGGACCAACAGGTAAAGAGGACCATTTCCACCTGTTGGGGCCTTATAAACATCCTACGGAAGATCAGGCACCATTTGTCCTTTCAGGCCAGGAAACAAATTGTTTTGGCACTGATAGGTTCCAGACTCGACTATTGCAATGCTCTTTATTTAGGCATTAACAATGGCCTGTTAACCCGTCTCCAAATGGTGCAGAATGCTGCTGCTAAATTGGTTCTGGACCTGCCCAAATGGGCCTCTGCCCACACTGCTAGAAGGACCCTACACTGGCTTCCAATCGAGGCCAGGATATCCTTTAAGTCCTTGTCTCTGATTTACAGGGCTCTGGCCACCAACAGGTCCGGAGGCTTGAGGGACTTGTTGGTCCCTTATACACCTTCTAGAACCCTCCGGTCGGCCAATAAATCCTTGCTCTTAGTTCCCCGGATACGTAAAGCTAAGTGGGGTGGCAGAGCTTTCTCAACTCTGGCCCCTAAGCTGTGGAACACTCTGCCTTTGGAGATCAAATCTCTTCCCTCCGTGCATGCGTTTAGGAAGGCCCTTAAGACGTGGCTATTTGCCAATGCCTACACTTAGACTTAATTTTTGCCTTTCTTTTGAATTGCTTTTGGTTAGGCGCCTTGATGCCTTCGGGCTAAGTAAGGCGCCTTGATGCCTTCGGGCTAAGTAGCGCGTTTACAAATCTCCTTTCATTCATTGCCTTTGAAAGTGCTGTGGGATAGAGAGAAGGACATCACTGGCTGGAGGAATATATAAGAAGATGGAATAGCATATGGGAAAGATTGGGCAAGTAGAGACAAGGAGGACCACCTACAAATTACCTCGGAGGGGACAGAACTGGTTTTCAATTTTGCTAGCAATTCCTAATCTGAGGTGAAGACTATCCTGAATAGCTTTCTTTGGACTCCACAGCCATATTTTCTGATTAAAATCCACGCGCGTACGCACCAACCAATGTGGTTAGGGACAATAATGGCTATTCAGTTGCTTGCATTTCTCTGGCACCTAGGGTGTAAGCAAAATACTGGCTAACTGTTGCTGTTATGCTACTGAAAGGATGAGGACAAAGAATTTCTGAAGCCGAAACCTTCCAGTCAAAAGGCTACCCCAAGAACTGTGGACATTATTTTTGCAGCTCCTCACACATTTACCTGAAGCAGACAGAACACACTTTGGGAGTACCGTATCTGTGGTTTTGTCATGCTTGGGAGTGGAAAGCCTGGGATGCAATCCTTTGGCCATGTAGATGTACACATTTCATAATACGGTGCCACCAGGAGTTTTTCACTTTGTATGGGAGGACAAGAATGCTTTTCTGCTTATACTTGCATAAAATATGCATGTGCGTTATAGAAAAGACAATTATATTTGGTATATCGCTGCTTGAATTACCATTTAGCAAAATGTTTTGGTATTGTCTATTTTGCCAGTGTGTCTACCGTGCCTGCACAGAAGGGGAAAGAACCTATGTTAAGGGACATAGGGGCAGAGGCACACCATGGGAAAAGTTAGATAAGCACTCCCAAGGGTGGGGGACAGGCAGGAAACATCCATTACAACACACTACCTTTACAACGCAACTGTTACAACGCAACTGCCTTTTGATCGCATACCATTACAACGAATGCCATTACAAGTCACTACAACGCATACCATTACAACGCATACGATTACAATGCATTATAAGGTACGTAATGGAGATTTTTTTCTTTTAGGGTGGGTATGGGTTTTGGGGTACATGGAAATAGTAATTTTTATCCCTACACTATCCAACACTTACCCTACAGTTGCCCTAAAAGTATTGTGCATTGTAATGGTTTGCATTGTAATGGTATGCGTTGTAATGGAATGCGTTATGATGGTAGTTTTACAAAATGCGTTGTAATGAAATGTGTTGTAAAATCATGCGATGTAATGGTAGTTTTAATGTAAAAATTGCATTGTAATTGTAAACGTTGTAACGTCATATATAAGGGACAGACAGGCCCAGTGGAGGAAGACAGAGGTGGCCACTTGACCCTCGAGCATGTCCGATGGGGGGGGGGGGGTGACAATAGAGGAGGACAGAGAGGGTCCCGGCACTGCAGGAGGACAGAGAGGGTCCCGGCACTGCAGGAGGACAGAGAGGGTCCCGGCACTGCAGGAGGACAGAGAGGGTCCCGGCACTGCAGGAGGACAGAGGGTCCCGGCACTGCAGGAGGACAGAGAGGGTCCCGGCACTGCAGGAGGACAGAGAGGGTCCCGGCACTGCAGGAGGACAGAGAGGGTCCCGGCACTGCAGGAGGACAGAGAGGGTCCCGGCACTGCGGGAGGACAGAGAGGGTCCCGGCACTGCGGGAGGACAGAGGGGGTCCCGGCACTGCGGGAGGACAGAGGGGGTCCCGGCACTGCGGGAGGACAGAGGGGGTCCCGGCACTGCGGGAGGACAGAGGGGGTCCCGGCACTGCGGGAGGACAGAGGGGGTCCCGGCACTGCGGGAGGACAGAGGGGGTCCCGGCACTGCGGGAGGACAGAGGGGGTCCCGGCACTGCGGGAGGACAGAGGGGGTCCCGGCACTGCGGGAGGACAGAGAGGGTCCCGGCACTGCGGGAGGACAGAGAGGGTCCCGGCACTGCGGGAGGACAGAGAGGGTCCCGGCACTGCGGGAGGACAGAGAGGGTCCCGGCACTGCGGGAGGACAGAGGGGGTCCCGGCACTGCGGGAGGACAGAGGGGGTCCCGGCACTGCGGGAGGACAGAGGGGGTCCCGGCACTGCGGGAGGACAGAGGGGGTCCCGGCACTGCGGGAGGACAGAGGGGGTCCCGGCACTGCGGGAGGACAGAGGGGGTCCCGGCACTGCGGGAGGACAGAGGGGGTCCCGGCACTGCGGGAGGACAGAGGGGGTCCCGGCACTGCGGGAGGACAGAGGGGGTCCCGGCACTGCGGGAGGACAGAGAAGGTCCCGGCACTGCGGGAGGACAGAGAAGGTCCCGGCACTGCGGGAGGACAGAGAAGGTCCCGGCACTGCGGGAGGACAGAGAGGGTCCCGGCACTGCGGGAGGACAGAGAGGGTCCCGGCACTGCGGGAGGACAGAGAGGGTCCCGGCACTGCGGGAGGACAGAGAGGGTCCCGGCACTGCGGGAGGACAGAGAGGGTCCCGGCACTGCGGGAGGACAGAGAGGGTCCCGGCACTGCGGGAGGACAGAGAGGGTCCCGGCACTGCGGGAGGACAGAGAGGGTCCCGGCACTGCGGGAGGACAGAGAGGGTCCCGGCACTGCGGGAGGACAGAGAGGGTCCCGACACTGCGGGAGGACAGAGAGGGTCCCGACACTGCGGGAGGACAGAGAGGGTCCCGACACTGCGGGAGGACAGAGAGGGTCCCGACACTGCGGGAGGACAGAGAGGGTCCCGACACTGCGGGAGGACAGAGAGGGTCCCGACACTGCGGGAGGACAGAGAGGGTCCCGACACTGCGGGAGGACAGAGAGGGTCCCGACACTGCGGGAGGACAGAGAGGATCCCGACACTGCGGGAGGACAGAGAGGATCCCGACACTGCGGGAGGACAGAGAGGATCCCGACACTGCGGGAGGACAGAGAGGATCCCGACACTGCGGGAGGACAGAGAGGATCCCGACACTGCGGGAGGACAGAGGATCCCGACACTGCGGGAGGACACAGCCAGCATGAATATAGAGGATACAAAGGCCACCTAAAGAGAAGGGACCAGAAATAAAGCATCAGGGAAGGGTTTAGAGAGGCGCGTCAAGGCGGAGGGGAGCAGAAAAGGCCACGTCACAAGCGGGGATAGAGAGGCAGCAACAAAGGAAGAGAAGAAATTGCATCAAGAGGGGAAAGTCAGCCTGTTTCAAGGAAGGAGTACCACCAGTGTTGAAGCAGGAAGAGTTAATGCACAGCTAATGGACAAAAATAAGAGCATACCTAAAAAGTAGAAAGTGTCACCAAAGGAATGGGAAGAGCCTGCACCAAGGGAGGGAATAGAGAAACCATATTTTGAGGGAAGGATTACAATCTGTGTGAATATGAGGAATTTGAGAAATCCTGAAACCAAGGGCAGTGGGGAGACAACAGTTATGTTATGTTATAATGTACTTATAACGCGTACAGATACTCAAGAGTGTCCCGGTGCGGAGAGAGACCGTAGCAGTGTGGAGCAGAGAATTAAATGGACAGATTAAAAAGAAAGGTTTTTAGTTGTTTTTTGAAGAGCCTGGGGTCCTGAGTATTCATGGGAAGGGAATTCCATGCCACTGCTGCTTTAACGGAGAGGGACTGCCCCCCCCCCCCGCCCCCAGACGCATCCTATAACAGAGGATCACCACCCATCGTTGAGTGGCAGAGTGCAGAGATCTGCTGGGGGCATAGAAGGCAAAGTGCTTCCTGATATACGTCGGCCCTAAACCATGTAGGGCTCTGTGAGCCAGAGTGAGAGCTTTAAATTGCACTCTATGGGCCACAGAGAGCCAATGCAGATCCCCCAGATGTTGTCTGACGCTTGATCTTCAAGAGATATTAAACTGAAGTCTGGCCACGGCATTCTGTATAGTTTGTAATTATTTTAGCAAGTAGCCAGGAATGCCAATGTACAGGGCATTGGCATAATCAATGCGGGATAAAATAAGGGCACGGGCCACCATTTCCCTGGTTGACCTAGGTAGCATGGGGAAGAACTTTCCTAGTGATTTAAGAGTACCAAAGCATACCCCCGTAAGTTTCTTAATCTGCGTGGAGAACCAAAGGTGCTCTCCATAACAGACCCCCAGGTTCTTTGCTGGATTACCAGCTGAATTGGGCCGTGGGTTGTCTGGAGACTACAGGGTATCTCTAAATGAAGGAGCAAACGGTCCGTACAAGAGGACCTCCAACTTATCCTCGCTGCACTTCAGTTGGGCACATGCAAGCCACTTGAAAACAGTCGAAAGACATTTCTGGGCAGTTTCTGATAATAAGTCGTTGTCCTTTCAGGTAAATAGGAGCTGGGTATCATCAGCGTACGCTATGATCTTAGCACCCAGCTCCTCCGCAAGAAAAATCAGAGGTGTAAGATAGATATTAAAGAGCAAAGGGCTCAAAGTAGAGCCCTGTGGTACTCCTGTTGACATTTTCCTGGGGGATGACGAAAAAGGTGGTATCCTGACCTGCTGAGTGTGATCCTCCAACCGGGACCAGTAACGCCAATGTTTGTAAGTCGGGCAAGAAGTTGTTGGTGGGGCACCGTATCGAAGGCGGCAGAGAGGTCAAGCAAAATCAAGGCCGCCCTGCCACCCGCGTCCAGGCACTCTCCAATTGCCTCTGCCATTTCCACGAGTGCAGTCTCTGTGCTGTATGACGCCCTAAATCCAGATTGGGCAGGGTGAAGAGCACCAGATGACTCAACATAGGCGGCAAGCTGTCTAAAGACAGCTTTTTCACACACCTTTGCCGGTAGAAGAGAGATAGGGCGATAGTTCGCAAGTTTGGAGGGATCTAGAGTAGGCTTTTTTTAAAGTGGCAAAAGTTTGGCCTGTTTCCAATTCAGTGGGACAGTGGTAGTCTGTAAGGATAAATTGATAATAGCATTTACCTCTGGGTTAACCACCTCCGAGACCCCTGCCAATACCCTAGCTGGACATGGATCTGTAGGAGAGCCCGACTTGAGCGATTTAAGGATAGCCAATGTATCCGACATAGCAATGCGGAGAAAATTCGTAAATGGAGGAGCTGACGGGGTGGAAGCTAAAAAAGGGGGGAGAAGGGAATCTACCTGCACAGGGAGACCCCAACCCTATACTATCTTGGATGTTCTGTATTTTCTCAAAGAAAGTCGACAGCTCCTCACACCATTGTGATGAAGCCGGCAGAGCAGTATGTTCAGCGCAAGGTGATAAAAAGCTCTGGACAATAGTGAAAATGTCCTTGCTGCTGTTAGATTTAGCAATCCGCTCCGTGTAAAAGCTACTTTTTGCATCCCCAATAGCTTCATAGAAGTCTCTGAGCTTTGCGAAGAGCGATTTTAGCCAGGGAACAGTACTCCCATCTCCAGCGCCGTTCCAGTTTTTTTTACAGCCCTGCTTAAGATCTCGAAGTGTACCCGAGTACCAGGGTTTTGAGGGAGCATGTCTCACTCGCCTATTGGAAAGGGGTATAGATACAGAACTAATCCCTTGGTCGGTCCAGCTGACGAGACTATCTACCGCTCCTTCAAGATAGAGTGCGGCCATCGGCCATGAGACTGGAAGAGCCTTGGAGAGAGCAGGGATATCTATCATCCGTGACGGTCTGCCTTGGACCGTGGCTATAGGTGAAGGGGGCTTCGCAATGATCCAAGAAAACTGGATAAGATAGTGGTCTGACCAAGTGACGTGGAGGGGGGCGCTAATGGACAGAGGAAAGTTGGCACAAACCAGGTCAATCGTATGTCCCCCCCTTGTGGGAAGGAGACTTGATCCATTCAGTCAATTGTGCCAGATTAAATGAGTCCATTAATTCCCTAGAGTCAATAGCCTCCGGACAGTCTAAGTGGATATTAAAGTCACCCAGAATTAGGAAATTTAAAAAGCGAAGGGCTCGGAGGACAATCACATCATCCAGTGCTTTCAGAAATGCTCCGGGAGGGCTAGGGGGGCGATACACCAATGTGCCGCCAAGCGTGAAATGAGGCGACATAACAATGGTAAAATCAAGAGCCTCCCCATCCGCTATAACCAAAGTTTCCTCACAGGAAAAACTCCAAGTGTCCCTGAACACCACTGCAATCCCACCTCCTCTACCAATTTTCCGGTCAGCCCTTGCTATTTCATATCCCCGAGGGATGGCTAGCTCAACCATAGGGGCACAGAACTCATTGAACCAAGTTTCTGTTATGAATAATACGCCTAGCTGTTCATCAGAGAGAAGCTCATAGATGTCAGGGGCATGCTTGACCATTGAGTGGGAATTGATAAGTGCAGCCCGGATCCTGTCCGCCTCGCAGTTCTAGGGGCCAGGGCTGCTGCGAGAGCAGGGGCTAGCAGCTTAGATTCAGCAGAAGTGATAAAGGCTAGCAAGAGTACACCATAAGATGAAGCGAAGGACTATCACCAGAGAAAGAGGACATTCTGAGAGGGCAAGTAAGTGAATTTTTAGCAGTAATGAGCTGGTGGGAGTCTCTGAGGAGGGACAGACAGTGAATACATTGTCAAAAGATTGGAAAGAGGGACTACTTTCAAGAGAGAAATGGAAGGTCCAGAACACTGTCTCAACCTCAAGGAGAGTCAGGTGTGTGGCACCTGCATCACCACAAAGTATAGAGGATGTCCTTTCCATCCAGCTTCTCATATACAATATATGAATAATGGTCGTTGTTCTTAGTAATTGCCAAGTTCTACTTCAGCACCTTGGGCAAATTACACTTCGAAAGTAGTATGTACTTGAAGGGTGAAAGTGAAAGCTTTATCAATACAGGAGACAGAAGAACCTGGCAAAGGTGTTTGAATAAGACCAGCAGCAAGGAAGTGGGGTAAACTAGTAGGATACAACGGGTGGGAAGCAAGAGCCACAGAAAAACCAAAGAGGATACAGTCTGCGACCAATGCTGAAAAACCGTACACAGCCAAGAAAAAGGCACCACATCTGTAAAGGGCACAGCGTGCCCATAAAGGAGAAGACAGGCGCTACCATCAATGGAGGGAAAAAAGAGCCACAGAGAAAGCAAAGAGGATACAGTCTGCAACCAATGCTGAAAAACAGTACACAGCCAAGAAAAGACACATCATCTGTAAAGGGCACAAGGACCGATAGAAAGCACTGGCGGTTCAATAGACAGGTAGAGCGCTTAGACAAGAGAGGCGAGTGCAGGCCCCAGCTCTCGCAGCGCGCCCGCCAATAGACCCCCCCCCCCCCCCAAGCTCACCCCAGAACTCGTCCAATGCACATGCATTCAGTCTGTGCACAGTTCATCACGGAAGCTTCTCCTTGCCCGCCCTACACCCTCTCCCCTCTTTATGATCCACTCATTACTTCCCCCTTCTTCCCCGTTTCAGTTTCTCCTCACTTCCCACGATCTTCCCCTTTCCGCCCTGCAGTTGGCAGTTGATCCCATTGGCAGTTCACACACCGATGCACTAGTTACACGAACCAGACGATTATATAGGTTGTGAGGGAAAAGCTACATGGGCAGTATAGGGGAGACAGAGTTGACCCTGGATAACGTGGGACAAGACGGCACTAACACGACGATATACATGATGGTCTATCAGAACGCATCTGCAGGAGACATGTCATATTAGTTATATCAGGAAGTTCTGATGATCGCGTGCTTAATGTAACCACCCACTGCAAGCTGAAATGAGGATTCCTGATGATGCGCAAAAATGATTAACCTGTACAACAGTTAAAATTCAATGTGGAAAGATGTATGTAAAACCATAATAAAAAAATGTAAACAAAAAAAAATCTGTAAAGGGCACAGCATGCCCATAAAGGAGAAGACAGGCGCTACCATCAATGGAGGGGAGCTTGATGTTAACCATTTGTGACCAACGTTGGACAGACAGCACTCTGGTTCATCTCCCCGAGCTGCACAGCATAATATAAAGGGATTCAGCTACAACTTTCCCTAATAATTGCTCTAGGAAAGAAATTAGTGATCGTCACAATGTTAAGTCCCACCTAACAAGAAAGGACGTGGTTGATAAAAATGATTTTATTTTAACAATTTAAAGTAAAGCTATTCATGGCTAAATGTCTTAAGTAATAGTTGTGCTGCCAAGACTCTTAGGCTACCATATCAGGTGAAAGGTTGAAATCACACCCTGATAACAGATAATTAAAGTGGTGATTCGGTTTGTTGATGTCTCAGGAGTAACCATGTAGAGGCCATTTCTGGACTCTCACGTTATGCAAATGGCAGGAAAACTAGACCTGGTCTCTAGCTCGAATTCAGTACTGTCAGACAATTCTGGGCAGGTTTTAGACTCACTGAACTTTGCGAGAAAAGACTATCAGATATTACAACAAAGATCCCATGGGGAACAAGCATTTGCAATGCAATTGGTCTCGCATTTGCGAGAGTTTTAGCTATTGGCATTGAAAATGACAATGCCTTTTATTTCTCAGTTCTGAAAACTAACACATAAATAAAAGGCAGTCATTTACAATGCCAATAGTTCAAACTATAGCACTGCAAATGTTTTTTTTGTAGGCACGGGAGATTAAGTGATTAAGTCGTTACCCAACTCTAAAGTCGGCAGCTTTGGTCTGCGAGACCTAAAAAGGCGCATGTCCATCTTGGTGAAAATGCTGGTGCAGTTTTACATCTCCAAGTCTCAGCAACTCAGTAGCGCATGTCCCCATGGCTGCTGCTCGGCTATGGCATTTATTTCCCCGACGGACTCAGGGCCCCACCCCCTATAAGACAATTCCATGGCGCCCCCTCCCCCGTGAAAGCCAAGACCCGTGCGTAAAACTCCGGAATCGGAGTGGAGTTCGAGCTTCGGCGGCCCCAGGTCTTCGCCTTGACAGTAAGGCCTGTGAAATTCAGGCCATCAAGAGCACAGTGTACGTAAGCAGTAAGAGGAGGAGGGGAGGGTGGGGGGCACGGGACCTGTCATCAGACTGGGGCGATAGTGGGGTCAGAGGTCAAGCTCGTGTGCTGGGTAGGTGCCCCCGGGACAGCTAAACAAAGACCGCACTATTTGAAAGGGAGTGGGGGCTGTTTTTCAGCAGAAGGAAGATCTCTAACATCTACTAAGAGCCGGAGCCGAAGAACCATTTGGATTGTGGCTCCTAGAAGCGCGTCCCGCTGCATTGGTGTTTTCATCAATCAGTGTGTCGAAAAGCGTCCATTGGCTTCCGCTAATATTTCTTTTTAACTGGTGTTGACCGGGAAATTGGAAATTCCTCAGTGTCGAGGCGGTTGCCTTCGTAAATAGTTCAGTTGTACCGACTGTAAAGCGGCAAAACATTGACTGCACAGAACGGCTAATGATAGAGTGCCATGTGATTCTGAGATTTGTAGGGGTGCATCATATTCACTGTTAGTCGGCACCCGCATATAATCGATGTATATCTAGAAGCGTCATAGAAATGTATTTTCTATAACCATGTAACATAGAAGTGTTAGAATGTAATAACGTTTTGTGAGGTTTAACGTTGTAAGTTATCATGAATGTATTCATTACAACGTAGCTGATTAGATTTCACAGAATGCTGTAATAGAGAAAATGCGTGTCATGTTAGAATTGAAATTGTAGGTTGCTTATTCACATGATGGTAATGTCGAATTAATGCCTAGGATGTGATTTCGTAGTGTGTTTAATTTCGCTAGGCCTAACTGCATATGTAGAAGAGAAGGCCTGTTAATTTCTTATTTTAGCTATGTTTGTAGGCCGGCAGGGTTTTCTTGGTTAAGGTTTGAGTTGCAGCGAAGTGTAAAACTTCAAGAGGCGAAGAGTTTTGTTTTTCGTCCCCATGTTTCTGTTGCAGGTGCAAGGACATTTAGCTCGTTAGTGAGAATAAGTCTTTGTTTTAGGAGTTGAGATACGGTGTGGAGCCAACAGGGGAGTGCATTGGAATGTGCAACTGTAACTCTTAGTATGGAAGGTGCGTGGGACCCAAGGCCAAGCTAACGGACGATGGAAGATGGACAGCTCTGGATGGAAATTTACCGGAGGAAGACCTGGCTGAAGAGGGGTGTCAAAGGGCGTGTTCTGCAATATTGGGGTTTTGTATTAGGGACAGAGCCTCGTGGGTTGAGCAGGTGAGGCTTAGGCGGGAAGCTAGAAGGAGCATCGAAGATCGAGCTCTCACTAAGTGAAGACTTCTTAGGGAGTTTCACTTCTGACATCTTTTCCGTGTTTCTCTTGCATGGGAGGGAATGCTGAGTAGGGATGCCACTTTAGAAATAGAGTAAGGACAGAAAGGTTTTGACTGATGATTCCCAGCTTTGACATTAGTATTTCGATTTTCTATTTGATGCTTTTAAAATCTGTAATTCTCTTTATTTTTAGTCGAATGCGAATCCTTCGTAGGCTAGCTTTTGTGTTAGTGCCCATTTATCTTTTGTGCCTTGTATTAAGGTGCCTTTATGTTCAGATGTTTTTGCTCATAATAAAATCTCGGAAATTTTAGACCTTGAGTCCTTTGTCCTTTAATGATGTCAACTTGCGGTAGTTACATGTTGATAATTTTGTTTATTCCCTCTACGCTATTTGGCAAGTAAAAAGATCCTGGCGACCTGAGAGGGTTCTTGTAGATAATTGGGTAGACAAGAATCTGGCCCTATCACTTAGATAAAACAAGGACCCAACTTTTGTTTTTAACCCCTTCCATGCTCATGACGGAACGGTTCCGTCATGAGCCACGGTTGGGCTGTGCTCATGACGGAACCGTTCCGTCATGAGCCCGCCCGCGCTCGAACCCTTCAGCACCGCGGCGGAATTCGCCCAGCGCTGAAGGGGTTAAAACAAATTTAATCCACCGTCTAGATAAGGCGCTGGATGCATAACGCTCCATGCTGCTTGAATGCCCCACTGCCAAGCCACAGTCCACCGCCACGGTGAAGTGAAACCTATCAAGTTTGCAGTAATACTAGAACATGTGTGTGCGTGAAACTCCGGAGTAAAATAAGCAGGTTCTTCCCAGAATGGATCAAACACATTTGTGTACAAAGCAACAGATGCTGTTTTTAGACCTGGGTATCAGGAAAGCCAGGGGGAGGACAATCAACCAAATCAATTAAATAAATAAATCTAGCATGGCCGCTAAAGTCAGCGGACCACACTCCAAATTAAATAAATAAATATACAAGTGCGAGGACCGCGCTGCAAATAACAAAAACAAGCATTGGCATAGCCAATAGGTCTCGCCTTTGGGACCTTATAAGTGTTTAGCCATGCAACAGTTGCATAACTAAATACTTATAAGGTCCCAAAAGCAAGACCTATTGGCTATGCAAAGCGGCCGTGCGACCGCGAAAATAAAGGTAATTGCGGTAAAGGGCAGCGCCCGCGCCCGCGCACATGCACTGTAGCTCTAGGCTGGCCTGGTAGCACTTTTTGGATCCCTCTCAGTAAGTCTCGCCAGACCACCGCATGCGGTGGGTCAGGCAAGACCTAAAAACAAGCTATCGCCATTGCGCGAATGAGAAAAGGAGTGCTCACAAAGTAATTGAAGGAGACTGTAAAGCCGCAAGTAAAAAATCCAGTCCGGATGGGCTGCCGAAGGAGGAGACAGGGCGGTAACAAAAAAGCCTCATTCTCAATCACGACACAGCATTTAACATAAACGAGGATGCCAGCCGATAAGATTGATGGGCGGGGCTTCAAGTCCCCTTCTGAAATCTTATCGATGACAGTAAGGCTTGCAGAGCGAGGAGCGAATGCGCGTTCCAGCTCTAGGTCTGCCAGACCTAAAAATGATGCCGGAGACACCAACGTTGCATCTGGAAATTAACAGGCAGAGCGCGGTACAACGAACACACTGCACATTAATTACTGAAAATGTTAGTGGGGGAAATATGTACAATAATCAAAATACCGGACTCTCTGGCCTTTTCATTCAAGGAACAAGCACAAACATCAGGCATCCATCATTTACTCTGAATCGAGGTTGGCATTTGAATAAGAAAATCCAGACCAGGAGTGGTCTAACGTGTCCTGGTGACACGGAGTCCGCTAATGAGTACTGGTAATGTGCTACCTTCCACAAAACATCAACCAACCAGTGCCCACGCTGACATGCACAGCCATAAAGCGCCAACTTCATGGTGAAAAACTATCCAGCAGTTCAAGTGCTGTTTCTCGGATTGCAGGGGATACTATGGGTGGCGTACATGATCCTTGCCAAGTGTCAGTTTCAGACCAAGAAAGCTGAAAAACTCAGGAGCTTGCGTAGAGCACCATAAACTACTGTATTGCCCATTAAACAACGGGGGTGCCCTCTGTTTCTAAGAACCTGGGCCAATTACTATACATATAACTATGGTTCTGTCGGATCGAAAAATTGCATTTTTAGAAACTGCACAACTGTCCCACAAAGAAATGAATTAAGACACACATCGTGGTTGTACACCGCAATACGTGGACTGTATATTGTTGATAAAAGTTAACAGCACTTTTTATGCAATATGTCAAACAAGGTGCTCCGTGTGTAGAGAACAAACAGTGCTTGTGGTACGTGAGTGTGCATGAAAACACAAAAATGGTCAATCACAGTGGGTATAGTCTGGCTACAGGAATGCACATATGCTTGAGTTGGGCAGGTACACACCACCTTTTAGTCCCACTCCAAGCATGTAATGCAGGTTATTTAATGTAGACTGTTGACGTTTTGATATTTTGCGGTAAATTCCATACTCTTATCTCTGTGTCTGTAGATAACAGTGTGTTTTACCTGTGATCGCAATGTTTTCAAAGCTCCATGCTTTTTTAAAAACTGATTTTAAGTTGTCTGCGCATCTCCTAATATACAGCGGGAAGTGCTCTTTTGGAGTCTTTCAACCCACTTGATTATTCGAGTGCACGCTCACTGATACCAGGGGCTCTTTGTTTTTGGTCCTTAAGAAGACCCAGTTAAAAGTATCGAATTTAACACATAGTTGTACAGATTGAAACATCGATAATCTACAATAATCCACCTGGATTATAGGATTCAAGACGACTAAAAAGTTTCTGTGTACATGTCCAACTGAAGTACATGTATATTCCTGTATCCAGACTATATCAAATGTGATTGACTATTTTTAATTGTGCTCTTTCAAGCGCACTTTCACATAACACATTCAACAAAGGAACCTCCGCTCTAGAGTGGCACCTTGCCTCAAAATCTCAAGATACAAGAAAAACCCATGGGTGGCACATCCTTCTCTGTTCAAGCAGCCAAACTATGGAACTCTTTACCCCCCCCCCCAACATAAGATCCACAGATAACCACCTTATCTTCAGCAAACTACTCAAGAATTGGTTCTTCCCCACAGAACCACCAAACGCAAACCAATAAATATACAGCATCTCTGTATATAAGCAATTGTTTGTACTATAGATATGTACCTATGTGTATTGCTTTGCATAAACATGTAGAATACTTATGTTTAAAATAAATATATGTATATTATATATAGATATTCATTAGTTCTGCTTAACAAATGTATATATTACTGATAGTTAATTTTTCTATGTTATTAACATGTAAATAAGTGACTGCATAAATAACTAAATAATTTTATCAAAACTATTTATCTACAATTGCTTCACTATTGAGCTACAAAACAAATATATATGCATATAAAAATAAATAAAACTAATTTGAAGTACAAAAACCTTTGAAAGCCAGAGTTTATTTAATGCATCTTTGATCTACATATACTACCTTCCTTTATGCATCTATATACCTTCCATGTACTTCTGGATCTATATCTTTATTACTTTTGGATCTATATATTTACTACTTTTACTTATTTATCACTTTTCACCTAACTCAGCATATCCAATGCACTACCCTATATTCACCCAATACCGCTCTCAATATATCATCCATCTCAACTCAGACTCATCTGAAACCTCTTTCTACTGCTCTGTCCAATGCACTAGCCTATTTATCACCCTATACCTCTATCAATATATCCATTACCCCACTCTCTCATTCATCCCAAACCCCATACCACCACTATGGTCCTCAAAATAACCTTTTAGGGACTCTTCCCAACTCCACCCTTCCTTGCATCATCTAATACCTCTTTTTACTATTCGGATAACCCAAAACAAACCTTTCTAAACACTCCTTCTGACTCTTCCCCCCCACCTCCCTTTTACTCACCCAAGACTCCTCCTACTGCTATGAGCTCCAAAAAAAATATCTAAATCCTTCCCTTCTATCCCTCGATTATCCTTTTCAATCCAAATAACAGACTAACCTGTCTACCACTAAAAATAATTTCATATTTCTCTATATTAATTCACCACTAATCCTTTATGGGTTCCGGAGTAGCGTGCTACTCGCCAAAAAAGCACTTCAACACCTCATCAGGGTAGCAAGCGTTATACAAATGCAAACCTTTTTACCTCTTCTATCCTTTCACTATCCTTCTCAATCCAAACAACTGACTAACATATCCAACACTCAAACTATTTTTATATTTCACTATACTAATTTACCATTAACGCTGTACGGCTTCCAGAGTAGAGTGCTACTCACCGAAAAAAAGCATTTAAAAAACACCCCCAGGGGTAGCAAACGCTATATAAATCCAAACTCTTTCCCTTCTCTATCCCGCCACTATCCTTCTCAATCCAAATAACTGACTAACCTATCCACCACTCAAATTACTTTAATATTCTCACTATACTAATATACCACTAATCCTTTTATGGGTTCCGGAGTAGCATGCTACTCGCCAAAAAAGAGCTTTGACGCTATGTCAGGGGTAGTAAGCGTTATATAAATGCAATTACAATACATTAAAATACAATAGCACGAGAAGTGCATCGGTTGTCACTAAACATGGAGCACCTTGTTTGAGATATTTTGCATATAGAGTTATTAACTGTTAGAGACAATAATCAGTACACCTACGGAGGTGTACCTCCATAACTTGTTTTTAAATGTACAACTATTTGATCCATAGGAGCATTTATCAGTACAAAAAGGGCAGCACCAACAACGGTGGATGCGTGACCTATATTAAAGAATATTTCAAACACCATAATATGTCATGTGCAACTAAGCATACAACTGCAACAGCACAAAGTACATGCACATTTACACTACACAAATTACATAAGCTACCATCCCCAGTGAGGGGAACACTATACAAAGACAATCAACCTACAAGTGCACCAAAAGAGGAGAAGGAAAAAAAAGGGGGGCGAGAGTAAGGTGAGGCAGGTTAGGGAGATGCATTCTATTTTCAGAAAGGCTTCAGTGACCTCTGATGCCTTGAGTGATAGGAAAGTGTTCCTTTCAATCCCTGGTATATACTTCTTTGTGTAGAAGACTATATTACAATCCAAGTGTGAATGAGAAGAAGTCTAGAGGCTAAAGTAACAAGCATTGGCATAGCCAATAGGTCTCACCTTTAGGACCTTATAAGTGTTTAGCCATGCAACAGTTGCATAACTAAATACTTATAAGGTCCCAAAAGCGAGACCTATTGGCTATGCCAAGCGGCTGTGCGACAGTGAAAGTGATCGCGATCAAACATCAAAGCGGCCGTAATTGCGGTCAAGCGCAGCGCGCGCACCCGTGCACACGCACTGTAGCTCTAGGCTGGCCTGGTAGCACTTTTTGGAGCCCTAAAAAGCTGAGTGAGGTGGTTTGCATGAGGCTGCAGCGGGAACAAAATAAAAGACCCAAGAAGAATGTGATCCGGAATATTTACTTCACCAGCCAGTAAAGCGAGGGGAGTGTAAAAAGGGGCTTAGCTTTAAGGACTGGTGCGGTTGTGGTGTTACACCCCCCCTAAAAAAGTATTTTGTAGTAAATAGTTGGGTACAATGGCTTTCAGGCGTGTATGAAGAGTATTGAATTTCTCCTGGGATTTGTACACACACACACAAACACTTACGTCTCTGATGTTTTGAGAGCCTTAAAAAATATTGACTAGTTTGAAAATGTTGTGTTTTAAGTGCCCCTTAACAATCCGCCTTCCTCTCTCTTTCCATGGCCCTTTAACCCCCTCTCATGTCCTGCTTCGCATATAATGTGTTTTAATAAGATATCCTAGCCTGACTGTTGGGAAATCTGAAGCTCTTCTCCCCCCCCCCGCAATCTCATTGACCAGGTTACGCCCCTTAGTGTAAAGGACCAAAGAGTAGCGGGGGCGGCACAGTGGACTCAATATGCTATTTTGAGAACAAGAATCTTCAAGATGGATGCTTCCACAGACACCAGCATGGCTGGCTTTAATCTGCTCAACAGAAAAGAGCACATGTCTTTTCACTGCCCATCACATATCCAGCACGCAGCACCCGCAGTAGCCCTGTCTCTTTGATGTTAGTCTCACGTCTCGATGCCTCAAAGTTCGCTGGCTTTCAAAAGGCAGTGGCATTTCAATCTTTTGGGAATTCATAACTGATCATTCTCAATAGTTAGCTCTGCGTCTGTCTTCTGAACCATCCACCGTGCTGGTCTTTATTCCAAGTGGCTAGGGTTCCGCTCTCACGCATGCATCCTCTAAATCAAGAACTGATGACAAAAACTACATTTAGAAGCATGCCCATACATCCAAGAGAGACTTAAGATATGACGAAGAGATATATGATTTGCTGTATCAAAAGCTAGACACGAGAGAAAATGAAGCGCTGAAGTAGACAAGGCTCCATCAAATGATCCATAAAATAAAATTATTATTTTTATCATTCATATCACTGAATGTCACTACTCAACCTGTCATCCAGGCAGCCGTGCACAGCTCCAAGCAACTGCCTGAATAGTCCCCATCATGCAGACGTCCTAGTTCTAAAAACACGCTGGTCTAACGAGCCGATTCAGAGGAAAAGATTCTGGAAATTACTGCAGATATTAGGTCTGATACTATGCGGTCTGTTAAACCTCCACAGTTAATAAAAAGCTGGTATTTTACAGAATTAATGACCTCCTACTGTATAGTCTCTGAATATTTCTATCCAAGCTATTGTGGCCATTTTTACCTGGGATTTGCCGGAAAGTTGGTGCATTGCCTCCAAGCGATATAAATGAATAATGATCCTTTCAAGAACTAAGTATGGACACTCCACGCCACCCCTACCCCCACTGTTCATACAAAGGTCCACAAGAACACATTCTGCAGAGGGAGCCTTAAGAATAATCTCTGGATCACACAATTCTCAAAGAACAGGCCATTTGATACTCAACTGAGAGACTCGCTCATTACCCTTCACGGCGCGATCAGCATCCTTCCAATCTTCAGTTCACTGACTCGTCTCCTGCAGCGGCACTTCACAGACTTCTATTCTAATGGGGAAATTAATTTACCCTTAAAAACTATTTTTTTTCACTAGAGAATTCGAGTCAAGTATGTGTAAAGAAATGCATTTGCCTGCAGTTTTCTGACCATCTCTCAAGATGGGCTAGTGGCAACCCAGAAGTGTGCAGAAGTGTGGGATGGTTGACAACAGGTTATTGGGCGAGGATCAAGAGAGGGTGTTTTTAAGATACGAGACTGCAGGAAGATCCATTTTTTACTGGAGTAACACTTGCAAATGCCTTGCTTTATGCAGCGGCTCCCATAAACATACCATACATTTTTTTAGCAAGGGATATGAGCTTTGAAGGGCAACAATGATTCGATGACCACATTTCATATGGGCAACTGGTGCCCGTTAAGTGAGGAGCAGTGCCCGCCTCCGCAGTGACCAGAGTCGCGAGAGAGCTCAATGAAGTAGGGGAGGCTGTAGCATCTCATCATCTTTGGCCTCTTTCTCATCTTATAATTGTCAAGACCGCTCACAGTTTTAAGTCTGAGCCTCGTGGACTCTGCCTTCCATGTCTTCATGAGTACACCGATTTAGGTGCTTAGAGATATTTTAGCTAGTGGCGAGTGGTCTGTGATAGCCAATTAAAAAGCAATCGCGACTCCTTTCCACGGACCTGCAGCAACTCTAAGGGTGTGCAAGTGCCATAGAAAGAACCAACTAGCCAGCATTTTTACCTTACCCAATAAGTAAGATTAGAACTGTCGGTTTTGAGGTTCTAGCGGGTCTCCCGAGACCACCAGCAAAATAAGAGACACAGGGAAGGTCCTTCAAATGAGTGGCTTTATGTATCTGGGTTGATGGTTTAGCTTTTAACTTCAATGTCAGTTAGACATGCTATATATTTTGACGGAGCAAACCTTTTGCAGTGCGCAACCTTTTTCAATTGTGCAACTTGTCATACTAAATGAATAAAATGAAAAAAAATCTCAGATTCCAAAAAAAGACAAAAAACTTTGTTTTAGGAGTCAATATCCAGACTTCCAATAACGAATTAACAAAACATTATTTGCTTAACTTAGTTTCTCTTCTTGCTTATACTAAACCGGCTTACTTCCGATATACAACTACTTGCTGTGGCAAAAGCAAATCACAAATCCCTAATACAAGAGCCTCAGTTGTGAAGGAAGAACTGCAAATGAAAGACAGAAGGATGAAACAAAGGCTTCAAGCACTTGACAAGGTCACCATGGCTGGACAAGAAGCCAACTGTTGAATCTTGCCTATCAGCTAGGAATAGAATTCATGGACCAGAAATTGTGGGAAGGCCGCGAGTGCCTGAAACCTACTTTTGGGATGTTGAGAGTGGAAAGCCGTGAAAGAAGAGGATGGGAACAAAGAACAAGGACATGCTAATGTACTTTTATAAGGGTTAATCAGACAAGGACAACATACTTTTTGTAGAGGAGTACAAAAATAAGAGTGAGAAGCACTGGAATGGCCATCTCTAAGGCTGTGAACTACGTCTGACGAGTAAGCCCAGTAAAGTGCACAACGAGCCTGAATATCAATCGACATTGAGGAATATATGCCAGAGGAAGATTATGCCATGCTTAAAGCGGTGCAGCGTCTAGACCGTGGAGGTACTCGGAATTCAGTTGGCACCAATGAAGCAAAAAGTGCAAGAGCTGCTCGGTGAATACTTACACTCACAAATGTACAAACCACACACATCTCTCATTCCATTGAGGATGCTCAGGCGAAATCTCTAGACAAAAAGCTACTACAGTGTACAAGGCACTTTGTACAGAATTTCTACATTTTCTAATTACTTGATTTTTTTAAATGAATTAAATACAAAGCCATTTACTTTAAGATGCTAGAATTTGTGTTACTTGCTAAGACAAGTTTCATGGTCCCACCATGAGTGCTCCGATTAGACCATAACTTCACACGACAAACCAGATCTGTAGGCCTGCTCAATAGTAATCCACAGGGAGGGGGTCTAGGCCAGATTGGGTCAGCAAAAAGCCCTTTTATGATTTGATTCAAACGAGGAAGAGGGTTCAATATTCACTCATACTCATAGTTTGGGGGTTCTCTAGCAGAAGTTGGTAAAGAACGATCAATGGGTTTTCCTCTAGTCTAAACCTTCCAGAAGTTAAGTCTTGAGGCACATTATAAAGATAAAATATTATTGACGATCAAAGAACAGTCTTAATTAAGAGTACACACTTTTAGATCAAGATACAATGGAAAACCTAAGACCTTCTGTGAACAGCTTTCCCATTGGCTGTCCTGAACGACTCAGTAGCAGCAATATTTCAGAAACTAAGGAACTGGAACCCGCCAACTGTTGAACGGTGACCCCAATAGAGATAGCCTGCCCACCAAGGTGATGGAGATAAGCTGTATAGCACTCCCATTATATAATTAGAATTAGCATTTGCAATGCAATAGGTCTCGCATTTACGAGGGTTTGAGTTATTCGCATTGTAAATGACAATGCCTTTTATTTATGTGCTGTTTTTATAAACCGATAAATAAAAGGCAGTGTCATTTACAATGCCAATAGCTTAAACTGTCGCAAATTCGAAACCTATTGCATTGCAAATGAGCTTGTGCTATATATTTTTTTTAAAAGACCTGAGAAAGCGTGTCCTGAGCAAAATCTATTTGAGAAAATAGTGCTTGGAGGCTGTAATTTAAACCTACTGCGTAACAACCCACTTAACAGGGGGTGTCGACGTGGGAGGTTGCACAATGAGACAAGGCGGTACTAAGGGAGGACTACTAAGCCTATTGACCAATGAACAGCCACAGTTTCCAGTGGATAATGCCACAAGCCAATGAAAAGTTTTGGCGGAGAGTGGGCGGAGCTTCAAGTCCCTACTTGAATACAGCATGCCTCGCAGAGCAGACCATGCGATGCCCAGGCTCGACCTACAAAGCAGCAGGACTGTAGCACAGAGAGGACCACGAGATACAATACATCTGCCATTAAGTCGACAAAACTTGATGGATGTGACAGATTTCCTACTTATTCAGAGAGGCTAGCAATTTAGAGATGAAACTTAACTCTTTAGCATATGTGCGGGAGATGCACATTAAAGCAGCAACATATCGAGAAAAGAGCATTTCAAGTGGTTTTAGATGGGGTAGAAGGAGCTTCACAAGGCTATAAAATGAGAAAAGGTGAGTAAATTACTTAGCAATCCAATATTTTTACATCACTCTTGCGATTTCTTTTTACTTTTGTCTGGTACTTTAGGCTGAACAATAAATTGTTTAAAGAAAGGAGAGCAGCGTAATGTGGGCATGCTTAGACAAGCAATGAATCTACGATCTGTAAAAATAAATCTTTCACCACTGATCAACCACTGACTGAGCACGCCGTATAATGTTTATTTGAAAAAATATAAAAGTGCTCACGTTCTGAAGAAGGCAGAATATATACTTTAACAGCATTCTCCTTTTGCAGGCTTTCATCCAAGTAAAGACTCCAGGCTGCTAACTTAGGGAGACTCATTTTGTGGGGGCATGTGTTCAGTTAACAACGGGAGTTCAGTCATCAAAAGGTTTGTGCCAAAGCCATAGGCCCTTATTAAGAGTTTGGCGGTCCAATGGACCCGAATGGCGGTTCGCCCGCCGTATTAGTACTGTGGCGGTTGGACCGCCACAGGACCGCAGCTGCCGCCAGGGATTCACGATCCCCAATGGTGGCGCAACACTCTAAGGCCCCTACTATGGTGGTGGTGCCTCTGAGGCACCACCAAGCATATTAAGAGTTTGCTCACTGCCACACTTTTCATGGCAGTGCAACTGTCATGAACAGTGTGGCGGTGAGGAAACAAAGGGGGCTCTGCACCATGGGGTGCAGGCAGGGCGGCACATATTGTGCCCCTCTATGTGCATGCACCACCGGTTCCTGCAGGGCATGGGTTTGACAGTCCATGCACAGCAGGAACAGCCATTGACGCTCCCATTGTGGTGCCTCTTTAAAAGGCACCACAGTGGGGTCGCCAAAGAACCGCCCGCCAGAGTAAAAATAAATCGTACTGTGGTGGGCAGTCTTTAATAGCTTTGGCGGTCTCTGAGCGGGGCCGCAGTGTGGCGGCCCGCTCCGTGACCGCCAAGGCCATAAGGCCTATAGCAAGGATCGATCAGAAAAAGTAGGAGGATCAGCCAAAACCCCTAAACAGAGGATTTGTACCCCCCAACACTGAAGCACAAAGAGCTTTTTTGCGTTGACACAAACGCTATTTACAGGTCGTCATTTGAAGGTAAGAAGAACAAAATCACACTGCCAAGCAATAGTACCAATTTTCAAAAGACAACTGTCTGGCTATACAATTTGTAGGTAATAAAGCCACTGATTGAATTTCAAACTATGCCCCAGTAATACCATCATGAGTGAAGTAGGGAGGGTTTTGGGTAAGTATGGCGTGTTTCTAGCAAGTTCCTATAAAGTTGAAACATCAATTCCATGTCCTTCATGTTTTGACACAGTACATCAACCAGGATCCATAAGCGTTCAAACAGGTCCTTACTGTTTACACCTGGCATAAGGCCAGGGGTCAAACTGTAAATTAAGAGGTAGCAGGACCAATAAATAAATATGCTCTACCAAAGTTACTGTAATCAGACAAGCGCAAAATACCCTTCATGATACCAGTTGAAAACAAACCTCTGTACTTTAATACTTCATCAAGCCTTCGATAATCCATTGCTAAAACAAAAATCATTTTATCTACAACTTATTTCAAAAGTTAGGTCCTCTGTCTGATATTCTTATCCATAAACCAAGGAAAAAATAAAATACATTCCACATTGCTAGTATGTCTTAACCACACTAAGGGTAACCTGCCTAAGTAGTAATCTAAGTTTTTTTCTGGAATAATTAGGTATCGGCTATGATGACAAATAATTTTATTGCTTTGCTGAAAATTGTATTAATCTCAGACTGCATCTCAAGGTATGATGTCGCCCGGCACATAAATATAGCACGAGTTCTGGATTTGCAGAGGTTTGACCTACAGGACATAAAAGTACTCTGATGCAAAGCATTACCAGGCACTTCCACAAGGTGAGGTAAGGGATCAAGGCACCAAATTACAATAGCATGGAAATGGTCTCTTTTGTTACCAGTGTGTACGGAGCACTACAGCCACCAACTTTCTATTTTACCTGAAGCTCTAAAGATCCTTGCACAGTTGTTGCGTTCTGCGCTGAAGTCTCAATGCATTTCAGATACATGCATCAGAAGGCCTAATAGTACAGAGAAACCAGTGCTTTAGGGCAACTTTTCATATTAACACTGTTGAATTGGGAGTGTGCAACACCACCTTACTCGACCACTAACTAATCCTTTGTGAACAGTCATCTGGAAGAGGCAGTGGTATGGAGGTGACAAGAGCACGTACCATTGCAAAGGCAAAAAAAAAAAAAAAATCAGGACAATAAGATAACCTTGAGGAACCCGAGCAAAGCTGTGCCCGCAAATCAAAAAAAATAAAGAAAAAAATGAAGATGGGGAGATGAGCTGCAGCTATTTGTCAGGGATCATTTTCAACTATTATTATACGCCTTATTCAAAAAAAATATATAAATAAAACACAATTGAAACAAAATAGCAAATGAGAAGAGCAAAGACAGAAATAATTGCTAATCAGAGTCAAGGCCAGCGTTTGTAATAGTGCCACACTTCTCAGGCTACACCCAGTAATCTCCTTCCATGTCGCCTCTGATGAGTTTTAGATTTCCAACATTCCATCAATTTGAATCTTCAAATTCAATTTGCATTCACAGATAAACAAAGGACGATGGTGAAATGCTCCGACCTGACCTTGAAGTGAGAGAGAGAAAATTACGTTCCTTGAGTACAATTCAATCTGAGCTGTAATGAAGAGTCACGTTTGCCCCACCAGCAATCAACATATAATCAGTTACTTAGCGGCTACCTCGCCAGGGGCGAATGACTACTCCAGGAAGGCAGGGGGGAACGGGGGGGGTGGGGGGAACAGACCAGGGCTATCTAGGACAAAAACACTACTAGGCAAGGAACCCACCACCTGTCAACATGTAAAAACGCACTGAGGCACATCAATAGTCATTCTTAAATTCTCAAAGCAGGCTCTTTGACGTGCAGACTTGGGGGTACAGGTACATCAGTCATTTATGCTTGGAGGTGTTAGGCTGGGCAGAGATTTTTTTTTTTACTGATCCGGGTTACGGATTTATCAGTACGCATCTTGCTGTTGAATCCTCCCTTAGTGATAACAGGATCTGCCGCTTCCTAGACAACTATTAATTCCTTCACATTTGAACTTTTTCTGCCACAAACTTTCAAACTACCCATTCCCAAAAATGCTATTGGGTTTGAGTGGTTTCATGTTGCCCATGTCAAGATGCCTAAACAACTAGTAGGCCCAATCCCCAATTTAATGTTGATAACCCTCAACGCCAATCTCAGACACTATAAAATTAAAATAATTAAGTTCTCTGCAGTTTAATGTTTTTAATAGAAATACCAACGTACAAATGGACATCAGGTAATGCAGGACATATTGTGTTGGACAGGACGCTGCTACCGGAGGGTTTAACACTTATCTGATATAATCCAGTTTATGTTTTAGATCTAAAAAGTGGGTTCTTTGTAAAAAAAATATGACCATATTGCTAATAATACAATTTAAATGCAGACGGCACTTATGACCCAAACTCTTAAGTGTAAGGTGCCACTATATCGACGTCTCATAGGCTATTCACATTGAATGCTCCAAACATCAATTAAAGGACAAAGACATGTCGATAAGCACTTGACAAAAATCTATGTTCATAAATTCTTTTTAACACAGCAGCCGGGACTCAAAAATATAATTTCTGTTCTTTATGTTCCCACCCTGCTGACTAAATCACTGTGGAGCCTATTCACTATTACAGGCTTCATTCGGTCTACTGCCAATCCAGTTAAAAGTGTAGCCATGCCAGCAGCTTATAACGCAAACATCACAAGCACATTCCTTTGTATAAGAGTAGAAATACAAAAATAGAAGTAAAATCACAGGGGAAAAGCGAGACGAATCATTACTCAAAGAGAAAAAGGGCTGGATAAAACCAATGCCCTTACCCAACTCTAAAAATGCTGTTACCACCCAACACCTAAACTCTAAAACAAAAACAACGGACCACCCAGTGCCCTTACCCACTCCTAAACCCTAAAAACACTGTTAGCACCCAGTACCCTTGGACACCCATAACCCTAAAATCACCCTTACCACCCAATATCCTTATCCACCCTAAAATCACCCTTACCACCCAATACCCTTACCCACAACTAAAAACACCCTTACCACCCAATACCCTTACCCACCCCTAAACCCTACAAAGCCAAGACATGCGTGGTAAAGGTATATGCGTGGTAAAGGTATGTGTGGTAAAGACATGCGTGGCAAAGGCATTCATTGTAATGTCATACAATTCTACAAATATATACATTTTTAACAATAATTTCTCGAAAACTGAACAGACTTACACAAAAAGGACACTATCCAGATAAAGATCTAGCTTTTTGCCCAAATTTGTGTAATTATGTATTGCCATTTTGAGTGTAAGGCTGTTCAATTTTCCTGTGGGAAATTACATGTGAAAAACTTGTTTTGGGATACCCCCTTCCCCCCCCCCCCCCCCCCCCCCCTCTGCACCATTTGACGGATCACTCTGAAACATTGCAGGAAAGTGCCAAGTTGGATGAACGTTTCACTGAAATTAGTCAAACCGAGTTAAAGTTATTAGCAAACCAAAAAATTAATAACTTATGGAAACAGTACTAACTATAACTAGTTCACAAAATTCAAAATCACACTTGTGTGGGAGGGGAGAGAGTAATGTTTTCGTAGTGGGGAATGCAGAATACTATCTTCCTTACATATCACTTTTAACACTCAGTAGTAGGCCCTTTCGCCACCCCACCTTGGGGCGTGCACAGGGTGGGAGGGGGGGTGCATTTTCGTATGGTAATTAAGTATTACTTTGTTTTTTTTTAAACCCTACTAATTCACTGAAAAAACCAAATGTTAAAGTAAGGTGATACTTAAGTGAATTTGTCAATGGCAACAAACATTTTTAGCTAAAAAAATACCACAGAAATTCACCAGTGATAGTTAGCAGCACTAACAACTTACGCCCCACCATACACTGCTTATGACCTCACATGCTACTTCACCCATGACATCTTCTATGACATCCCAAATGGCATCATTGACATCATCCAATGAGTGTGCTAGTTGGTTTTGTAGATTACATAGTGGCGGGTAAGTACCATATTACTATTCTACCTAATTTTGTAATGCCTGGGTCCCGCTAATGGGTGTGAGTCTTTACAAAACACATCTGTTCCTAGTACACCTTAAGTGAGGTGATAGTCTCTACAGCCAGTCAGAATGCTTTTCAGAGGGGCACAGGATAAGTAAGGGTTAATGGACCTAAAAACTACGGTTGTGGCCTTTTACTCCAGCAGTCTCTGGGTCAGACCTACTATGGGTACTGAGTAGCTAGGCCAAGAACCTTCCCCCCCATGTGAGTCACCATCAATGTCAAGACAGGAGCACCTGTCTCTCTTACACTCTCCACCCAGAAACAGCCAGCAACTTGACCAGTACAGTGATCCCTGCCTCGGAGATGGTGTTCAGCCCAAGGGTAGTGTGACAAGCTCATTATCAGATGCAGATTTCCCCCACGCTCTTTCTTTCTTAGGAGCTGAGTTCATTACAGTTGATTGCTCCTTTTGTGTGGAGAGGACTTTATTTCCTTTGCTGGGTAGCAGAGTACTTAAAATGGCTCAGTTGGGGGGTTGGACAAAGTGCTGGAATCTGATTAAGGGCTGAGCCAGAGAAATATGACAATTCCTGGCGTGCATGCTTTACTCCAGTTTGGTACAATGCTATAGCCCTAAGTACAGTGTAACTACTTTACAGCAGATTTCACCTACTTGTACTCGATGAATGCCCACTTATATTATAAGGCATACCCCATGCCAGCACTTATCCTTGCAGAGTACCATCTGCAACATACTACCTGTACGCAAATACTGGGCGGCACATGATGATAGTCTCACACATGCAGGCCGCACAATCATGTGCACACTTGTTCATGTGTAACCAGTCCAATGCCACTTACCTTAACAGCGCAGCAGTGGATGTATCTTCACAGACAGACACTGGTGGTTAACACCATCAGTCCAATTACCATGAATTTATGGTGAGTGAGACTCACAGTAAAACTTTAAAAAACAAGTAGATAAAAGAGCAAACTCTATTGCGACGAAATAATATATATATATATATATATATATATATATATATATATATATATATATATATATATATATATATATATATATATGTGTGTATGTATATGTGTATATATATTTATATATATATCTATATATATTGAAAGGTTTTGGATAACGCCAGACCGAAAAAGTAGTCTCCAAGCTAATTTGCATACTAGATGAAGGGATTTTGGCAGAATTAAAATGCAGCAGTAGTGTTTGTGCTTTTACGTGAAATGAAAACTGGCACTGAAAATAAGGCTAGGTTATTATAGAACAAAGACTTGTGTGGTTTATGGTTTTTATATTCTTCCTAATCTCTATTATTTGGGTAGATGGAGTTTGTGAATAAGATTTCTGCTTGGATGAGGTTTCCAGTTACCTGAGAGGACACCCTATCATACCAGGGGCATAGCTACCATTGGTGCAGTGGCACCAGGTCACAACGCCCTGAGGGGCTAATTAAACCCTTTGAGTGCTACATTTCACTACATCAACATGAGTCACAGGGGCAGTTTTCCTTTCTTAAGCCAGGGTACATGGCACCCTTGCTACACTACTGCAGTATATCTGCTAAAGGGGCACCACCAAAATGGGGCCCACTAAGTGACAAATAAGGTTGTGCAGGCTAGGTAGAGAGACCAAATTAATTAAACTTAAGCAAACCAACTGCATGAACGAAGAAATAAACGAGGGGCAAAATATTTTTCAATGTTTAAACAGGGCACAAGTCCCAAAAACAGAAGTGGGTGGGCAGTATGTAAGTGACATCATGACAGGTGACATCACGTGATTCATCACAGATAGTGGCTTCACAACCCATGACTTCAAAGAAAGTGACATCACAAGAAGCGACATCAAAGCTTAAGACCTCACACACGTTTAACAGTACATTTGAGCAGATTACAATATTTACCAAATTAAATTTTGCGTAGAGGTTGTGACCAACAATTGAGGCAAATGCAAAATCTGGCCCTCAAGTAAATTTGTTTTTTGTTTTTTTTAACTCTTCCACAAAGAAATTGGCAACAGAGAAACGAGGCAGTACATCTGTTCTGCTTAATTTTTTGCACAGTCTGCATTTTAAAATATCTTATGGAGTTAAGGCGCCTGCAGCATAGATCTTTGTGTACCCAGTAAATCTCAGGGAATAATAATAAAGGTAAAATGACTCTGGAGGTTACTGTACTTGCCAAAGAGATCTGTGTTTTGCATAGTCTCAGTTTTGAATCAAAGTAACAGAGGGTTACAATGTAAAGCACATTTAACACACAGATGACAGATTTTTAATTTATGTTGATGGTTAAGTGGGTTACTGCTTTTAACACAGATCCTTTTCTTACTTGCAGTTCATAAATTGTAACCCTTCTAATGTAACAGTGAGCTATGAAGGACGCGCAACTCCTACACCTTGTAACCCTCACTGTCTTATGTAACATCCTGTACATTGATTAACACACCATTTATTGTCAATGTATAATGTGTATGTGTGATATAAAGTGTTCTGACACCCTGGAATGGGATTTGTAGCACAATAAAAATTCAAATAAGGGCCTCTCTCAAGTACTAGTGAAGTAATAAGCTGTAAGCCTTTGTTTGCCAGGAAGAAGGTGCCCCCTGTGTGTTTTTAGGTCCAAGAGGAGGGGGAAATGACAACAAACATGGAACAAACCTCTTATATGACCTATTTCATTTCAACAATGGTAATCACTCAACAAACGACATTTCCCCATGAACAAAGTCTCATCATATATATTTTTTCTTCTGATTTTATTTATCAAAAAACTTGTGCTTATTCTTTTTTTTTGGATTATCTTTTTTTACGTGCTCAAAAAGTAAAAAAACATTTACAAATACTCACAAATTCATGTAATTGTTTGTGATATTAGACATTAAAAGAACAAATCTTTCAATTGTGGTAACCCCCACACAAAACAATCATACCTCCATTCTCACCTCTCATTCTCTTCAATCATACTACCAAACATACCACACACAAAAAAGTGACAATAAAATACACAACTTTAGACGGGATCCTTACTAGCTATTAATTTTTAACATGATTTTACATTTCAACTGTAACATTCAATAAGATTTTTTCACTGTTTCTAATTGGTTTTTCTCTCCTCTGTGTCTTGGGTAGGATTCCCATAAGTGTAAGAGATGGTCTACGCACGTTCGGGTGAAAAACAAATTATATCACCTTCAGGACCAAATAAACATACATTTCTTTGAATCTGTACAGTGGCCTGGGGGGTTATCTGTACATACAATAGTAATGTGCATAAGACGGAGGGGAATGTCATATTCAGCAATAATTTCAAAAAATTGTTAATTACTAAGTAAACAGCCCTTACAAAAGTTGGTATAGGTGTTTTATCTAGTAGCTCCTGAAGCGTAACAACCAGTGCTCAAAAAGGGGGAAATTGTGTGAGAATTAGTTCTAGGTATAAGGTTAACCCAATGTGAATCAGATGTACCTGAAAGAAAGGAGTTGGGAACAAGATTATTGTTAGCATGCACGGAATATAAGTGCCAACCAGTTTATAACACAAGATAATTTTGTATATTAATAGTTCCTACACGAGTTGTTTGACGTAAGATTTTCTCTGGTTCAACGAGATGCCTTGTCCTCAAGTGGGAGACACCGTTTGGCTATATTCTCAAAGATTCATATTTCTGTGGACACCTTCATCTTAGAGTGTTTAAAGATTGTACTGCAACATAACTATTTTGAATTTAAACAGATTATCACATCAAATTAAGGGGACCAGCATGGGGGCCTCTTGTGCCCCCAGTGTAGCGAATATCTTCATGGGGGAGTTTGAGTGTAAACACATTTTTAATGAGGTAGCTCCTTTTTATGAAAATATAACCCAGTGGCATAGATTTATAGATTATATTTTTTTCATCTGGACAGGACCTGAATCAGACCTTTTGGAGTTTATATCCTGGCTCAATACGAGTGACAAAAATTTCAAGTTCACTTGCAATTACTCCTCAGACAAAGTGGTGTTTCAAGACATATGGATTATGGGCAGACAGGGACAACTAGAATTTAGTCTTTTAAGGAAACCAACAGCTAAAAATACTATCTTGCAGTTTCCACCAGTCATGCCAAAAAGACTCAATCCCCTTTGGGAAATTCCTAAGAATTAGGAGAAATTGCACTAACATCACAGATTTCATGACGCATGCTGAACAACTCCAAGAACGTCTCCTACTTAGAGGATACCCGAGGAGACTCGTAGGCCAATCACTAAAATGGGCTAAATACTACAACAACAGAGGTGTCCTCAAACAACAACCCCAAAGCAACTTCGGACAAATTGGTCTGTGTAGTGGACCATTCAAGTATCAACTACAAAATCAAACAGATACTAAATAAGAATTGGAAGATCCTTACTGTAAATGAGGAAGAACAACCGATGCAGAAACCAATAGTAGCATATAGGAGAAATCCAAACCTTAGAAATATATTGGTACACAGCAGATCCAAACCACAGGAAAGTACTAGGCAAACTACCATAGATGGATTGCCACTACCAATAGGAAACTACAGATGTAGCAATAGCCATGCCTGTGATTCCGCCATAATTACTCAGACATGGACATACGGAGAAAAATCAGGCACACTAAGGCATATGGAAAACTGCGGAAGCTCAAACATCATCTATTTGATCATATGCCCATGTGGGCTAGGATATACGCGGAATCTCAAGAGAACTGCACACCAGACTCTCAGAACATAAATCGGCAATAAGAACAGGGAAACTGCAGGCACCCCATGTCAAACATTTTCAAGACTTTCAACATACCGAAACTGAACTGAAATTGTTAATATTGGAACGTGTCAAAACGATACCAGGCAAAGATCCAGTCAAAACGCGAACACAACGGGAGATATGTTGGATTTTTCCTCTAGACACTGTTCGCAAAGGCCTACATGAAGAAATAATATGGCTTGTAATACAGGCCTTTGACTAGCAGCCACCATATATCGTAGCACTGAGATTGTGTACCCTACCAAATACCAAGTTGGTCCCTATTTTTTTACGAATAGCCCCAAAAATACAGATACAGGGGTATCTCTCTGTGAGTTCACAATATATGTTATACACGGTGGTAGATTTCTTTGACAGCTTCTTAGCTATTGCTACATAGATAGCTGTCTATTTTCAAACAGGGAACTAGCAATATTAGATACATCATTGACAGAAGTACTGATAATCCGTAAATTTCATTTCCAATTGTTCTCACGTAATGTAATATCGTAAAACCTGTAAATGAATAGTCTGTCTGTAAAACTCGTTTTATGTGTTCCCATGCACATTAATTTCTGAAATCCCTATCAAGCTTTAAAGCTTTAAAGACCACCTACCCGATTTGGGGTTCATCTTGTCTTATTGGTAAGCCATACCTCATAGCATCTTTCGCATTATTAACTCACTAATGCCAAGACACAGTGTGATTACCATTTTTAGGACAAGGCCTTA
Organism: Triturus cristatus; assembly: GCF_964204655.1. Lineage (NCBI taxonomy): Eukaryota > Metazoa > Chordata > Amphibia > Caudata > Salamandridae > Triturus > Triturus cristatus. The sequence goes on along the minus strand of NC_140593.1, from coordinate 1,075,198,466 downwards.
TTGCCTGGCTGCTTTTAAATACAGAAAATTTTGAATACACTAATTCATTGGTGCCAAGGGATATGTTATAAATAACACCGTAATAACCACTTCGAAGTTTTACACCCTAACACTTTGGTTGTCTCAAACACGGGGAAATTCTTTTTCCCGGTTTAAACAACTGAAAGAATTAGTGGTAGCAATTTATTCTCACCATTCCAATATGGCGACTACAAAAAAAAGTCAAGTCTCAAAATAATAAAAACGACTCCTTTATGCTTTCATAGTACGCCAATATTTACAGCTTTCACCCCGCTGGAAGGGGAGAAAAAAATTAATCAAAAAAGATTCTTTTGAACTAACTTGCGCCACGGCAAAAGTTACACAGAACATCGCAATAATTACTTATAAGTTTAGATTTTATAATCCTTATTAGCACGGGGCAGCAAATGCTATCTTTTCTCTTGCAAGACAAATAAAACTGTATGTGATAATTAACTTTCACTAGTTCAATATGGCGATTTTAGAAGAAACTAGCTTTTAAACTTGTTCCCATTACAAAATAACGTACTATTGCGAGATTGGTCGATGAGAGGCTAGGCCCACGTCATAAAAACAGAAGTAGGAAAGTCGGCGCTTAGAACTACAGGACTCCATGCAGACGAACGCACGTGAAAAGTAATACCGGTAATACGGCACTAGGTCTAGTATAGGCGCCACCTGTACATGTCCAAGCGTAGTTCTCCAACGAAAGCTAGACAGTTTAAAAATGCACATTTTCTCGAGTACCATTATGACTTTTATACAGGACAGTAATGACATCATGCGAATTTCTCTATGATGACGCGATGCTGTGTTCCGTTTTCTACTATATGTAATGTGGTGCTTACAATACAGTAAAAACATTAGACGTGTCCCTTTTTCAGAGATGCTATGTGGCACATTGCTCACATAGAGAAGGGCATTCTGCCTCATATAAAGTGGCACATACATTGTAGGTAGATTGCCTTATTGACTCGATAGCTCGCCAACTTTACGTGAGACCAAATATCTGACTGTTAGGTAATACAGTTGTATCCGCTTTCCCTGTGTAGAGATCCTTTAGTATGGCCACAATCGATCTATGTACCCGCATGAAAGAATAAGGATCAGATTTAATAGGTAGACTTATAAATCGCCACAAACAACTAGAACGTTGTTTAAATAGTGGTTTCTTCTAATATGACATTCCCTAAATGTATTCTGAAGCACTAAGCTCATCGGTATTAGGATGAACAGGAAAGTGCCCATAGAATTTACCAATTGCATCTCACAAATAATAATCTTGTAAATTATCAGTATAAGTTTTAATGGTGCATTTAAAAGAAAGATATTACACCATAAACAAGCAGTGGCATATACCGAATAGCATTTTACCACCACCATATCACTCTAACTTGGAAGTAGGCACAGTACATAGCTACATTCAAATTATGAGAAACCGTTATTTTCAATAGTGCACAATGTTGGAAAGGAATGTGTTACATAACATGTTCCTGCCCCACATTAACAGGATTGTATTGTAATTATGATTGGCTCTTTACATGTTTTAGAACCAACACAACTGAATACATCAGGATAATACAGAGACAATACCCTTTCCATATTTTGGGACAATGGGGCTACTATGGTAAACCATGTTATCAACAGTATTGCCGATGTTTAGGTAAGATGTTCCCAGCATTTCTTACAGTAAATTAAAAGAGCACTGTAATAAAAGATCAAAATAATAGAATACGACCTCTAATATTTTGTTGGGGACCTATTGTTACAGATGGAACTATAAGATTTTAATATAGAAGTTGGACGACTAACAAATTGGAGTATTTTTTGATAAGACACATTGAAGCCCTGGCGTGATATAGAGAATACATCTCCCACAATATACAATCAGGGGTAAGACTGGATATCTCTTAGATCTAGTTAAAAAGTCCTACCGGAATATGAACTAAGATGTCGGGCTAATCTCAACCATAATTTGTTTCTGACCACAGAAATATGAATCTTTGAGAATATAGCCAAACGATGCCTCACACTTGAGGACAAGGCATCTCGTTGAACCAGAGAAAATCTTAGGTCAAACAACTCATGTAGGAACTATTAATATACAAAACTATCTTATGTTAAAAACGGGTTGGCACTTATATTCTGTGCATGCTCACAAGAATCTTGTTCCCAACTCCTTTCTTTCAGGTACACCTGATTCGCATTGTGTTAACCTTATACCTAGAAATAATTCTCACACAATTTCCCCCTTTTTGAGCACTGGTTGTTACCCTTCAGGAGCTACTAGATAACGCACCTCTACCAACTTTTGTAAGGGCTATTTACTAAGTAATTAACAATTTTTTGAAATTATAGCTGAATATGACATTACCCTCCGTCTTATGCAAATTACTTTTGTATTTACAGATAACCCCCCCAGGCCACTATACAGATTCAAAGAAATGTATGTTTATTTGGTCCTGAAGAAGGTGATATAATTTGTTTTTCACCCGAAATGTGCGTAGACCATCTCTTACACATCTGGGAATCCTACCCAAGACGCAAAGGAGAGAAGAACCAATTAGAAACAATGAAAAAATCTTTTTGAATGTTACAGTTGAAATGTAAAATCAGGTCAAAAAGTAATAGCTAGTAGGATCCTGTCTAAAGTTGTGTATTTTATTGTCACTTTATTGTGTTTGGTAGTATGATTGAAGAGAATGAGAGGTGAGAAGGGAGGTATGATGGTTTTGTGTGGGGGTTACCACAATTGAAAGATTTGTTCTTTTAATGTCTAATATCACAAACAATTACATGAATTTGTGAGTATTTGTAAATGTTTTTTATGACTTTGAGCACGTAAAAAAAGATAATCCAAGAAAAAGCATAAGTGTTTTGATAAATAATAAAATCATAAGAAAAATGATATATGATGAGACTTTGTTCATGGGGAAATGTTTGTTGAGTGATTACCATTGTTGAAATGAAATTGGTCAGATAAGAGGTTTGCTCCATGTTTGTAGCCTTTGTTTGCCCTCCATTGCCTTTGCAGGTAGGTGTGAGGCTCCAGGTAACTTAAAGCCACGATACTCAATCAAAAGAAGGCCTGCTGGCCGCTTAACTTCGGCCTCTGTTATGAGCCCAGCTGGAGTCTGCAATATGAAGCGCCCCACCGTCTGCATTTTGCTGCTCGAAATGAAAGCAGTCAACCTACTGGCGCTGCTGAATCTGTCCCGGTGACTAAAAATTACACCGGGACGAGTTCATGATATTTCTGTGGACCCAAATTCTTGGCCAGGGAGATGGCGCCTGTGAAAAAAGTGGATAGACGCAGTCTAATCGTGTGTCTTTGACTCTTGCCCTGGTTTTATTGTTCCTCTGCTAGACCCTCCTAGTTAAGTGATGAGCTGTGATCTGCTATTTAGGTTGACTAATCGGAGCTCTAACACTATTCTGTATTTGTTTTCACCAAATTAAATAGTGAGTTCTCTTTAGCACACCGGATACTAAGGACCATCTGTAGGTCTCAAACCATTTGACCCAAGTGTTGAGCTTAGCGCTCTGGACCAATTATGTATCACACACGAAATAAAGTATGAGCAGCACATCCAATGCTAACACTCTGGTCAACATGCTACAAGTGACAAAAAAGAACAGAAAACACACAAGACAGTCGGAAGAACTCCAAGATAGATGGAATTATCTATTGAAAGGATGGCCAAACGTACTTAGAGAGCCTCAATCATGCCAGTCTTTCTGGGATTTGCACACACGAGAAGTTTACAAACAATGAATGCAGATACCACTCAACTGCACAGTCCACCGGCCCCCTTTGAGGCCCCTAACCAGGGTCGGATTGGTGTACCAGTTACTTACCTTCGGTAACCATGTATCTGGTAGAGATGTTGTATAGCCGCAGATTCCTTGACTTGGAATATCCCCAGGCGTCGGACTGAATCCGGAAAATTCTTTGCAGCAGCACCTCTGCGTGCCGGCGCCACACAACCCCGCCCTGACGTACGTGACGTCAGCGAGGTCAATTAAGTCTCTCCCGGCACGCGGACGTCAGTTTTCTTCGGAGAAACTTTTCCGCTGCACAACACGGAGCCACCAACAAAACTGTGAAAGTATGGGATCAGTGTGCAAAGGATGAAAAATCCATAAAACAAATAAGGCGGATGGTGCAAAACACCATCATAAAAGACTGTATCAGACACTGCTTACATATAAGTGAAAAAGCAAAAGTGGAACAAAGCTGTGAGGAAGAACACCGCAAAGCGAAGCGTAGACACTTCTCAAAGTGCGAACAACAAGGGTAGAATATCTTAACAGACAAAAAAAGACTTATTACCATGTAGAACCGTGCCGTCCAACAAGGACAGAGAACATAATGAACAGCAATTTACTTCAAAAAGGTATGAAAAGACAGGCACTTCCCTTATAATAATGGAAGTGTGAAACAGAGCTTAAGAGATCTTCCAAGAAGACGACTATATAGGAGTCAAGAGCCCCTAGTCAATGGAGAAGGCGGGAGGGAGAGAAGACAGCAGGAGAAGAAGAAGAATCTCCTGATGACAGTGAATGAAAAGGCACCATCTACAGGAAAAAGCCCCTTGGAGTGAGTCAGCCGCATATGGTATTTCCGAAAGGGGCGCAACTATGTGAGCACCCTTGAAAGGAAACCAATGGCAACTGAAAGTAGGCAAGAGGAGAAGCCCACCTGGCAAGGTTCTCGCAGAACGGGGAGGATGGGTGGGCGTTAAGGAATCTGCGGCTAGACAACGTCTCTACCAGATACATCGTTACCGAAGGTAAGTAACTTGTACATCTGTTAGAGACATCAAGTCGCAGATTACTTAACTTAGAACAGACAGACCCCCCCCCCCCCCAGGATATTGTGGCATGGATTAGCAAATTTAGCGGCACAAATATGGAAATTTAGCGGCACAAATATGGAAATTTAGCTGCATTTTTGAGGCACTTTATTTTCCTCATAATCATTCATTTTCAGCCTGAAATCAATGGAAGCTGTTTTAGCAAAGTATTACACTTTGAAATAGGCATGTTTAAAGTGTCTGCAGCTCTACGGAAGCACAGCACCAGTCCTAACTTTGTGGGCGGAAGCTGTATTTATCCCTGGGATGTTCTAGTGCCATGTATGCACCCCTATTGGGGCACTGCTACCTACGGATCCGAGAGGCAGGACACCTCTTCCTCAGGCACCCTCTTGCCACTGCAGGTGCCACTGATGCCCTGCAACATTGGTAGCAACATAATATTTCTTTTTTTTAATTTGCTTCAAAGATATTGTTAACAGATGACAAATGAGACAGTAAATCTGTTCTAGGTTACTCAATTGGTTACAATAGAGGCTGCATTTAAAATATCGTACAGCAGTGTTAACCAAACTGTGGTCCGGGGACCCCCAGGGGTCCCTGACACTTTCCCAGGGGGTCCGCAGGCAGCAGTTTAAAAAGCACTGCAATTGTATAATTAGCAGTTTTCCAGCAACAATAAAAGTGCCAAGATAACACCAGTGATTAATGTACCTGCTGGAGAGAGATGAGAGTTTTGACCTGTGGCAACTTTGAGTTATCTAATGTAGCACAGAGGGTTAATATGCCTATTGCAAAGAACGTGTACTGTGCATTTTAAATAACAGTATTTTATGTGCATAGGCAAGTGGGTTACTGGTTTTGTCACAAAGATTATTTTGTTACTGTGCAGTACGTAAATGACAACCGTAATCTAGCACAGTGACCTATAAACTGTCATCAAAGAGCTGCTTGCAAACTGCATGGTACAAGTTAGTAACTTATGTTTTTTCCCTGTCTTTCATTATCCCGATGCTGCTAAAAAGGTTTATTAGGGTGGAAATACATTTTTATTGTTAAAGTCCATGCTAACCACTGTCTTATGTTCTGAATCCCGAGTTTTTTGTGCTTCTCCAGACCAAGCACTCTTTAAAAATGCCTACCAGTATAAATGACATGTGAATCCTACACCTTGTAGTCGCCTTTGCCTTATGTAACATTTTCTATACACTGATTTACACTTATGATTAATTGTCTCTATATGTGTGTGATGTAAAGTGATAAACGTGTTGTAGACTGCACCATTGTTTCCTAAATTTCTTTGGGGGGGAGAGCCTCCCAAAGCCCCCTTTGTAGTGGTCAGGCACACTCAATGCACTTGGTGTGCACCGTATGGGGACTGGTCTGAAAACATTTGCCAGGGCTGCTTTGGGTTTCCAGTCTGGCCCTGGCAGGAGTAGGAGCCTCGTACTGCGAAATAAAACCAACCATTTAAAAGTTAGTCACAGAGATGCAACACCAACCTTCCCATTACAATTTTAGTTTTTTGCAAATTCTTTCCATATAAAATACTAAGGGGGATATTTACAAAATAAGTGGTGGAGCGTGTCGTTAGCCTCTGTGGCTTAACGATACGCCCCGCCACTTCAGAAACGCAGGGCTGCACCATATTTACAAGAATATGGTGCAGCCCTACATTTTGCCCTGTGCTGGTGCTACACTTAGCAGTGTAGCGCCAACGCAGGCACCTTTGCAACACAGTGCAAGGGTGTCTGTGTGCAGGGGAAGATTGTTTATGTAAAGAAGGTCCCCCCTTCCTGCACATAAACAATCTTGAAATGGGGTTTTGTCACTTTTGTGTGTGCTGCTTAATGCAGCACACAAGGAAGTTACAAAATGCCATTTTTTTAATGATTGTTTATGTGCAGGAAGGGTCACCTTCCTGAACATAAACAATCCAAGGCGTTTTGCTTTTTCCAGGTGTGCTGCACAAGGCAGCACACATGGAAAAAGCAAAAATGAGGAGAAATAAAGCCTTCCTCCTCGTTTCGCCAAGTTAAGACCTGGTTTTCCCTGGTGTTAATTTTGGCGCTGCCTCCTATTTACGCTGCCCCTGTGAATAGGGGGCAGCATCAAAATCAATGGGTTTTGCGGTGGAATGCCCACTGCAAAACCCACTACCCACCCCTTTCACGCTAAGCATTGTGCGAAAGGTGGCCTTATTTACAACGCAGCGTTAAGCCATATTAAGTGGCTTACCACTGCCTTGTAAATAAGGCAAAGCCCCTATCGACGCGCGAACATTACAAAAAGTGATGTTTCCAAGGTGGTAGGGGTTTGTAAATATGCGCCTAAAATCCTTAGTATTTTGAGTATTTGTTTTGTGTGCACACGTGTTTACTTTTTTCGAATTACTGTTTTAACATTTGAAATTGATATCATACAAATTGCGTGGGGGTCCCAGAGTTCCAGTGGTGACTTAGTGGGGTCCTCAGGAGTCAAAAGTTTGGGAACCGGTTAAGATACCTGTTGTAGAGACCATTGTGTGCCCTGCAATTTCGAGGGGATTTTAATAGAGGTAAGATAACTTTTGCTCCCAGCTGAATGTTGAAATAAGAAAGCCCTCCTACTGCCTGCACGTTGCTGCACCTAGCCGAATTCAAACAGCTTGCAGGCGCTGCTGAATTATCAGACACCAGGACAAATTCAGTATTTTTCTCTGGGAAATTAGCTGCCGGAAGTGAGATCAGGTGGGTTCCCCCTACTTTCCCCCTACTTTCCAGCACTGGTTGCCATCTCCAAAGAAATTGATAGTTCATGTAGCCTGATAATTGTAGTTTTCTTGTCGGTTACGTTGAACAGTGCATTCTGCACAGACAGGAAGCCTTTCGTCATGCAGCAACAAGGTTCAATGGCCACCGCCCATCTTCCCTTTCCCTGGAATTTTGTGAGCATAAGTATTGACACCCTTAAGCCTGCAAAGGCCTATCCAATAAGGCACACATACTGACATCGCAGAAAGCTGTACTGTCAACACAGACCTAAAAAAATTCCGTTATTTCCATCTCAATCGTTGACTCATTCCTTCTATTTCTTTGTTTGTTTTCTTGATTTTCTGTTATTTTTCTCAATCCTTGTCGCGCCACTTCCTTTAATCTGTTTTCATTGCCCCTTCCCTTTCTCTTCTCTTTATTTCCTTCCTCCCCTTTCTCGTTTTCAGTTTTGTTCTTGCTTCCATCACTTCTCATCCCTATAATTCCCACTCCAGTGTTTCTCATCATTCTCTTTCAAATTCTCTTTCCTCCTTACTCGCTCTGTTCTCCTCATCGTTGTTTTATTCTCTCTTTCACTCCAATTTTCTGCATCGGTTCTTTTCAGTGCACGGCTCTTCCTTCCATGCCTTTCCCTCCTGCTTTCAGTTTGTCCTTCCTGCCTCTCTCGCGCATTCACTTCCTGCACTTCTCCTTTGTATTCCCATCTCTTCAATCTTTGTCTCTTGTTTATATTCCATCTCCCCACCTCTCCTCCTCTTCCTACCTCTTTGCCTCCCTCCCCCACTTCAGCTCTCAAGCTTTCACCGCCCCCCTCTATGTCCGCTCAGGGAACCTTTTACTCATTCTCCTCGCACCTCTATTCTCCTGTCCCACCGCTCTCTACGTCTTGTACTCTTTCTCCGTACTTCACCCATCTCTTCTGCTCCTCTTTGTCCCATCTCAACCTCGTTCTGCCCCCCTCAAGGCCTCTACCTTCCCTCCCCTCTTTAGCCTTGGCCTCCTTTCGCACACCTATTTCTTCTTTCCCATCTCTCCTTTGGCATCGCTATCTTCCTTCCCTCCCTCTCCAACTCACACCTTCCATTTCTTTCCAACCTTCCCCTTTCTAGCTCCTTCACATCTCACACTTCTCTCCCCTTTTTGTCTCTTCAGCTTTCCCCCTCCTCCAATCTCTCTTCCCCTCGCCTCTACGTCATCCAGCCCTCCCCCATTCGCGCCCCTCACTCGTTCTCCCTCTCCATCTCTTCCTCTTCCAATCCTCATCCTCACGTCTCAATCGTAGCTCCCCCCTCTCCACGCTGCACATCTCTCAGTCCCTCGCAGTTTGTTCTTCATTTAAATGCCTGCAGTTGCAGCTGGTCACATCAGCCACCCTTCCTCCCCCACACCACCTTTGCCTGCTCCCCCACAGGATGCTGAGGTTGTCCGAAATCTCGCTTTTCTGGCATCTACCAGAGATTCACCATGGGTGGGAAGGGGCCGGGGGTTACTTCTATGAGTGAAGCTGCCCCCTGTTCCCCATGAGGGCGATGTGCAGGAATACACACGTGGGGCCGACATTCCAGCAGGTCGGGGGAGATCTGCTAAAAAAAGACCTCCCCCCAGCTCCTGAAACATTAGACAGACATCGTTGTAACGTTTATCTGCTGATCCCTGCAAAGGCCTAACAAATATGCAACACATATTGTCATTGCAGACAGCTGTCCTATCAGCACAGACACTTAAAAGGGGCCTCCTTCCAAGAGCTGACCAACCCTCCAAATTTCGTGGGTAGTTTTTACAAAACTACCGATTTCGCGATTTTTTTTGCAAATCGCAAAATCCTGGAGGGTCTGAATAGGTACCACAGCCATACCCCAGGGGGAGGGTAGGTCTGCGACAGAACAACAGAAAGATCCCAAGCACTGAGCCGGCAACAGAGTGACGGATAATGGGGAAGGCTGTGGCGGGACAGCCAGACAGCAACCCAATTAGCTCGGAAGAGCAAAAGATAACGGGAGGCAAGGCGTCCCAAAAAATGCCAGAATGGTGCTACACCATACCCGTATAAGTATGAGATGTAGAAACGGCACCAGCTATATACCAGACAAAGAGAGAGAGAGAGTCCTGAACGAAGGAGGAAGAAGGACCACTCTCAGCTTAATGACGCACTATGTGGACACCAACCAAAGGATGGGGAAAACATGAAGAGATGCAACCAGAGCCTACCAGGCTAGCCCACGGAAGGAAGGCCGGCGAAGCTACAGCCAGGAACCAAAGGGCAAGAGGTAGCAACTGAGCAATGTGCTAGAAGGACATGCGGGAACAAGAAACGCGCCAAGCGCACACCCAGGCACCAAAGGGGGGACAGGGGCGAACAGTAACAATCTGAAGCACGCTGATGCGGGCTGACATGCACAGAGCCGACAGCCAGCGGCCCAATGGGTGCCTGAGTGGCCTTTCTGGAGGTAGATGGGCGTCCATTACCTCCCTTTTATCAAGGGGCAGGTGTGTTGCTACCTCTCTCTCGCTGGGCCAACCCATTAATTTATGCACATTGAGCGGGGGCATGGGGCCTGAGCAGAAGTGGCCTCACTTGTTTTCAGGCGTGTTTCACTAGTGTAAACTAATCCCTTCTTTTTTTTCATTCCCCCTTTTTTTTGTTTAAATAAAATTTCACCGAGGCAGTGTTTTGCGGAAAGGCAATATGCAAATGTGGACCACTTTTTTTTTTAGCGTGCCCGGGCGATTTTTAATCCCAATCCAACCCTGCCCCTAACTGCACTCAGCAGCATCGTCTGGGAACTGCCACACCAAGGATTGCATACTTCTTACAAGTTGCCTCTGCGATACCTTAAAAACTTTTTCCTCTGCATTTCTTGGCTTTCTAAAGCAAGAAGGCGGCATCTGGAGACTGGCATTTCATAATATAGGAGGCCGCCCCGCCGCCCAGGCTTTAAAAGCGGAGGCCTAATATGCTTGTCATTTCAGAAGACGGAAGGTGAGGAGCGGAGGCGCATAAAAGCGACCGGGACCGGGGCAGGGAGGGGGCGCCGGATGGCGCAGCAGCGGCAGCTGACACCTCCTTGAGATTCTGCACATTCCAGGTGCAGAATAATGGGTAATTTCAGCAACATAAAAGCGAGGGTCAGAGAACATGTTTGCATGATAAGAGGGACGCCTTTACAAACACCCTCCAATCCCGCGCAGGGAGATGAAACCCAGCGATTTGGTGACTCATTACGGTTTCATGGAAACTCGGCGATGCGCTCCGGAGTGACCTTTCGCAGTCAGACTTCATTTCCAGAGCTGGATTGCCAAGTCCCTGCGTGGAATGAGCATTTCACCACGCGGCTCGCTTACACTCTGCGAGACACTCCCACCGCCAGCGCAGGCTCCCTCTATCACCGCAGCCCGTCTCGTTTCACTAGAGTCCCGGGAGAGGGTGGAGGGCGGGAGTGACACAGCACAAGATGGGGGAGACAAGGTAGGGATGAAGTGCGAGGAAGGAGACACACACTGCAAGTCTCGTTTCAAATGAGTCCCGGGAGAGGGTGGAGGGTGGGAGTGACACCACAAGATGGGGGAGACAAGGTAGGGATTAAGTGCGAGGAAGGAGACACACAGCCCGTTTCAAAAGTAACCCTGGAGAGGGTGGAGGGGCCGGAGTGACAGCACAAGATGGGGGGGGGGGGGGGGGGGGGAGGAAAGACAAGGTAGGGATACAGCACGAGCAAGGAGACACACACTGCAAGTCTCGTTTCAAAAGTGTCCCAGGAGAGGGTGGGAGTGACGCAGCACAAGATGGGGGAGACAAGGTAGGGAATCAGCGCGAGGAAGGAGACGCACACTGCCTGTCTCGCTTCAAACGAGTCCCAGGAGAGGGTGGGAGTGACACAGCACAAGATGGGGGAGACAAGGTAGGGAATCAGCGCGAGGAAGGAGACGCACACTGCCTGTCTCGCTTCAAACGAGTCCCAGGAGAGGGTGGGAGTGACGCAGCACAAGATAGGGGAGACAAGGTAGGGATACAGCGCGAGGAAGGAGACGCACACTGCAAGTCTCGTTTCAAAAGTGTCGCAGGAGAAGGTGGAAGGGCCGGAGTAATACAGAACACGATGGGGGAGCCAAGGTGGGGATGAGTGCGAGGAAGGAGGGACAGTCTATAAGTGAGATGTCAGAGTCACATTGACAGACAGTGGAAAGGAACCATTCACAGCACAGAAAATGCCTCTTCAAGCAATGACCAAGACAGGGGGGTCTAGAAACCAAGCGAGCGTAAGCAGTACCTTCATCGTAAACTATGGACTGTGGCATTTCCGTGATGTACACTCGAGGCAGGGGCCGAGGTGGGCAGGAACTCGCCACGACGCGGCTCTGCTGCTTTGTTCCACTTGTATACAGCTCTGCTGTTTGCTAGAATCATCGCCACAGTTCTGCTACAATTCTGCAGTTTTATGTATACATCTGTTTTACAATTATATGCATTTGCTGCTAATGATCACTGAGCATCTATTTAGCAGATCGGAATCTATATAGACCAAAATTAACGAAATCAATATTAATACTGGGAGACCAAACCACACCTCTCTCGGTGGTCACCACCCAACATGAAAACACTGCCCGTATGGATTCAAAACAAAAACATGCTCCTTCCCACACACCCCATACAGCGTAGAGTGCCGTCTGTGAAGGTACGCACCGCAGTGCCCAACATGAGGTAAAAAGCACTACTTAAATGTCAGAATATACCTGTTCTGTACCCACCTCACCCGCAACAACACTGCTGACCTGAAACCCTCTCCAACAGCCTCAGCGCCACTGCATTTGTCACACTTCAACTTGTGAACAACTGGACGACCAGAAATTACTAGTGTTGTGTGTTGGCAACTAGATGGAAAGCTGCCAGGTTTTCTTTTGCTCTGAACACAGTTTTTGGTCTTCGGTATGTCTGACTCGGCCAGGAGAGAATTCTCTCTTCGCCTATCCCTTGGGATATAGAGAATTCCAAAGGGCCTGCACTAATACACGTCGCCACCTTTCTGGTAGACAGTTCGGTAAAAGTCTGTGAGCAAAATACAAGTGGGTGAAAGTGGGGAAAACATTACGAGCTCCTTAACCTTTTGTAAGAACATCCAAACAACCAGGGCACTGATCGAGGGTACACGCTGGTAGACGGCATCTACCCACTATTTTAACAGGGTGGACGCAGTCTACCCCGCCAAGAAGTTGCCCCACAGAAATACGTTGAACTCATCCCGGTGTGGGACATATTCAGCAGCACCTGCACGTTGTCTGCTTTCATACTGAGCAGCAACCCAGGCAGGAGGGGGCTTATCAGTCCAGCTGGGCCCAAAACAAAGGCCAGAGATCATGGACCATCAGTCCTCCTTTTGTTTGAGTGTCCAGAATGGGCGCTATCTGGAACCTCACACGTAAAGACAATGGAGGGAAAACAAAGGCTTACAGCTTATTACTTCACAGGGCAGTCCCTGTACATGCTATGCATGCACTGTAAGAATGTCACGTGTTTCTCTTTCCACACATAATTTAAATACCACTATTTTGTTTTATTTCTTTTATAGCGCTACCCATCTCAATTGAGGATGTCCGAGCGCTTTATATCACATGTACACATTATACATTAACAATAAATCATGTCTGTAGATCAATGTACAAGATGGGTTACATAAGACCGTGAGGGTTACAAGGTGCAGTACTCACGTCCGTAATAGCTCACGGTGCTATATTAGAAGTACAACTTATGAACTGTAAGTAACTAAGGATCTTTGTGTTAAAAGCAGTAACCTACTAACCTAGCAACATAAAATACAAATAAACATCTGCATATTACATGATGAGCTTTGCAGGAGACATATTAGCCCTGTATGCTATGATTCAAAACTGGGACTAGATAAAACAAATATCTTCAGGAAATGTGTTAACCTCTAGAGTTATCTTTCTATTATTATTATCATTTTTATTATTCCCTGAGGTTTTATGAGCACACACAGATCTCTGCAGCAGGTGCCTTAATCACCATAAGAGATTTTAAAATGCAGACTTTGTAAACAATTGAGCAGAACAGATTTACTGTCCATATTTTTTGTGGCAGAGTTTTTAAGCAAAATCTCATTTGTTAAGACTTGTAACACACTCACATGCGCTCATGTTAGACCTGCTAAACAGGTGTGAGATGTTAAGATCCGGTGTCACTGCTTGTGATGTCACTTCCTGTGAGGTCTTGGGTTGTGATGCCACTCCCTGTAATGCCACATGCAATGTTGAGCACTGTGATGTCATGCGCTGTGACTCCATTTGTATACTGCCTAACTTGGTTAGTATCCCCACTTCTTTTTTTAGTACTTGTGCCCTGCAACCAACCATGCTAATGTGGTATACTGCAAAGGCGGCACAGATCTAAAGGTGAGTCTGACAGCAGTGTGTTAACCTGGGAGTGTAGAACAGGCACCACAAAGGAGTAAACCTGGTGTGAAAAGTGCACGCAGAACACAGATGGCAAAGCGCTGACTCATAGAACCTTATCAGTACTATTCTACTCGCAGCTTTCAGTGTTTCAATCAATCAATCAGGGAATTGTAAGCACGCTACTCACCAGTGAGGGTCTCAAGGCGTTGAGGGGGAGGGGGGTCCGCAGATCTGTTTAGCCCAAGAGCCAGGTCTTGATGGTCTTCCTGAAGGTGTTCAGGGAGGGGGCGCGTCTGATGTCTGCCAGTAGCTCGTTTCAGGTCTTGGCTGCAATGTGAGAGAAGGATCTTCTGCCTGCTCTGGCTCTTTGGATGCACGGAGTTTCGGCCAGTGCGAGGTTGGAAGATCGGAGGTTTCTTTTGGGTACGTGGAAGTCGATTCAGTCGTTGAGGTATTTGGGTCCGTTGTTGTGTAGGCATTTGTAGGCGTGAGTGAGGATTTTGAAAGTGACTCTTTTCTCCACGGGGAGCCAGTGGAGACTTCGTAGGTGTTGGCTGATGTGTTCGTGTCGGGGGATGCCGAGGATGCGTCTGGCGGTGGTGTTCTGCATTGTCTGGAGTTTGCGGAGTAGGGACTTGTTGATGCCGGCATAGACTGCGTTTCCATAGTCCAGTCTGCTGTTGATGAGTGCGTGGATGACTGTCTTCCTTGACTCAGGGGGGGATCCACTTAAAGGTCTTGCGGAGGATGTTGAAGCAGCTGGAGGTGACGGCGTTGACCTGTCGCTTCATGGTGAATGATGAGTTGAGTACGATGCTGAGGTTCTTGGCAAGGTCTGTGGGCGTAGGTGGGCTTCCGAGGGCGGTCCGCCAACAGGTGCGGTCCCATGCAGAAGGGGTGGTACCGAGGTCAAGGACTTCTGTCTTCTCGGCGTTGAGCTTCAGGCAGCTGTTGGTCATCCAGACTGCGACGTCTTGCATTTCTTTCTGGAAGATGAGTTTGGCAGTGGTGGGGTCTTTGGTGAGGGAGAGGATGAGCTGGGTGTCATCAGCGTAGGATAGGATGTTGAGGCCATGTTGTCGGACGATGGCTGCGAGGGGGGCCCATGTAGATGTTGAAGAGGGTGGGGCTCAGTGATGAACCCTGTGGGACTCCTCAGGTGATTTTCGTGGGGTCTGAGAGGAAGGGTGGGAGTCTGATCCTTTGGCTTCTTCCAGTGAGGAATGATCGGATCCAGTCCAGGGCTGTTCCTTGTAAGCCTGCGTTGTGTAGTCTGGCGACTAGTGTGCGGTGGGAGACGGTGTCGAAGGCCACTAATAGGTCAAGTAGGATGTGGGCTGTAGAGTGGCCTTTGTCCAGGAGGCTGCGAATGTCTGTGGTGGTGAGTAGGGCGGTCTCTGTGCTGTGGTTGCTGCAGAGTCCGGATTGGGATGGGTCAAGGGCGGCTTTCTCTTCAATGAATCGTGTCAGTTTCTAGTTGACTGTTTTCTCTGCAACTTTGGCTGCAGAGAGGAGGAGCGAGATGGACTGCTAGTTCTTGAGGTTGGTGGGGTCAGCTGTAGGCTTCTTGAGCAGGGGTCTGACTTCTGCGCGCATCCAGTCGCCTTGGAAAGGGCCCGTTTTGAAGGTGGTGTTGATGGTGTGTTATAGTTCAGGTGCGATGGCAGCCATTGCTCTGTGGTAGATGTGAGGGGGGCAGGGGTCGGTGGGTGCCCCCGAGTGGATGCTTTTCATGTTCGAGGCGGTGTCTTCGGCGGTGATCGGTGTCCAGTTGGAGATGGTGGGCTGGCTGGTGTTTCTGGGGGGCGGGGGGCGCCATGCCTGGTGGATGGTCGATGAAGTTGTCGTAGAGGTTTTTGATCTTGAGGTGGAAATAGGTTCCAAGCTTGTCGCAGGGGTCTTGGGATGATGTCTGTGGCTTCACTGCGTGGGTTGGTAAATTATTGAATGACACTGAAAAATTCCTTGGAGTTGGTGGAGTTGGCCAGGATTTTGTTGTGGATGAAGTTCCTCTTGGTGGCTCTGATCTGGTTGTGGTAGTCCGTCATGACGTCCTTGTAGGTGGTGTGGTTTTCGGTTGTCTTGGTGTTTCTCCAGTTCTTCTCCAGGCGTCTGCAGGTGCGTCTGGCTTCTTGGAGAGCGGTGGTGAACCAGGCGGCTTTCCTGGGGCGTTGTCTGTCGGGGTTGCATAGCGAGGCGAGCTCGTCTGCGCAGTTGGAGATCCAGGTGTGGAGCTCTCTGGCTACGTGTTTCATTGAAAATAACTTATTGCACATACCATCCTTACTTTGAGATAGAAACAAAAGTCACTACTACAGAACATCTGTTTTAAAGAAGTCCTTGGAATCAACCTCCCCATGCTTCCACAAATCTGAAAAGAGAATAACTAATGGCAATATCTACCAGCACCTGCTGAGGTAGCTCAGTGGGCTTAGGCACTGCACTGCGCTGCGCTCTGCATGATCTGAAAACTAGCTTCAACCCCTAGCTGCTCCCATCTGCATTTGTTTGTCTTTCAGGCAGTGGCTGGAAGCAGTGTACCACTGCGCTGGGTAGTAATGTGATCAACAACTAGAAATGACTCAATCCAATTACATTTGATCTGGGTAAGTAACTACCAAAGTATACATAACAATGACTGTGCTGCTAAAATGTTTTTAAAATACTTATTGTGTTTTTTAAATGTACTTTTATGGATACTTTTGAACCCGAATAAAGAATTAACCGATTGACTTTGCTGCGTAAGTTCCTGCCTTAACTCACACACGTTCCTTCGCTTTTCTAATTCTGAACCTCTCAAACTGCATCAAATCAGCCACTTCCGGTTCTGCTGCCAAGGCTGCTTCCTGGATGATGCTCTGGTGACCTGCACTAATAACAATGCTTCTTATTAGCACCAGTAGTAAGGACAAGAATATTTACTTATATTCACATTATTCTTACTCATGCGTCTATTGCTAGTCTTACTGTTCTGTTACTGTTATGATTGTAATTAGTGTTAATGATAGTATTAGAGTGGTTATCATTATTTTTGTCAGGTCCCCCGAAAAACTCATCTAGAGGGCAGACTAGGCAGCAGAACGGGGAGGAAATAGAACAAGGGAAGTTATTAGATGGAGTATGAGAAACTCAGGGAAAGAATGAAGCGTGTGAGAGTCAAAGAAGGAGTACTACGTGCTCCATCCACCAACATCTGACCTGTAGCTCCCTGGTGCTCACACTGCACACCTTGTGCACATCTTCTCTAGCCCCCTTTGCACTAGGCCACCAGAAAAAGCTTTTGACGTTCCTGACGGAGCCTCATACTGCGGCTCGGGGCATCAGGCGTTCACCCTGGCCCGAGTGGCTAAGTGCTGCAACTATGTACATGAAAGTGCCGGCAAAGGATGAAGGCGGATTCGCAGTAATGCTGGATGAAGACAAAGTCTAATTTCTGCCCAAGTAGAACAGCAAAGCCCAGCAGTGAGATGATCTTAGATTTGGAAGGGTTCAGACAAGACACGAATATCTCGACAAGAGTCTATAGTTCTTACCAACTGAACGGTAAAGAAAACATGCATTGGAAAATCCAATATTTCTGGCGTTGGCTGCCAAACTTTGGGACTTACTTTTTTTTTTTTTAATAAATCATTTTGTAAAACTACTACAAAAAAACATGTTTTGTTTCATTAAAAAGCACACAGTGGGCCAGTAGTCCCAAGGACTAAAGGGGACTACTTGTTATGCCATAATTCACAGTGAAGTTAGCCAAAGGCTGAAGTGGTGTGACCTATTGCCCCATGGTACTCTAGTGAGCAAACTAAAAAAAGTGACTGGCACAGCAGATCAGATGAAGGTATAGTTGCTAGCTCCTGTAAGTAAATTAAATATATAATTTTACTAAATTAGAAAGGTTTTAGCTTACGCCAGACCTTAATAGGAAAGATATTTCAAAATACTATCTTCAGTGAGGTCCCAGAACTTTATGGATCTTGTGGCAGCAGAATTACACAAATTGGTTCTTACATATTGAACAAAAAGAAATACTGCACCCAAGCATTTTTGTGGCTTCAGAAGCTCCTGAAATGTAGTGCAGGAATTAAGTTACAGAAAAGAAATCGTTCAGAGTTCTATAAAACGATTAGCGAGAAAAGGTTGTCAGATTCAAAGATGGAAAGCGACAGGATGTGCTTAAAGTTAGGATGGTGGCGGCCACAGGCATTCATTTCAGGGGAACAGGCTTATTTTTGATCATCAGTCTTCGACTCTTAGTAAAAGACAGGCAGAGAAGCGAGAAAAATAAAGAGGAAGGGAAAGATAAGAAAACAGTGACAAAGTGAGAAAGCACAGATGAAAAAGAAAGCTGCAATAGTGCGATAAAGAAAAAGTAAGGGTATGATAATGGAAAGAAGAGGTACAAAGTGTAAATACAACTAGACTTTGCCTTTATGTGTATTCATATTCTCTCTCTCTCTCTATCTATATATCTATATATACTGGATTGAATCAATCAAGCACTGCATTGTGAGGGCTATTCTGCACAGTAAGTATTTTTGTCAGTGGTTTATAGTGGAGTGAATGGGTGTGTGAGTGATTGTATTGATGTGTGAATGGGTATGTAAGTGGTTTTGTGGATGAATGAATGTATGTGTGAGTGGCTTTATGGGTGGGTGGGTGAATGGGTATGCGAGTGGTTGTATGGTGTGTGAGAGGCTGTAAGGGTCTGTGAATGGTTTTGTGGCTGTGTGAGTGGCTGTACGAGTCTGTGATTGGCTGTCAGTATTTGTATGGGTATATGAGAGTTGTAAGGGCTGTGAGTGGTTCTGTGGATATCAGTGATGTCATCATATCACCCTGGACCCTATCCGCGGCAGGGAACTAGAGGCTATGGGGCCCCAAGGGTGAGATGGCCTCCGTTCACAAACATTTTAAACACAACTGAGCCACCCAAGAATTTATTCCAATCAATGCTACACCTTACTCCACCTTTCTGGACATACAGAAAAATGTGACTGTATGTCCTCACACACGACCAGGTGTCATGCTCCATCATAGGACTTACACCTATAGGTCAGGGAGGCACTTCTAACTAAAAATTGACCCATGACAGATGTAGTAAAAACCAATGTGATATGCCAGACTGACCTTTATGTTTACATGGAATACCACTGGTATTAAAAACCGACGTGGGGAAAAGGGTGGGGGGGGGGGGGGGGGGGGGAGACGAGTATCCCTTCACCACTCACACCAACATGTTTCTGCCTGATGGCTCATGCAAGTCCATGCCATTCTTCAGGACGGAAACATGGGATCTGTGCATAGCACACACCCCTGTTCACGCCACTATCAGTGTAGAGCTGACCTTTGTCGACCCTCTCAAATCTTTGACCCCCTAGGTAGCCGAAATACATTAATAATCCATTCGTACTATCAAACTTGACATTAACTGACCCGCACGGGTAGGTGAGCAAAGAATACACAGCAAACAGCATGCAGCATTCGCATGCCATGTGTTGTGACACAGCACTCTTGTGAAGTATATAAACATACATCATATCGTGAGGTCAGCTCACAATCTCTGACCCCGATTCAGGATCATCTGGGCCCCATGGAGGAAGGGCTCAGGAACACCTGTAGTCACACACTAAATAGATATGGGCGGAATCAGGTTAAAACGTCTGCTTGTCCCCTTTCTCAGGTGCTAGTAATGGGGCACACGAGGTAGCTTGTGACGGGCTTCCACTGCTAGGAGTTTGTTACAATCTGTGTGTGTGTTATTGCACTTGTAGCCATGGTATCTCATCATCGAATCCCCTTATCCATGTTCTCAGACGATAAAACCATCTTTGTTTTACATGTGAACTGTTTCTCAGATGTCAGGGACATTAGCAGCCACTTTCTCCAGAACTACCCAGGCTATGTCATTATCCTCATGATTCACTTCCAGATAGTGGCGTGTCAACCTAGTATTTTTTTTTTTTAACAGAATATAGTGCTCCGATGTAGATTTATGCGCACCTTTATCTTGCGGGTCATCATATCGAAAAAGAACGGACCACATGGACAGGTAATCAAATACACCACATTCTCACTATTACAATTTGTAAGGGAATTTAAAATCCATGGTCTTAATGCCTGCCTCCTTTGTAGGTTTTGTAAACTGGCCGGCTACATAGCTCTCACAGGAGTAATGACCCACTGGAGGTTGGTTGTTCCAGAGGATGGTCTGTGATGGATTGATTGGTGCTTGTGTTCTGGTATGTACCAATAGATTCCAGAGATTTTTATTCTGATCAAATGCAAACAGTGGGGAGGGGGGACCCCTGCTTTTTTCCACCATTCAGTATCCTCCAATATTTTTTGATGATATGATGTACTTTATTTGAAATGGGGGTGTATGTGGTGACAAGCAATTCCATCTGTGCCGAGTTTTCGGCGCGTGTCCGACAATGCCTGTTATTTTTCGCCCTTTTTCTTGCCTTCCTCATGGTTTTCCTAGGATAATGGCGTGCCAGAAGTTAGTCTTAAAGTGCTGTGGCCTGGGTCTCACCAGCTTCCAGGGAGAAACAATTGCGCCTTAGTCGCAGAAACTGTCCCACTGGAAGGTTCTCAAGTAGGGCCCTAGGATGGAAACTATCGTACAAGAGCAAACTGTTCTGGTTTGTGGTTTTATTATAAACTCTTGACTTGATGCCCCACTGTGTGATTGTAATTACCAGATCCAGGAACACTGCCTCTTCTTTCCATATTGCATGGGTGAATCTCAAGTGCCTGTCTCTGCAATTAATCCAATTGGCAAAATCCGTGGCCTGCTGTTCATTGCCATGCCATATTACCAGTACATCATCGATGTATCTGCACAACAACTTAAAGTTGTCTTTCCGAGGGTTCTCCTGAGTGAATATGTGATGCACACCAAATTGGTGCACATACAGACAGGCCATAGTAGGGGCAAAGATACTCCCTATTGATGTCCCCTGTATCTGGTGGTATATCACTCCTTCAAATTCAAAGACATTTTCTGTTAGTGGCAGTTCTGCACACTCAATGACTAAGTGTTTTGGAATCATAAAATCCCACTCTATTTCTACCAGAATCCCCTTTAGAACCTCAAGGGTCCGCCTTGGTGGGACGCTGGCATACTGTGCTTCTATGTCCACAGTTATTATCATATCATCCGGGTTTGTGATCTCCAAGTCTTGAAGTAGACATAATACATTGTTAGTGTCGTGTAGGTAGTAAGGTCTATGTCTTTACAGTTGGCTTCAGGAACCAGTCGCAAAACAGAGCGGTTCCAGCAGTGATACAACCCTGATACAATTAGTCTCCCGGGGAGGGGGGGAGGGTCTTTATGCATTTTTGGTAGGGTATGAAACCTCAGGATTCTGGGTTTCACTGCAATAAGGAATTCCATTCCGCCTCGTGATTAGGGATCCAACCCTGGGTGTGTGCATTCTCCACCATAGATTTAATCTTGTTGGTTAGTCTCAAAGGCATTCAGTGTTGTACATGTCTTTGTCTATGACCTCTATTGCTCCCCCTTTATTGGCTGGTTTGATAACCAGCTCTGTTATTTTTCAGGGTTTCTAGAGCTCAAGTTTCATTTTTATTGAGGTTGAGGAAGGTCTTGTTAGTGTTGCACTTGATCTCATCAATTTCTCTGAGGACTGCCTGCTCAAACGCCAACACTTCACAGGGGAGTGACTGTGATGAGGGGGGATGGGGGGGGGGATTTTCTCCTCAGCCCTGTGTTCTGATCTTCCTCCAAGGAGATATCCTGATCTCAAAAAAAGGCCTCCAACTTGATTTGTCTGAAAAACAGTGGCAATTTGGCACTTAAAGTAAATTGGTCACTTCTACGGGTGGGAAAAAATCCCCATCCCTTTGATAGGACCCCTATTTCAGTATTGGTGAGGGTGGTTGTGCTCAAGTTTACTACAATGGTAGATCTCTACTCCTAGATGGAGTAGGTTCCTTCCCTTTGCTCCTGTGACCATTTGAATCGGTTGTGTCCTTCCATCAATCAGAAGCTTGTATAGCGCGGCTACTCACCCTTGAGGGATTTCAAGGCGCTGGGAGGGGGGCAGCCAGCTGGTCCGTCTGGGCGTGGAGGTTCAGTCGAAGAGCCAGGTCTTACGATCCTTTCTGAATTGAGTCAGCGACAGGGATTGCCTGAGGTGGAGGGGCAGGGTGTTCCAGGGCTTGGCGGAGAGGTAGAAGAAGGATCTTCCTCCGGTTCTGGTCATGTGAATCCATGGGACGGTGGGCATGGCAAGTTGGGCATCACTGACCATGTCATGAGTAATGTAATATGTGAGGTCATAAGCAGTGCAATGCGGGGACTTAAATTATAGTTCGCTCAGGTAACTAGAACTGCTGAATTTCAATGGTTTTGTACAAATGAAAATCTGAGCCTAACTAGAACATCCCTGTAACCTTTGTTTTTTCAGTGAATTTCTAAGGTTTTTAAAAAAATTCTATTACCTTAGTATAACCCTGTAACCTTTGTTTTCACAGGGAATGTCCACTTTTGAAAAAAATCTAATTCAAACTATAACATGTCTATCACTTTTCGCTTTTTCAGTGGAATTAAAAAAAAAATTATTTTTATTTCCTAACCGTAACACATATCCTTTAAGAGTGGATGTGTGAGTGGCTGTATAAGTAGGTGAGTGTGTGTGTGAGTAACAGCATGGGTGTAAACATGGCTGTGCGAGTGGGTGTGTGGATCTGTGACTGGATGGGTGAGTGGTTGCGTGGGTCTGAGTGGTTGCATAGGTCTTAGTGGTTGTGAAAATCTGAGTGGGTCAATCAGAGGGTGCGTGAGTCTGAGTGGGTGCATAAGTGTCTGAGTGGGTCTGTGAGTGAGTGGATGAGTGTCTGTGAGTGGGTGCATGAGTCTGAGTGGGCCAGTCAGTGGGTGTGCTGTAAAAAAAGGAGGGGGTCACAAGGCAGCAGCTCCTCATGCCAGGTCTCTCCGCAGCAGTCCTCCTGTCCAGCTTGCTCACAGTCCATTACTCTCTGCTGCCTCCAGTTTTGTGCCCCCCCTGCTCGTTTTTCTGCCCTCTATTTTGCCTCTTTCTGCTCGCTCCTGGCCTCTATTTAGCCTCTTTCTGCTTGTTTCTGACCTTAAATCTGTCTATTAATGGTGGTTTCTGACATCTAGTTTGCTTCTTTTTGCGGACCTTTATTCTGCCTCTTTCTGCTCGATTCTGACCTTTATTTTGCGTCTTTTTGCCAGTTTTCCCCCAGGGACCGCGGGGGAGCCTTAATACCCCCACGGTCCCAGCTGGCTCCTGTAGGTGCCGGCATTGTTCCTGCATGCAGACCCACAGAGTCAATCACACTTCCACTCAGGCACTTACACATCAACTCACAGACCCACACAGGCACTCACAGACCTACACAGGATCTCACACACTCACCCGCTCACAGATGCATAGCACAACTCACATACCCACTAACAGACCCACACAGGCACTCACACACAAGCACTAACACACCCATAGTGTGTCATATGAGATGTCATCACTGATGTCACTGGCCATGTCAGGAGTGATGTAATATGTGAGGTCATAAGCAGTGCATTGCGACGGCGTAAGGTACAGTTATCTCAGGTAACTAGAACTGCTGAATTTCTTTGGTTTTGTGCATGTGAAATCTGAGCCTAACTATAGCATCCCTGTAACCTTTGATATTATATATATGTATATATATATTTTCACTGAAAAAACCATAGGTTTCAGACACGTTATAGATAGAAATTAGCATTTAAAAAACCTTAGAAATTCACTGAAAAAAACATAGGTTTCAGGGATGTTTCTCTCGTACAAAACCATAGAAATTGCCTCGTTATAGTTAGTTCAGCTAACTATAACTCGCGCACCCGCAATGCACTTCTGATGACGTCACATAAATCATTCATGACCTGGTCAGTGACATCACTGAAGACATCTCAAATGTCATCACTGATGACATCTGTGATTACCTCATCCAGTGACTGTTTTTCTGTAAAGTTTAAGTATGATATATATATATATATATATATATACCATTGAAGAATGAAAGGGTGTATAAGTATGTGGATGGAGGATTTTGTAGGTGCGTGACTGATTGTATAAGTGAGTGATTAAACATGTCTTACTGAGTGCATGGGTTAGTGACTAAACTGTGTGAATATCTGTATCAGTCTGTCTGTTGTTGTGTAAGCTGCTGCATGGGTTGGTCAGTAGCTACAGGAGTGTCTATATGGACTATTGATTAGTTGCCTGAGTATTTGTATGGGTGCCTGAGTGTGTGTGTGTATGGGTGGGAGGTGTGTGACTGTGAATAGATGTGTGAGTGGTTGATTCACTGGGTGTATGGGTTCAAGAGTGCATGTGCAAACAGCTGTATGGGTGGTTGACTGTGGTATGGGTGTGTTGGTGAGAGAATGGATGTCTCAGTGGTACATGTCCAAGTAACTACATATGTAAAAGGCAGTGTATGTGAGAGTTGGAGTATATAAATGACTATACATGAGAGCCAGTGATTGTGAGAGTGGCTGTATGGATGAGTGTGTACTTGTATCAGTGATTGTATAAGAGAGTAAGTATGCGTTTGTTTCTGTTTGAATAAGTGATGTGGTGTGTGTATAACTGTATAGGTCAGTAAATGGAAGTGTGATTGATTCTTTGCATGACTGACTAGCTGTGTGAGTAACTCCATGGATGAGTGGTGGTGTGTGTGTGTGTGTCTCTGTATAGGTGTATGAGTGCTTATGATAGTGTTGTATTGATGAGTGACTGCATGTATGACTGACTTTATGGGTGAATGAGTGGATTTGTGTGTAGACCTAGGAATCAGTGAGTGCGTATGTAGTAACTGGTATTGATGTGTCGATGGTTTCGAAAATGGTAGTCTGTATTTTACAGTTGGTGTATCAAAGGTTATATTAGAGTGTGAGGAGGTGCATCAGATATTCACGTGGATGATGTCATCAGTGATGTTACTGACCATGTCATGGATGATGTAATATGTGACGTCATCAGAAGTGCATTGCGGGTGCGCGAGTTATAGTTAGCTGAACTAACTATAACGGGGCAATTTGTGTGGTTTTGTACGAGATAAATGTCCAACTAACTATAACGTCCCTGAAACCTATGTTTTTTTCAGTGTATTTCTAAGGTTTTTTAAATGCTAATTTCTAAGTATAACGTCCCTGAAACCTATGGTTTTTCAGTGAATTTCAAAGGTTTTTCTAATTGCTATAATTTCTAACTATAACATACCAGTCGCTTTTTCCAGAATGGTGGAGAAAGGTGAGCGTGGCCTCCGAAACACCTCTTAGCAATCCCACTGTGTGGTATGTACTGGAGGTAACAGGAGGAGTAGTTAGCCCCAAACGTCAACCTTGGGGGCCAACTATCCCTTTTATGACCACCAGTAAGTCCACACAGCAGGATTACTAACTTCTTATATCAGGCCCCGCCCCCTCCCTGCACCAATGTGCAAATGTGCCCCCTAGCACGTTGTAAGTTGGGGGATTAAGTCCCCTTGAATCCTGAGTGTCCCTGGGGGCCAACTAGCCCACCAGGAACCTCCAGTAAGCGCCACAGGGCTGCGTTGCAGAGATGTGGTCCGAGGCCACGCCCCTTTTTACACCTCTCTGCAACGCAACTCTGTGGCGCTTAATGGAGGTACCTGGTGGGCTAGTTGGCCCCCAGGGACCCTCAGGATTCAAGGAGACTTAATCCCCCAACTTATAACGCGCCACAAGACGTGTTTGCACACATGTCACATTAGGCCACACAGCTGCGTTGCAGAGGTGTAAAAAGGGGCATGGCCTCGGAACACCTCTCTGCAACGCAGCCCTGTGGCGCGTACTGGAGGTACCTGGTGGGTTAGATAGCCCCCAGGGACTCTCAGGATTCAAGGGGAACTAATTCCTCACCTTATACGAGCCAAGGGGCGTATTTGCACAGTGGTGCAGGGAGGGGGCGGGGGCCTCCGGCGATTTACCTATTCCTTTTTTTCCGTTTAAAAAAAAAAAAAAATTGGAAGGGGTGCTGCGTGGCCCTCCCTTCCCTTGGCCACATTTTGCCTCGGGAACCCCATCCCCGGGACATAGCACTCTTTTTATTTTATTTTTAATTATGCGCCGGGGGAATGCGTGTCCCCCCATCTCAGGCCAATTATGGCCCCAGGGAACCCATCCCCCGGGGCCTGGCCACTCTGTTGGGGACCGTGGGGGGGAGCCCCAATGCCCCCACGGTCTCTGCCGGCTCCCCGCCTCCTGCGGGAGCCGCCACTGTTTTTCCACACGGGGAGCTGCTGACATACAGCTCCACTTGTGGAAAAGCAATCTGCTTTGGATTTTGGAAGCGAGAGCAGGAAACCTGCTCTTGCTTCCAAAATCCAAAGCAGAGTTTGCTATGACATGGCGGGAGCCGCACGGCAGTCCCCAGGGCCATGGAGGGCTCCAGGAGGGGGGCTGCGTGGCCACCCTCCCAACCATTGCAATGCCCCGGGAGGTGGTGGTCCCTGGGGCGCGTCGAGCTCCTCCACACAGGTTATTTTCTAAAAAATAGAGGTGGTGGTCCCCAGGGCAGCGTGGGGGGGATTGGGACCCCCCCCACACTTTAACAGCCCCTGGAGGTGGCACTCCCCAGGGCTGCGGGGGGGGGGGGTTGCGTGACCCCCGCGGTTATTTGTAGAAGCCCCGGGGAGGTGGCAGTCCCCGGGGCAGTGTCAAGGGGATAGAGCCCCCCCCATGGATTTTTTTGTATTTTATTTTTTTAACAGCCCTGGGGAGGTGGCGGTCTCCGGGGCTGCGGGTGTCCCTGCAGGCCCCCGCTAATGAATTTACTATGCCCCCGGGACCTTGCCCACCCAGGGGCTTTTTTTAAACAAAGCGCGGGAGTCCGCACTTCGTTTTCTTTTTATAATTTTGGCGGGATTTGCAGCCCCATCGCGATTTCCGCCGAAATTATTTTTAAAAAATGCTTTTTTTTGGCCCTGTGGGTCCTTGTGGGACCTCCTGAACAGGCCTAGGGGGTCAGGGTGTTTCTACCCTGCCCCCTTTTCTTCTTTTTTATTGTTTTTTTCTACTGTTTTCTTGTGACTCGGTTCTACCGAGTCACAAGATGGCTGCCAACACTTCCTGGTTTGGAGTGTTGGCAGCAAATCACAGTGAAGCTCATGGTCGGGAGGGTTCACGAATCCACCGCGACCATAGATATCGAAACTTTTTTTTCTTTTCTTAATTTCTCAGCAACTACTGAACAGATTTACACCATTTAACAAAAACGACTCTTCTTGAACCAAGATCTACCTTTTTGCCAAATTTGGAGTAATTCCGTTAAGCAGTTCGGGCTGTAGCTCTGTCTAAAGTTTCCTATGGAAAATTACATGGGGAAAAAGCGTTTTGGGACCCCCCCTTTTTTCTCGGCCCTGCTTGACGAATCACCCCGAAACTTTCAAGACAGGAGCTGACCGGAGCGGGCCACTAGTTTTGAAAATTACGCGAAGATTCGTCAACTGGCCCCAAAGTTATTGGGAAAACAAAAAGCTTTTCCTATGGAAACTAGGTCCTAACTATAAATACCTACTGGCGACTGCCAGTGACAGACAGACAGACAGACTCTTTTTTCCCTCTCCAAATTATGCATTGGTTACACGAAGCCAGTGTTGAATCTCCATAGAAGTGGAAACGAAGGTATTTAATAGGCCCCTGGGGATAAGGGTGGAAAACAAATGCCTAGCTTGCAGAGCACTCCTCCAGGGACAAAGTGAAACTACACAAGGCATTAGACTAATGAGAGATGTGGAGAAAAAACAATGGTCTGTGTTCTAGATCAAAAAGCAGTTTGTATAGAAAAAAAAATGCTGGTAACCACAGGTGCTGCAAAATGAAAAAAATGAGGAACATAGACAGCTAAACACAAATGGAATTGAAAACCTTTAAAATATGGGCACCTGCTCTGCTAGGGCTAAATAAATGGCATGATTAGCTCCTTGCTACAACCACACGTAAGGGAGGCTTGATCAATAATGGCTCTTCAGTAGCTATCAGAGGGACATCTCTGTGCAGTCCGTGATTGGAACCTGGCTGAATTCTAACTTCCCAATGCCGCTAAGGAGCAGGATTAATAGTGGCCATTTCTTATTGATGAGCTATCCCGATGCAAGGGAAAGATGTGTGCATTGGGAAGACACTGCAGCTTGCACCACCCACTTCCCCTGATTGCGTTGCCAATGACAGTACCTACACACCTACTAACCAACACACTGCTACCAGTGTGATATTTCAGACTATTCCAGGCCCACAAAGCTGTAAGAATGGCTTGGGTGTTCGATATCAGTTGTTAATGTATACAGAATCAATAAACTACTGCTGTGCTCATCTCTAAACTAAACAAGCAATGCCTCCACGTGGCACTGTCATGAGTGTCAGTGTTAACAATTAAGTGTCAGTGCCAAGCACCAGAAACCACTGGCTCAATGAAGCGCTGGGCATCGTCCATTAAGTCGGCATTTTAATTGCCTGCGCAGGCGGGCTCCCTTCTCCTAGGCGAACTACCAAGCCTCAGGACAGAGGCACAACCCTTTCCCACCAGTGTGGAAGTCCATGACCTCGAAGGTCAGAGATGTCAAAGCGATCACCAAAGGTAGGACAAACTACCAGAGGCTCTCCCACTCGGGAGGCAGGGGTGGGGGGGGGAGGGAATGGGTGCAGGGGGGGGGGTGTTTCGCCCAAGCCCAAGGGGTCAGGGCCACAGCCAGGGATTGGCTGGCTCAGGGCAAAGCACCAAACGCACTAAAGTACTTCTGGTGTCTCGCAGGTCAAACACGCCCCCTTAGAAGCAGCCACATGGCAGCAAGCGAGTCTCTTTGCTCCTAGTCACTGCTGCATGCACAACGTGGCAAAGATCCATCTGGCAGAATCAATGGCCCCACCACCCCTTCCCAGGACACATGCACAGCGCTACTGGAGGCCCCTCGACACACTCTGCCCTTTAGGAGCCGCAAGGGTGGAGCTCTGTTTTCCCTACCCACCAACCCCAGAGCAAGGTTTCGGGTGCGTTGGAGAGAATTACGTATACGTTTTTTCTTTCCTTGCTAGAAATGGATGAAAATGTTAGTTATGTAGTGATGTTATGTCTAACACCTCCTTTTTGCCTTCTAGCTTGTGATGTTGTGTTTCATTGATTTGTCATATTTAAGTAGGTTTGCGGGTGAGGTCATGATTGGTGGGCACACTTCGGGTCCCTTTACGGCACTATTTTATACCAAATTATCAGCGTCACTGGACACTCCAAGGGGTACTGGCAGCAAGTAGAGAGGAAGTTGTAGTGGCGCGGGGTTCGGGCGGTCGCTGATGTGGTCCTTACCTAGCGACCACCCGCACAAGCACAGGTGGCACGAGCTAGCACAGGCCCTTGTGGGACAAGGACCTTGGGTGTAGGGGGGGCAGCGATAGGTATCGTAAGGGCTGCCGGGCCTCCTGCAAAGGAGCTCCCAGTATCGAAGAGGGAAGGTGGGGCCCTCCCATAATCACATTGGGGGAGGTTTAAGAGGAAGGGTCAATGAACCAATCATGATCTCACTCTGAACAGTTATGTTTTTGTGTGTTGTACAGGAACAAAACTAGTTATGATTAGGTAACTCCCATTTACTAGAGTATGTTAAGGCTAGGCATCACGTAAACAAGATGTAAATATGGTGGTGGTTACTCTACAAAAATAATGGGATGACCAAGATGATTTTTGTGTATAAAAAATAAATACGGCTGTGTGTTTAACAACCCCTAATCCAAAAATGGTGGCCCTCAGGTATTGTCTTTGACAGGGATGGGTTGACGGTGAGGAATGGTAATTATCCATGGGCCATCAGCGACTCCCTGGCCATATCCAACTGGGGCATTCACGGCTGACCGATCGCCAGCTACATCAGGAAACGAAAAGGGGACAGTAACAATTTCTTAAGTGGCACATCTATCACAAATAAAAATGTCTGTGATCACATTTGTGAATAAAGTTTTTAATAAACTCTAAAGCAGAGGCAGGCTCAGGTGGGTTGTACACTTCAAGCGTTTCCGCAGATAAATTCATCAACTCATTAGGAACCAGGTAAGAATTTCACATATACATTTTTTAAATCTATCATGTAGTTCAAATGCAAGAAAATATGTACATGATAAATGTCCGCATTCATACTGTTATATCTTTTCCTCGGCTGCTCGAGGTATGGGGCTTTCTGAAGTTGACGTGACTCGAAAAATGTCACGGAAAAGGAGTTTATTTCCTGCTGAACTTTTAAGAACAGACCGAGACAGCCGCGACCTTTAAAAGGCAGGGTTAGCTCTTGTACGACTTGGTGAAGCGATTTAAGCCTGTGCAGCTTCGAGAGGTGTCGCCTAAAAGCATAAGGCGCTGGAGCCAGGGAACGAGAGTCTGCCCGAGAGCACATTATGTTTGATGTCTTTATGTCGCTTGGACCCTGCAGATTAGTATGGCCTCATGGCAATTAGGGCAGTAACTTCTCGCCCCGATTAAGGATTCCGCCTTAAAGACTGGGGCCTGGAGAGTAGGTGCGGCTCTGCGCTAAGGCGGAGAAGTGTCGCCCCACTGAGCAGGTCAAAAAGGGAAAAAAGTAAATGATAACAATTTACTGTTATTTGAATTTTCCGTCCTTGCTCAGCGGGGTCGAGGAAGGGCGGCTCTGCTCACAGAGCAGGCCAGGGGAGGAGTGCTTTGCCCACTCCAAGTGTGCATGATGATTGGCCAGCCGTCTCGGGCCAGCCAAACTGTCATGTGCACTTTGTGTGTTCTCCACCAGGGGCTCCATTTTTGCCTGGGTTGAGAACATGCCTAAGCTCCCATTCCCTGGCTAAGCGTGGAACCACGGCGCTCAGCCCAATCACAATGCTGAATTGCAGCGTTGTGATTGGCTGTGGAGAGCCTGGGTGCTTCCTGTTCCTGCCATGGAGTCCTGGAAGTGGGCAAAGAGGACCTAGAGGCAGTAGCACACGTGTTTATTTATTTTTTTCATTCCACCCCCACACCACCAAATATCACCTGCCACTGCTGAAGAGGCCAAAGAACTAACATCAGTGTTGTATTTGTGGCGTTTTTCGGACTTCCAATACCACGGTTTCAAGTTTCCTTTCATAATTCCAAAACCAAATAGGCAGCAAAAGTGGACGAAATCATACTGACTGTCTGTTGAAAATTGTATTTCTTATTTTAAGCATTAATATTGCAATGGTTTTAATTAACTATGCAAAAAATAAAGAAACTTCAAACAGTGCCGCTGGCATTCTGCTATAAATTGGGAGAGCTCGGTATGGTGTTTTACATCCTAAAAATAGACAGTTATTATAATGCTAGATTGAATATCGCTTGGAGTGCACTGTGACCTTAACTGAGGTGTCCTGCCACTAAGATTACCAAGTTAACAGACAGAAAGTTTTTAGAAAATGCAAAATACCAGGTTTGTATTGCTTGGCGAAAGAGGAGATGATCTGACATGTTCCAAAATATAATGGCACAGAATTTGGAGTCTTTGGACCAAGGAAAAAAAATATGAGCAGTCGTGCTTGCCATGCTGAATCCTGGGAGTAAACAAAAGGCAGGCATAGCTGATCTCATAGTTTGAACCAAACAAGGGTAATCTTTAAGAAAATCACTGCATTAGAAGCAAACTCATTATCATAAGGTATCTCAAAACTAAAGAAAGAATTCAATATTTTCAATCGTTATCAACAGCCTGATTTATTTTTCAAATTTTACACAGGTGACTCTGAACAGGATTTAACAAGCGTGTTGTTGGTTATCCAGCTAAAAGATAACAGAAGACATGTTCTTTTACCTATCTGCAACTAAACAGTTGTCTGAGAAAGTGCTAGAATTTACAGGACAGTGCTTTCCATTTACATTCCACATGACTAGGAATTATAACAAATGCTCCAGTCATTTGGCGCTTGACAGCAGCCTGGGGATCACAATTATGGGCCTCTGGGAGAAGAGATATCATTCCAGTCACTCCTAATATACCTCCCTCAAAGGTAGACTGATTCCAGCAGCCTGCCCCTCTCCCAGTGCCATATATGCTGCCTCAGTGAGCCAAGACATGAGCTTTCATTCAACATGTAGAAGGCAAGAAATAAACGAAAACCAAGCTGCACATTACTCTTTAGTCAAACCTGCCAAAAACATACCCATTCTTGTGCTTTTACAGACCAACTTAAAGGGATGGGGGGCAACACAGAGGGGGTGGGGTGGGCAAGGGTGGATGTGAACGGTGGAAGTAGCATAAGCGGAAACAGCAAGAAAACTAACTCCCATTTACTGTTCAAAGAAAACTAAAAAAGTAGTTCCCCGAAGTGAGTTGTGAAACGATTCATGTCAATCAAAAGGATAGTAAGGAAGCCCTGCGTCAGGGAAGAACCGACACAAGAAAAAAAAATAGAATGCCACTAAATAAGAAGCAAGCAAATGAGATTGAAAAGAAAGATAATAAAGGAGTTGACCTAAAGCCCACTCTGAGCATTGGTATTGTTCATACTAGGTCTTCGACAACAGACTGCCACAAGCTGTTGGTAGACAAGTCCTAAAAAAAAAAAAAAAAAAAACATTTTCTTCCAATGGCCACACAAAAGACAAGCAGCAAACACACAATGTATTTAAAAAGATAGAACTGCAATATAAAATAATTTTTTAAAAAATAGTAACAGTGCAGCATATGGTTATCTCACCCTATTTTCTTCAAGTGTATACTCCATTGCCCAGAGATAGGGTAAAAAATATAAAAAATGTAAAAGATCTTGCGTTGCTCTCCGCTGCTGCACACCTGGGCCTGCTTTAAGTCCGCTGCGAGTGTGTTCAGTTTGGGGCAACAGTGAGCAGGCCAAGGAGAGGATTCACTACCTCCATTGACCTAGTGCAGAGCATTCGAATTTCTGTGTCATTACCAGAGATCGGTTTATCTTCCAGGCGTCTGTGCTATGCAAAGACAGGGATATTCAGTGGGGATGGATAAGTGGGAGTCTGGTATTTTTAGCATGGGAGCTCGATAGTATAAAAGTACTCTTTTGGTAGTGTGATATTTAGCACCTTTTTTCTAAGGAGGACACTGTTTGAGAAACATGGTCTTTTATAGTAGAACATGATGGACACAGTATTGACGGTTGCTCCTACTTCCCATGTTGTCAGGCCCATCAGAATAGGAGGGCCTGGGAGTAATTATTCCCCAGTCCCCACATCTTTTTCAGGGCCCGATGCTCGTGCAGCAACAACGCAAATCTGCCCTGTTCAATAATAAGGAGGCATCTAACATGGCGAAGACCAGAAGATTGCGCCAGATGCGGAGAGTTTCAGGCCTCGGGCTCCGCAAAATGTCTGAGAAGCATGCCTGCTCCAAGAAGGCCATGCTTCAGATCCAGGCTTTCAACTGGCAAAGAACTCTGTCCCAGGGGTTGTAGTCATCGGACGCTTCCCTTGATCCCGGTGGACTGAGACTCCTAATAACAACGACTTGTAACAGAAAAGACGAGGACTGGAGCTATTGTGTCATGATGCCACGGGACAAGCTTTGAAGCCCAACACTACATAAGGGAATGAAAGTACATTTTGCAGCACTGGGAACAGAAGAACATAGGTGCAAGAGAGAAAGGTGGAAAAGTAAAGAAAAGATGAGGAATACTAAAGCAGGAAAATATTGACAAAGACAGAAGGGGTGGGAAATCTGCAACCGTGACAAAGAGAGAAAGTGTAGGGTGGTGGAAGAAAGAGGCCTAAGGAAGCATGAAAACCAGGCAGCCATGTTATTTGGCAACCCCTAGCATTCTGTAGTGCCCACGGTAGAGTCCTAATGAGAAGTACATTAAAAACCCCAGACCCCTCTAATTACTTTTTTTGGGTTTCGGATAGGATGCAGGGGGTGTAGAATATACCTTTGTCACGTGTTGTTTCTTTAAATGATTATGTTCTCTCTAGTGAGAGAAGCAGGATAAGACCAAAGGACCAGGACAAATCCAGAAAGATAGTCAAGCACAACAACTCTTAAGGACACAAGCACTTCGCTGGTAACAAGATGTCTTTCAGGTTGTGAAAATCTGTCATCAGAGCTATTCCACTGCCTGTGGATGCTGCACGGTGCCAAATGCGGACAGAGTGTTGGGTGCCATATGGATGGCCGACTTTCACACCTGCAGGGAACAGATGGACTTTCTTCACTAAAAAAAACTTTTCTAAACTGAATGTTCCTTCAGCCTGTTTTCTTAAAGCCACTGCATCAACAAAATAACCGAACAAGCTCGTGGTTTGATTTTCATTAGAAATAAGTTTTCTGGCATGGCACGCCTGTGTTTACAGTCCGAGATGCATTTCTTGGTGAAAACGAATCTCAGTCTCTATACATAACAACTCAGATGACCAAAGTCACTAAATCACGCTTCGCACAACTAAAACCAGGCAATAAACATAAGATCATTTCTATTAAGTAACCAGAGTCTCCAAGCAAAGGGAGTCACAATAATGTGTGTCCCCTTTATTGCAAAGACACACACTTTGTTACTTAAGAGAGAATGACAAATTATTAAATACTCAAAATGCTGCTGTCAAATTGGTTGTGGAACTACTAAATAATACAAAGGGATAACACATAATATATTTAGGGCTCCAGGATAAGAGGGTGCATCAAAACCCTGTACTGAATCCACACATCTGAGATGTGCTGGCTCGCTATATACACCATCCAACGCCTAAAACTGGACCCTAGGATAGATTTAAGGTCTACTGATGCGGATCTCCTGGTGTTCCGGAGCCACCGCAGAAGACCCAAGTCATGTTATACCCTGGCGTGGGGCATCTGGGCCATCAAACAGCTTCAGGACTTCTGCAGCACTCTGTAGATACACCTCCTCCTCTAGCCGGCAGGATTCACAGGTGACCAACGCCTATATGCTATTTAGTTTGCATACAGAGCTATGGAAATGCAAACAGACAATCACTCACTTGGAATACAAAGTACAGACACTAATATTCAAGGGAATCTAGTGACTTATAGGCGAGAACGATGCAAAGAGTGGCACAGGTAGCCTTGTAACACAGTTCCCGGTTTGCTGGGTGAGACTGACATCTATGGCACAATCATTTACTGTAAAGCACAGTGGTATGTGGACAAGAACAACCTCATCTGAAGGACAATCACAGGGATCACGGTGTACGACAGCCCGCTCACTGTAAATCGTAGGGAATGGGTTTTTTCAGATTTTGTTGGAATATGCTAGCCATGAATGGTGAAAGAGCCAATGCACGTCAACCCTAAAACACATA
The DNA here is from genome assembly GCF_964204655.1 of Triturus cristatus. Taxonomy (NCBI): domain Eukaryota; kingdom Metazoa; phylum Chordata; class Amphibia; order Caudata; family Salamandridae; genus Triturus; species Triturus cristatus. The sequence goes on along the minus strand of NC_140593.1, from coordinate 1,075,163,171 downwards.
ACTAGTTACACCGACATGTAGGAGAAGCCCTGCTCAAGGGTGCTTCACGCAGTGCTTGGCTACAAAGGTTTGGTCTCTTCTGTCCGCCAATGGCTGGATGACTTATTCCACTTCATTTTATTATTACTGCTGCTAAAAGATGGATTGGAGAGAAACAGGGAGTGGAACTATGCACAATGTTTGCTTATGAAAAACAAAACTCTGCAGCTCTTGACTGAGCACAAGATGAATGAAGCAATTACATGCAACAGGAAAGTCTGTATAACTGTTCACGAGGGGCTCCAAGGGAACAGAGCATTAGTAAGAAGGCTGAAATCCCATTTGGTCTCTAGTCCTGTTTTTTCTGCACGCGTCTGAACAGAAAAAGAACGAGCCAGTTGGTCAGAGTTTGACAAGGGGTGCAGGGTGCGTTTGTGCATCTGGGACTGTGGAGTCTGCAAAAGCCTGGCTCCAAGCATTTGAGAAGGCTGCCACATAGTTGTGATTGTGCTGTAGGCCCACTGAACAGGTATCGCTAGGGCTCCATTGGATTACCATACCTGATCATGGCGGAAGCAGCTATGGGACACATAAGAGCTTGTGTCTAAGGAGGTGCCCTTGACTAAGCTTCCATGTTTGCAGTCTTAACTGCTGTATCCAGCAGAAGGATCGGTAGTCAACAAAATCTCCATATGGGACCTGCTGTGGTTAACCTCCAGCAGAAAACTAACGTCAACAGGGGCCACTTTTTCTCTCATTTGCCTTTCCTCATCACACCACTAAGTGCTGCTTCCCAAGACCCAATAAGAGCAACAGTGTGGTCACTCAAGCATGTCTCCAAACCGATTGTACGACACAATGCATGCCTAAACCCCTTGCTCCTTAACAAAGTAGTTCGAACAACAAATACATCCTAACCACGCATTCCATTACCATGCAAGTCTTTCTGACTCGCCTTAGGGAAGCACTGGATTTGGAACAGTATTTCAACTCCAGTCAGCGCAACAGTAGGGAAAGCATTGGACTTTAAAGTCCAATGCGGCTTTACCTAAGGCATGTTGTTGTAATGACATGCGTGGTAAGGGATTGCGTGGTTAAGAGACATTCGTTGTTCTGACTGCGTTGCAAAGGCAAAGCGTAGTTCGGCCGTCATCATAATTGCAGTTTCCCCACCAAACTGCTTTCCACATGGTCCTCATGACTAGAAAACACCCTGCAAACCAAGCGCTCCAACACACTATAGCAGGCTGTTGTGCACCCGATAATGTGCTTGTACTTCCTACAGCGGAGTATGAAGTGCTATATAAATACCACAATACCAAAATACAGTGAATTAGCGGAACACTGTCTCCAACCAATCCACTAGTTTCAGTTACCAGAGCAGATATTGTTAGACGGAGGAAGATCTGGATTTCACAAAGGAGTGAGGCGAGACTGAATGAATGATTAAACAGATTCTAAAGGTAATAAATCAAATTTTACATTTGTCACCCATATACGTTAGACATTGGACAAGAACCTTGATAAAATTATTTTCCAAAGTTTCCTATAGGGACGTCGCTTGCTGCAAGATCTTAAGTGAGGTTTGGTTTAATATTTGAGGATCTGCTACAAAACTTCTCTGGTAAAGATATTATCATATGGCAGCCGGAGAAGAATTGCAGCAGGTTACGATTGGGAATGTAGTGTTTACATTTTTTGCAACTAATTAGTCTTACGTCTGCTCCTGAAACACTTCTTGAGTTGGCATCTGGGTTGGCATTGGAAGGGTAGCCAGTGTTGGGCTTAACATGAGGCTGTTGTGGTCGAGCTGTGAGTTTTTGGACCCAACACGCATAATCTGCAGTTTCAATCAGTGGTGAGTAGATTTGGGAAAGGCTGATATAAAATTAACAAAAGTATTCGAAATGATTGTTCATGGAGTATGTTTCTAGACACCCACATGTGTTCATTGGCCGAAAGCCCTACACTGCCAAGCTGTTAGGTCAGCCTATGGGCTTCATCAAGTATGAAGGCTGGGTTTTGTGCCAATGCGCTTGAGGCAATGGTGTTGCAAAGTAGTGTAGACATGTAGCCTGCTCTTCTACTTCACTGCAGCCCACTTTGAAGTTTTCATTATTTCAGTTAATGATTTCCACCAGCTGCATATATTTTTTACTGCCTGCATTTTCGCTCCCAGATACCCTGTTTGGATGTATACAAACCCTTTAGGCTACCAGACGTACTCAAACACGGACTCCTCAGGTACAGGTCTCTGGAATTCGCTGGTAACAGTGTGCTCGGTAACCCTCTCCACACAGCCAACAATGGTAGAGGCAGGAATGGTGGGGCAAGATAGCCGGCAAAAGTCACATCAGGTTAGACAAGTGGGTCTGTGGGGGACGCGTGTTGGACAGGGAATGGAATCACTGGACAGTTCATCAGCAGCAGGGAGACTTCACTGAGTAGAACACTTAATTCCTGCCTGTAGCTGAACACTTACTTTCACAAGAAATAGGACCCATGTTTCCAACATTGATCCCAAAAGGGCAACGAGAGTAGTCTTGTTTAAAGCTCTAAATGGATCATTACCGTTCCAAAAAGTTTAAATAACCTAAAGCGCTGAAATACCACGATACCGTGCAGTGACTGAGTTCAAGACAAAATATTTAAAGAGACTTTGCATAAAAAATAAAACTGAGGCATGATTTTTTTGATAATCCACATACAACACTGTGCCTACTACTCGGAGTTATTTAACTATTTATATTATATAGCACTCCTACGCCAAGATGGTATTTGGATGCTTCTCATTAAAAAGAATTAGAATATAGAATCCATTTTCACACCATAACGGGGACAAAATACAAGGAGGAAGAGAAATTAAGTTGGGGACTTTGATGTGAACATTGTTAATTCCGGAATAACCTCTAGACATGGGTTTTAAGTGGGGAATGAAGGACAGTAGAGAAGAGATGATCCTACGGTCAACAAGCGATGGTCCTACGGTCAACAGGAAGCTGGTTTCAGAATGGAGCTACACATCCTGAAAGCGCCGCTTCCCTGCTTAGGCAGCTGTGGCCGCTGGTATTCCAAACTCAGTAAACTCCTGATTCTGAGGCTCTTTGTCTGCCTGAGATGGAGAAAAGATTTGACAGACAGGAATGTTTCTTTGGAAGCACTATTATTTTAGCCAGTCTATCTGTGGGAAGTGATACTGCCTTAAATGAGATGAGTGAGAATTGAGGCGCCCGCAGAAAGTAAGACTTTGTCAAGGTAACATCAAGAGATAATCAAAAGTTGCGCTGTTATTTTTAGGTAGGTAGGCGAGAGAAGATACCCAATTTTCTTAAGAGAGTGAAGGTGCCACATGAAAGAGAGGAAACCTGAAAGGAGAGAGTGCTAAAGATTTGACTATTGGGAAAAGGGTTGCAGAAATATTTTGCTTTCATGCATCAAGTATGATTACATTCAATTTGTTATTGAGCGTAATAAGGAACTCCGTTTTCTGTGTAAAGAGCAAAAAAATGTTGACCTACAATTCTTACAGTCTGGCGAGAAGTATACTTAGTAAGGGAAAATCAATGTGGAGAGTGATTTTAAGTACAGTTGAAGCTCATTAGCATAGTGGTGTACTGGGACTCTACAATGCCAAACAACATTCCCTTTCTCACACATCAACAAAACTGAAAAAGTTTTTGGGTTAAATTTCTGTTTGGTGCATTTCTGAGGCACCCATTTTTTTTTTAGGTGAGCTCTGATGGGATGACAAAGGAGTAGTAAATAGTCAGGATATATGTGGATTAAATCTTTATAAATGTGCAGATTAGTAACACTCAGTAAACCGCTCAGGAGTTGCTGAGCTTTTGCCTGCTTGAAGGAGAACATATCTCAAAGTTTTCTGCGGTCTCATTACAGAAAGCCCCTGCTGTCTGTCAGAAGACCACTTTGTATAAATAAAATACTTCGCTGAATTTATCCTCGTTTAAGATTGGATGGTGTTTATGTCAATCTCAGTTACTTTGTTTCCATTTGCTGGCTTCTTCGCTATATTATTGCATTTCATTTAAGAAAACAGCCACGTTTGAAAACCAAAAACCAGTGTCTTGCCGTTCAGTGACGCCCAGTGGTCACTAGAAAAACAGCAGCAGAAACGTGATAGACACAACCCTCATCTGGACAGACACTCAAGACTACTGCAAACAAGCAATGTTAATCACTCTCAATTGCATGTAAAGGTAAGTGAGACCAATTGCCAATCTATTTTTGCTTTTAAGAATGGTAGCATGGTTTAGCCCCCATTTGGGACAAACTAACCTCAAAGGGAAAGTCTACTTTTTACTGATTGAGAGGTTAATGGACAGCAGAAAATCCATATTGACACTATCCCTCACATCACTTTGAGCTATGCTACTGGTTTTAAAGGCTATGCAGTGGCTCAGTTTAACATTAAACGCCAGAGTGGCCTCAGCATTATCAGTAGAAGTAAAATGGAAATTAAAATAAGCTTGTTCCCTCCCTCACGCAAGCTCACAAATTGAACTACATGGGGTTTTCAGACGGGATAAAGCTGCCTGGGGAAGGTGACATGACATTCCTGGTTGAAAAGGCAGGTTTCCAGGAGACCTCTGAAAATGAGGACAGAGGAGGCAAAGTCAATGTGGGAGGAAGTTCACGTCACATGGAGGAGTAAGCAGCCGAAACTAACTAAAACAAAGCCAGAGCATAAACAGCTTTGAATATAAAAAATGGACCTTACAACTGTGGGTTATTTATTTAGATATTTATAAAGTATGAGTTTACCAATGTGGCCAAGGAGCACTGAACATGATCTCACTACAAATAAAAAGTACGGTAAGAGCAAGGATTGAGAAACGTGTGGCATTACTGAGTAACACTAGAGGGCCCCTTAAGCAAGTGAGTTTTGGACATTTTGTGAACCCAACAAAGTGGTGTCTTATGCCTTCAGGGAGCACATTTTATAGTTTGGTGGCAGGAGAATGATGGATATGCCAATGCTAGCTGTAGTTATCCGGGGATTTTCACAATGAGGAGGGTCTATCACCCCATCAGCTGCTCTCCACCTGCAATGGTGAGGAGGTGGTTGGTTACCTTCTAGTGGAGCAGTAGCTATCCTACCAGTAGTGTGGTATTGTCTTGACTGAGGGAATTCTGAGAGAAGGTGGCTGCGTTATATATATTTTTTTGGTGTTGTAATTCTTTATTAACATTTCTTATAGTGTACAACTTA